>NC_041015.1:36484400-37151332 GCF_004193775.1 Glycine soja | reverse complement strand
TTTCGTTCATGCATCCTCCCCCCACGAGTTTGGAGCCATGCGTAGTGATTGGTTAGTGCAATTCTCCATTCTCTACCTTTTTTCGGAGCCCCATGAATTGCGTTTTCGTTCATGCATCCTCCCCCCACGAGTTTGGAGCCATGCGTAGTGATTGCTTAGTGCAATTCTCCATTCTCTACCCCTTTTCGGAGCCCCAAGAATTGCGTTTTCGTTCATGCATCCTCCACCCACGAGTTTGGAGCCATGCGTAGTGATTGCTTATTGCAATTCTCCAGTCTCTACCTTTTTTTGGAGCCCCATGAATTGCGTTTTCGTTCATGCATCCTCCCCCCACGAGTTTGGAGCCATGCGTAGTGATTGCTTAGTGCAATTCTCCATTCTCTACCTTTTTTCGGAGCCCCATGAATTGCGTTTTCGTTCATGCATCCTCCCCCCACGAGTTTGGAGCCATGCGTAGTGATTGCTTAGTGCAATTCTCCATTCTCTACCTTTTTTCGGAGCCCCATGAATTGCGTTTTCGTTCATGCATCCTCCCCCACGAGTTTGGAGCCATGCGTAGTGATTGCTTAGTGCAATTCTCCATTCTGTACCTTTTTTTCGGAGCCCCATGAATTGCGTTTTCGTTCATGCATCCTCCACACACGAGTTTGGAGCCATGCGTAGTGATTGTTTAGTGCAATTCTCCATTCTCAACCTTTTTTTGGAGCCCCATGAATTGTGTTTTCGTTCATGCATCCTCCACCAACGAGTTTGGAGCCATGCGTAGTGATTGCTTAGTGCAATTCTCCATTCTCTACCCCTTTTCGGAGCCCCATGAATTGCGTTCTCATTCATGCATCCTCCACCCACGAGTTTGGAGCCATGCGTAGTGATTGCTTATTGCAATTCTCCAGTATCTACCTTTTTTTGGAGCCCCATGAATTGCGTTTTCGTTCATGCATCCTCCCCCCACGAGTTTGGAGCCATGCGTAGTGATTGCTTAGTGCAATTCTTCATTCTCTACCCCTTTTCGGAGCCCCATGAATTGCGTTCTCATTCATGCATCCTCCACCCACGAGTTTGGAGCCATGCATAGTGATTGCTTAGTGCAATTCTCCATTCTCTACCTTTTTTCGGAGCCCCATGAATTGCGTTCTCATTCATGCATCCTCCACCCACGAGTTTGGAGCCATGCGTAGTGATTGCTTAGTGCAATTCTCCATTCTCTACCTTTTTTCGGAGCATCATGAATTGCGTTTTCGTTCATGCATCCTCCACCCACGAGTTTGGAGCCATGCGTAGTGATTGCTTAGTGCAATTCTCCATTCTCTACCCCTTTTCGGAGCCCCATGAATGGCGTTCTCATTCATGCATCCTCCACCCACGAGTTTGGAGCCATGCGTAGTGATTGCTTATTGCAATTCTCCAGTCTCTACCTTTTTTTGGAGCCCCATGAATTGCGTTTTCGTTCATGCATCCTCCCCCCACGAGTTTGGAGCCATGCGTAGTGATTGCTTTGTGCAATTCTCCATTCTCTACCTTTTTTCGGAGCCCCATGAATTGCGTTTTCGTTCATGCATCCTCCCCCCACGAGTTTGGAGCCATGCGTAGTGATTGCTTAGTGCAATTCTCCATTCTCTACCTTTTTTCGGAGCCCCATGAATTGCGTTTTCGTTCATGCATCCTCCCCCCACGAGTTTGGAGCCATGCGTAGTGATTGCTTAGTGCAATTCTCCATTCTGTACCTTTTTTTCGGAGCCCCATGAATTGCGTTTTCGTTCATGGATCCTCCACACACGAGTTTGGAGCCATGCGTAGTGATTGTTTAGTGCAATTCTCCATTCTCAACCTTTTTTTGGAGCCCCATGAATTGTGTTTTCGTTCATGCATCCTCCACCAACGAGTTTGGAGCCATGCGTAGTGATTGCTTAGTGCAATTCTCCATTCTCTACCCCTTTTCGGAGCCCCATGAATTGCGTTCTCATTCATGCATCCTCCACCCACGAGTTTGGAGCCATGCGTAGTGATTGCTTATTGCAATTCTCCAGTATCTACCTTTTTTTGGAGCCCCATGAATTGCGTTTTCGTTCATGCATCCTCCCCCCACGAGTTTGGAGCCATGCGTAGTGATTGCTTAGTGCAATTCTCCATTCTCTACCCCTTTTCGGAGCCCCATGAATTGCGTTCTCATTCATGCATCCTCCACCCACGAGTTTGGAGCCATGCATAGTGATTGCTTAGTGCAATTCTCCATTCTCTACCTTTTTTCGGAGCCCCATGAATTGCGTTCTCATTCATGCATCCTCCACCCACGAGTTTGGAGCCATGCGTAGTGATTGCTTAGTGCAATTCTCCATTCTCTACCTTTTTTCGGAGCATCATGAATTGCGTTTTCGTTCATGCATCCTCCACGCACGAGTTTGGAGCCATGCGTAGTGATTGCTTAATGCAATTCTCCATTCTCTACCCCTTTTCGGAGCCCCATGAATTGCGTTCTCATTCATGCATCCTCCACCCACGAGTTTGGAGCCATGCGTAGTGATTGCTTATTGCAATTCTCCAGTCTCTACCTTTTTTTGGAGCCCCATGAATTGCGTTTTCGTTCATGCATCCTCCCCCCACGAGTTTGGAGCCATGCGTAGTGATTGCTTAGTGCAATTCTCCATTCTCTACCCCTTTTCGGAGCCCCATGAATTGCGTTCTCATTCATGCATCCTCCACCCACGAGTTTGGAGCCATGCATAGTGATTGCTTAGTGCAATTCTCCATTCTCTACCTTTTTTCGGAGCCCCATGAATTGCGTTCTCATTCATGCATCCTCCACCCACGAGTTTGGAGCCATGCGTAGTGATTGCTTAGTGCAATTCTCCATTCTCTACCTTTTTTCGGAGCCCCATGAATTGCGTTTTTGTTTATGCATCCTCCACCCACGAGTTTGGAGCCATGCATAGTGATTGCTTAGTCCAATTCTCCATTCTCTACCTTTTTTCGGAGCCCCATGAATTGCGTTCTCATTCATGCATCCTCCACCCACGAGTTTGGAGCCATGCGTAGTGATTGCTTAGTGCAATTCTCCATTCTCTACCTTTTTTTCGGAGCCCCATGAATTGCGTTTTCGTTCATGCATCCTCCACACACGAGTTTGGAGCCATGCGTAGTGATTGTTTAGTGCAATTCTCCATTCTCAACCTTTTTCCGGAGCCCCATGAATTGTGTTTTCGTTCATGCATTCTCCACCCACGAGTTTGGAGCCATGCGTAGTGATTGCTTAGTGCAATTCTCCATTCTCTATCTTTTTTCGGAGCCCCATGAATTGCGTTTTCATTCATGCATCCTCCACCCACGAGTTTGGAGCCATGCATAGTGATTTCTTAGTGCAATTCTCCATTATCTACCCCTTTTAGGAGCCCCAAGAATTGCGTTTTCGTTCATGCATCCTCCACCCACGAGTTTGGAGCCATGTGTAGTGATTGCTTTGTGCAATTCTCCATTCTCAATCTTTTTTCGGAGCCCCATGAATTATGTTTTCGTTCATGCATCCTCCACCCACGAGTTTGGAGCCATGCGTAGTGATTACTTAGTGCAATTCTGCATTCTCTACCTTTTTTCGGAGCCCCATGAATTGTGTTTTCGTTCATGCATCCTCCACCCACGATTTTGGAGGCATGCGTAGTGATTGCTTAGTGCAATTCTCCATTCTCTACCTTTTTTCGGAGCCCCATGAATTATGTTTTCGTTCATGCATCCTCCACCCACGAGTTTGGAGCCATGCGTAGTGATTGCTTAGTGCAATTCTCCATTCTCTACCTTTTTTCGGAGCCCCATGAATTATGTTTTTGTTCTTGCATCCTCCACCCACGAGTTTGGAGCCATGCGTAGTGATTACTTAGTGCAATTCTCCATTCTCTACCTTTTTTCGGAGCCCCATGAATTGCGTTTTTGTTCATGCATCCTCCACCCACGAGTTTGGAGCCATTCGTAGTGATTTCTTAGTGCAATTCTCCATTCTCTACCCCTTTTCGGAGCCCCAAGAATTGCGTTTTTGTTCATGCATCCTCCACCCACGAAGTTGGAGCCATGCGTAGTGATTGCTTAGTGCAATTTTCCATTCACTACCTTTTTTCGGAGAATCATGAATTGCGTTTTCGTTCATGCATCCTCCACCCACGAGTTTGGAGCCATGCGTAGTGATTGCTTAGTGCAATTCTCCATTCTCTTCCTTTTTTCGGAGCCCCATGAATTATGTTTTCGTTCATGCATCCTCCACCCACGAGTTTGGAGCCATGCGTAGTGATTACTTAGTGCAATTCTCCATTCTATACCTTTTTTCGGAGCCCCATGAATTGCGTTTTCGTTCATGCATCCTCCACCCACGAGTTTGGAGCCATGCGTAGTGATTTCTTAGTGCAATTCTCCATTCTCTACCCCTTTTCGGAGCCCCAAGAATTGCGTTTTCGTTCATGCATCCTCCACCCACGATGTTGGAGCCATGCGTAGTGATTGCTTAGTGCAATTCTCCATTCTCTACCTTTTTCGGAGCATCATGAATTGCGTTTTCGTTCATGCATCCTCCACCCACGAGTTTGGAGCCATGCATAGTGATTGCTTAGTGCAATTTTCCATTCTCTACCTTTTTTCGGAGCCCCATGAATTGTGTTTTCGTTCATGCATCCTCCACCCACGAGTTTGGAGCCATGCGTAGTGATTGCCTTCTATAGAGATATCTTGGGCCACATGAGCTTCGTTCAAGACCTTTACTAGCAAAGCTCGATGAGGCTCAGAGCTCATGAGTAATTCCAAAAGAGAGACCCTGGCCGGGGTTTTGTTGAGCTGCTCAATGACCTTGAACTCGCTCTGCTGAATAATGCGTAGAAACTCGCTTGCTTCCTCTAATTTCGTCTGGGGACTATTGCTTGATGGCATACAACCTTTGGTTGACCGCTTTGAGGTACTTAGCACCCTTTGTTGCACAATTTGTGAAGTCCCGAGATGTGCCGAAAATCAAAAGGAAGCGTTGTTACGCAATCCGTGAGATTCCGTAACGTGCCGGAAATCAAAAGGAAGTATCGTTATGCAATCCATGAGTTTCCGTAACTCTTCGAAAGCTAAAAAAGGGAGTAATTATATGATCTGTAAGGTTCCGTAACCTTACGAAAAGAAAACAAGTATCGTTACGAAATTCGTAAAGTTTCATAACGTTACGAAAAAAGAATCACCAAAAAAAGCAAAGGGGGTGTATTAGTAAAAAAAGGGGTGCAAACAGTAACTAGGCCCACTTGGGCCTTCCAGATTCTTCCTCCAGAAGGCGGTTGCTTCTGGAGGAAGCAACCTAGCTCGCCTGGGCAAGCTGGGTGGCAAGCTCCTCCCCTATTTTGCTATAAATAGGGGGGAGTGAAGAAGGAAAGGGTTCAGCCTTCTTGGCACTTCATAGTCACTTGAAATTGCTGAGGAAAATTGTTTCTGTGAAGAAAATCCAAGCCGAGGCGCTTCCGTAATGTTTCCGTGGGTGATTTCGTGAAGATTTTCGACCGTTCTTCGTCATTCATCGTTCGTTCTTCATTGTTCTTCGGTCTTCAACCGGTAAGTACCCCAAATCGAACTTTTCAATTCATTCTATGTACCCGTGGTGGTCCCCATTTGTTTCGTGTACTTTTATTCTCGTTTCATTTACTTTTCGTACCCCCTTTTGACGTGCTTCAGTCATTTACTTAAGTCATTTTCTCGCCTAATCAAAAAATAAAATAAATTTCCACCGATCATTTGATTGGTAATATCCGTTAACTTCTGTTAAAATGAAATCCGACCGTTTGGTCGTTCCGTAACCACATTGGAAATCAAAAAAGGGTAAAATAATAATATAATAATAAAAAAATATCTTTTAGTAAAATAAAACGAAAAAATCAATTGGACATTTCTCTTTGGGATTTCTCTTTCTTAATTGAATTGACTAATAACTAAAGTGAAACTAAGGCTAAAATCAACTCACAAAGTCAAGCTCGTCTGCAACAAATCACTAAAAAGGATTTGAAAGTTCAATATCACAGTTTTTCTTACCAAGTATATGGATCATTTTTAAGGTCCGACGCCTTAAAATGATCACCTTCCAAGTAAAAATAATCGCTTGATTCACCCTTAAGAAAGAACTACGTAGGTCTGATTTCCTCTTCGATGGAGGGTACGTAGGAGCAAGAGCCCCGCTTTGGTCGACCTCAAAAATAAAAAACAAATAAATGTTAGGGTAACACAATTTCACACAATTTTAAAAATGAGGCTGTTGTCCTTTGAGACAAACGTGAGAGGTGCTAATACCTTCCTCAAACGTAAATACAACTCCCGAACTTGGAATATTCTTTATGACCGGTTTCCTTCAAGTTTTTCCGATGTTTTCCACAAATAAACATTGGTGGGGACTCCGCGCGTTTTCCTCCTTTGGAAAACGCACCCGTGAGCCTCGCCTCGCTCGCCCGCAAAAGGGTAGGTTGCAACAGTTGGCGACTCTACTGAGGACTATTTTTTGTGAGTTAGGCCTATTTTAGGGAATTGTGGAATTGTGAAACTTTGTGTGTGCGTTTTGTTGAACTGTGTAAATGTAATAACTGCTGTCTTCTCCACATTTTCACACTGCATTCTAAGCCCCCACGGGTTTGAGTAAAAAAGGGGCCCTATACCCGGGTTCATGGGAATCTAAGGAGTGGAGGTGAATCTATGATCATGCTAGGTCTCCGACTTGCTTGATAATAGTGAAACCTCGTCTAGAGCTTTCTCTCTTTATAATATGTTGTCGCTGGTATTCCATACCGCCTCAATATTATTATCTTAAGTGATGATACCTCTAGAAACAGCCATGTGAGTTATGAATCGTTGGGAGTAGTTATTAGAGACCCCTAGATATTATCCTATAGGTTCCCAAATAGGGGCATAGAGCAAACACGCTCCGTGCCATTTGTTCTCATGCATTCTTCTGCGAATAGAACATAAATTATAGTTTTGCTAGTGATATTTTGTTTCTCTAGAGTAATACGTTACTTTTTAATACATACGTTGAGGCGCCATAATGCCTAGAACGTAGTATTAAAAAGATGGATCTTTTTGGTCTCGTATATGTAAATTACCCCTTGTTTTGTTTTCTTTCCATTTAATGCATGCGCATTGCATCATTCATATCAGAGTCTTGATCCACCCTTTTTTTAGGTAAATGATGGGGACAAATCAAAACGGAAAAAGATTTTATCAAGTCAAGATTAAGGGCCTAGATGTCACCAGCCTTAAGGAGTTGGGATGGTTGATGGGACTCCTCCAAAGGCAAGCCTTACGCAAAGTGTACGGAAAGATTTTAGATTTGACCGCAGCGGAGGTATTTACGGAAGTTGTTGTATCCCTCGCCCAATACTATGACCAGCCGTTGAGATGCTTCACGTTTGGAGACTTCCAAATAGTACCAACTGTTGAAGAATTTGAGGAGATATTAGGATGCCCTCTTGGGGGAAGAAAACCATATCTTTTCTCCGGGTTTCTTCCCTCCTTGAGCAAGATTGCAGCTGTGGTCGGAGATTCGGCGAGAGAGTTGGATCGTATGAAGAAAACTCGAAACGGCGTAGTGGGCCTACCGCGGAAATACTAGGAAGGCAAGGCAAGGGATATGGCAAGTCAAGAAGAGTCGGTCCCGTTTGCGGATATACTAGCTTTGCTAATCTTTGGGGTTGTCCTCTTTCCGAACATGGACGGTTTGGTGGACCTAGCCGCAATTGATGCTTTCCTTGCATATCACCATAGCAAGGAGACCCCAGTGGTGGCTATCTTGGCAGACTTATTTGATACATTTGACCAAAGGTGCGAGAAGAACAGCGTGCGGATCGTCTGCTGCTTACCCGCTCTTTGTGTGTGGTTGGTTTTGCACCTATTCCAACAAGACATAAGACACCCGTGTCCGCTTCAAAGTTATCGCTCGTGCGTCTAAAAGAGAAGAGTCGATTGGGACCAATACTTGGCTGGGATAGGAGGCAGCACAATCAACTGGTTTCCTCGATGGAAGGAAGGAAAGGAGGGAGTTCTTATCTCATGTGGGGACTACCCAAACGTTCCGTTGATAGGGAGGAGGGGTTGTATTAACTATAATCCCGCACTTGCCATAAGACAGCTAGGGTACCCCATGAGGGGAGCACCAATGGAAGAGAGCCTCTCGCCTTTCCTTGTGAGAGATTTCGGCGCGCAAAGTCTCAAGGTTCTACAAAGAGTCCACAAGGTGTGGAAAAGTCCGTTGAGGAAAGATAAATAACTTAGGGGCATCCGTAATGGCATCATCGGTGGTTATCATGAATGGCTAAGAGTTCATACGCGAGGGTTAGATTGGCTCTCCAAGTTGAAAGTTATCAACGAGGAGAACTTCGAAGCTCCGGAAAAGGATGAAGAAGTCCAAGCTCTAAAATTAGAGCTAGGGAAGGCAAGACTCGCCAAAGAAAAATTCAAGTCAGCCGCTACAAACATCCGGAAAGAGTGTACCGAGTTACGAGAGGAAAACGCGGCTACTGCAAGAGCCCTTGAACAAGAAACCAAGAGGGCCCGCAAGGAAGAGCATGGCCGAGACAAATTCCAAGGAGCTTTGTGGGGTAGCAACAATGAGCTCAAGCTCCGGAGAGAGGAAAGAGACCAGTCACGGGTACACGGCATGATCTTAAAGGAAGAGTTAGCTGCCTGCTCAATATCCAAGAGGGGTTTGGCCCAACACTTAGAAGCCACGGAGCGAAGCATGCTAGCTATAATGGAGCAGTACAAAGAAGAGTTAAGCCAGTCTTTTACCCATGAACAAAAACTAGTAGAGGACTTCGCACAAGCGTACGCCGAGAAGGAAGCAAGAGGGAGGGTGATTGATGCATTGCATCAAGAAGCGACCATGTGGATGGATAGGTTCGCCTTGACCTTAAATGGAAGTCAAGACCTCCCGCGACTACTAGCCAAAGCAAAGGCCATCGCTGAAGTGTGTTCAGCCCCCGAGGAAATTCACGGGCTAATCAATTATTGTCAACACATGATAGATTTGATGGCCCATATAATTAGAAACCGTTAGGTTCTGTTGTAACACTTTTTGTTTGATTTTGGCTAGATAAAACCTTTGTTCCATTTTATAAAAAGAGAAGTTCTGAAACTCATCACGTTATCTAAAAAAGGCCTTGAGGTGGATCCAAGTGCTCTGATCATTCATTAGCATATTCATGTTTTGGTGACATACTCACCATTGTTTGTTTCTTTAGGGAACTCACCATAACTAAAAAAGCGCAAAGGCACCCCTATAACACTCGATCCAGAAAGATGGATAATGAAGAGGGAGTGCAAGAACAGATGAAGGCCGACCTATCGGCTTTAAAAGATCAAATGGCTTCTATCACGGAGGCCATGCTAAAGCTTTAGAAAACTATAGAAGATAATGCTATGGCGGCCGCTTCCAATACGGCTAGGGAAGCGGAACCGGTGCTACAGCCCGCAATAAACTTGGGTCGAGACAGAAACACGATGGTTTTCGGTCGGAGGTATGGTCCTCAAGCCTACCCTTATGGTTTGCCTCCGGACTTCACCCCCCGTACCACTCCAGACGATTTGAGCCAAGCCCCTACCTTCGAGGGGCAACTCCCTCCTTATGCCGACTATCCTCTGCAAGAAGATGATAAAGGAGATGCCCATCTAGGCCCTCTACTTCCCCTCAAGGATCCGGCCCCCCATGAATTGCCCCAACCAAACATAGTCCGCCATGTCCCATCTCCACCCGCACCCGTTAAAGAATTCGTTCCCTTTGCAAAAGATAAGGGAAAGATTGATTTACTTGAAGAGAGGCGGAGAACGGTAGAAGGCCTCGGCAACTACCCGTTCTCGGATTTAGCGGATCTATGTCTGGTACCTGACATTGTCATCCCTCCCAAGTTTAAAGTACCAAATTTTGATAAATACAAAGGGACGACATGTTCGAAAGGTCATCTTCGGATGTATTGTCGAAGGATGGGGGCATATTCTACGGACGAAAAGCTGTTGATGCATTTCTTTCAGGACAGCTTAGCCGGAGCAGTAGTGGCATGGTATACCAATCTGGAAGCTTCTCAGATCCGGTCATGGAAAGACTTGGCAACTGCCTTCATTAGGCAGTACCAATACAACATGGATATGGCTCCTGATCGGAACCAGCTTCAGAGCATGACCAAGCGAGAACATGAGTCCATTAAAGAATCTGCCCAAAGGTGGAGAGACCTAGCAGCCCAAGTCGTCCCGCCCATGACTGAGAGGGAGATGATCACAATTATGGTAGATACGTTGCATACGTTCTACTATGAGAAGCTGATAGGATACATGCCAGCTAACTTTGCAGACCTCGTCTTCGCCGGAGAAAGAATCGAGTCCAGACTGAGAAAAGGCAAGTTTGAATATGCCTCCAACGTTGCCCCCAACAACAATAGAAGAGCCCCAGTGGTGGGCACGCGGAAAAAGGAAGGAGATACCCACGCGGTCACCACCGCCCCAACATGGATGAAAGCGCCCCAAAATGCCCAAAACTCATACCAGCACAACCATCCGAACTTTTCGATCCGAGCCGGAAGTTCCCTCCCAACTCAAGTGGAAGGGCCTCCCGCAATAGAAAAAATGCCTGCCCAACACACAGCTCCAGCCACTCCCCGGCCAGCCAATAATACAACTCCTGGTGCGAGCTATAACAATGAACGGCGCCCCCCGAAGGATGATTTCTCTCCTATTCCCATGGCATACTCCGAGTTGTGGCCCTCATTATTGGAAAATCATTTGGTGGTGGCCATACCCGGGAAGGTCTTCCAGCCACCATACCCCAAGTGGTACAACTCGAATGCCAAGTGTGCATACCATAGTGGAGCCCCCGGACACAACATTGACTCCTATCTGTCGTTCAAGTATAAGGTGCAACACCTAATAAATGTCGGTTGGCTATCATTCCAAGAGGAGGGCCCCAACGTTAAAACCAATCCACTAGCCAGTCATGGAGGGGCTAGCGTAAATGCCATCGAAAAGGATGGGCTGTCAGGGGCAAAGAGATTAGAAGATGTAGCTACATCTTGACGTTTCATCTACCAGTCGCTGCAAGCGGCATGCATGGTCTCTCGTGGCGGAGATGAAAGGGACGAATGTTTGTTTCATCTCGGGGAATCACACGACATAGAAACCTATCCCGCGGTGGAAGAGTTACTTCAACGGCTCATGGACTGGGGGCAGCTCGAAGTGTCCAAGGGAGGTAGGGAAGAACCACAGATTTGCATGCAGTCAAAAGAAAAGAAGGTTCCCCCAACCCCCAAAGCCCTAGTAATATGTTTCACTAGGAATGTGACCGACTCCAGGCCCATGTAACCCCCGACAGCGCCCAAGCCAACGCTGTTTGAATATCAAAGCAATAAAGTCGTTCCGTGGAAGTATACCTCTCCCGCTTTTGGAGAAAGAGTTGCAACCGAAGTTGACTCCTTGTCAGCCAAGGTGACCAACATCACCGGCCTTAGTGGCGTAACCCGCAGTGGCCGGGTGTTCGCTCTTCCTCACTCGGTAGAATTGCCCTCTAAGGGGAAAGCACCCATGACCCAAGAGCCCATAGACGAGGCCACCCCCTCAAAAGAAGTGGATCCTCCGATGGTAAAAGGAGCTGAAAAGAAAGAAGGTCTTCAAGGAAAAGCGGTGACTTTGGAAGAGGCTCATGAGTTCCTTCGTCTCATCCAACAAAGCGAGTTTAAAGTAGTTGAGCAACTGAATAAAACTCCGGCAAGGATCTCTTTGCTCGAACTGCTCATAAACTCTGAGCCTCATCGTGCACTACTGGTAAAGGTCCTCAACGAAGCCCACGTAGCACACGACATCTCAGTTGAGGGTTTTGAAGGCATTGTTAATCATATAACTACCAATAACTATATCGCGTTTGCAGAAGAAGAGATTCCCGTTGAGGAGAGAGGGCACAACAAGGCTCTACATGTGTCTGTCAGATGCATGGACCATGTCGTCGCTAAGGTATTCATCGACAATGGTTCAAGTTTAAATGTGATGCCAAAGACCACCTTTTAATGTGTCATGTCTAAAACCAAGTTCGATGGTGGTACGAGCCTTTAACGGTAGTCGGCGGGAAGTGATGGGGGAAATCGACATCCCCATTCAGATAGGCCCCCACACTTGCAATGTGGTTTTTCAAGTGATGGACATAAATCTCGCCTACAGCTGCCTCTTGGGGAGACCCTGGATTCATGCGCTAGAAGTGGTCCCTTCGACGCTTCACCAGAAATTGAAATTCGTGATTGGTGGACTTTTGGTGATAGTGTCAGGCGAAGAGGATATGTTGGTGAGCTGCCCCTCCTCCGCACCATATGTAGAAGCAGCGGAAGAATCATTAGAAACAGCTTTCCAATCCTTCGAGGTGGTGAGTTGTGCCTCTGTGGAAACGAGTCCGTTGCTACCTTCTCTCTCTAATGCGGCCATAATGGTGGCACGGGTGATGCTCAAGCACGGTTATGAGCCCGGAATGGGTCTGGGCAAGGACGGCCTCGGGAATGCCGATGTGGTCGACATTAGGGGAAACCCGTACAAATATGGGTAGAGGTATGAACTCGGGATGCCGGGAAGGAGGAATTCACCGTCCAGACTCCGGGCAGATAGGGCATGGCCCGGCCATGTTAGCCAGTGTTTCACCAATGCCGGGATAATGTTCGAGGAAGAGGTGGTGGCAATAGGAGAGGAGTCTCCACAAGACCCGCCATGTTTCGTGCGACCATGCCATCCCGATTCCCAAGTGGGGAACTGGCGCATGATAAGCCAGTCAGAGGTCTATACCGCTGATTCAATGTAATTAGAGGCTATAGATTCCTTTCTCTTTCGTTTTGTGAAACCTACCTTATTAAATAATAAAGAGATCTTGTTTCATCTGTTCTTACAGTTCCACCTTTTCTCATATCATTTTGCATGTTTTTGTTTCTTTTGTCTTGATTGGTATAGATATGAGGGTCGATTCTTTGAGGATCCTAACAATAAGGGTTTGATAATCGATTTTGACCGAGAAGTAAGCCAAACAATAAATGAAGAAGAGGAAGAGGGTGTCCTTTCACCAGAGTTGGACAGGTTGATCGCTCAGGAAGAGCACGAAATGAAGCCTCGCCAAGAGGAAACCGAACTGATAAACTTAGGGACCAGGGAGGGAAAGAAAGAAGTGAAAGTAGGAACCGGTATGACCGCACCTATCCGCCAAGGCTTGATAACCCTTCTTGAAGAATATCAAGACATCTTTGCGTGGTCGTACCAAGACATGCCAGGTCTGGACCTCGACATTGTGCAGCATAGGTTGCCATTGAATCCTGGGTCTTCCCCGGTTAAGCAAAAGCTATGAAGGATGAGACCCAAAATGTCTTTAAAAATCAAAGAAGAAGTGAGAAAGCAGTTCGTTGCGGGTTTCTTAGCTGTAGCTCGGTAACCGGAGTGGGTAGCCAACATTGTCCCGATCCCAAAATAGGATGGCAAAGTGCGAATGTGCGTAGACTACCGGGACTTAAACTGAGCCAGTCCTAAAGACAATTTTCCCCTGCCACACATTGATATACTAGTAGATAATACAACCAAGTTTGCTCTTTTCTCTTTTATGGATGGTTTCTCAGGGTATAATCAGATAAAGATGGCACCCGAAGACGTGGAGAAGACTACTTTCGTCACCCTATGGGGAATGTTCTGCTACAAAGTGATGGCCTTCGGGCTGAAAAATGCTGGGGCAACCTATCAGCGTGCCATGGTAGCGTTGTTCCATGACATGATGCATAAAGAGATAGAGGTCTATGTAGATGACATGATTGCCAAATCTTGGACTGAGGACGAACACCTCGTCAATCTGCGTAAGCTGTTTGGAAGGCTGCAGAAATACCAACTGAAACTAAACCCAACCAAGTGCACCTTCGGGGTAAAATCGGGGAAGTTGTTGGGATTTATCATGAGCCAGAAAGGGATAGAGATAGATCCCGAGAAAGTGAAGGCCATTCTTGAAATGCCAGAGCCACACACGGAGAAGCAGGTTCGAGGTTTCTTGGGCAGGTTGAATTACATCGCGAGATTTATCTCACAACTCACCCCTACATGTGAGCCCATCTTCAAGTTGTTGCGTAAGAACCAGGCGGTCCTATGGAACGGCGATTGCCAAAAGGCCTTCGAGAAGATCAAACAGAGCCTCGCAAAACCCTTGGTGCTCATGCCACCTGTAATAGGAAGACCTCTTTTCCTGTGCATGACTGTGTTAGACGAGTCTATGGGGTGCGTGTTGGGTCAGCACGATGACTCTGGGAAAAAGGAACAAGCCATTTACTATCTAAGCAAGAAGTTTACCGCATGTGAGATGAATTACTCAATGCTGGAAAGGACGTGCTGCGCCCTGTTATGGGCATCACATCGTCTTAGGCAGTACATGCTCAGTCATACCACGTGGCTTATTTCCAAAATGGATCCCGTGAAATACATCTTTGAGAAACCGGCCTTCACGGGACAAATCGCTAGGTGGCAGGTACTACTATCTGAATTCGATATTGTGTACGTCACCCAAAAGGCGATAAAGGGAAGCGCCTTGGCAGATTATTTAGCCCAACAACCCCTCCAAGATTATCGGCCGATGCACCCTGAGTTCCTGGATGAAGACACCATAGCCCTACTCGAAGAGAAGCGGACGCACGAGGACATAGACAAATGGATTGTTTGCTTCGATGGGGCATCTAATGCTTTGGGCCATGGAGTAGGGGCAGTCCTTGTATCCCCGGATGATCAGTGTATTCCTTTCACGGCCAGGCTAGGTTTCGATTGTACAAACAATATGGCCGAATATGAAGCGTGCGCCCTTGGGATTCAAGCGGCCATTGATTTTGACGTAAAGCTACTCAAAGTGTATGGTAATACGCCAGTTAAGAGGAGAATGGGAAACTAGGGATCCGAAGTTGATACTCTGTCAAACTCATATCTTGAAGTTAGCCGAATTCTTTGACGACATTTCTTTCCACCATATGCCTCGGGAAGAGAACCAAATGGCCGATGCATTGGCCACCTTGGCATCCATGTTTCAACTTGCCCCACACAGGGATCTATCGTACATTGAATTCAGATCTCGGGGCAAGCCGGCACATTGTTGTGCGATAGAGGAAGAGCGAGATGGGAAACCATGGTATTTCGACATCAAACAATATGTTGAGAACAAAGAATATCCACCAGGGATTTCCGACAATGACAAAAGAACGTTAAGGAGATTGGCTACTGGTTTCTTTGTGAGTGGTACCATCCTGTACAAACGAAACCATGACATGACCCTCCTACGATGCGTAGATGCCAAAGAGGCGAACTACATGATTGAGGAAATCCACGGGGGTTCATTTGGGACACATGCCAATGGGCATGCTATGGCCAGGAAGATCCTTAGAGCCGGTTATTACTGGCTCACTATAGAAAGTGATTGTTGCGCCCATGTAAAGAAATGTCATAAATGTCAAGCATACGCGGACAATGTCAATATTTCGCCACATCCTCTGAATGTCATGTCCGCCCCTTGGCCTTTTTCCATGTGGGGGATAGATGTCATTGGGGCCATCGAACCCAAAGCTTCGAATGGTCATCGCTTCATTCTTGTGGCAATAGATTACTTCACCAAATGGGTCGAAGCGGCTTCTTATACCAATGTCATGAGGAGTGTGGTGGTCAGATTCATAAAGAAGGAACTGATTTGTCGATACGGACTCCCTAGGAAGATCATTACTGACAATGGCACCAATCTGAACAACAAAATGATGCAGGAAATGTGCGGGGATTTCAAAATCCAGAATCATAACTCCACCCCTTATCGGCCAAAGATGAATGGGGCTGTAGAGGCTGCAAATAAAAATATTAAGAAGATTATTCAGAAGATGACGGTGTCATACAAAGATTGGCATGAGATGTTGCCTTTCGCCCTGCACGGATATAGAACCTCAGTACGAACTTCTACTTGGGCAATGCCGTATTCCTTGGTTTATGGGATGGAAGCGGTACTCCCATTTGAGGTAGAGGTCCCTTCCCAAAAGATACTAGCGGAATCAGGCCTAGAAGAGTCGGAGTGGGCTCAAACACGCTACGGCCAACTCAACCTTATTGAAGGTAAGCGTTTGACGGCCATGAGCCATGGGCGCCTGTATCAACAAAGGATAAAGAACGCATTCAACAAGAAGGTACGCCCACGCAAGTTCAACGAGGGGGACCTTGTGCTGAAAAAGATATCCCACACTATTAAAGATAATCGAGGGAAGTGGGTCCCGAATTACGAAGGACCTTTCGTTGTGAAAAGGGATTTTTCTGGGGGGGGCTCTGGTGCTCACCAACATGGATGGTGAGGAACTACCCTCCCCCGTGAACTCCGATGTCGTTAAGCGATATTACTCTTGAAGTCTGGGGCAATTGAGGGAACTGCTGCATGTTCTTTTTATTTTTTAGTTTTTTTTTTCTTCTTAGTTTCCTCCAGGGATTCCCATCCACTGTAATTGTCTCGTTTCTTTAAAAGAAGAGAACATGGGTTGAGGCTTCAGTCCTCACTTTGGTTGTAAAACCTTGTGTTAGTTTGTAATAACCTGAGCCCTTTTCGCTCAGTTCATGGGGTGCCCCAAACGCTTAATTAAAACTGAACCTAACCAGTTTTCACTAAGAAGATCATTGCATTGAAAACATTCATGCATGCGCATACACATGCATATTTTGTGATAACAGGGGCAGAATCGTCTTGGGCCACGGTCAGAAGTCGAGACAAAGTGAACGGCGGAAATCAACCAAGGTAAGACGACGTCGCGGTCACGATTTGCCACGCATTGTTGTTTCCTACTTTCAGGTACTTAGGGACGAATGCAAATAGAGGATAGGGTCACGACCAATAGATTATCGTCCCTTCCCGGCGCTGGACAAGTGGAAAACGTCGCTGCAAGGCAGCCCAGTATCCTTTAAATTCACAGTAATTATTACTATCGTTTGTTTAAAATAAATAATGGATGCCTGATCTAACTTAAGTGGGTTCGAGTAAGCGAACGCCAACCTGTAGAGGGCCATGGTTATGTTTCCCCTAAAAAAAAAATTGCAGGTTAGCTCACCTGGGTGAGCTGAGCTTGCCTGGGCGAGCAACCCCTGCACCAAAATATAAAAAGCGAGGGAGGGGAACGTTTTCTACACCCAAAAACTCCCCCCCCCCCCCCTCATTCAAAAAGAGAGAGCTCACGGGACTCACGGTTTTTGCTCCCTCAAGCCACCTTTGGTTGCATTTTGCTTTCATTTTTTGTACTCCTACTCACTCCAACAAGTAAGTATTTAATCCTTGAGTTTTTTAGCTTTCCATTGGTGCATCTTGTTCATCTTTTGGTGCTCTAAATTGTGAGAATGTGGTCAAATTTGTGGGGCAGTTTTGGGTTGTTTTCATGCTTGATTTGTTTGAGTTAAGGGGTTGTAGGGGATGGCCTTAGGCCCATGTTGTATTCTGAAGCAATGGGGCATGCCACATTGCCCCCACTCTCTTGCTATTCATGCCTAAACATGCGCCCACCAAGTGCTCGGTGAAATGCCTCAATGACATATGAATATGGTTTTGTAAGATTGGGATTGTGTGACTGTTTTATATACATAGGGACAGCATAGAGGATTCGAAATGGGTGCCCAAATGCAATTCTAAGCTTAGGAACCCAAGCTCTTAGCTTCAATGCAAGGAAACATGACTTATGTCTAAGAATCTAAATTTAGTTTTTGAAAGTGGAAAGGCATGAAAATTAGGACATGCTTGAGAGGGTTTTACTAGAATTTGGCTGCCCCATGAGGGATACTTTGCATCTAGGTAGCATGGAAAATACCTTTCAATGGTATGTATATATGTGTGTGAATATAGGTAGCATGGAAAATACCTTTCAATGGTGTGTATATATGTGAATATATGGCATAAAATGCCTTGCAAAGTGTGAATGAGTAGCAAAAAAAAAATGCCTTTCAACATATGCGTATTTGAGGATAGGTAGCATTAGGAGCCTTTTAGAAAATGTACCCATGTCAAAAATGGCCTGAGGACGCTTCCTAAATGAATATATGAAGTGGAATTATCCCTTAAATGTATATAGATGGCATGGAATTTCCTTTTCAAATGCAAGTATGTGCATGACGTAATTAGCTTTCCAATGTGCATATAAATAAATGTGAGTGAAACAACAAAATTTGTATGTTAAATACTTCAAATGTGTGTAGGTAGTTTGTGATAGCAAAATATTTAGGATATGAATATGTGTAATTTTGACACAATGCCTTGAGCACAGGAATGTGTATTCTTTTCAAAAAATATATATATGTGTGGTAACTAGAATGTGTTGAATGTCCTTGTATGTTGACATAAAGAGTAGGATATTTTACACATACGCATGTTCATAAATGTGTTACATTAAATGTGTGCACGAGTTTGTTCTAAATCGGAAAGATTAGCATGTCATTTTTGTGTTAAAGTAAGCATTTTCTTGAAGACTAACTTTCCAACTATCTGTCTTCACAGGAAATGGCTTCGAGGAAGCTTTCCTCAAAGAGATCTAGGAAGGACATCGCGGCCGAAGGGACTAGTGCCGCTCCTGAGTTTGATAGCCATCGTTTCAGGAGCGCTGAGCACCAGCAGCGCTTCGAGGCCATCAAAGGATGGTCATTCCTTCGGGAAAGACGTGTCCAGCTCAAGGACGACGAGTACACAGATTTCCAGGAAGAGATAGCTCGTCGGCGTTGGACGTCGCTGGTCACTCCCATGGCCAAGTTTGATCCAGATATAGTTCTCGAGTTTTATGCCAATGCTTGGCCTACAGAGGAGGGCGTACGGGACCTGCGGTCATGGGTAAGGGGCCAGTGGATTCTTTTCGATGCAGACGCCCTCAATCAGTTCCTGGGATACCCGCTAGTATTGGAGGAGGGCCAGGAGTGCGAATACGATCAGAGAAGGAACCGGGCCGATGGATTTGACGAGGAGGCCATTGCTCAGCTGCTATGCATACCAGGTCAGGATTTATCCCGGACCGCTACCGGGAGACGGGTGCGGATCATGCGCACCAATATGACTACCTTGACCCAGACATGGATGATGTTGCTTCTCAGCAACATCCTACCCAGCGATCATAATTCCGACCTCCCTCTGCTGAAGTGTCAGTTGGTGTATGCCATTCTGACACAGATGAGCGTCCATGTGGCTCAGTTGATCGCTGATGCCATTTATTTATTTGCAGGTATGCCGCCTACCAGGCACCCTCTAGACCCAGATAAGTCTAACAGGGCCCTGGGTTTTCCAACATTGATCACAGGTCTCTGCCAATCGTTCGAGGTTCCTGTCACACCTAGTAAGGTGATTCGACCGCCGATCACCCGGGCTTTCATAGAAAAGTATTGCATGCCTAAACAGGCGTAGGGTGGCAACCCGTAGGCCCCAGACGCACCGCAACCACCTCATCAGGCTGATCCAGCTGGGTCATTTGACATGGAGCGGTATTTATGGCATTTGGTTCACCAGCAGGCGGCCAACCACAGGGCGCACGTGCAGACCCATGACTGTCTCTACCAGCTCAGCCTCAGCCTGCAGAGCCAGGGTTTCGCTCATTTTCCATGCCCTACTCCGGATCAGTTCAGGGCAGAGGTCGCATGACTCGAAGATTGGCCTGAGGCCCAAGCAGGGGAGGCGCCCGCAGAGGCTCCTGGCGATGCAGATGAGGCTCGCATAGACGTGGAGATGACAGATTTACTCGATTTCTTGTGAGGGAGCGGAGCCACATGACCGGGAGATCCCTAGATCCATATTCTCTTTTTATGTTTCCTCTTTTATCTATTACATATCATTTTATTTTTTATAACTTGAGGGACTAACGTTTATTTCGTTTTGTTGACTCTTGTTTTGTGCATACATGTCATTTGAACTGTTACGTTAGTGCTTACTTCGTTGTTGTCAATAGTGTTTGTTGAAATTCCAGAACCGTGTAGAGTTTATCATTTAGGAACATCGTCCTAAAAATAAAATGAACAAAAATCATGATAACGCCAAACATAAGAAAGAAGCGTTGTGAACAAATGTCGTGTCTATATATACTGATGCAATCCTAGCCCGCAAGGGCATTGGATAGAAGACTCCAAGTAGATTGGGCTAGAGATCCAAGGGAAGACCCTAGGGTTCTCATGAGCCTTAGGGTAGATTTCGAGCCCATGGGCTAAGTATGAGCCTGCTTATCTTTGTAAATATTAGAATAGGTTTTTTCCTTCGTTTAGGCCTTGTATTTTGGCCATTCTAGCAGTATAGGGTTTTAGCCTTGTATTTCGAGGCATTTTGAGTAGTCTTTGTAGTATGGACATTTTTTGTATTTTCATGAATTTTTTCATAGGGGTGAGCTTAGCTATTATAGGGGGTGTGTAACTAAGTTCTAGCTTCTCATCTCAAGGAGGCGAGATTAGCTATTAGAGAGGTGTGTGTAGCTAAGCTCTAGCTTCTTTAGGAATCTTTTCAAGGAAGCTTCTCAAGGAGGTGAGCTTAGTTATTAGAGGGGTGTATGTAGCTAAGCTCTAACTTCTCAAGGAAGTTTTCTCAAAGAAGCTTCTCAAGGAAGTTTTCTCAAGAAAGCTTCTCAAGGAAGCTACCTAGTCTATAAATAGAAACATGTGTAACACTTGTTGCAATTTTGATGAATGAGTGTCTTGTGAGACATACTTCAAAGTTCCACTTCTCTTCCTCTTTTATTCCTTCAATTTCGTGCTCCCCCCTTTCTCTTTCTCTCCCTCTTTCTTTTCCTCCATTGAAGCATCCTTCCAAGCTTCTTATCCAAGGCTCATCTTGGTGGTGAAGCTGCTTCTTCCATGGCTTATTCCCTAGTGGATGGCGCCTCCTCTCACCTCTTCTCCTTTGTCTTCCGCTGCATCTCCATGGTTGAAAATCACCATTAAAGGACATCATTGAAGCTCAAAGATCCATCCTCCATAGAAGCCCCACAAGCAAGCTTCCATCAAGTGGTAATCAGAGCACAAGAGCTTCAAGTAGGTGCTCCTTAAACCTCCATTGATTTTCAGTTTTACCTTCTCTTCCATTGTTGTTTCTTCATTTTTCTCCATGTATCTCCTCACATGTCTTGTGCTAAATGTTGTTAACATGATTCTTTAGAGTTTCCACCGATTAAACTTGCTATAGAAGCTAGATTTGATTTTCTATGGTTCAAATTTCTTGTTCTTGTTTTTGAACCATGAATTGTGTTGAGTTTAGGTTCCTTTGAGTTTTGTCTTGTTATTTTTTGTGGCTGAAACCTAAACCATAAAATTCTTACAAAAATATTAAAGTAGAAGAAAGCCTCAAAAATCTAGAGTGACTTGTTCACCTATTGTAGTTTTGTCATAGAAGTCATGTCTAGTCATGAAACTTGTTACATAAGATTTCTTATGATGTGCTGAATTTTATTTGCTTGTTTCTTTGTCTAACTCATTTGCTCATGAGTGTATGAAATTCTTTTAGCCTATTATTTTATTTGAGTCAAATCTTTCATGTTAATTAGTCCTTAACATGTTCATGCAAAATTCTTAGAGAGTCTTTGATTGTGAACCTTTTCTTGAACTTTTAGGTTTCCTTATGATTGTGTCTATTTTGAATTTGAGTTTTGGTGATTGAATTGCTGGCTGAAATGTTGATCCTAAGTGAATATTGAACTCCTAAAACTGTGGTAAACAATCCTAGTGAGTTCAACATACATAGGAAGGTTGAAAGTAAGCCCAAGGCAATCAATATACCATGCTTAAAAAACAAAATCGCTGGTGCTGGCAGCTTGGACATACAAACTTGTAAAAATTACTGAGAATTGGTTACTTCGAATTTTGAGCTGAAATTTTTACTGAGTTTTATAGACATCTGGAAAAAAGTTATATAAAAAGAAAAAAAGTAATTTGGATAAAAGGAAAAAATAAGAAAAATCACACAAGTTGGCAGGAAAATCAGTATCTAGGAAAAAAAAATGAAAGGGAAGTGTGCTTGTTGTTTTGGCTCAAAATTTATTCTATACTTGGTGCCTATGTTTTACCAATCTTAGTTCCAAAATTTCAATTGAAAATTAGTGTGAAGACAAGTGCCAAAGCTAGAGGTTTTTTGAGTCTTTTTTTCAGTTTTTTTACTCTACTCTAGAGCCATTCTAAGTTTCTCTTTAAGTCCTAGCTTGCTTCTATGTCATTTTCATTGCTTTAATTGTTGAATAATCCTTGAAAAAATTGTCTTGTTAAAAATCCATTGGTTTAGCTTTCATTTCATTTTTTTTGGTCTTTGGTTATTGCTTGTCTCTTTGTTTCCTTGTTTGTGGGTTGCCATATAGGGAATTGGAAGGAGGATTGGTGCCATCCCTTGAAGAATTTGAGTCAAGAAAAAAGGGCCAACCACCTTAAGAGCTATTGGACTAAGAAGAATTCCAAATTGAGTGAATCACCAAAGAGAGAACAACCACCAAAATTGAGGACCGTTTTGTAAATTTGCAATTTACTTACCTTCATTGCTTTCAAGTTTTGTAACAAAAAGGTCTTTCATTGGAAGTGTGTTGGGAGCCTCCAATAGGTTACCAAACTTCCATTTGTGTGTAATAATTTTAGGCAATTTTTCCTTAGGATAGTGAGTGTTTTGTTGGGAACCTTCAATGTGGTCATCCAAACACTCTTAGGATTCGCCTAGTTTACATTTCTTGCCAAACCGCCTAGATAGCTTTCCTTTTACCAATTAGTTGTTTACCTTATCTTTCACACCTCTTTTAGTGTTTATTTTGGCTAGTTTCAACCATAGTTTCTTTTACCTTTTGTTTTCAAACCTCCAACAAGAAAGAACCACAACTTAGGAACCAACATGAGTCATCATTCATCTAGTGTTAATGGCGAGGGTACTAGTCATAAAGACCCTTTATCTAGAATCTTAGATGAGTTGAGTTCCCTCAAGTTATGGAACGAAAAACAAGAGAGAAAAGAAAAAGGAAAAAAATAGTGGAAGAAATAAGTCAAGATGAAAGAAAGAAAATAAGAGAGGAAGAAAGAAGAAAAATAATGAAAGAAATGAAAAGAGAAAAACATGCCTCCTATAGTAGTCATAACTCTTGCAAGAGCCTAAGTGAAGAACTTCGTGACTATTACGAAGGAAGGCATAGGTCACATCTTAGACCTCACTCCCATAGAAGAGAAAAGGAAAGAAAGCCTCAAGAGGCTAACATTAACCTCTCATACTTCCATGGGAAGGACAATGTAGAGGCTAACTTAGATTGGGAAATAAGGGTAGAGCAACAACTTAAAAAGAAGTCTACTTCAAAATCTTATGGCTCTCACTCTTATCCAAAGAAAGACCAAGGTCAAGGCATCTTAGGGGTGACACCTTCTAAGCCCAAAGATAATAAGGGGAAGGCAATAGAAAAGCAAGCCCCTAAGGCTAGTATGCAAGACAAAACTAGCTCTATAAAGTGCTTTAAATGTCTTGGAAGAGGACACATTACTTCTCAATGCCCCACCACAAAAACCATGATTATGAAGGGCCAAGACATTTATAGTAGCCAAGATGAGGCTACTACTTCACCTTCCTCTAGTGAAAGTGAAAAAGCAAAAGGGGAAGAATCTAGTGAAGAAATCTACCCCTAAGAAGAAGGACAACCATTAGTGGTTAAAGAGAAGTGTAAGGAGGTAAGTGTCTCCTCTAAGAGGTTAGCTAAGAAGGAAACTCATTTTACAATAAAGACAAACATTAAAGAAACTTTCCCTCTTAGACAACCTCCATATTTTCTCTTTTGTAAAAAGACACTTGCTAGCATTGCCACACCTCTTGGGCTTGAGTTTATTCCTCAAGTAAAGAAGTTGTTGGATGAGGGTTTGGTTTGCAAGAGCTTAAATCCTTGTGCTTTGTTGGTGCCCAAAATAGGTATTATTAGGCACCAAGTCCCTAAAATAGGTGGTATGATGAATGTTTTGAGTGGTGCAACCCTCTTTTGTAAAATCACTCGTACACCTAACATCTTCATGGTGTGTGTACATAGGGACCCATTAGGTAGGTTTGTTCTTATTTTTAGTTTCAATACAAACTTAGGTACTCATATGGGACACCTTAGGTTTGTCATACTTTTTGGTAGGAATAATCAATATGAAAATACAAAAAAAGGTATGTTTTATTGCGTTACTTTTCTTAATTTTTCAAATAGTGATCAAGGGGTTCCCATGAACCCTAAGAGAATAAAGGTCATTCCTGAGTGGGCCACTCCACCACAGTGGGCATTGCCGGCCGGGCGAGTCGTGGTTGGAGCCGGAGCTTGGGGGGCCTCCCTCTGGATGGGGGCGGGCGCTCTAGGCTATACGGGTGCTGAATTGGATGAGTTCCCGGCGCGAGATGAAAAGCTCAGATGATGTTGCGCATACTGATGGGTACCATAAGAGGTCTGCGGGGGCTTGACCCATGCGGGCGCTGAAGTGACGGCATGGGTATCTCCTTCCTTCCTTTTTGCCCCAGTTGTTCTGATTCTCTTAGCATTGGCACTTGTGGAGGAGACATAATCGAACTTCCCTCTTTTCAACCCTACTTCGATTCTTTCCCGGCGAATACCAAGTTCACGAAGCTGGAAGGCATGTAGCCTACCAACTTCTCATAGTAAAACACTGGCAAGGTGTCTACCATCATGGTAATCATCTCCCTTTCGACCATGGGAGGGGTCACTTGTGCTGCCAGGTCTCTCCACCGTTGTGCATACTCTTTAAAGGTCTCACTTTCCTTCTTAACCATATTCTGTAGCTGAGTGTGATCGGGAGCCATATCGGAATTATACTGATATTTCCTCAGGAAGGCAGTAATCAGGTCCTTCCAAGTACGGATGCGAGAAGCTTCCAGATTAGTGTACCAAATAACCGCAGCTCCAGCCAAGCTATCTTGGAAAAAGTGCATTAACAACTTTTCATCCCTAGAGTGTGCCCCTATCTTGCAACAATACATCTTGAGATGGTTTTTAGGACAAGTTGTCCCTTTATACTTGTCGAAATCAGCTACCTTGAATTTTGGGGGGATGACGACATCCGGTACCAAGCAAAGATCCATCATGTCCGCGAACGGATAGTCACCAAAGCCTTCAACAGCTCTCAATCTCTCCTCGAGGAGATCGAGTTTCCTTCTTTCTTCCACCACTGGGGGTGGTCCTTCTGTAGACAACAATATTGGTTGTGCTGTGAGGTTGTGCTGAGGCAATGTGTTGGGTGCCGACCCCTCGACGAGGATCGGGGGGTAGAAATCGACATCCCCTTGGGCATACTCTCGATGATCATCATGGACCTCGTCAGGCTGTCGAGGAAGCTCCCCTTCAAGGATGGGGGAAGGGACATGACCTGCGTCATCATGCATGACTGGCGACGTGTAATTAGGTGGTAATCCATAAGGGTAAGCCACCCGGTTGTATCCCAAATGCGGGTTGTTGGTGTTCCCCAGTGTGCTCCTTTCTCGTCCTACCGCATTTGGGGGAGGATGCTGCGCGGTAGCTAGGAAAGTTGGGTCTGCTTCGGCAGCCGAACTAACAGTGGCAGTGGTGGCAACGTTTTTCTCCATGAGTTGTCTCATTCCTAACATGGCCTCCATCATGGATGCAAGAGAAGGCCCTAGGGTTCTTATGAGTCTTAGGGTAGATTTTGGGCCCATGGGCTAAGTACGAGCCCACTTATCTTTGTAAATATTAGATTAAGGTTTCATTATTTTTGGGCCTTGTATTTAGGGCTCCATAATGTAGGTAGGGTACCTTAGAAATATAGGATTTTTCAGCCCTTGTATTTTAGGGCACCTAGACTAGTTTTTGTATTAGGGGTAGTTTTGTAATTTCACATGCACTAAGTGAATATTTGATGTGTGTGGTTGGAAACAAATTTAATTGAATTGGTAGAAGCCCAATCCAATTAAATTTTAGAGGGGGAGGTGAGCATTTGCTTACTACACCCCATTGCCACATCATATAGTCACACTTTGTGCATGTCCTTCATGCTTTACATGCCTCATGACACCTAAGCACACTTAGTGGAGAATCTTGGAATTGATCTTGGATTAGTGGGCTGAACCATAACTAAAATTCACTAATCATAATTAGTGAAATTTTGGCTCCACAAATTCAATTTCAAATTCAAGTGAAATTTGAATTGAAATTCAAATTTCCCTCCAATTTTTGTGACACTTAGGCTATAAATAGAGGTCATGTGTGTGCATTTTTTTGAACTTTGATCATTTGAATATTAAACTTCAGATTTCAGAGCTCATTTAGAACACAAAATTTCGTGCTCTTCTCTCCCTCTCCCTTCATTCATCTTCTTCTTCCTCCAAGCTCTTATCCATGGCCTCCTATGGTGGTGAGCTTCTTCTAGACTCATCTTCTCCTTGAAGTGGCATCTCCTCTCTCTCTTCCTTTCTCCATTCCACTGCCATTCATCTTCCAAGAAGCAAAGGAATCCATTGATGAAGAAGATCCTAGGCCTACAAGCTCAAATGGAGCTTACATCATGTGGTATCAAGAGCATCTTCATTTAGGTGATGTTCTTTTGCTTCCTCTATCTTTTTGTTCGGTGAATTCTCTTTAATTCCTTGTTCTTCATCTTATTCTCCTTGTATATCCTCCATTGTCTTGTGGTTTGGTGCTGTTTAGAGTAGATTCTAAAAAATAAACCGATTAAATCTTAGATCTACACTTGTTCTTGCATTTCTATGGTTCAAATTTTGTAGATCTACTCTTGAATCATGTTTTTTTTTGTGTTGATTTTAGGTTCTATCATTTTTCATTCATAATATTCTTGTGCTGAACCTTTAGATCTAAATTTTCTTCCAAAATATTTATTAGAAAAAAAAAACACAAAAATCTAAGTGTAAATCACTTAATCCATGTTGTCTTAGAGTCATGTTTAGTCATAGTAATTGTCACATTATGTTCTAAGTTTGTGTTGAATTTTTATTTTGTTGATTGAATTCTAGATACATTTGTTCATGTATTCTTGTCATTCTTAGCCTATCTTTTGAATTTTGAGTCTAATTCATGCATGTTATTTAGTTCATAACATGTTCTAAATCAATTCCTAGAAGTAGTCTTGTTCTTGAACTTTTTTTTTTTGTTTTCTAAGTTTCCTACATGATGCCTATGATGAAGTTGAGTTGTGGTGCTGAGTTGTGGCTGGATTTGTGAATAAAAATAAGTCTTAAGCTCCCTTGAATTGTGTTATTCAAGATAATTTAGCATAAGCAAACACAAATTGTAACTATCCAAGCCTTAAACAACATAAACACTACTCTTGATTTCTAGGTTGATATCGCTGGTGCTGGCAGCTTGAACATACGAACTTGTATAAATTACTGGGAATTGGTCACTATGTTTTTTGAGCTAAAAGTTTTACTGAATTTTCTAGACATGTGGAAAAAATTATAAATAAAGAACCAAGTGATTTGGATTAAAGGAAAAAATAAGAAAAATCGCACAAGTTGGCAGAAAAATCAGTGTCCAGGAAAAAAAAGTGAAAGGGAAGTGTGCTTGTTGTTTTGGCTCAAAATTTTTTCTATAATTGGTACCTATTTTATACCAATCCTAGTTCTGAAATTTAAATTGAAAATTATTGTGAAAACAAGTATCAAAACTAGAGGTTTCTTGAGTCTTTTTTTTTTAGTTTTTCTACTCTACTCTAGAGCCATTCTAGGTTTCTCTTTGAGTCCTAGCTTGCTTTTTTGTGCTTTTCATTGCTTTAAATGTTGAATAATCCTTGAAAATTTGTCTTGTTAAAACTCTATTGGTTTAGCTTTCATTTCAATTTTTTTGGTCTTTGGTTATTACTTGTCTCTTTGTTTCCTTGCTTGTGAGTTGCCATATAGGGAATTGGGAAGGAGGATTGGTGCCATATCTTAAAGAATTTGAGTCAAGAAGTAAGGGGCCAACCACCTTAAGAGCTATTGGAATAAGAAGCACTCCAAATTGAGTAAAACACTAAAGAGAGAATAGCCACCACAATTGAGGACTTTTTTTCTTTGTAATTTTGTAATTGGCAATTTGCTTTGCTTTCAAATTTTAGGCAATTTTCCCTTAGGATAGTGAGTGCTTTGTTGGGAACCTTAAATGAGGTCATCCAAACACTCTTAGGATCCGCCTAGTTTGCATTTCTTGCACTTTAATTTCTTGCTTACTTTCATAGCTTATTTCCCTTACCCTCCATTGTCAAACCGCCTAGATAGGTTGCCTTTTACCAATTAGTTTTTACCTTATCTTTCACACCTCTTTTAGTGTTTATTTTGGCTAGTTTCAACCATAGTTTCTTTTACCTTTTGTTTTCAAACCCCCAACAAGAAAGAACCATAACTTAGGAACCAACATGAGTCTTCATTCTTCATCTAGTGTTAATGGTGAAGGTTCTGCTCCTAAGGACCCCTTGTATAAGATATTAGATGAGTTGAGATCCCTTAAGTTGTGGAAAGAAAAACAAGAGAGAAAAGAAAAAAGGAAAAAAAAGAGTGGAAGAAATAAGTCAAGATGAAAGAAAGAAAATAAGAGAGGAAGAAACAACAATAATAATGAAAGAAATGAAAAGAGAAAAACATGCCTCCTATAGTAATCATAACTCTTGCAAGAGCCTAAGTGAAGAACTTCGTGACTATTACGAAGAAATGCATAGGTCACATCTTAGACCTCACTCCCATAGAAGAGAAAAGGAAAGAAAGCCTCAAGAGGCTAACATTAAACTCTCATACTTCCATGGGAAGGACAATGTAGAGGCTAACTTAGATTGGGAAATAAGGGTAAAGCAACAACTTAAAAAGAAGTCTACTTCAAAATCTTATGGCTCTCACTCTTATCCAAAGAAAGACCAAGGTCAAGGCATCTTAGGGGTGACACCTTCTAAGCCCAAAGATTATAAGGGGAAGACAATAGAAAAGCAAGCCCCTAAGGCTAGTATGCAAGACAAAACTAGCTCTATAAAGTGCTTTAAATGTCTTGGAAGAGGACACATTACTTCTCAATGCCCCACCACAAAATCCATGATTATGAGGGGCCAAGACATTTATAGTAGCCAAGATGAGGCTACTACTTCACCTTCCTCTAGTGAAAGTGAAGAAGCAAAAGGGGAAAAATCTAGTGAAGAAATCTACCCCCAAGAAGAAGGACAACCATTAGTGGTTAAAGAGAAGTGTAAGGAGGTAAGTGTCTCCCTCAAGAGTTTAGCTAAGATGGAAACTCATTTTACAATAAAGACAAACATTAAAGAAACTTTCCCTCTTAGACAACCTCCACATTTTCTCTTTTGTAAAAAGACACTTGCTAGCATTGCCACACCTCTTGGGCTTGAGTTTATTCCTCTAGTAAAGGAGTTGTTGGATAAGGGTTTGGTTCGCAAGAGCTTAAATCCTTGTGCTTTGTTGGTGCCCAAAATAGGTATTATTAGGCACCAAATCCCTAAAATAGGTGGTATGATGAATGTTTTGAGTGGTGCAACCCTCTTTTGTGAAATCACTCGTGCACCCAACAACTTCATGATTTGTGTACATAGGGACTCATTAGGTAGGTTTGTTCTTATTTTTAGTTTCAATACAAACTTAGGTACTCATATGGGACACCTTAGGTTTGTCGTAATTTTTTGTAGGAGTAATCAACATGAAAATAAAGAAAAAGGTATGTTTTATTCCATTACTTTTCCTAACTTTTTAAATAGTGATCACGGGCTTCCCATGGACCCTAAGAGAATAAAGGTCATTCCTGAGTGGCCTACTCCACCAAGTATAACGGAAATTAGGGGCTTTAATATCTTAACAAACTTTTACAAATGGTTTGCCCCATATTTTTCTATACTTGTAGCACCACTCATTGAGTTGGTGAGAAACTATATTCTCTCATGGGAAGATGGCCAGGAAAGGGTTTTTCAGTCCTTACCGTACTGCAACATAACTAATACATATGTTTTTATTCTATTTAAAGGTGTTGAGGAAAGAATTAATGAGTTTCAAGAACCTCGGGATTTGAGGTCAAATCCTTTTCAAGGGGGAGGGAATGATGCAATCCTACCCCTTAAGGGTATTGGATAGAAGACTCCAAGTAGATTGGGCCAGAGATGCAAGAGAAGGCCCTAGGGTTCTTATGAGTCTTAGGGTAGATTTTGGGCCCATGGGCTAAGTACGAGCCCACTTATCTTTGTAAATATTAGATTAAGGTTTCATTATTTTTGGGCCTTGTATTTAGGGCTCGATAATGTAGGTAGGGTACCTTAAAAATATAGGATTTTTCAGCCCTTGTATTTTAGGGCACCTAGACTAGTTTTTGTATTAGAGGTAGTTTTGTAATTTCACATGCACTAAGTGAATATTTGATGTGTGGTTGGAAATAAATTTAATTGAATTGGTAGAAGCCCAATCCGTTAAATGAAAACTCCATTAATTTGCTTATGAAAAAAAATCAGAGTATAATTTTCTCAATATACATTCACCAAACAACGCACAATTACTTTATATATATATATATATATATATATATATAACAGAAAGTAAATTAGTTCATACATATAATTAAATATTCGATTTCTATCCTCAATTCAGAAAGAATTATAGAACCAGCTACAGAGGAGTTGATTAACAAACACAACTCAATCATCACAGGTACCAACCACACTGTACAAAAATTGCAAGGGCGAGTTTATTATAAAAGAAATCAACACAAGAATCAAATGCCATGATTAGTAAGAATATATTAACAAATACCATAATCACACATAAACATCCATTAGTCCAACATACACTCAACAATTAGTCATCAGTCTCCAACAATTCTAATCAATCATGCTTAATATGATGCATGCACCTGACCTCAACTCTCAAATGAAATGTGGTACCCTTCGTCGGGAAATAGCCTAAGTGTGTCCATGTGACACTCTCATTTAGGAAAACTAGGGAGCAAGTGTCGAGGTCACCCTGTCATGCACAGGTAACTCCCCCCCCCCCCCCTCCCATGATGATCAACCTGAGTCTCAAGGGAGTTCTAAACTGAGTGACATGCCCCCAAGTATAAGTATTCCCCCTCATGAGAAACTACAAGTACTTACTGAAAATGTTTATACTTTTTCCATGCAATATGAAGTATGAAACATGGGCACCATTAATGGACTAACCATGAATAATTCATTTTAAGCCATCCCCCTCCAGAGATGCTTAAAACTCTTTAACCACTTTAATTCCCCCACTAGGGATATCCATCATGGTCACTGCACCCACGATGTACATACACAACATACATCATCACAATGACATTTTCAACATCAACAACATCTCATCTTAATGTCAATATCAACATCAACATCACCTCATCTCAATGTCATTCTCAGCATCAACATCATCTCATCTCAATGTCATTCTCAGCATCAACATCATCTTATCTCAATGACATTATCAACAACAACAACATCATTTCATATCAACATAATCATCAATAACATCATCATCTCATATCAATATTATCATAAACACCAACACCTTCTCATATCAATTATTATCAATATCATCTTCAATAACAGCATCATTCTCTATTAACATTATCATAAACATCAACGTCACCTCATATCAATTAATATGATCAGTAAATCACATTCCGCACATACATACATATATAGTTCATGCCTGAGATTCACACTCCTCAGGTCTTCAGACAACACAAGTCTAATAAAAACAATAATGTCATTTATCAATAACAGATGTGCATTCCTATAATTAGCATCCCATTAGTCAAAAACATTGTTTTTCTTGAAAACTAGCATATACAGGGACAGACATACATTCCTATAATTAGGTTCCCCGACCCCAATTTTGGTATCAAAGCCATAAAATTATAATAAACTCCCCTCACCTGTTGTGAGCTCTCTTTTAGATCTTCCCTGCGTCACTTAGAGACCTCTCTTGTTCATGTTTGTTCGTCCAAAAGCAAGGTTCTATATACCTAATTGAAGGGAATTTAGTATGGATTTCAAAAACAAGGTTAATAATAACATCTGGGGTCAATTACCCTTGCCATAACAAAAAGAGACATCATTTTGAAATTATGACCACACCAATCTGACCGGGTCTTAGCGAAGGTCACAAAAACAACTTCAATTTTATAAAAAGATAACTTTTACAACGTCTCAATTTCAAGGGTTTTTCAATGAAGTGTAAAAACACCCTGTTACGGTACTCAAAACACAAGAGACACTAAGAGAAGTTCAAACTAACTATGAGAAAGGCTTAGAAGTCAATATTACCTCTGAGAAGCTAGAAAAGAAAGGATTAAGGGCTTGTTCTCCACCAAATCCTTGAGGTGGATTTTGAGGATACCTCTTTGATTAAAATGTTCCTCTCCATGTGGTGGTTTAGTGGCAAGCAACAACAGCTTGTGGAGGCCACCGGTGGTCGTGGGTGGTGGAAAAGGAGTTTCTAGGGTGGTTTGGATGAAGTTTTGAGAGGGAGAGGCATGAAATCATGTTTTTCAAGTTGAAGAATGTATTTATAATCTGCAGATCTCACTTAGCGAGCTCATCTCGCTAAGCGAGAATGCACTTTTGGCACCAAGCGTGAATTTTCGTGCTAAGCGCAAACCCTTCTCGGGTCGGGATTTGCAGTGAGCACAATAGTTTGCATTGTCGCACTGAACCCAATTTCCTCTCAGGTTGGAAATGTGCTTAACGTGCATCTCATGCTAAGCGAGATGTCCAAATTTGTTATTTTTCAAATCCCAACGGTCAAAACCTGAAGACGTGGGTTATGAACCTTTAGTCAAATTTGAAGGCGATCCAATGCTTAACAAATCCAGGATTGCATTTTTACCGGAATAGGTTTAGGTAAAATTTGAAGTCTCATAATTGCAAATTAGGTTAATAAAACTTCAAATAACTCAATATCCACATCAAGAAAATCACACATGGCTAATTCACACATACCTTAACTCATCCAAGTCAATCATATAATCAAATAACATGATAAATACATTTCAACAATGATTTACAGTTAGCAAAATTTTAGGGCGTTACATCACAATTTATTTTTCAAAGAAAACCAAGTTTGCATCCTCCAAAAGGGTGAACCCAAACAAAGTCTCCAAAAAGAAAACCAGTCTTATCGGTAGTATGCTTTTGCACACTGAGCAAGTGACTAAGATCACTTTTCCCTTTGCTCATTTTTCTAAAAAGATCTTTAAGATAGGAAAACACACTGAGCAAGTGACTAAGATCACTTTGCAAAGATTTGTAATCATCCATATTAAGAGAAGTAGATGCACAAACAAAACCAGTGGCTTTATAGCTTGAAACAAGTTTTCATTTTCTTGTCTCAATTTATCCAACTTACTTTATGTTGAAGCCAATTTTGTGATATGCAGTTTTAGATCTCTTTTTAACTTATTGTTTGAAATAGCAAGCCATTGTGCTTCATCATTCATTTCATTAAATGCTACCTAAACTTCTTCAAATTCAAAATTTATCTTAATTTCTTCAATGGTTGAAGAGTCATCTATTGAATCTTCCATCAAGCACACATTTGCAACATCTTCTTCACTAGAAGAGTCAGAAGATGTGGATGTATTGTCTCCCCAAGCTATGCAGGCCTTTTTCTCTTTTTTATCCTTCTTTCCTTTCTGTTCAGCAAGTTGTTTTCTAAGGTAGATAGGACATTCATATTTGATGTGACCTTGCTTCCCACATTAAAAGAATGTGAAGGTATTGTTGTTGCTTTTTATCTTCTTTGAAGGTTTAGAAAATTTTCTGTCTTTGGATATATTGGGAAAATTTTCCAAGCTTCTTCACCATCAAGATAAAATTCTCTACATCTTTGCCATCACTAGAGCTTTCTTTGCAATCTTCCTTTGAAGAACTAACTTTGAGTGCAATTCCTTTTCTTTTCTTTTTTGTTTCTTCTACATGAGATTGTTTAATCAACTCATGTTCATATGCTAGCAATTCTCTGAACAGAGCTTCCATCGACATTGATGCTAAGTCCTTGGATTCCTTGATCACTGTGATCTTTGGTTCCCAAGTTCTTGTAAGACAGTTAAGGATTTTGATGTTTAGCTCATCATCTTTAAATGATTTTCCAAGACCAAGAAGGTGATTCACAATATGGGTGAATCTTGTTTGAAGTTTGTTAGATCAAGTGGCCTCGGAATAATTAAGAAGGGGGGGGGGGTTGAATTAATTATTAATGTGTCTTGACTAATTAAAAAATCATCCTTCTTAATATTACTAGATTCAATTAGGCTTTACTACTAAGTTATGAGGAAGTAAAGAACAAAAACAATAACTTACACAAAAGTAAAGTGGAAATAAAAAGTACACAGCGGAAAAGTAAAGAGTGTAGGGAAGAAGAAGACAAACACAAGATTTATACTGGTTCGATCACAACCCGTGCCTACATCCAGTCCCCAAGCAACCACCGGTTCTTGAGATTTCCAATAACCTTGTAAAATCCTTTACAAGCAAAGATCCACAAGGGATGTACCCTCTCTTGTTCTCTTTGAACAACCAAGTGGATGTACGCTCCACTTGAACTGATCCACAAGAGATGTACCCTCTCTTGTTCTCATTATCACAACCCAAGTAGATGTACGCTCTACTTGTACCACAAAGGATGTACGCTCTAATGTGTTAAGACAAAGAATTCTTAGGCGGTTAGTCTCTTGAATCTTTGTAAGGCGAAACAAAAGATATCTCAAACGATTAGTCCTTTGAAATCTTTTGTTTAAAGGAAAGGGAAGAATCAAAAGAATTCTCAGGCGATTAGTCCTTTGAATCTTTTGTCAAGATGGGGAAGGGAGAATCAAAAGAATTCTTAGGCGGTTAGTCCTTTGAATCTTTTGGCAAGAGGGAGAAGGGATGAAAAGATAGCACACTTTTGTTTTCTACAGAATTTCACTTGCAGAAAAACAAAGTTTTGAAACAAAGTTTAGAAATCTTTTTGGCAAAGAAAAAGCAATGGGCAATGGTTATAGAAAGATTGTGAAAAAGAATTGTTTGGAAGAATATCATATATATTTTTTGAATGTGTTCCAAAGTCATGCTTTTATAGAATCTTCATGTATGGTCAAAGAAACCATTGGAAAAGTAATGACTTTTGATAAAACCATGTTAAGAGTAATAACTCTTAACTTTTTCTTCAAAACTGTTCACTGGTAATCGATTACCACAAAGGTGTAATCGATTACACAATTCATTTTATGAAAAGTTGTGACTCTTCACAATTGGATTTGAATTCCAACATTTAGATTCACTTGTAATCAATTACTAATATAGTGTAATCGATTACTAATTTAGTGTAATCGACTACACTATTTGAAAATCATTTTGGAACGTTGTAAACCATTTGAAAACATTTTGAAAACCAAACTGGTCACTGGTAATCGATTATTGATAACTGGTAATCGATTACCAGAGAGTAATCACTCTGGTAACTTAGAAAATTTGAGAAAATTATTTTGTAAAACAAAACTGTGCTATTTGGTTTTTGAAAAAATCTTTTAATACTTATCCTATATGAAGTCTTGACTTGTTGCTTCTTGATTTCTTCTCTTGAATCTTGGATTGGATTCTTGATGCTTGATCTTGAAGTCTTGAATCAATTGCTTGGGCTTTTGGCATCATCAAAATTGCTTGGTTAATCATCATGAAGCTTGCTTCTACAAAGTTTTGAAATGCTTTCTCCATTCTTCATTCGAAAAGCTTCATATTCAGATACAAGAATATGTTTTCTTGCTCTCTTTACCTCCGTAGTGCCTTCATGAGTGACTTCAAGCATTTTTCATATTTCCTTTGCACTTTTGCACTTTGCAGTATGAAAAAATTCATTAGAAGATAAACCAGAAGTTAAAATGTTTTTACCATTTTGATCATCTTGAACTTTTCTTTTCTCATCATCTATCATCCCATCCCATTCCTTAGGTACCGATTCACCATTCACTTCTTTAGTTGGTATAAATGGTCCTTTAACAATAGCATTCCATGCATTGAGATAAATTGACTAAATAAAGATTTCCATTCTTTTTTGCCAAAATGAAAAATGTTCTCCCTCAAACAATGGAGGTCGATTAAGAGATGCACCCTCTTTGAAATGAGTTGTTTTGCACCCATTTTTAGAAAAATTGTGATCTTGACCAACTTTCAAGATGTAAGTATAATACCAATTGAAAAAGATGATGGAACTCACAAACCAAGTGGGGGTGAATTGGTTTCTAAATCAAATTGAAAAAAAAAACCAGAGTTAAGAAAAACTTCTTTTCCAAGGATCATATCACAAACTTTTGATAAACCAATATCTAATCAATCACCCTTAATACAAAAATCTTTTGTTAATGTTCTTTCGCAAAAAGATATTTTCTTTAACCTTCAGTAAATTGATCAAGACTACAATGAGAAAGAAAGATAAGATCAAGAGAAGATGTACATCGATTTTTATACTGGTTCACTCTCTATCTCGAGAGAAGCAATCTAGTTTTATAATCCAAACCAAATTATATTTTCACTGTGCATATAGAATTCTTACAAGCAATCAAAATCAATCTTAGTTCCTACCACAAAAAAAGAGACTAAGGTATCCAACCCTTGGGTCCTTTATGAATAAGAGCCTAAGAGAAACCTACCCTTCACCCAAACAAGAAAAACCTATTCTAGCATGCCTTCAAAAATTCATGCATATGCTAACATGTAAAACACACAAAAAACTTAGTCAAGGAGAGACATGACCTAATCAATCACATGCAAGAATCTTTGCTTGAGCGAATGAGTGTCTTCTTGATCTCAAGAGAAATTCACAACACACTATTCAAAGCACTTTTCTTTTCTCTTTCTTCTTTCCATTTTTCGTTATTAAGTGAGAACACAAGGTGGTTATTTATAGAGAAAATAGTTATAATCACCTATAATCGATTAAATATTCAATGTAATCGATTATTTCAAAGAAGTAATCAATTATATTATCATTTCAATCGATTAAAGTGTTATTCCCAACTTCTGGAAAGCTTTCAAGAACAATGTAATCGATTAGATTCTTGATGTAATTGATTAAAGTGTTCTTGATCACTTCCGGGAACATTTTTAAGAGTAAAGTAATTGATTATGATCACCTGATAATTGATTAAAGCAAAGACTCATGAAAAACCATACATGGTGTCAACTGAACTATGTTATCGATTACGGTTGACTGGTAATTGGTTAAATCAAAACATGAATTTCTCTACAAGCTACAAACACTTGTGTAATCGATTACGATCAGCATTATAATCAATTAAATCAAAGATTTTTATGCACTGAAGAAGTTTCTAACTTTAGAAACAATCTTATTACCTCTACATGATGATGCATGATGTACACATGAAAAGACGAAGACTAAGATGCAACAATCAATACAAATGCCACTTTAAGAGTTGGGCATGGAAAATGATAAAACTTCTTCAAGCTTCAAAGCTTTTTCATGGGGCTCTCCCTATCTCTAACATTGAGGTCGATATGTCCAAGATCGATGTTATTACTTCTCTTTCTTACCCTGCTTCTATGTGGGAAGTACATTCTTTTCTAGGACATACAGGTTTTTACATGAGATTCATCTAGGATTTTAGCAAGATTTCCCTACCATTGTCCTAGATTTTTCAAAAAGACGTAGATTTTGTGCTTTACCAGCCATGTAGAAAGGCATTTGAGGAGCTGAGGAGGAGGCTTACCACCTCTCCTATCATGCGGCCACTAGATTGGGAGCTTTCATTTGAGGTCATGTGTGATGCCTCCAATTAAGCACTTAGGGTTGTTTTGTTGCAAAGAGTTGATAGACTATCACATGTCATTGCTTAAACCTCACGCACTCTGGATCCAGCCTAAGTCAACTACACCACCACCGAAAAAAAGCTTTTGGCTACTATTTTTGCATTAGATAAATTCAAATCTTATTTGCTTTGAGGTACCTGTTGAAGAAGCCTAATGGTAAACCCAGATTGATCAGGTGGATGCTTCTTCTTCGAGAGTTTGATATTGAAATCAGAAACAGGAGTGGTGCAGAAAACATGGTGGCTGATCATTTGAGTAGAATTGAGGGACCTGTTGATTCCCTCCCTATTAAGGATAACTTCCCTGATGAGGATTTGATGCATTTGCATTCATCACATGTCACACCTTGGTTTGCTAACATTGTGAATTTCATTGTTGCATTGTTGTCCCACCATATGCATCTAGGACTCAAATAGATAAACTTAAGAGTGATGGGTGATGCTTACTTGTGGAGGTTTGGTAGTGACCAAGTGATCCATAGTTGTGTGCCCAATCAAGCAATTCAGTCTATTCATCAGTTTTGTCATGGCATGCCTACTGACGATCATGTTGGTCCTCAAAGGACCGCTAGGAAGATTTTAGACTGTGGGTTCGATTGGCCCACCATTTTTAGAGATGCTCGTCATTTTTCAACCACCTCTGAGAAGTGTTAGAGAGCAGGAAGGACCATTAGACATAGGCATGAGATGGCCTAGCAACCCATTATTTTCTGTGAGATTTTTTATGTTTGGGGCATTGATTTTATGGGTCCTTTTCGTATTTCTCATGGTTTTTCATGTATCTTACTTGTTGTTGATTATGTTTCCATGTGGATTGAAGCTAAGGCCACCAAAACTAATAATTCTAAAGTTGTTGTGGATTTTGTGAGATCTAACATTTTTTCTAGGTTTGGTGTGCCTAAAGCCATTATCAATGACCAAGGGAACCACTTCTGTAATAGTTCATTGGCATCCTTGCTTCAGAAGTATGGGGTTGTGCATAGAGTTGCTACAGCTTATCATCCGTAAACTAATGGGCATATGAAATTTTTTAATAGAGAGATCAAGCAAGTGTTGTAGAAGGTAATGCAGCCCAATGGGAAGGCTTGAAGCAAGCTACTCGAGGATGCTCTATATGGGCCCATAGGACCGCTTACCAGACACCTTTGGTGATGTCCCCCTATAGGGTGGTTTTTGGTAAGGCATGCCACCTTCCGATGGAGATTGAGCACCATGCTTATTGGGCTTTGAAGGGTTGTAACATGGCATTTGATGAAGTGGGTATGGAAATGAGGCTTCAATTGCAAGAACTTGAGTAGATCCTCTTAGAAGCCTATGAGAACTCCAAGATTTACAAGTAGAAAGTGAAGAGATTTCATGACTCTAGGATTCTTAGGAAGGAGTTCCATATCGACCAAAAAGTTCTCTTGTTTAACTCTCACCTCAAGCTTATTTTCAATAAACTTCGATCTAGATGGGATGGTCTTTTTGTTATTACTAATGTTTTTCCCCATGGTGTAGTTGAGATTAAAAATTAAAAATGAAGTTACCAACAAAGTATTCAAAGTGAACGGTCACCAACTTAAACTTTTTCATGTGCTCCCAAGTGGAGCAGGAATTTGTGGCAAACCTCTCTTTGGTCTTGCCATTTTTATGTGATGATGTGTCTTGAATGGCACTTGAGGAGTTTTCTTCCCTTTTCTTTTACATGTTGTCTCCTTGTTTGCATTTCATTACATGCTCACATTGAGGACAATGTGCATTTCAAGTGTGGGGAGGAGGTTTAGAAAAGTCTGCTTTCTATTTTTACAGCTTTTGTTGTTATTTTTGTTTCTGTATTATGTTTCAGTTTTGGTGTCTGTATTTGTTTTTTGTTTCTATTTAGTCGTATTATGTTCTGTCTATTTTTCTGTATTTGTATGTTTTTTCTATTTTTGTTGTTTTTTTGTTGTTTTATTGTTTTTACATACAAAAAATAAAAATTACAGATTTTGCAATTGTTGTTTCTAATTTTTTTGTTGAACTTAGGCCTTTTTGTTGAGGACAATGTTTCTGTTGTTATATTACCATAGTACATTCTTAATTTTAACCTGTCTACTTGTCCACTTTTCATTTTGTGATCATGTGTTCATGGATTGCTTGTTACATTGAGACCATCCTTCCATTTTCCATCTCTCTCATTTTTGTGCATTGTTAGGATCCATTGAAAAAATGTGTGCCTTGCTCATACCTTCCTTGTAGTTGTGGTTAATTTTTTGTTTGATTTCTTTTTCTTAGTCTTTCTTTTAGTTTTGCCCAGGAGTGCAAAAGATAAAGTGTGGGGGAATTTGATTGAGCATTTAGAGTTTAGTATTTTTCTATTCTTCTTAACTGATTTGACATCTTTCTGATTATTATTTTCCAACCTTAACTCAGTTTTGTCTTAGGCAAATGATTGAGCTTCATTGAGAATTGTAGCTTATTTTTAGATTTTTTGCACTTACTTGACCTATCTGCCTTGTGCAGGGCCTATAGGACACTACACAACTTCAAATGGAGTATGTGAGTAGTCCCTAGAAAGCTAAGAAAAAGGTCTTCAATTTAGTTGAAATAATCTTGGGCCAATTCTGCCATTTTGAGGGCCAAATTGGGCTTGAAAGTCAGAACCTCTGCACTTGAATAATTAGGTTGGGAATTTGGGCTTTGCTTTGTGTAATTAGTTTAATTAGGTATATTAGATGGGCCTAATCAAGGCCTATCCCTTCCTTCTAAGTATTAACTATATATATTAGTGGAAGTTAGTTAGTTAGTGTCATACCCTAATTTCGTCCGAGGACCATCCGTTGTTGGGATGCGACCCTCGTTTGACCACTTCGAGGCATTTGGCACCCATCGTTAGGCAATTTGTGAAGTTCCGAGACATGCTAGAAGCCAAAAGAAAAGCGTCGTAGCACAATCTGTGAAGTTCCGTGACATGCCGGAAATTAAAAGGAAGTGTTAGTGCGCAATCCGTAAAGTTTCGTAACATTCCGGAAGGCAAAAAAGGGATGATTATGTAATCCGTAAGGTTCCGCAACATTACGGAAAGAAAATAAGTATCGTTACGAAATTCGTAAGTTTCCGTAACTTTACGAAAAAAGAATCACCAATAAAAGGCAGGGGGTGTATTTAGTAAAATGGGGGTTCAAATAACAACCAGGCCCACTTGGGCCTTCCAGGATGTTCCTCCAGAAGGCGGTTGCTTCTGGAGGAAGCAACCTAGCTCGCCTGGGCGAGCTGAGCTGGTCTGGGCGAGCTGGGTGGCAAGCATCTCCTTCCTTTTCCTATAAATAGGGGAAGGAGGGAAGAACAAAAATGTTCAACCCTCCTGGTATCTGAGAATCACTTAAAATAAGTGAGAAAAATTGTTTCCGTTAAGAAAATCCAAGCCGAGGCGCTTCTGTAACATTTCCGTGGGTGATTTTGCGAAGATTTTCAACCGTTCTTCGATGTTTTTCGTTCATTCTTCGTTGTTCTTCGGTCTTCCACCGGTAAGTTCCCGAAATCGAACTTTTCAATTCATTCTATGTACCCTTAGTGGTCCTCATTTGTTTCACGTGCTTTTATTTTCATTTCATTTACTTTCCGTACCCCTTTTTGACGTGCTTTAGTCATTTACTTAAGTCATTTTCTCCCCTAATCAAAAATAAAATAAATTTCCACCGATCATTTGAATTGTAACATCCATTAATTTCTGTTAAAATGAAATTCGACTGTTCGGTCATGCCGTAACCTCGTTGGAAACCAAAATGAGGTAAAATAATAATATAATAATCAAAAATATCTTTTAGTAAAATAAATCAAAAAACATCAATCAGACGTTTTTCTTTGGGATTTCTATTTCATAAATCGAATCGACTAATAACCAAAGTGAAACTAAGGCTAAAATCAATTCATAAACCAAACTTTTGTCATCGCCTAAAAAGGCCATTTTCAAAGGTCCAACGCCTTGAAATGGTCTTTTCTGCTTTTATTGGTTAAGGGTAGATTTCTAAAAAGCCTAAAATCAATATGTAACTTTGTTACCTTTTTCAAAAATAAAGAAATCATTAATGGTCCAATGTTTTTCTCACTCTTCAAAAGAATCGAAAGATTGTCTAATGGTCCAACGCCTTAAATGACCTTTCATTCAACAAAAACATATCTTGCAAAAAAGGATAAAAAATAACCAAAACGCTTTGTTCACAAAAGAACTACGTAGGTCTAATTTTCTCATCACAATTGAGGAATACGTAGGAGCAAAGGGAAACGCCCTTGTCGACCACAAAAAGATAAAAACATAAAAAGGAATAAAAAAGACATAAGAACATAAAAAGGGAAAAGAATATAAATTGAAGTCATATTTGCACATTTGATTAAAGGTTGCCGTCTCTTGTGACGGATGCGTGGGGTGCTAATACCTTCCCCGTGCGTAAATACAACTCCCGAACCTTTCACTTAGAGTTTGTAGATCACGTCTTTTCCGGTTTTTCCGACATTTTCCTCAAATGAACGTTGGTGGCGACTCCGCGTGTATTTCTTTCTTGGAACACGCACCCGCGAGTCATGCGTCTCCCTCCCGCCGAAGGGTAGGTTGTGACAGTTAGTTACTTCATTTTGTATAAAAATAGATTTACTTGTTGTGCAAGCTTGAGGATCAAACTCTATTCTCTCTTTTTCTCTCAACTGCTCTTCTTTCTTCTTCCTCTTTTCAGTTTTGTTCTTCCTTGTTCTTGCAAAAATTTCATGGATTTCCCACTGGTGATGATCATGGGAGGCTAAACATTCAATCAATCCAAGGATCTACTCCAAGCAAGGCTGAATTTTAGTTCTGGTTTAGTATTTCTAATCTGAGTAAACATTCATCTTTTTCTTCAATCCTAATTTCAATTTTCATGATTATGAATATGCTTAGGATTGAAAATGAATTAGTTTAGGGATTCCTTTCCTAATTTTGACTTTAATCACAGATTGTTTGGATGATATTCCAACCTAATTTGCGATGTCAATGAATTTAGAGATTAATTTGATTGAAACAACCCTAATGACATTCATTGAACTCTCACAACATGATTATTCTCTACATAACTATGATAATTCTTTTGCATTGGTTTGGTGAAATGGACTGATGATTTTGAATCTATTTTACAACTTGTTTGTGTAATTTTATTTGTGTTTTGCAATTAAAACTTTGTTTCAGTTTAGATTTCGCATTTATGTTCTGTTTTTGTATTTCTTTCAAGTGCCTACAAACTATTTGTTGAAATTCCCCTTGTTGTTTATAAGGGAATTAAAGTAGGAACCAAATTGAATCGTATCTCTGAGTCGACCTAGGTTAATCCTTTACTGCAAAATTTCCTAGTTTTATTTGTTTTGAATCGATTCGACAATTGTTATCAACAAAAACATCTTTCTTCGTCTCTTCATAAGTATTTTCCTCGGAAAGAGTTTCTTTCAATTTGTCAAGGACATCCAAGAATGCTTTGAGATATTTTTCTTCTTTCTTCTTCAAGCACTTAATGGCATTCAACTAGAGCTTTATCAAGAGGGGAATGCATAGTGAATTATTGCACAACATTTTCTGCTTAATGTTCAATAGCCTCCATTCTAAAGCAAGCTTTTCCATCACTTGGATGCTTCATTGCGTCAAAGAGATTGAAGGTCACATTTTGGTCTTCCACACTCATCCTAAGATTACCATTCCCCATGTCAACAACACATCTAGCAGTGAGCATAAATGGTTGTCCCAAGATCAAAGGTACGTTCGAATCTTCTTCTACATCTATGATGACAAAATCCACCTGGAATGTGAAATGCCACACTTTTACAAGAACAACTTCAACAACACCATATGGTCTTGTGATAGAGCAATCCATAAGTTGAAGATTCATTCGGGTTGGCACGATTTCTAAGTTTCCAATTCTCTAGCACATCAAAAGAGGCATCAAATTGATACTAGCCCCTAAATCATTAAGAGCCTTCCCTACAGATACCGCCCTAATTGAATAAGGAATGGTCACGCTTCCAGGGTCTTTTAATTTTGGAGGCAAGATTCTTTGAATCACAACACTACAATTGCCTTTTTCCACCACTATACTCTCATTGTTGATGTATTTTCCTTTCTAGGTGAGGAAGTCCTTCAAGAATTTTGTGTACATGGGCATGTGTTGAAGAGCTTCACCAAAAGGAAAGGTGATCTCCAGCTTCTTGAAGATGTCAAGAAACCTTGCAAAATAATGCTCGTTCTCCTTCTTTGATGGTGCCAAGGGATAGGTAACATCCTTGGTAGGGCCATGATGCAATCCTACCCCTCAAGGGCATTGGGTAGAAGACTCCAAGAAGATTGGGCCAGAGATGCAAGAGAAGGCCCTAGGATTCTCATGAGCCTTAGGATAAATTTTGGGCCTATGAGTTAAGTATGAGCCCAATTCTCTTTCTATATATTAGATTAGGGTTTCATTATTTTTGGACCTTATATTTAGGGCTCCATAGTGTAGTGAGGATACCTTAGCAATGCAGGATTTTTCAGCCCTTGTATTTTAGGGTGCCTAAACTAGCTTTTGTATTAGGAGTAGTTTTATAATTTCATATGCATTAAGTGCACTATCTGATGTGTGTGTTGGGAGAGAAATTTAATTGAATTAGCAAAAGCCCAATCTATTTAAATTTCAAACCAGCCTAAGGGGGAGGTGAGCATTTGCTTGGTACACCCCATTGACACATCATATAGTGACACTTTGTGCATGTCCTTCATGCTTTACATGCCTCATGACACCTAAGTACATGTTCAGTCGCATCAAGTGCACCGGATCGCGCAAGTAGTATAAAACGGTAAGAACCGAGTATCAAACTCTCGGGGAACTTGTGTTACTTGGTAAAGCTATATTCAGTGAATAGGTATCCGGTATGAAAAGAGATGTGTTGACTATGAACAGGTATGTAAACTAACTATTAAAAGGAAAATCACGTGAGTAATGATGCATAAAGACAAGTAGACAACACGTTGGTCTTCCTAATAGGTGCCTGATGTTAAAAGGATATTCTCTACTTAACAATGCTCGTGTGTTCTATGGTGTCTCCTGAAATGCTAAACCTCGATTCCTCATGATAGTCTAGCCTAATCCCGATCAAGCATCGTCCTAAGATTCCTCTTGTTGGACTAAACTCGACCAGAACCGCATTAAGACAAACATACAAACAACTAGGTTACCATACCCTATTAAGACAAACATACAAACAACTAGGTTACCATACCCTGATCCCTCATGATAATATGATAAACTAGCCATGTCCTATCAAGTTCTAAGAATCAAACCAGTTTCCACTGTTGAATGATCCTAACAAAGCATGCATCTACGTGATCAAGGCAAAATCACACTGAAATGAAGTACTACTACCACAGAGAACACATAAAACATCATTAAATAGATATACAAGTATTTACATCAAGTACCTACAAGGAAGAACCAATAGAGGATTTAGCTCTCCATATCTGGGAAGCTTCCTTTACAACAAAGAGAAGAGAAAGATGAAGGATTGAAGAAATACAAGTAGTGGAGATGTCTCCTCCACCTCTAGGACCTCACAATCACTCACAGACTCATCTCAAGCTCTCAGGACGACTCCCTCTTCAAGCTCTGTTCTCTGCAGGTCTTCGCATAGCAAAATCTCTCAAAACTCTTTGGATTCAGACCCTTCCCTCTCTAGAATCTCTCACATGCAGAAGCTCATTGAGAAATTGGCCAAAATCCTTGGAACTTGGACCTTTCTCTCTCTAGAAATCTCAAAAACATGCAAAAGCTTCGAGAATTGCCCAAACTCCCCTCCAAAATCTGATTTCAGGCTTAAATAGGTGGCTTTGTTTGTGCTAGTGCGCTTAGCGCAACTATGCACCGCTCAGCGCGCATTAGTGGATTTCGGCTTAGTGCATGCTTTTCTCGCTCGGCGAATGGACTGAAGTGGTGTGCTTAGCGGGATGACCCTTCGCTCAGTGCAAATGCACAGCTCATCCTTCTTCCAGATTCTTCCTCGCGCTCAGCCGAGGAGTGTTGCTCTCAGCGGATGGCTCGCTAAGCCATTAGATTGGCTTAGCGAGAGGATGAAAATCAACACTTCACAAACTTGCCTAACTAACCTGAAATTGAGAGGAAATGATTGTTAAACACACAAAATGGGATTACTAAGTTGATGCAATCCTACCCCGCAAGGGTATTGGATAGAAGACTCCAAGAGGATTGGGCTAGAGCTGCTAAAGAAGGCCTTGGGGTTCTCATGAATCCCAGGGTAGATTTCTGAGCCCATGGACCAAGGTTGGGTCCTCCCTTCTTTGTAAATATTAGAATAGATTTTTCCTTCTTGTAGGCCTTGTATTTTGGCCATTCTAGTAGTATAGGGTGTTAGCCTTGTATTTCAGGGCATTTTGAGTAGTCTTTGTATTAGGGACTTTTTTTATATATTTTCATGTATTTTGGCATGGGGGTGAGCTTAGCTATTATATGGGGTATGTGTAGCTAAGCTCTAGCTTCTTTAGGAATCTTCTCAAGGAAGCTTCTCAAGGAAGTTTTCTCAAAGAAGTTTCTCAAGGAAGTTTTCTCAAGAAAGCTTCTCAAGGAAGCTACCTAGTCAATAAATAGAAGCATGTGTAACACTTGTTGTAACTTTGATGAATGAAAGTCTTATGAGATACACTTCAAAGTTCCACTCCTCTCCCTCTTTTATTCCTTCAATTTCGTGCTCCCCCCTCTCTCTTTCTCTCCCTCTTTCTTTTCCTCCATTGAAGCATCCTCTCCAAGCTTCTTATCCAAGGCTCATCTTGGTGGTGAAGCTCCTTCTTCCATGGCTTATTCCCTAGTGGACGACGCCTCCTCTCACCTCTTCTCCTTTTTCTTCCGCTGCATCTCTATGGTGGAAAATCACCATTGAAGGACCTCATTGAAGCTCAAAGATCCAGCCTCCATAGAAGCTCCACAAGCAAGCTTCCATCATAAGTATTTATTACCTATATTTAACTATAAGTACTTATAACACTTACAAAATAACCATAAATTGGAGGAGTTTGATACAATTTACACAAGTTTTATATGCAAAAGTTAGTTGTATTCATCGACTAACAGTACACTTAGTGGAGAATCTTGGATTTGATCTTGGATTAGTGGGTTGAAAATTCACTAATCATAAATAATGAAATTTTGACTCCACAAATTCAAATTCAAATTAAAGTGAAATTTGAATAGAAATTCAAATTTCCCTCCAATTTTGTGTGACACTTAGGCTATAAATAGAGGCCTTGCGTGTGCATTTTTTTCAACTTTGATCATTTAAAAAATTAGACTTCAAAGTTCAGACCTCATTCTCCCTCTTCTCTCTCTCAAAATTTCATTCCCCTCTCTTTCTCTCCCTCCATTCATCTTCTCCTACCTTCAAGCTCTTATCCATGGCTTCCTATGGTGGTGAGCTTGTTCTTGACTCATCTTCTCCTTGAAATGGTGTCTCCAATAACCTTTCCTCCTTCTCCATTCCACTGCCACTGATCTTCAAAAATCAAAGGACTCCATTGATGAAGAAGATCCAAGGCCCACAAGCTCTACATGGAGCTACATTAGACCACTAGGTGCTCCCTTCTTTTCTTCTCTCGCCATTTGACTCTTGGTCTTAGAAGATATGCCTCGTCAACTCCTTCCTTAAAAGTGTTTTTCTTTTTTTCTCCACTTTTCTGGTTTTTTCTACATTTTCAACACTTATTTGTTTCTCTTTATTCTCAGCTATGTCTCTCTCTCCTACACTTTCCTCGCATCACCCATATCTTTTACTACACCTTCCACTAAATTATCACTAACAAGGCCATCCATCCTTTTTCTTATTGTAAGTACCACTTTAGATTGCTCTTTGTGGTTTTTCTCTGTGTTAGCCACAAAATTCCCATTGGACTTCTCCGCAAGTTGCTTTGCAAGTTGGCCTACTTGAACTTCAAGATTTTTGATTGCCGATTTCGTGGTTTTATGGTTTGAGATGAAGACTTGCATGAATTGTGTCAAGGTGTTCACAAGCTTGGTAGTTCTCTCATATAGATTGGGACCTTGATCAAGAGGTTGATTGTATGGACCCCCTTTATCTTTGTTGAAGTTGTTCCCCAGATGGAATTTCCACCCTTGACCTTGATTTTGAGAAAAGTTACCACCCTGATGGTAGCCTTGACAGTTTTGGTTTGCCATGTAATTGACCTCCATAGATGCTTCCTCTTGAACCACACATAGCCCTACTTCATGAGCTCCACCACACAGGGTGCATCCTCCAACTTACATAGTGGAAGATTGAGTTGGTTGAAGGGAATGCAATTATTGTGGAAGCTTGTTGAGTATGGCTGTTAGGGCTTCAAGTTGTTTTGCAAGAATCTTGTTTTGAGCTAACAATGCATCTTGAGAGGTGAGTTCAAGAAGACTCTTCTTAGAAGGAGTATGAGTCCTATCACAGAGGATGGTGTGATCATTAGCTGCCATGTTCTCAATAAGCTCCATGGCTTCATCGAGAATCTTCAACTTGATTCTACCACTGGCGGAGGCATCAAGAAGTTTCTTGGAATGAGGTTGTAGGCCATCAGTGAACATGTTAACTTAAACTGGCTCACTAAACCTATAGGTGGGAGTTTTATGGAGCAAACCACAGAAACAACCCAAGGTCTCACTAAGAGACTACTCCAAAAATTGGTGAAATGACAAAATTCCTGTCTTCCCCTCTGTGGTCTTAGATTTTGGGAAGTACTTCTTGAGGAATTTCTCTACAACCTCATCCCATGTCCTTAAACTATTTCCCTTGAAAGAGTGCATCCATTTCTTTGCTTCATCGAACAATGAAAATGGGAATAGGTTGAGTCGAATAGCATCCTCCAAAACTCTGGCTATTTTGACTGTGTTGCATATTTCAATGTAGGTGGCCAAGCGAGCATAAGGATCTTCATTAGCTAGACCATGGAAGAGGTTTCCTTGAATCAACTGGATGAGAGAGTATCAATAGGAGATGTTGATCGCTTGAACATTCAGCCTTACAATACTAGTGAAGTATTGAGGCATTGTCGAGCTCGAATAGTTTTCAAGTGTCACTTTAGATGGCCCTTCTTCCACCATATGAGGCTCTTCAAAGATGAGAGGAGGAATAGGCACTGCTGATTTCTCCAAGATGAGGAGAGGAATTGTAGATTTTGGAGAGGGAGAAGCTCCCCTTGCTTTTTTCCTAGCTTTTGTTTCCTCTGTGAAGCATTGTTTTATTGACAAACAACCTCAATCTTCAAATTAACTAGAACAAGTTCTTCTTCTAAAGTTCTACCTCGCATACAATAATGGAAGAACTAGAGAAACAAATTAGCAAAGTTCATGAATTTATTGTAAAAACAAGATTTTAACCAAAGAATCAAAGAATAAAGAATTGATTCTTAAAATGATGATATACAAACTACTGAGTTATTCGAATTCTGTACTAATCTTTATTGAAAAGACAATGCACTAAAATTTGGTTTCCAGCAGGAAATTCGAAGGAATGTAACAATTTTTCACCTTTTGATGAAAATTATATATTTGTTTGTAAAATATACAATTTTCAATGAGATATATTCAATTAAGAATTTTCGAAAATAATAAAATAAATAAAGAGTTATAGAAAGATGAACAATTAAATGTAAAAAAAGGGACATAGATAGAAGAAAGGGATATAGGAAATGAAGGAATCATAGGCAAAGCATGAGTTATCGAAAGTAGAATCAGAGATGAGAAAAGCAATTGCATTGAAATGAAAGATGGGTTAGATCATACACTTTTCTCAGGGAAACTGTAGCCATTTCAATGTGTGGCATGATTGGTGTTATAGAGATTATGTAAGTGTTTCTAACCAAATGAAATGACTTCACTCAAAACCTCCTATTTATAAAATTTCTAGTCTAACTGACAAATTATATGATTTTTAGTTGACAACTTTTCAAGGATGACATGTTTTGAAGAATTTCAATACTGAATGATTGTACCTCAAAATACTTCCTTATGCCTTCTTCATAAAATAACTTAATCAAAGTTTTCATTAAGTCATTTTTCAATGTTCATCGAAAATACCTTTATAAATTTTACTTAGCACCCCTAGCACAAGATGATGGGAGTACTCGAGTATTCGATGATGTCGAGTACCTAATTACTCATAGAAGGTTATGCTTCAACATATTAAATTTATTATGAGGGGTATCTTCAAGTTTCGGCCTAGCTGGATACCCATACTATATAATAGCTAATTTTTAACACTCAACGCTATTATATAGGAAGAAATTCTCTTCTTGTAAAAAAACTTCTATGAATGTTTTCTTTCAAGAAAACATAAGGTAGATTATAGGACTTATTTTGAGCTGGATATATAGGCACATATATATTTTGTGCAAAGATTATGGACAAGGAAACAAAAAAAATTGGTAGCATATTCATTCTATCTACAATTCTTCCATTGCACAATCACGACTATCAATAATTTTGATGTGAAGCATTAGAAACCTCATATATAAAGTAAAAAAGAAAATCAGTTGGACCTAAGATTCATCGTGCCTTTTGAATTTGAAACAAAGGCACCCTTTTCCCTCAACTTTATCATGTCCATTATGATGTTAGTATACAATATAGAAACAAAAGTTAGATTCCAAAAAGTCACATTATTCAGATCTATAAAAAGATATGCATGTATTTCTATACAATTTTCAGGGTAAAGGAATTTGTCTGAAATCAATTATAATTTATCATAAATTTTAAATTTCTATTTTTTAAAAATATGAACTCAAAATTGTATCATATTGTTAACCGTGGAAATTGTACCTCAAATTTTAAACTAAAAATATTGCTTGAAAACACTTTAATTTAATTTATTTTAGAAATATGCATCACTTTTTTTAAAAAATTTATAAATATAAAATTATCTCCTTTTTTAAAGCAAAATGCATTAGTTGGACAATGCTAAATAGTTGCATCAAATTAAAATATATGCATATATAAAGTAATTCAATTTCCATACATAAATAAAACAAAACCTATAGTGTCATAGAGAAATATAGGGATACAACCCATAACAGTTTGATAATAAACAAAATACATTTTTACATCCCTGCTACAACAAAATACATATCTATGGAGAAAATATATCTCAAAATACATCAAAGCAGTAAAGAAAACTAGGACCAAAGCATACGACTTATCACACCAGAAGTACTAAACTAACTAAGACGTGCCCTCGGAAGGAACATCATTCTCCTCCTCAGAAGTTGGCTCCAATTGCTTTAGTAGTTCCTAGTACTCCTCGATCTCCTCGGATGACATAATGATCACCTCAGTCCTCTATAAACTCCACTAGATCTACTCACTGCATGTTGTATCGGCGAACATTGCACACTGATTGTACTCCTTTGGAGTCAATAGGAAGTCCAAAGCAAGGCGTGGCTCTTCCTATCTGAGATACAAATGAGTGTCTTCGTAGTGTCGGAGCTTTGCATAAGATGTGAATCCTCATGGGATATAAAAGGTCAGTAAATGGTCTATGGTAAAGGGCATTGAATCTAATCTATCAGCTGGCACTATGTGGACTCAAGTATGGTAGGACTAATGTGTAGTCTGTGTTACGATGCAAGGCCATACCCACTCTGTCATCGAGCTATACCAAGCCCACAGACACGGCAATGTACTTGGCATCATTAGTACTTGAAAGTTGTTGGTTGTAGGAGTGAGTCCTCCGCACCTTAAATGCCACAAATAAACAATCAAAAAAAGAATAAATACACCCTATTAACCACTACACATGGTTTCTCTAAGAAAACAACACTCTCAAGATCTTAAGTGCATTACTAACACACTTATCACCTATTAGGGCCCAACCTTTGCCACCAATCCTTCCAGGTCTTGATGGTCTTACAAAATCATGTAGATGACAATCTGGAGTGATCACCACATATGGATACATCCTACATCAATCCCCAAGCTCCCAACTCAAAAAGCATAGTCTCAGAGCCCGTCAGGAGTAGCAAAGTGAGGCTTGTGAGTTACCTGCACCAAATGTTGGGTGGTCACCACTTGCTACCCCCCCTAAGTTATTCGAACCTCTCTGCATACTATACCCCAGTGTATCTCTATCCATCATCCACTTTCTCAACGTAACCTCACTTTCTCACGGAAGAAATAGAACCATTAGTTCCTTAATCTCTATCCAATCCTCTTGATTGTTGCCACTGCATTTCGTGTATAGCCCTTATGCCTCATGCATCAACAAACACATACAAACAAACAAACAAAAAATGGTGAGATGAAGCTCAGGCCTGCGTATTAAACAAAAATTTGAAACATTGACAATCTTTAAACAATTTAAAGCTATGACTGAACTTCAACTAAACAAAAATTATCACTTTACAAACTAATGGGGGGGTTTCTATCCTTAACTCAACTTCTCACTACATTTGGAATCTCTCAATACATAAAATGTATCAGATTTATAGGGCTGTGGATTTTACAAATTTCCCCCCAAAATATGATGCAATCCTACCCCGTAAGGGCATTGGATAGAAGACTCCAAGTAGATTGGGCTAGAGATGCAAGAGAAGGCCACAGGGTTCTCATGAGCCTTAGGGTAGATTTTGGGCCCATGGGCTAAGTATGAGCCCACTCATCTTTGTACATATTAGATTAGGATTTCATTATTTTTGGGCCTTGTATTTAGGGCTCCATAATGTAGGTAGGGTACCCTAGAAATATAGGATTTTTCAGCCCTTGTATTTTAGGGCACCTAGACTAGTTTTTTGTATTAGGGATAGTTTTGTAATTTCACATGCACTAAGTGAATATTTGATGTGTGTGTTGGGAAATAGATTTTGGGCTCATACTTAGCCCATGGGCCCAAAATCTACCCTAAGACTCATGAGAACCCTATGGCTTTCTCTTGCATCTCTGGCCCAATCTACTTGGAGTCTTTTATCCAATGCCCTTACGGGATAGGATTGCATCAAAAATATCCCTAAAACAACACTAGTTTCAGGGGGAAACTTGACTTTCAACACTTCCTAACTATAGCACATGCTTTTTGCCATGATTTTGATTGCAACAGCCAGGTGCGATGCAACTTCCCTTGGAGGAGTGGCAGGGTGCCACCCTGCTTCACTCCAGAATGATTGCGACACTAATGGGCACAATTAATAACTATGGTTGAAATTATATGGTTTTACGTATAGAGTTAGAAAAAGGAGATAAAAATGATTGAATACATTGAGATTGATGTTGACTTGACTTTATATGATATGTTACAATACAATATAAAACATAAAGCACTAAATTTTATTTTTAGTAATAATTAATCATAATCCTAATTAAATAGGAAACAAATCATAAGATAACTATTAGAATCTAATTGCAAGGAATGGGCTTGAGTCCCACATTGCAAATATGGAATTTAAGTGTGAATTTAAAAAGGCCTTGGGCTCTTTAACTGCAATGGCTAGCTTTTGTGGATTGGTTCTCTCTTGGTTCTTGTCAATAATAAGGAAATATGAAAGCCAATCTCGAGAGGTAATTCAAATAATAAGGAAATGTGGAACTAATCTTAGCATATAACTTTTTTATTAGCAAAAAGTAATATGTATTATAATACTAAGATAAGTACAAGTGGTATTGTTATATTTACATTGTTGCCATACTATGTGTAGACCTAAGGAGTCCTAATACAAGTTGTATTCCAAGAATTAGGCATCCTAGATATGGATTTGTCTAGATGCCCCTCCATAAAAAGTAACCTATAGAGCAATCCTTCCCTGAGTACAAAACCCAAATTGAGATACAATTGGATGTTTTTCATTTATTCAAACATTATGCATGGTGAGGCTTGTATTAACTTTCACCTTGTGAAATTTGATTCCACAAGTGCTAGTTGCATATTTGACTTCTCTCTCTTCTTGAATTTCTCCTAAACTATTTTTTTTCCTTGTTGAGCTATAATTCTGGATCAAGTAAATATTGAAGTTTTTCTGAATTTTGATTCTAAATCAGAGAGCTAGATCTTACCTTTCAGAATTCATTGAGATAGTGCCTTAGTGTTGTAACACAAGTCAATGATAGCAAACTATGCTCTTCTTGGTAATTAATTTGTAGAATTAAATTGAATAGCAATTTGCAACACATCTATGATCTATCTTTGTTCAGAAATGTAAAAATGTGTTGAGGTTCGTGTATTGTAACTTCTTTTATTTATTTATTTATTTATTATTTTGGATTTTTAGGATTTAAATAACAAAAAAAAAAGATAGGTTAGCATGAAAATAAATATAAAAAAATTAAAATTTTCAGAATTTAAATAACTGAAACAAAGATAAAAAATAAAATAGAAAATTAAAGAAAAATAAAATCTATAAACACTATGAACAAAAATTGCTTGCTTCACACAAAAGAAATTATCCAAAAACTATGCACTATGAACAAATATTTCCAGCGTGTTTATGCCTTTTGTTTTTTGTGTGGTTCCAATTACGTGCATTCTAAGAAGTTGGTTTGTCCTAAGATTGATATGTTGTTAGTTGTGTGTTTACTTAAGAATGCATACCATTTGCATGTAGTAGTATAAATATCAACATAAAATTATTGTCTGCATCACTTCCTTGACTCTTTCCTTTTCTTCCATTGGTGGTTAAGTTAAAGATGTAACATGATACACCTTAAACTAAAACCTTTTCTTCCATTTTCTAAAATATTTGCAACATTTTTTCTTATTCATTTTATATTTTTTTGTTTATAATTTATATTTAATAGATTACTTATTTTATCTATTAAGAGTGAAATATTATAATTACTTGATTATATTATTCTGTATTGCCTGGATTGGTTTTGCTTTCAATTTGCAGGTTTGGGTTAATTAACAAAACAAATAGAACATTTAAAAAAATGAAAAAACAACATCGGTTTTTCTAGAACCGGTGTTGTAAGGTGCATTACAATATCGGTTTTAGTCAAAATCGATGTTGTTTTTGCATTTTTTTTTGTATATTTCTTACTATACAATATCGTTTTTCGTAAAAACCAATATTGTATTTGTATTTTAACATCGATTTTTTCATAAGCGATGTTGACACTTTTAACATTAGTAGTTTCAACATCGGTTCAAAATCGATGTTGAATGTCCAAAATAACCGATGTTAAAAGCGCTTTTTCTAGTAATGAGAAGTGTTTTGGTTGAGTTCTAATTTATGTAACTATAATTTCACATTGGATTCAAGTAACAAATAAGGTTTTTCATCATAATACATAGAATCCATATTTCGGTTGTATTTTCTTTTTTGTTAAATAAGCAATTATAGTTTTCAACTTACGAGAATTGCTTATATATTGACGAAAATAGCAATTATAATTTCGACAATAATATCCATTATGGTAATATAGAGTATTTCATTTTAGATCGGAATAAGAAACTGAGATTGGAAAAGCCAGATTTTGATAAAGAAATGGAGATTGGAAAGAGTTAAATAGTTGAGAGAAAATGCAGAAAAGTAAATCAAATGAAAATAAATTTCATTAAAAGTGGCACAAATACGTACATTGTGACCTTCAAACCATTAGACATTATGTGTATGCAATGTGAATGATGTATAAGGATTTGAGTGGTAGTAATTAAATCCGAAGAGAAATGGCTATTAGAGACCTTGTTTATAATACTAATGGTTGAATCATATTTTCTCGGCATGTGTGCAACAATTTCCTGACTTCCTATATCTGATAGTGCCACTTGTTTTGTTGCATCTTTTATGAAATGACTACAATAACTTCTTATGAATTCAAATTTCCTTTTGTGTGTTCTGAAATGAACGTGTGTGATCAACCATCGAAACTAATTTTTGTTGAAAAAGGGTCTTTCCAAATGAGATATTTTCAAAAGGTGAGGGAACATGAGAACATTGAAACTTTTTAATAGAATCATCCTTTATCAGAGCACAATTCTCTATCCATTTTGTTGGACAAAAGAAAACTTAGTTCAAGTATAAATCAAAGTTTAAGTTTCCTTTAATCCTTTTTGGACAATACAAGAGTCCAACACATTGGATACTAGTTTTCATAAAACTTTTTGATGTAGTTCACTTAATAGGCTGAGTCCACTTTTATTGTAATGACCTACCACCATTACATGAAACTAGAAACTAACTCAAGCGGAAAACTTTATTTTAATTCATTTAAAACTCCTCTATTAATTTGATTATCAAAATACTTGTAAACCTTTTGTGTTTCCAAGTAAAAAGCTAAGATGCAAGATACAAAGGTATAACATCATGTGATATAATTGTATACAACATCAGAGCAACTCAACTCCTCAAGAGATGCATATAAACATATGTAACTCTATAAAGATAAACTTCCTAGACTCTAAGCTAGACAACACTATACAAGATGCTAAGAAAGAAACAACAGACATAAACACATCTTCACATCTTGGCACACATAATCGTAAAGTCTTTGAAGACACAAGACCACCTCTTAGCCATCTGCTCCCCACGTACATCAAATATGGGATCATCACATGCATGACCCACACATATAACAATGCAAGGGTAAGCTTACCAAAAATAAGCATAATAAAATGAGATAAAACTTAACAATTTAAGCATGATCCACTATCATCAAATTATATAACATAACATGTAGAAATCATACATAAAGCATAAGTCTTAGAATCCTCATAACAAGACATCTCATAATAATCCTTAGTTCATTAACCATTACATAAGGTTCAATCATCATACACCATCGTCATAATCAATCCAGCAATCATCAAGCATCAAAATATTTCCATGACTCATCATGAAACACATCATTCTCAAGTCATAATTATCATTGCACATGTCTAATGATAATTTATTGCCATACTAACTCTTTGCTCCCAAAATATTTCACCTTTAGCGATTAACCCATGTACATCTATTAACATAGTCACACCTTGACCATTCGAGGAGACTCAAACTAATCATGCAAAGGAAGTATGGTTTAATAAAAAATGGATGAGCATAGGTAGTGGCTTACCTCTAATAAGGCTTGTAATAAGCTTAACTATTTATGGATTTTCCCACCCATCCATTCTATAGTCCATTTCACCATTAGCCTCCACCAACAACCTCAAACACTAGGTTGAAGACCTTCTTAGCACCCCCAACTTACGTGCCTACTCACATGCAACACCATTCATTAATGCATGTATGCTATGATCATTCAAATAAAAATCATTGTATCACACTATTAACATATTCATTCACCATCATCAATATAATTCATTTCATCAACAGCTCAATCCATTATATATTAATTCAATTCATCATACATATCGCATTCAACATATCAATTTAGCATTCATATCTTGTTCAATTCCACATCAATTCATCATTCATATCATTCTCACCATCCATGAACTCTCAAATAGTTCATCTACACCTCATGAGATTTTTTGCACCACAAGATCTCATAATCAAACACCAAATCGCAACATATGAATGTCAATAAACTTGCATAAAAGGAATTCAAGAAATAAAAGAGAGTCTTAATGTCGCTCTTATAAATTTTATAAGCTCAAGGGTACTTCAAAGGAAAATATAGGAAGGGTTTAAGATCCATTTTTGCCTTGACAAGCTTTGAGTTTGCCATGACAAAACAAGGAATAGAAACCTCACCCATATTTTTGCTATAGCTTGACAGATTCTCACTATATAAAAAATATGTGATTTTAGCCACAACGAAAATAATTTTAGCCATGGTGAAATAAGGTCCTGAGACCTCACTCGAATGTTAGATGCAATGAAAATGATTTTAGCCAGGCGAAACAAGGTCTGCAGAAATCATGACTTTCTACTATTATTACCCTTCTATTAAGTTCCAATCCATATCCAACTCAAATCTTTCATTTCCAAACATGAATATCGAATTAATACACTATTAATAATCTAAAACAATGATCCAACATATCAAACATAATATGAAAGTTAGTTTAAAGCTTCCCTTACCTGTCAAACTCAAGGAACCTACTTTAAGATGAAGAAAAGGAAGAAAGGAAGGAACTTTGGGTCCAAGATGCAAGCTTTTCTTCACCCTTATTGCAGTTCTACATCATCCACACCACCTTAACCCTAAAAACCAACATAAAACACATCAAAACCTTGAAATAGTACACCTTTATGAAACTTCTAAAAGTGCCTATGGAAGAAAACAAAAATGGAGGATGAGAGGGAAAAAAAAAGGGTTTCTTACCTCTAAAATCAATCCAAATTCGAAAAATCCTTTGTGCTAAGGTTTCAAGTCACTAAAAACTAAGTGTATGACTCTTCCTCTTTTTTCTATGCGCACCGCATAGCTTCCTAAGCTCACTTACTCCATTCTATATCACTCAAGGCCCATTCATCTTAGCCCAAACATCCTAAAACAGACTATTCACACCCAAACAAGGTTTTTCGCATTTGTAAACATAACATACATACAAGTACCACACATTGTCATCTCATAATTAATTAATTAATTAATTACATGAACTTAATTAAATTTAATTACTCTTGCAATCTAATTAAATCACTTAATCAAACATTACGAAAAAACACAATGTTACATTTATCCTATTGGACGCGTGTTCAGTTAAGGTTATATTTTTGTCTAAGTTAAAGAAATACAATACCTTCATCCATACAAGATGCATGTAATCCCGTAATACTTAATAAACTATCATTAGTCCATCAAACTTCAATTTCTTTATTCTTTACTATCATCAAAACTATGAGATTTTTAGGGGTTATAAACATCATCCATGTTTTGGTTCTAGCAATTTATTCTCAACAAATGTGTTTGCAAACACAATTTAACTTTTATTCTTATGTTTTCTTATCCATTTTCCTATTTAGTTATTATATTTTTATTTTAAATATAATATGATCCTTTTGTTTTAATTTAAATTGTTACCTATTTATTTTTCTAATAATTTTATATTTCTTTCTTATTTAGGATATAATATTTAAAATATATATATTTAATTAACATTTATACCTACATGAGGGTACTAGGGTAATCTCTTTTTCGATGTGGAGTCTCGTTCGTCTTCTACTTCGTGAACTCCCTGTTCGATGCAATAGGGATGGGTACCTGCAAAGGCACTCTGACGCTCCCGTCAAAACTCTTCCTGATATGGTAAATGATAGTAATAAATGTGAATGAACAATGTGTGCTAGGGAGTCATTTAGGACCTAGCCGAAAGGGTATTTGATTTGGGTTGATGTTTGTTCGGACTAGGGCTATTTAGCTAAGGTTTAAGGGGTTTTCAACAATACCCTTGGTAGTGGTTTAGTCCTATAGGTACACAAGGTGTTGAGTAGAGGGAGGACCAACTTCTCTATTAATTAATATCTCAGCTCTGAGTCCTACAACGCTCGGCTAACATGGTATATAGGAGATTGCCTTTCTTCCCTTTCTTGTACTATGATGGCACATATGGCTTCTTTTGATACCAATAAGTATATCGTCAGATCTTGGTTTAACTTGGGTTTGGATAAGAGTGAGAGGGTGGATTTCCAGGAATTGTTTCAACTCTTGAAGGCCTATTCGAACTCTTCATCCCAGTGGAATTGTTTGGATTTCTTCGGAAGATGCACATGTTGATGGTTGCCTAAGACTTTTTAGGGTTCTCCTATATTCCACTTTAGGTTAGCATGAAACCTAAGAAGTCCCCCTTTCAACCCCAAAGACGCACTTATTGGGATTAAGTCTCATGTTACATCGTCTTATCTCTCTAAAGACCCCTTTCAAGTATTTTACATCCACCTCCTTGTCTTCAGATTTCACTACTATGTCATCTACATATACTTCCAGGTTGTTACCTATATGTTGGTAAAATACATAGCCTTTGGTAAGTCACTCCCGCATTCTTTAAGTCAAACGGCATGACCTTGTAGCAAAATTTAGTGGTGTCCGCGATGAAGAATGTCTTGTCCTCATTTGGAGAGTACTCTGAATTTAGTTATCTCTCGAGTATGAATCCAAAAAACTCAATAATCTGTGGCCAAAGCTCTATCAACTATTCTATCAATGTTGGTAAGCACATCTTTGGGACATGCCTTGTTGAGATCAGTATAGTCAGTGCACATTTTTCATTTGCCACTACCTTTTTTTTATCATGACTACATTAGCCAACCAGGTGGTATACAAGACTTCTTGGATAAAGTCGTTGCTAGCAAATTGGTGTTCTCCTCTCTTACTACTTTTCTCCTTTCTTCCCTTAGCTTTGTCTTCTTTTGTGCAATAGGTACGGGGGTTTATGTCAAGCATATTCGTTATTGACCAAGCAAATAAGTCTTTGTTCGACCTTATAACATCAATCACTAAAGGATTTTGAAGGTAGACTAGTAAAGGATTTTGATCGAACTTCCCTAGTCTAGCAACGTCTTCCTCACTACATAGTTACAGATCTCAACTCAAATAACTATAAGGTCATTGTGTTGAGGATTCACTCCTTTGAAATCTTTGTTGGTGAAAGTGATGCGTGGCATCTTCTCTGATGTTTCTTCCCTTCCATGGAATTGATTGATCATACCAATCAAAGAAGTTTTTTTTCTATCCTAAATCGTTTCTCCCCCTCCCGTAAAGCTTCCTACTATGGTGTTGATAACTTGACTTTGCTAGTCATCATAAGTTTTGTCCTTCATTCTCTCCTTTTGGCCATCCCTTTCATATCTAACCCTGGAATTATCATCTTTTTCCCTTCTATAATTCTTTCCTTGATACCTGGATCAACCATAGTCACTTTGGTTCGATGGTTTTTGAACAAAGTTTTTTAACTCTCCCCCTGGACGAGTTCTTCAATCTTGTCCCTCAAGGTCGTACACTCTTCGATTGTGTGATCTTGGTTGCGATGATACCTGAAGTATTTGTATGTGTTCGATAGAAGGGAGTGGTATCCTTCCTAGGTTGTTGCAAGATGTATGTGTTGAGGGCTTCATCTAGTATTCTTGCCCCATTTGTGGAGGGGCGAATATAGTGAGCATATCGGTGCCCCTGAGACTTTTTATCTATGTTGAAATGGTATTTATTCCTCTTTTGTCGATCCCTGTCATTTTTTTCATCTCATTGTTATGGTTTTGGTTTCGGAACTCTATTAACTCCTCCATCTACATATATTTGGCCGCCCTAATCTATAAATCGTCCATGTCTATTGTAGGTTTCTGGCAAAGGCTATTCACAAAAGGCCCCAGTCAGAGTGTCATAACCAAGGGTGGAGGGATACTTCATGGTCTAAGTTTCTTATGATGAATACAACCTTGCCGAAATGTTCCATGAATGATGTCCTAAGTGACTCCTTTGTTTCTTTTCTAATATTTACCAATGCCATGGAATTTAGATGATGTGGTCGACCAGTTATGAACTGTATGGAGAACTTCATGGCTAAGGTCTCAAAAGTATCAATCATGTGTTGTGGTAGCCTAGTGAACCAACTTAGTGGGGAAAACCCAACGAAGGACAATACCACCCATAGTATATAGGTTGATATGGGTGACGTAGATGTTGAGGTGTTCGTCTGGCTATGAGGATCCATCGTACCTATCCATTATCAACCCCTTCCAATTAAGCGGTAGGGGGCATCCATAATCCCATCAACAAAGGGGTTTCGCTGAAAGAAGCATTTTCGGCTAAGGCCAAGGAGTGAGGGGTTTCCCCTTGTCTATTGATCTCAGCCCTAGTACAGTGACGCGAGTCGGTAGGTACATGTCAATTGCTTCTTGTGCCCTTGTAGTTTGATCAAAAGGCCTCCAGATTAAGACAAACTTTTTATCTCAGCAATGTCATTGCAGAGGGCCTTCATCTCCTCTATATGTTGTTGTCGCATCAACTACCTCGACACACAATTTCTTATGACCGAGGACTATTGGGTCTGATCTTCTATAGGCAGCTCTTCTCCCTAGCTCGACACTTAAGCCGGGTTGGCCATTATGGTGCTCGTCCCTACGAGTGCTCCCATTCCTACCACTACCCTCGTTCCTCTTGCTATAATCATCCTACTCTGAGTAGATACCATAACTTAAGGGCCATAAGAAAATTTTCTTTGGCCCCATGGTTGGTGCAAAAATGAACCTACACGATGGTATTACACTATGTGGTGTCTCACTCGTTCTTTCCTTTGTGAACTCCTTGTTCGATGTGGCACGGATGCTACATGCAAAGGCACTCTAACACTCAAGTTAGAACTTTCTCTGATATGGTAAATAATAGTAGTAAATGCAAATCAACAGTGTGTGTTAGCTTAAGAATCTCACCCTTTATATACGTATTTTAAAGGGACCTTGGTCCATGAGCCTTGCCTTCAAGGTTAACTAGGTCGCACAAGCCCAAAAGTTATTATTCAAAAGGTAGAAAATTAAGGAGATACCAACCTACTAAGGTTGAGCGGTTGATGAACTCCATTCAGCGGTGTTGGAAATGGTTGCATGTCCGATACTCCATAGGGGATCAGGCTTGAATTAACATATGCTTGAAGCCACCCCACTCCAAGTCTGTTAGACCAACGACCTCAATAACTTAAGAGGGATAGGCTTAGAATGCAAAAGAAGCAGCAATCAATTTAATAATGTTCTTTAAACATGAAAGATAAAATTGATTGCAACAAAATAAATGAGATAAGGGAAGAGAGAATGCAAACACAGTTTTATACTGGTTGGGCAAAGTTCGTGCCTACGTCCAGTACTCAAGCAACCCACTTGAGATTTTCCACTCCCTTTGTAAAAATCCGTATACAAAGTCTGAACCACACAGGACCAACCCATTCCTTGTGTTCAGGAATCCTTACAACTTAAGAGACCCTCAGTCCCTTAATCAATCTCTTCGAATGAGAAGAAAGAAATAAGAATTCTCTCTTGAAGAGAAGGATATTACAATTGAAGTCCATGGAGAAACTATTAATGGATTTGCAAGTGTTTTCCCAAGAGTTTCTTTTGAGAGAGCAATTGGCAATGAAGTTCTCTTGGAATCTCTCTCATTTCCTTTTGAGAGGATAAGACATTTTGAGCAAGCAAAACTCTCTACAAATTTTGTTCCCAAGTCACTAATTTATAGGCCTTTGATGGCCATTCAAAATTCAAATGAAAAGTTGTGACTGTTGGGAATATTTTTCGAAACTACTCACTGGTAATCGATTACAATCTTGGTGTAATCGATTACATAGTTATTTTTCTTGAACAGTTGTGACTCTTAATTTAAAATTTGAATTTCCAACGTTCAGAGTCACTGGTAATCGATTACAATATTTGTGTAATCGATTACAAGGTTTCAAAAATCTTTTGAAGTATTTTAAATGTTTTAAGTTTCTGGTAATCAATTACAATATGTTGGTAATCGATTACACATTTTGAAAACCTTTGAAAAATGTTTGAAATTATTTTCAGAAAGCTTTTGTACTTTTGGTAATCGATTACAGTATCTGGTAATCGATTACCAGAGAGGAAACTTTAAAATCATTTGTTTTGAAAGAAAAGTAACTTGGCCAAATCTTTGTGCTTTCAAATCTAACTTATGAGTAGAAAAGTGAAGTTGTTGATGAATTTTATAAGGAAAAGGACCAAGATCACTTCCAAAAGATAAGAGGAATAGAAGATAAAGTGCAAATCAAATTTCAAAACTTGAAATATGGTTGCTAGATCAACACGCGCTTAGTTATCTAAATATTTTCCTATCATCGTTCAAGAAGATAAAGTTTTGAAATTCAAAAGACTCAAAAAACAAGGGGTGGTTATGTTAACACCTAAAAAGTTAGCAGTTGGAACAACAACCATTGATTAGATATGACTAGTACATGGAAGCCAATTGTTGGAAACTAACGTGGCTAAGTTGGGGTATATTGGTAAGACAGCTGGGGAAAATTGCTTTGGATAATGTGTAGGCTATCTCAGAAGATGTGGATGACAACTTCAAGGGCAAGGCAACAATTAATGAGATGATGGACATAATCTCCTAGATTGTAGGGATTTTGAGTAATGCTTCAGCTAATGCAACCATTAATTGATCATTATAAATAGGGTCTATCACGTTGTACCAAACACACAGATATCAATACAAAAAAAAACAAGGCATTTTTTGGCCAATTATTTGCCTTATTTCACTTATTCATTTAAAGTTCTTTATTGCTTTTAGTCGTTTATCGCTTTCTTTTACCGCAATTTCACATAATAGTAGTCTAACTTAGAAACTTATGTTCATCAATAGCCGGAAAGTTCTTTGGGGTGGACCAGGAATCCAACCAAGGAATAAAATCTCTTCTTTTGGTCAATTGCTTAAAGAAAATCATCGCTTGATACTGGATCATTACCACAGGTAAGGAAATTTCACACCAACAATTACGCATAATTTTGTCTTTCTTTGTTCTCATGTAAAAGGGTGGAAATCCAATATTCCCAAAGGAGTTGATGTTATTTTCTAAAATAACTTCCCTTTTCACTTTATTCCATTTTATTTTTTAAAAATATTTAAAGGAATGTTAAATAGTTATCAAACATATTGATGAGATAAAAAAATTCTAAAATAACTTTTCCCGTAATAGTATTCTTAGGATATCATTCCTAGAAATATAATTTATTCTTGAAACAAACGTTTCGCCGAGACATAAAGATAATTGTATACAATAGATGTATGTTATTTTTTTAACGTTTAAATAATGGAACCCGATCAAAAGAGAAGAAAAGAATGTGGAGTCAATCTTGCAAGGACGTCTAGACATAAGAACCGATCAGCTATGGCTATTGTAATATTATATATAGTCACTTTTAACATCTAGTTGTGACTTGTTGTTGGGAAATCATCTGTCCCCTACCTTCCAAATCCATCATATATCTTATCATTCATGACCAAGACAATCTCCAAACAGATACCCGATCGTTTCATCCCCAAATCACTCAACGTCCTTTAAGACCGGTAAATAAATTATTTTCTGCCTTCTGAATTTTTCTCTACGTCTGCTTTCTTCATATAAAAGTTTTCTTTGTTGTTCTCTTATAGTTATTTCCAATTTATTAAAAAATGAAGAAAATTTGTCACATAATAATAATGAATACATGTGAATCTTTGATCCATATATTTCTCTTTGTTGAGTTTTTTTTTGTTACTATATTATTGATACGGAGTATCATCAACTTTGATAATAATTAATCTCTATCGAAGAACTTAACTGATCACCTTTGATGAGGTTCTTCCATACTAATCATATTTTTTTCATCCACGAGATTCAAACTCAAATTCTTGCTTAAGAGGATCAAGTTCAGTATCACTCAGACTAATGACTTGTTAGTTCTTATTAAGTATATGTGTCCTAATTAAGTTGATTACAAAATTTCCATTAAAAGTTAATCATATAATTGATATAATCTATTAGTAAAAAAAAAATAATGAATTAATTTCTCCAAAACAGTTAGATTTTATAATGGAGAAAAGTCATGCATCGGAAGAAAGGTATATATCCACCTATTATCTCTCACCTAGTTCACTTTCATGATAAGAAACAGCTTAATCAGATAAAAGATGCGTGATTTTGAGACCTCACCATGTAAAAATAATAGAAAAGATGGGAGCTTTGTATTGTCTACCACTTTATTATTTATGTGTTTGTTGTTTCCCAATGGGTGCTGTTTGGTCCATCTCAGTACTTGGATTGTTATGCCAAGTTGGATGAACCATCATTATGATGGTTTGTGAATTTCACAGCTTATGCTGTCATTTGCACCAAAAATGGTAGGGACGAAAATGGGATTGCCGAACTAGTGTCGTGTTCTTCACAAAGTATATGAGCATATTGTGCAAGTACTTCTTTTGTAGTGTAAGGAATAATCATTGAGATAGAAGAAAAAGGAAGGAAAATAGTACACATTAATCATGTAAAATAATTATATACTATTAACTTATAAAAAATAAATATTGGTATGACTATTAAGATAATTATTATAAAAGTCAATAAATTATATAAGCTGATTTATAATTAGATTACAGTTTAAAACTGTTTTACATTTAGTATATTATTCAATTTTTTAAATAAAAATATTATGAAAAAGTATAAAGTTAGTTTAAATATATTATACATATTTTCTTTTATTGTAAATATATTATAAATATGATTTTATATGATTTTTTTTACTTTATTTTATTTTAGCTCCTATAAAATTTATTTTATTTTTAAATAATTTCTATCGATATTGACTAATGATGTGTCAAAGATAAAGATTATTTAAAAAAATTAAAAATTATGGAAATTAAAATTAGTAATTAAAAAACTAAAATTACATAAAGTAATTTTTATAAAGAATAAAAATATCTTTTACCTTAAAAGTTATAAAGATTTTACAAGTGATGAAGAGATACAATTGTCACCTCTATTAGAAAACCCCTACTTTTTTCACTAAATAAAAGTTTAGGTAAGGTGAGTCTCTAGGGCTTATTAAGGTTGACAAAACATGTCTTAAAACTCTAAGAGCGTTCATTTACATAAATACTTATAAATTATTCATCAACAAAATTTTTATATCGAGAACGTCAATCAAACTTACGTCCTTTTAGAATATGAGTCAGATATTTACCAATTAGACCAACCTTTATTTACCTAGAAAAACTTCTAAAATAAGAAACCACGCTAGGGACAGATTTACATATGCAATATCTAAGTTTTATATATATATATATATATATATATATATATATATATATATAAATAAGATAATTATTTTTGTTTATAAAGTTCGATTGTGAAAATAACGATATTTGAGTGTTATTCTTTATTCTTAAATAAAATATTATATATCCTTTTTTATAATCTTCAATAATGATATTTTTTAAGATAAATATTCTATTTTTCTTTCATATTTTTTATTCTTGAGATAAATACTTTTTATTTTTTATTTTTTAGACAAAAATATTTGAGTATACTTTTATCTTCTTTATGAATGGTTTTTATAATCCATTAATACTATTTTTAAAAGCCACAAATAATTCATTTGCAATCAAACGATAATATTATTCTTCTCTATATATTGATTTAATTATAATTTATTTAATAGTTAAAGATTGTTTATTAACCGTTTTCAATATAATTTTATGAACATTATACGCTTAAATATAATTTTGGTCCTCTATTTTACTCAATCCCAAATTTTGATCCCTCTATTTTAAAATTGAGATATTTGTTCCTCCTAATTTAAAAAATTATAATTTTGGTCTTCCTATTTTAAAATACAAACATTTGGTCTCCATATTTTGAAAAATCTTCAATTTTGGTCCCTGCTTTTTAGAAAATCTCCATATTTCTTACTTTATAATTAATTAAATCATTTTTTTATAGTACCTTTAATAAATACGTTTGATTTAGGGTTCAATTGGATTAAAAGAAAAGAAATAAAGCATAAACAAAATTAAAAATTTGATCAAAATTACGAATTTTTTAAAATAGAATAACTAAAATCACATATTTTTCAAAATAGAAGAATTAAATGTCTCTATTTTAAAATAGAATGACTAAAATGATAAATTTTTAAAAATAAAAGGATCAACTATCTAAATTTTAAAATAGAAAAACCAAAATTATGGAATGAACAAAACAGGGGAGAGTGGAATTACATTTAAGCCAACATTTAATAAGAAACTAACATCTTGATTTTTTTTGTAAGGAACAGCATGAATTTTGAGATATGCTAATTAATATTTTCTCTTCTTATCACTAATTTTTTTCTATATTCTATTTTTTTTCTCTCTCGTGACGTCTTTGTTCTTATTGTCATTGTTTGTAAGGCTTTAACACGTTTTTAGCCTCAACTACATGGGTTAAACATTTTACTATGTAAACTCTTCAAAAAAACAAACCAAATATCAAAAAAGAAAAAAAAAATGACAGCGTTTGAGATAACATTTGTAATCTCAAGTTCTAAAGAAATAGTTTAGTTTGTCTTCTTTATAAATATATTTTCTATTATACGTTCTTGAATCATTTTGAATAACAAATGATTATAAGTATTTTTATTGAAATTGATACTTATATATTTATTAAATGAATTTTAATTATTATAGTTCACCTCTCCTATTATCAAAGTTTGTCTCTTCCCTGACCCACACAACAATAAATTAGTAAAAATGAACCCTAAAAACTTCCCCTGAATAAAATTTAGTTACTAAAGAACTTTTAAATTTTGAAAAATTTCTGATTATCCTATTATTCTCTATTTAATTTTCATTCATTTTTTAATCCTTTACATTAAACAAAAATAATTTATAAAGTTGGTCTCTCATCAGGAACAAAGGTATATATAACTTTGATAATTTATAAAAACTACCAACAAATAACATTTAATTAAAGACTAATGTTCGGAAAATTTGCATATTTTATAACCTAAAAAATATCCAAACCAATTATGAGTTGTTATTCCTTCTGCCTTGTTGATTACACAGAGAAAAAATGGGACCTGAGAGGACCACCATGCATGCTTAGTACATTTAGGTATAGTTCACTCACCATAGAATGTTCTGCAACACATGATAATTTTGAGCTTTCATATTTATTGCCAACCAGGTATCTTGCCCCATATAACAGCATGTGCACCTGACCCAGAACACACTAAAACAGCCAACGCAGTCATTTTCGCAATCGATATCCTTTCACATTATATGTTGCACAATTCAGCTACAATACGTTCTGCTAAACCGAGTTCCAAAAACTTTATTAGCTATTATTGATATATCTGGTAAGCAACTTTGTGCGCAACTTGCTTGTATTATTAAAAGTTACTGCAACAAAGGGTTAAATTAAGAACTTAACCTAGTAAAACACAACATACTACCACATTGGCTCATTTCTTTAAAGGTTTTATACATACATCTCTCTTGTTAATGCTTCAAATTTTTATGTTGTTACAATTCTATGAAAATCTATACTTCTAATATAGAACAGTAAATTCCTCCGAACATGTGGTCAACTGATACATCATTGTTCTAACTTAATAAGTAGTATCCAGATTTAGTTTTGGGTATGTAGTTAGGTAAACTATTTGGAGAAAAAATTTTGTTGTCCATAATAGTTTTACCTTGAGTAAAATCGTCTCCTATAAAGGATATCTGTCATTTATACTGGAAAATATATATATTAAACAGTAAATGGAGAAAACTCTAAAGTAGTGTTTGTGGAAGAAGAATACAGGAACAGTCTACATCTTTATCAGTAATACTGTACGTAAACAAATGGGAATTTCCGTATCCAAGATACAGCACAAATAATAGAGGACATAAAGAGTAACTTTAAGTAACTAGTGCTGCAATGTTCAAAACATAAAAAGAGAATTGAAGAACAGTAGCAGAACACAGACCTCATCATCATCATGTCAAGCAATGCATTAACTCTTTTTATCTTGTTTCTCAACATCTCCTTGATCCCAGCCACCTCTGCTCTGAACCAGGAAGGTCTCTCTCTACTTTCATGGCTCTCAACATTCAATTCCTCAGATTCTGCTACTGCTTTTTCATCATGGGATCCAACCCACCAGAGTCCATGCAGATGGGACTACATAAAGTGTTCCAAAGAAGGGTTTGTCTCAGAGATCATAATAGAATCCATTGATCTTCACACCACCTTCCCTACACAGCTTCTTTCTTTTGGCAACCTTACCACTCTAGTCATCTCAAATGCAAACCTCACTGGTGAGATTCCCGGTTTGGTGGGAAACTTGTCATCATCAGTGGTTACTTTGGACCTCAGCTTCAATGCTTTATCAGGAACCATTCCATCTGAAATAGGGAACTTGTACAAACTCCAGTGGCTGTATTTGAATTCAAATTCCTTGCAAGGTGGAATTCCATCCCAAATTGGAAACTGTTCGAAGCTGAGGCAGCTGGAACTGTTTGATAACCAGCTATCTGGCTTGATTCCTGGGGAAATAGGCCAGTTGAGGGATCTTGAAACCCTTCGGGCTGGAGGGAACCCGGGGATTCATGGTGAAATTCCAATGCAGATATCAAACTGCAAGGCTCTAGTTTATCTAGGCCTTGCAGACACAGGGATATCAGGGGAGATTCCACCAACTATAGGAGAGCTTAAAAGTCTCAAGACACTTCAAATCTACACTGCACACCTCACAGGTAACATCCCACCAGAGATTCAGAACTGCTCAGCCTTGGAGGAATTGTTTCTCTATGAAAACCAGCTTTCTGGAAACATTCCCTCTGAATTGGGTTCCATGAAAAGCCTCAGAAAGGTACTTCTGTGGCAGAATAATTTCACTGGAACAATTCCAGAAAGTTTGGGAAACTGTACAAGCCTGAGAGTCATAGATTTTTCTATGAATTCTTTGGTTGGTGAACTTCCTGTGACTCTCAGTAGTCTAATCTTGTTGGAAGAGTTTCTTTTGTCTAATAACAACATTTCTGGAGGGATACCTTCATATATTGGCAACTTCACCAGTCTGAAGCAACTGGAATTGGATAATAACAGATTCTCTGGGGAGATTCCACCTTTCTTGGGGCAACTGAAGGAACTCACCTTGTTCTATGCCTGGCAGAATCAGCTCCATGGAAGCATACCAACAGAACTCTCCAACTGTGAGAAACTTCAAGCAATTGATCTTTCACATAATTTCCTCATGGGGTCCATTCCAAGTTCACTGTTTCATCTAGAGAATTTAACACAGTTATTGTTGTTATCAAATAGACTTTCAGGTCCAATTCCTCCAGATATTGGCAGTTGCACCAGCTTGGTCAGGCTAAGGTTGGGATCAAACAACTTCACTGGCCAAATTCCACCAGAAATAGGCTTTTTAAGAAGTTTGAGCTTTCTTGAGTTGTCAGATAATTCACTCACTGGAGATATACCCTTTGAGATAGGTAACTGTGCTAAGCTAGAGATGCTTGACTTGCACAGCAATGAGTTGCAAGGAGCAATTCCTTCCTCATTAGAATTCTTAGTTAGTCTTAATGTCTTGGATCTTTCTGCAAACAGAATAACTGGCAGCATTCCTGAAAATTTAGGCAAGCTAGCCTCTCTAAATAAGTTGATACTCAGTGGAAACCAAATCACTGATTTGATCCCTCAGTCACTTGGTTTCTGCAAGGCTTTGCAGTTGCTTGACATAAGCAACAATAAAATCAGTGGTTCCGTTCCTGATGAGATTGGTCACTTGCAAGAACTAGATATCCTCTTGAACTTGAGTTGGAATTCTTTATCAGGCCTCATCCCGGAAACCTTCTCAAATCTCTCAAAACTTTCCAACTTGGACCTCTCTCACAACAAGCTCTCAGGGAGTCTCAGAATACTGGGTACTCTTGACAATCTATTTTCTCTTAATGTCTCTTACAACAGTTTTTCTGGTTCTCTTCCTGACACAAAATTCTTCAGGGATCTTCCTCCTGCTGCATTTGTTGGCAACCCTGACCTGTGTATTACCAAGTGTCCAGTAAGTGGACATCACCGTGGCATCAAGTCAATAAGAAACATTATCATATACACTTTCCTTGGTGTTATTTTCACTTCAGGATTTGTTACATTTGGAGTAATGTTAGCTCTCAAAATCCAAGGGGGGACTAACTTTGACAGTGAAATGCAATGGGCTTTTACTCCATTTCAAAAACTCAACTTCTCCATCAATGACATTATCCATAAGTTATCAGATTCAAACATTGTGGGAAAGGGTTGCTCGGGAGTTGTTTACCGTGTGGAGACTCCGATGAACCAGGTTGTTGCAGTGAAGAAGCTGTGGCCACCAAAGCATGATGAGACACCAGAGAGAGACCTTTTCGCTGCAGAAGTTCATACCCTTGGATCAATAAGGCATAAAAATATAGTGAGACTTTTAGGGTGCTACAACAATGGAAGAACTAGATTGCTCTTGTTTGATTACATATGCAATGGGAGTTTTTCTGGATTGCTCCATGAAAATAGTTTGTTCTTGGATTGGGATGCAAGATATAAGATCATTCTGGGAGCAGCTCATGGATTAGAATATCTTCATCATGATTGTATCCCTCCAATCATTCATAGAGACATTAAGGCTGGCAACATCTTGGTAGGTCCACAATTTGAAGCTTTTCTTGCTGATTTTGGCCTTGCAAAACTTGTTGGTTCCTCAGATTATTCCGGAGCTTCTGCAATAGTTGCAGGTTCTTATGGATACATAGCTCCTGGTGAGTATATATAAATACATTGATTTTCTTACAGCTAGTTCATTTTGGTAGTGTCCAATTAGAAACACATTCCACAATCTTACATTAAAAAATGTGTCAAAATAGACGTACTTCAAAACCCAATCTGTTCAGACTTAACTGTCGATCTTTTTTACTCCTTAATCTTTCTTCTAATAAATTAATGAAATCACATTTAAAAATACTATTCTTCCTCATTTTTGTTCTGTCCATTTGTGTTTATATCCTACCTCATTGAGAAAATATTATTCTGTACTATGAAGTAATGAATTCAACTTCGATGGTTTATTATAAAGTTACTTTCATAGCACTATTCAACTTAAGTGTCACATGTTTTGTTGGCTAGGTGTATTAGACTGAAACGAAAAGAACTTTTTTCGAATCTTAGCTGACTAATCATGCATTATCCTACTAACTGCAGAATATGGATACAGTTTAAGGATCACAGAGAAGAGTGATGTGTACAGTTTTGGTGTGGTTCTCATTGAAGTCTTAACGGGGATGGAGCCAATAGATAGCAGGATTCCAGAAGGTTCGCACGTTGTCCCTTGGGTTATCAGGGAAATCAGAGAGAAGAAAACAGAATTTGCATCAATTCTAGACCAGAAACTAACACTGCAGTGTGGAACACAAATCCCTGAGATGCTTCAAGTGCTAGGTGTGGCTCTCCTCTGTGTGAATCCATCCCCAGAAGAAAGACCAACAATGAAAGATGTAACAGCAATGCTCAAGGAGATCAGACATGAAAGCGTGGATTTTGATTTTGAGAAGTCACATCTTCTACATAAAGGTGCTGTCACCAATCCAAAAGCTGCAGTTCAGTGTCCAAGCTTCTCCAGATCTTGTAAACCTCTAACTGAATCACCATCTTCTTCAGTGTCACCACATTAATTACTAGATTAGTTTCATTTCTGTTTTTCCTCTCTTAATTTTGTAGATTAATTAATATTTATATCTGATGGCAATTCTACATTGTAATTTTTTAAGTTAAAGCCACTCACATAGGTTAACTATGTCCTAGAATTGCTGTCAATGTAAAGTGCTACTCTTGTTTCATCCTGATTCCAATAAAAAACAAGAATATATCTTCAAACTAGTTACACCTCATAAGTTAGCACTCTGTACTCTATAGTCTATATATCTTCTATTTCTTGTTTTTATATTTATATATTTTTTCAATTTATTTTCCCACTATGACATTGGTGCAAAGCATTCATCGGTTCTGTCGATAACTAACCTTCACTAAAGAATCTGGCTAGTTACCTTTAGTAGGATCTCTTCTCTCAATCACAGTTTTTCCATCCACAAACTCGAAACCAAATTCTTGCTTCGGACCAACGATTCTTTCAATATATTCGTCATCTAATTGCTATACGTAAAGGTGCTGTCACCAATCCAAAAGCTGGTGTTCAGTGTCCAAGCTTCTCCAGATCTTGTAAACCTCTAACTTAATATTTATATCTGATGGCAATTCTACATTGTAATTTTTTAAGTTAAAACCACTCACATAGGTTAACTATGTCCTAGAATTGCTGTCAATGTAAAGTGCTACTCTTGCTTCATCCTGATTCCAATAAAAACAAGACTATATCTTCAAACTAGTTACACCTCATAAGTTAGCACTCTATAGTCTATATATCTTCTGTTTCTTTTTTTTTTATATTTATATATTTTTTAAATTTTTTTCTTATTATGATATTGGTGTACAACATTCACCAATTTTATCAATAATTAATTTTTACGGGAGAATCTGACTAGTTACATTTTGTAAAACCTCTTCTCTCAATCATGTATTTTCCATCCACCAGACTCGAAAACAAATTCTAGCTTTCGACCAACAATTCTTTCAATAAAGTCATCATGTAATTGCTACACATTTATCACAATCCTCTACAATCGAAGAAAAAAAATGCTTTAGGAGAGTCTACTCTCACCAATCTAAAAGCCTGCTCTTATGACAAACCATGTTAAATGAAGTGAACACTGAACAACAGTTTCTTATATCCAATGAGCATTGGCAATTATTACTTAATAGATAAAGGAATTGAGAAAAGTCAGGTGACAGTGTCTTTTTTCCCAGCATAAAGCCTAGAGAACGCAAATCATGGATAATAGAAGCATATGGGCCACCATCTTTTCACAAACGTGCCCAATAATTTCATTTGTTTTGGTATTGAAAAGATCACTCAATCTTCTAGTCATGCGATTGGATAAAATCCTAGGCCCCACAGATAGTTTAATGGATATCTTGTCTCCCACATTAAACAATCCTAATTTTCCCGTACACAAACATCGAGAATGGAAAGGTAAGTAGGTAATTGCCCAAAAATATATGTAATTTATAGTAAGTACTCAGGGTTCTCAGGGTTCAACTGCTACGCTTGAAAACCCAATTATAAACTAACATGTTGAGGTTTGATTGGCAGATAATTATGTCCATAACCATGTTCCTTAAATATGTGATTAAATTTTTTTTAAGGGATTAAAGATTTAATCTTAGATCTCCGGGTCTGGATAAATTAGTTTTTAGTCTCAAACTCTAATAGAAAATACTCTTAAGTTCGAAAAAATAAACAATTATAAAAAGAGTGTGCTTGTGACACTCAGATTAAAATTGAGGTAGTAGTAGTTAGTTAGAGTGAAAATGAACTAATTAGTTTTGTAAAGTATTCGAACGTAACTTATCCAATAATCAAGCAAATTCATTTTTTATCCTATTTCTCATTTATTTTGATTCATCATATCTCTCTTTTTCTATTTTCGTTCACAATATATTTTTTTTCCTACTATCAAACAGACTATTAATATTAGTGTTAAAGAGGTGTACTGATGATGTTGAAAGAAGTTGAAATTATGTCATCATCATACATAAAGTATGGAATCCTTCCATCCTTTAAGCAATATAGTGAATATGAACACAATAAAATGAGCTACCACAAATCATCAATGATGTTTTATATTAGACGATGTATTATATTGTCCACTCATCATTCAATTTTCACGGCCTTTATAATATGTCTAACAAAAAGTAACAGTTAAGATTATGCCTACTAAATATGTTAAGATTATATCATCATTAATATGGCTATTTTCTATAGTAGAAAAAGTTGAGATCTTGATTTGCCCTAAAATATCAACATACACATCATATCGATTTATATGCCTTATTTGTTCACATGCCAGTCAATAACTAAATTATCAAACTTTTAATGTTCATATTTTTTCCAACACCTTAAAAAAAATCAAAATGTTCAATGGAATCGAAATCATGATTTTGTTGTACATAACACAACAAATTTATGATATCGATGTATATTATGGGGTTGAAAAAAATATATAAGCAAAAATATAACTTCATTGTATATGTTACACAATGAAATCATATTTGTGTAAAAAGGCATTCTGGAAATAATACAAAGCCACCCATATGAATAGCGAGAATAACAACTCCTTTGTAAAAGCAAAGAGTGCTGCTAGGTGCACCCAGCATTTTTGCTGGTGCACACAACAGTTGATGCAAAAATACCTTTGTACCCCTGGCTTAATTTAAAAAAAAAAAGGTCCATCTCTCTCCCTCCCTCCCTCCCGTGTTGGCCTTCTTCTTCCTCGTGACCCCTTACCATTTTTTCTTCTTTTTGCTGGCGTGAAGTGATTTCAGTCACCTTCCTCACCCATGACCTCATCTAAGTCGTGTTCTTCATCGTTTCGTTTTCTTTGCGTGAAGTGGTTACTGGTTTCAGAAAAGCTTGACCTCGATCCTCCGCGCCGCGTTCCCGCAGTGAGCATCGTCTTCTTCCTCCGCGTCGGGAGTCTGTGTTCTGCGATCATGGAGCTCGTTGGTGTTGAGTAGCCCAGGCATTTTGAGGGTCGTGTTCTCCCTCTGTGTCGAAATTGTCGAGGTAAGCAGCTATTTGTCTTTAATTGATGGCGTTTATATTTAATCCGTAAGTGTTTTATAGGTGATCCGTAAAAACTGGTTAGCAGAAGTGAAGATTACGGATCAAGTTGATCCGTAAGCTTCTTCTGGATCAACTTGATTCGTAAGATGTTTGATGAAACTTACGGATCAACTTGATCTGTAAGATGGTTAATGAAATTTACGGATCAACTTGATCCGTAAGATGGTTGATGAAAGTTACGGATCAAGTTGATCCGTAAGTTTCATCTTTAATTTTTAAAATTGGGAAATATTTAAAAAATAATGAGTTTTTTTGAAATTAGGATTTAGGGTTAGTTTATAATACTTTGAAATTTGGGGGATTATTTGTAGAATACAATAACATTTGAATTTGGTGTCTTTTTGTTTTGAAATTTGCAGGTTACTGATTAAGTTGGTGGATTGAGTTTCTTTCTCCCAAGGTGTTTGTTTGAAGACTGAATTGTATGTACTTTATATATTATAGATTTTTTTTCAACATTGTGTATTACTTTGGTAGAAGATTAAATAATACTTGTAATTTGGATGATTTTTATTAGATTGTTGTCACAATTTGGTTTGTCAATTTAGCAAGAACATTGTTAACTGCGATGTTGTATATTGTATTCTTGGAACCTGTTGGGGCTTTTTTGGGTTTAATTAAATTTTACCATGGACACTACATTTTTGGTTTACTATGCACAATATATTTAGTTCACAACAATTTGGTAATCTTGGCCTAGTTCGAGTTGTAATTGAAGGCAATCTCTTGTGAGGAATGTGTGTCCCATAAAAAAAGCTTCTTAAACATGCTAAACCAACCCTTCTTAACCATTTAACAATATCACATGGACCAACTTCAATTTCTGTGATATGAGAAAATTCTCATAAGAATCCTCTCTTATATGGCGGATATTTTGGTGTTTAGTTATTTAATGGTCCCAGGTCAGCTTGAACAAGTAGATGGGTGAAAGCATAGATTTAAAAGCGTATACTAATTGTACAGTGTTAGACTGAAAAAAATAGGTGATGAAAAAAGGTGCATTGGACAAGCCTTTAGGTCTTGAAAAAAGGTCTTGAGTCTTGACCGCTTAGTGATGTAGATGTTTTAATATTATTTCCAAGATTAGTCTTATATCTTCTATTATTACCAATGTCTTTTGTAGTTGTTGCTGTCATTTAGAGTAAGTAGTGGAGCAACCTAATTGAGTAGCAAGTTAGGAAAATTGTTTTTGATACAAAGATTAAAGTTAGCTAACATGCAAGAATTTGTTAGACCTTTGTTTGGTAAGAAATTGTTTTTGATCCAAAAATTGAATGAAGCACTTATATGAAGCTCGATTTGAGCCAAAATGTTTGAGGTTGAGTGTTCTTTGTCTATTATATGATAGCTTTTAAATCTAAACATTAGACTTGTCCTAAAAAGAAGGAACAATGCGCAGACTTTGTCATAGAAGTAAGTTGTTATAAGCACAAATAGTTGTTACAAAGACCAAAACATGCACATGAATAAAAACTTTGGTTTTGAGAGTAATTTTAACATTAATGCACACAAATGATGAATGTGATGCAACATCCTAGTATTTTACATTCCCATCTTATGAAATCCTGACAACTTTTAAAATAAATAATTGAGTGACTGACAGCCCTACATTCAATTAAATGCTGACAACTTGCACAACTTTGAGTCAATGAAATTTGCGTTAGACCAATGAAATTTGAGTGAATGAAATCAGTGATGGAATTTGCAGTACTCATCAGCGAACTTTGAGTGAATGAAGTCAATGAAATTTGCGGTCAATGAAATCACGTTATTGGCAGAGGTGTGGGCAAAAGAGATCATGATGATTCCGATGATGCTCTGTAGCATCGACGACCTACCGCACCCGCATGGAGGCAGCGAGTACCTGTGACTGTGGTGCACGATGAGTCAGTGGTCCCTGAGCCATATGTAGAGGCTGTTGTATTTCCGGATGACCCGATGGCACCAACTGATGTAGAGGACATTGGGGCAGACATTCCTGCAGACATAGGCACGCAGGCTGCTGAGGATGAGCATGAGGGATTTCCGGGTGGTCCGAGTGACCCATCCGTGCTGACCCAGTATGCGGATCACGCTGCTTGCAGCGTATGGACGAGAGAGGTATTTATAATATTTATTTTTAGTTACTTGTTAATTATACTTTATGATTGAAATTAGTTTTCCTTTAAATGATGATTTTAACGAATTTTGCGTTCCTTTATACTTCAATTCAGGAGCATCCTGAGTTAAGGTTATCCTCTCACGGGAGGAAGGTCCATAGTTTAGGCAGGCCTATCCCTGCCATTGAGGGACTAGTTGCTGGGATAGGACTAAGTCCTCTAATCGCGTGTTCGATTGACATTTGGCAATCAGGGACTTTTGTCCTCGTTTGTCGAGCGGTGGCACCGGGAGACGTCTAGTTTCCATCTCCCTGTAGGAGAGGTGACGATCACACTGGACGACGTCTCCTCGCTTCTGCATCTGGCCGTGGTTAGTGACTTACACGCCTTTCAGCCCTTGCACATGGATGATGCGGTTCAGATGCTGGTGGACTTATTGATGGTCTCTGCAGAGGCTGCCAGGGCTGAGACAGGGCAGTGTCGTGGACCGTACATACGCCTGCAATGGGTACGTGATATTTGCGAGCGCCGATGCCAGGCAGGTCATTAGATAGCTGCAGCTCACGCATATCTTCTTCATCTTCTGGGTTGCACTCTGTTTGCTAACAAGAGTGCAACCAATGTTCATGTTGTGTATTTGGAGGCCCTTCGTGACCTCAGTCAGACCGGGAGGTACGCCTGGGGAGTAGCTGCGCTGGTGCATATGTATGACCAGCTAAACGATGCCTCTATCAGCAGCAGCAGACAACTTGGCGATTACATCACGCTGCTGCAGGTAACAAACATGTTTTTCATTCGTTGAGGTTCAAGAATGTTTAACTTTAAATTTTGTTAGACTTTCATTATTAATGTTTATCATTTTGATGTTACCTCTGTAGTGTTGGATATACAAGCACTTTCCCTCATTTACGGAGTCCACTGCTGATCAGGACTACAACGAGGATTCACTACGTGCCTGTAGGTGGATTGCGACGAAGAAGACCGGGAAGAGCATACATACACCGACGTACAAGGAGCGCTTGGACCGACTCCAGATTTCGGATGTCTGTTGGATCCCATATGGGGAGCACCGACCGGTCCGGGACTTCCATTTGATTTCATGTTATTCGGATCTCTTGCGTTGGGGGCCCGTTGTTGTGTATTACCGACCAGAGAGGGTCATGCGGCAATTTGGATACACCCAGACCATTTCTACTCTGCCTGTCGATTCATGGGTGTCGTATGATGATATACACGAGAGGTGGATACACTACTCGGATCATATGGTTCCAGCAGATGAGGTGTGCGTTGTGTCAGGTCAGTGTGCCAGTGACTACATGGATTGGTTCTTCCTCATCTCGCATCCTTTCATGACACCAGGCTAGGCATCAGATCCTCTGCCAGATGGTCATGCTCCGCAGCCCTGAGTCGTCCCTCAAGCCCCACAGACAGATATCCCTCACGTGCCGGAGCCAGGAGCACCATCGACATCTGCGAGGCCCGCTGTGGAGGAGCCTAGACATGCAGTGGTAAGTAATACTAATAATTTATGTCATTTACGTCAATATTTTCATAATAATTTGTGTGATCTATTTGTTTTGTATTTAACAAGAAGTTTGCCATGGGATTGCTGAGAGGTTGGAGCACCATCTGAGCCTAGGGGTGGTCACGCCAGACTCATCGACACATGAGGTGATCGAAAAATGCCTCAAGATGGCCAGGAGTGTCACACAGGACCAGCTAGTATATGTTAGGTCTCGACACAGGCGGCGCATGGATCAGGCGTAGTTTATTTACATATTTTATATTGATATTCGATGTATATACAAATATTGTACTTGAACCCATTTCATTAGTAATGTTGGTTTTATTTATTTCCATTAGTAATGTTAGTTTTATTTATTTCCATTGATTGTGTATTCCCTTTGCGTAATCTGGCTTATAAAATTTTATAATTTTATTCTATCAAATTAAAAAAAATGTTTTTTTTAATTTCTCTCTTCAGATAAAAATCTGTATTTATATTTTATAATTAGGCGTAACATTTATATTTTATTTTAAAAGACTAAAAAATATTTTATTTTATAGTGAGATTTATTTAAGATGTTTAAATAGTAAAAACTAGATATTTCTAGTTAGAAAATGTTACAACACACACTTTTAAACACAACTTTTTGATTGGATTAAATTTATTAAGAACCACAAAATCTTGAGTCTTACAACCAATTTAATGAATCTAATTTTGAATTATTTGTGGAAAGGGTGTAGAAAAGAATAAATTAAACACAAAATGGAAATTGAAATAAAAAAGTTGAAAACATGGACACGCATGCTTAAGAAACTTCTAATTTAAAAAAAAATTATAATTTTATTCTATCAAATTAATTTTTTTTTTAAATTTCTCTCCTAAGATAAAAATCTGTATTTATATTTTATAATTTTATAATTAGGCGTAACATTTATATTTTATTTTAAGAGACTAAAAAATAAAACCTTGTAATTTGAGAGACTAAAAAATAAAACCTTCTCATTTGAAGCATTATACAACATATTAAATTAATAATTGATTCATATAATTTATTTATTTTCTTCATTTCCATATTTTGCATAAGAGTTAAATGTACTTTGTTAAATATTCGTAATTAGTTCAACATTAAATTATTTTTAATTGATGACAAAATATATTTTAATTAAATTTTAATTTTATAGTAGTCTCTTTAAAAAAATGAACTACTTGAGTATAAATAAATAATTTTTATTTTTCGGTTGTTGTAGTTGTTTTTTTGATATTTAAAATAAAATTGCAAGACTGACAAAAAAGTAAAAGTAGTAGAAATCAAATTTAACAGAGAACGACAAGTCATCTTCCATTTAAAAAAAAAACGATTATGCGATACATGAATTCAAACAGTATATTAACTTCAACATAGTCGAACAAAATTAAATTTTCATCAAATACTACAGCTAACTCATGCTAATTTTGCGACAAGGACAACTCGTCTTCCGTTTCCGCTACAGGTTTACTGAAAACAGCTAAAATTTCTATTGGCCCAATCTTTTTCCAGTAGTTAGCCTCAATCAACACCTTCATCACGTCATCGTTGGTTTTGAGTTCAATTATTTTGAATTTTATGACTTTTTCTGAATACTCATGGTGACTTGGTTTCCGAAAAAACAATCGCATTACCATTTGTGTTTCATCAATACCATAAGGGGGAATCCCACGAGGCGCAACTTGCTTGATCAAATCCTTCAGTTCATCCATGGTACATCTGGTGGGAATGTCAAACTTTTTGGGATTTTTTCCTGTTAACGAGTAACCAACAAACTCATTTTGGCATGACATGTTCAACCTCCCATTATAATATAGCAGGGCATCATGAGTAGGGGTCATAGTAGCTTGAAGTAAGTTTAAAATACCATCTGGGGTTCTAGCAATGCTACATAATAACTCAATCGGACCAACAAACGAAAATTCATGATTACACATTAACATTGTGTTAACATCAACATCATCTTTCAGTTGCATACATTGAAACCGAAATTGATTACCTACATATGTGAAAGGCTTCCGGTAGTAAATTTCATCCAAAAATTGCTTGTCGGTTAGCTTGAGGGTATCGTGTATTCTGGTTTTTAACGTTTCAAAATCACACCCGTTAGGTACTCGAATGGGAATTGGAGTGGAAGCTTGAAAGGAAACACCACTGTCGTTGTGAACAATGGATCCATTTGGAAAAATAAAACCTAATGTGGAGTTCACTATTGTCTGACTGCTTGTCTCTCCCAAGAATGCCATAGTTTTTTGTAAGAGTTAGGTTATGACTGAAACTTGTGGTTTTTTACTGTGTTAGGCTGTGTCATACATATAGATGAGTTGTAATATCAGTGCTATATTTTTTAAAGATTAAAAATGCGCATGCACATGCTTTTTGTATGTGTTGTCAACTACACCAATGACGCGACATGCTTTAGCTTGCATCAAATCTGCATGTGCAGTCATGCTGTGCTAGGTCCTTTCACGTGCTTTATGTTAATGCAGACAACAATTTATCATACACGTTTTTTCACAATGTGTTGTCAACTCAGACAACGATATATCATACATGCTTTTTTAGAATTAAGTAATAATTTTTTTGTGGGCGTAACAAATATACAAAGACACATAAATGTGAATATCCAATTCAAAACGACCAGTCATTATAAATTACATGTTCAATCATCATTTATGTCAACATAGTCTCTCTTGAACATCACGAAGCTCTTGTAATGTTGCATTCTGCTAATATATGGATTTGGCCATGACTTCGCCTGCGGATGACAATTGCTAGACCATAACAATGCTACAGGCGGTAAGGGACAACGTTATTTTAAATAAACCTGTTGTACATGCGAAAAAAGTGTTAACTCATTCCTACAAAACTCATTGCATAAATATAAAAAAAAACACTTCATATCTACAATGTACCTTTTTCCAAGACATTGAAACCCTTATGTTAAACATTCAAAGATAGGCTGATATACTCCTATGTACAGATCATACAGCAAGTTCCAAATGATTAAATGCATGAAAAAAAAACTAAGATAACAAAAATTAAAATTGGGTTGCCTCCTAGGAAGCGCTTCTGTTAGTGCTTAGCTTTACTAAGCTTTAAAAGATTGGCTAAGATTTTGTTAAAACATAAGCACTTAGACAATGAAGGAAAGCTGGAGTTGCTGCACATGATGTCCAACGTTATGTCAAAGAATAAGATCGGGCTGCACAATGCACAAGGCAAGATAAAGTGTCAAATGAAGAATTGAAGCTGCAGGATTCACGATGTCGGATACAATGTCCAGGACATCCTGCCTGAAAATACTGGAATTGCTAAAAGCATTGAAGCTGCAGGATCCACGATGTCGGATACAATGTCCAGGACATCCTGCCCGAAAATACTGGAGTTGCTAAAAGCATTGAAGTTGCAGGATCCACGATGTCGGATACGATGTCCAGGACATCTTGCCCGAAAATACTGGACATATAAATCTGTTATATCTTTAACAGATTATTGTGCAGTTAGCAAGAGATTAGATGATCTATCTTTAGGAACGAATTAAAAGATAATTAAAGTTCGAATTACAAACTAGAAGAGTTCGTTCAGGGATTAAAGATTAAAGATAAAAACTAAAAGATCAAACGTTATCTTTTAGTTCTTTAAGTGCAGATTTTCAGGAAGAATGATAGATCTCATCCAGCACAAGCTGTTGCAGCCCAGACACACACACTGCTATAAAAACATGGAGGCTGCACGAGTTTTGTACCAAGTCCGGGATTGAAGAGTTGTTTTGTGAGTTTTGGGACTTGAGTGTTTTGTGAGCCACCTTGATGGTACCCTAACATCAAGTGTTGGACCTGAGTGTGTAGAGTTGATCTCTTTTGTTCAGAGAGCAATCTCTGGAGTGTCCTTGATTTAATTGTAAACACGGGAGAGTGTTTGAGAGGGAGTGAGAGGGGTTCTCATATCTAAGAGTGGCTCTTAGGTAGAGGTTGCACGGGTAGTGGTTAGGTGAGAAGGTTGTAAACAGTGGCTGTTAGACCTTGAACTAACACTATTTTAGTGGATTTCCTCCCTGGCTTGGTAGCCCCCAGATGTAGGTGAGGTTGCACCGAACTGGGTTAACAATTCTCTTGTGTTATTTACTTGTTTAATCTGTTCATACACTCAGAGATAATCTGCATGTTCTGAAGCGTGATGTCGTGACATCCTGTACGACATCTGGCATTGGTATCAGAATTTCAATTGGTATCAGAGCGGGCACTCGAAATCACTGAATGAGACCTAGGGAGATAAATTCTGATGAACATGGAGAAAGAAGGAGGACCAGTGAACAGACCACCAATTCTGGATGGAACCAACTATGAATACTGGAAAGCAAGGATGGTGGCCTTCCTCAAATCACTGGATAGCAGAACCTGGAAAGCTGTCATCAAAGGCTGGGAACATCCCAAGATGCTGGACACAGAAGGAAAGCCCACTGATGGATTGAAGCCAGAAGAAGACTGGACTAAAGAAGAAGACGAATTGGCACTTGGAAACTCCAAAGCTTTGAATGCTCTATTCAATGGAGTTGACAAGAATATCTTCAGACTGATCAACACATGCACAGTGGCCAAAGATGCATGGGAGATCCTGAAAACCACTCATGAAGGAACCTCCAAAGTGAAGATGTCCAGATTGCAACTCTTGGCTACAAAATTCGAAAATCTGAAGATGAAGGAGGAAGAATGTATTCATGACTTCCACATGAACATTCTTGAAATTGCCAATGCTTGCACTGCCTTGGGAGAGAGAATGACAGATGAGAAGCTGGTGAGAAAGATCCTCAGATCCTTGCCTAAGAGATTTGACATGAAAGTCACTGCAATAGAGGAGGCCCAAGACATTTGCAACATGAGAGTAGATGAACTCATTGGTTCCCTTCAAACCTTTGAGCTAGGACTCTCGGACAGGGCTGAAAAGAAGAGCAAGAATCTGGCTTTCGTGTCCAATGATGAAGGAGAAGAAGATGAGTATGACCTGGACACTGATGAAGGTCTGACTAATGCAGTTGTGCTCCTTGGAAAACAGTTCAACAAAGTGATGAACAGAATGGACAGGAGGCAGAAACCACATGTCCGGAACATCCCTTTCGACATCAGGAAAGGTAGTGAATACCAGAAAAGGTCAGATGAAAAGCCCAGTCACAGCAAAGGAGTTCAATGCCATGGGTGTGAAGGCTATGGACACATCAAAGCTGAATGTCCCACTCATCTCAAGAAGCAGAGGAAAGGACTTTCTGTATGTCGGTCTGATGATACAGAGAGTGAACAAGAAAGTGATTCTGACAGAGATGTGAATGCACTCACTGGGAGATTTGAATCTACTGAAGACTCAAGTGATACAGAGAGTGAAATCACTTTTGATGAGCTTGCTACATCCTATAAAGAACTATGCATCAAAAGTGAGAAGATTCTTCAGCAAGAAGCACAACTGAAGAAGGTCATTGCAAATCTGGAGGCTGAAAAGGAGGCACATGAAGAGGAGATCTCTGAGCTTAAAGGAGAAGTTGGTTTTCTGAACTCTAAACTGGAAAACATGACAAAATCAATAAAGATGTTGAATAAAGGCTCAGATACGCTTGATGAGGTGCTACAGCTTGGAAAGAATGTTGGAAACCAGAGAGGACTTGGATTTAATCCTAAGTCTGCTGGCAGAACAACCATGACAGAATTTGTTCCTGCCAAAAACAGCACTGGAGCCACGATGTCACAACATCGGTCTCGACATCATGGAACGCAGCAGAAAAGGAGCAAAAGAAAGAATTGGAGGTGTCACTATTGTGGCAAGTATGGTCACATAAAGCCCTTTTGCTATCATTTACATGGTCATCCACGTCATGGAACTCAAAATAGCAGCAGTGGAAGGAAGATGATGTGGGTTCCAAAACACAAGACTGTTAGTCTTGTTGTTCATACTTCACTTAGAGCATCAGCTAAGGAAGATTGGTACCTAGATAGCGGCTGTTCCAGACACATGACAGGAGTTAAAGAATTCCTGGTGAACATTGAACCTTGCTCCACTAGCTATGTGACATTTGGAGATGGCTCTAAAGGAAAGATCACTGGAATGGGAAAGCTAGTCCATGATGGACTTCCTAGTCTGGACAAAGTACTGCTGGTGAAGGGACTGACTGCAAACTTGATCAGCATCAGTCAGCTGTGTGATGAAGGATTCAATGTAAACTTCACAAAGTCAGAATGCTTGGTGACAAATGAGAAGAGTGAAGTCCTAATGAAGGGCAGCAGATCAAAGGACAACTGTTACCTATGGACACCTCAAGAAACCAGTTACTCCTCCACATGTCTATTCTCCAGAGAAGATGAAGTCAGAATATGGCATCAAAGGTTTGGACATCTGCACTTAAGAGGCATGAAGAAAATCATTGACAAAGGTGCTGTTAGAGGCATTCCCAATCTGAAAATAGAAGAAGGCAGAATCTGTGGTGAATGTCAGATTGGAAAGCAAGTCAAGATGTCCCACCAGAAGCTTCAACATCAGACCACTTCCAGGATGCTGGAACTACTTCACATGGACTTGATGGGGCCTATGCAAGTTGAAAGCCTTGGAGGAAAGAGGTATGCCTATGTTGTTGTGGATGATTTCTCCAGATTTACCTGGGTCAACTTTATCAGAGAAAAATCAGACACCTTTGAAGTATTCAAGGAGTTGAGTCTAAGACTTCAAAGAGAAAAAGACTGTGTGATCAAGAGAATCAGGAGTGACCATGGCAGAGAGTTTGAAAACAGCAAGTTTACTGAATACTGCACATCTGAAGGCATCACTCATGAGTTCTCTGCAGCCATTACACCACAGCAAAATGGCATAGTTGAAAGGAAAAACAGGACTTTGCAAGAGGCTGCTAGGGTCATGCTTCATGCCAAAGAACTTCCCTATAATCTCTGGGCTGAAGCCATGAACACAGCATGCTATATCCACAACAGAGTCACACTTAGAAGAGGGACTTCAACCACACTGTATGAAATCTGGAAAGGGAGGAAGCCAACTGTCAAGCACTTTCACATCTTTGGAAGCCCATGTTACATTTTGGCAGATAGAGAGCAAAGGAGAAAGATGGATCCCAAGAGTGATGCAGGAATATTCCTGGGATACTCTACAAACAGCAGAGCATATAGAGTATTCAACTCCAGAACCAGAACTGTGATGGAATCCATCAATGTGGTTGTTGATGATCTAACTCCAGCAAGAAAGAAGGATGTCGAAGAAGATGTCAGAACATCGGGAGACAATGTAGCAGATACAGCTAAAAGTGCAGAGAATGCAGAAAACTCTGATTCTGCTACAGATGAATCAAACATCAACCAACCCGACAAGGGACCCTCCATTAGAATCCAGAAGATGCACCCCAAGGAGCTGATTATAGGAGATCCAAACAGAGGAGTCACTACAAGATCAAGGGAGATTGAGATTGTCTCCAACTCATGTTTTGTCTCCAAAATTGAGCCCAAGAATGTGAAAGAGGCACTGGCTGATGAGTTCTGGATCAATGCTATGCAAGAAGAATTGGAGCAATTCAAAAGGAATGAAGTCTGGGAGCTAGTTCCGAGACCCGAGGGAACTAATGTGATTGGCACCAAGTGGATCTTCAAGAACAAAACCGATGAAGAAGGTGTTATAACCAGAAACAAGGCCAGACTTGTTGCTCAAGGCTACACTCAGATTGAAGGTGTAGACTTTGATGAAACATTCGCCCCAGTTGCTAGACTTGAGTCCATCAGATTGTTACTTGGTGTAGCTTGCATCCTCAAATTCAAACTGTACCAAATGGATGTGAAGAGCGCATTTCTGAATGGATACCTGAATGAAGAAGCCTATGTGGAGCAGCCAAAGGGATTTGTAGATCCAGCTCATCCAGATCATGTATACAGGCTCAAGAAGGCTCTCTATGGATTGAAGCAAGCTCCAAGAGCTTGGTATGAAAGGCTAACAGAGTTCCTTACTCAGCAAGGGTATAGGAAGGGAGGAATTGACAAGACTCTCTTTGTCAAACAAGATGCTGAAAACTTGATGATAGCACAGATATATGTTGATGACATTGTGTTTGGAGGGATGTCGAATGAGATGCTTCGACATTTTGTCCAACAGATGCAATCTGAATTTGAGATGAGTCTTGTTGGAGAGCTGACTTATTTTCTGGGACTCCAAGTGAAGCAGATGGAAGACTCCATATTCCTCTCACAAAGCAAGTATGCAAAGAACATTGTCAAGAAGTTTGGGATGGAGAATGCCAGCCATAAAAGAACACCTGCACCTACTCACTTGAAGCTGTCAAAGGATGAAGCTGGCACCAGTGTTGATCAAAGTCTGTACAGAAGCATGATTGGGAGCTTACTATATTTAACAGCTAGCAGACCCGACATCACCTATGCAGTAGGTGTTTGTGCAAGATATCAAGCCAATCCTAAGATAAGTCACTTGACTCAAGTAAAGAGAATTCTGAAATATGTAAATGGCACCAGTGACTATGGGATTATGTACTGTCATTGTTCAGATTCAATGCTGGTTGGGTATTGTGATGCTGATTGGGCTGGAAGTGCAGATGACAGAAAAAGCACTTCTGGTGGATGCTTCTATCTGGGCAACAATCTTATTTCATGGTTCAGCAAGAAGCAGAACTGTGTGTCCCTATCTACTGCAGAAGCCGAGTATATTGCAGCAGGAAGCAGCTGTTCACAACTAGTTTGGATGAAGCAGATGCTCAAGGAGTACAATGTCGAACAAGATGTCATGACATTATACTGTGACAACCTGAGTGCTATTAATATTTCTAAAAATCCTGTGCAACACAGCAGAACCAAGCACATTGACATTAGACATCACTATATCAGAGAGCTTGTTGATGATAAAGTTATCACACTGGAGCATGTTGACACTGAGGAACAAATAGCAGATATTTTCACAAAGGCATTGGATGCAAATCAGTTTGAAAAACTGAGGGGCAAGCTGGGCATTTGTCTGCTAGAGGAATTATAGCAGCTACTGCTATCTGAACGTGCTCAAACGTCTCACTTAACATTAATAGCACGTTCACTACTAAGCCAAAACAAATTCGACCGTTGCTTCACACGTCCCTCTACATTCCTCATTCAAACTTATATTTTCGTGGTAATCTCGTTTTCAGCATTCCCCAACAGCTCTCAGAAATTTGCGAAATCATTCCAAACGCTCTGCTTTTCCATGGCTACCTCACCAAAAGAAACTTCAGCTCCTGGTTCACCCTCTGTACCATCATCCCCATCATCCACCAAAGCGCCATCAATCCAGGAACAACCTGAATTCCATATCCAACCCATATAGATGATTCCTGGTCAAGCCCCTGTTCCTGAAAAACTGGTTCCCAAATGACAACAGGGTGTGAAGATTTTTGAAAACCCTAGCCTTGCAACAAGTCCTAGGGAAGTAGACACAGAGATGGATAAGAAGATCCGCAGTATTGTGAGTAACATTCTGAAAAATGCCTCTGTTCCTGATGCTGATGAAGATGTTCCAACATCTTCCACCCCAAATGCTTCTGTGCCTGATGTTGAGAAAGATGTTCCAACATCTTCCGTCCCAAATGCTGAAGTCCTCTCTTCCTCCAGCAAAGAGAGATCAACAGAGGAAGATGATCAAGCCGCAGAGGAGACTCCTGCACCACGGGCACCAGAACCTGCTCCAGGTGACCTCATTGACCTAGAAGAGGTAGAATCTGATGAGGAACCCATTGCCAACAAATTGGCACCTGGCATTGCAGAACGATTACAAAGCCGAAAAGGAAAAACCCCCATTAAGAGGTCAGGACGAATCAAGACTATGGCATAGAAGAAGAGCACTCCGATCACTCCTACCACATCCAGACGGAGCAAAGTTGCAATCCCTTCCAAGAAGAGGAAAGAAATTTCCTCATCTGACTCTGATGATGATGTCGAACTAGATGTTCCCGACATCAAGAGGACCAAGACATCAGGGAAGAAGGTGCCTGGTAATGTCCCTGATGCACCATTGGACAACATCTCATTCCACTCCATTGGCAATGCTGAAAGGTGGAAATTCGTGTATCAACGCAGACTTGCCTTGGAAAGAGAACTGGGAAGAGCTGCCTTGGATTGCAAGGAGATCATGGACCTCATCACGGCTGCTGGACTGCTGAAGACTGTCACCAAGTTGGGAGATTGCTATGAGAGTCTAGTCAGGGAATTCATTGTCAACATTCCCTCTGACATAACAAACAGAAAGAGTGATGAGTATCAAAGAGTGTTTGTCAGAGGAAAATGTGTTAGATTCTCCCCTGCTGTGATCAACAAATACCTGGGCAGACCAACAGATGGAGTGGTGGACATTACTGTTTCTGAGCATCAAATTGCCAAGGAAATCACTGCCAAACAAATCCAGCATTGGCCAAAGAAAGGGAAGCTGTCTGCAGGGAAGCTAAGTGTGAAATATGCAATCCTGCACAGGATTGGAGCTGCAAACTGGGTACCCACCAATCATACTTCCACTGTTGCCACAGGTTTGGGTAAATTTCTGTATGCTGTTGGAACCAAGTCCAAATTTAATTTTGGAAACTATATATTTGATCAAACTGTCAAGCATTCAGAATCCTTTGCTGTCAAATTACCCATTGCCTTCCCAACTGTATTGTGTGGCATTATGTTGAGTCAACATCCCAATATTTTAAACTACACTGACTCTGTGATGAAGAGAGAATCTCCTCTATCCCTGCATTACAAACTGTTTGAGGGGACACATGTCCCAGACATTGTCTCGACATCAGGGAAAGCTGCTGCCTCAGGTGCTGTGTCCAAGGATGCTCTGATTGCTGAACTCAAGGACACATGCAAGGTGCTGGAAGCAACCATCAAAGCCACCACAGAGAAGAAGATGGAGCTGGAACGGCTGATCAAAAGGCTCTCAGAAAGTGGCATTGATGATGGAGAAGCATCTGAGGAAGAAGAAGAAGCAGCTGAGGAAGAAGATGCTGCAGCAGAGGAAGAGGAAGATGCAACAGAGGATACAGAATCAGATGATTCTGAAGCCACCCCATGATCATCAGACCTTTATTTTTGCTTTTTACTTTTACTAGCTAAAGGGGCATGTCCCTTTGAACAATTAATTACTATTGGTCTGTAATATTTGCACCTTAAGTTCATGCATTCTACTTTTGTCAAATTCTGTCTAAAAAGGGGGAGTAATAGTATTATATGCATGATTTTGTGTATGCAGTAGTAGTATTATGCATGACTTATGATTTAGAGAAGTAGGATACGATGTATGCATGATTCATGATTTTGAGGGGGAGTTGTATGTACATGATTTTGAGGGGGAGACTGCTGCTGCTGATGATGACTGATGTAAGCTACTAGTAGCTGATAGAAGATGCTGCAGTAAGAGCATGGAGACAGGGGGAGCAGAAGCAGAAAGCTGATGTCATGTGAGATGTCTTGACATCCTGGAAACGACTTGCAACTTGCAGAATTTCCGCTGTGCTTGATTACTCTGATAATGAAAGTTGCTGATCCCACTTGCATAACTGCTCGTACCTGCTCAGGAAGTGTCTAAGTATGTTTTAGACAAAATTTGCCAAAGGGGGAGATTGTTAGTGCTTAGCTTTACTAAGCTTTAAAAGATTGGCTAAGATTTTGTTAAAACATAAGCACTTAGACAATGAAGGAAAGCTGGAGTTGCTGCACATGATGTCCAACGTTATGTCAAAGAATAAGATCGGGCTGCACAATGCACAAGGCAAGATAAAGTGTCAAATGAAGAATTGAAGCTGCAGGATTCACGATGTCGGATACAATGTCCAGGACATCCTGCCTGAAAATACTGGAATTGCTAAAAGCATTGAAGCTGCAGGATCCACGATGTCGGATACAATGTCCAGGACATCCTGCCCGAAAATACTGGAGTTGCTAAAAGCATTGAAGTTGCAGGATCCACGATGTCGGATACGATGTCCAGGACATCTTGCCCGAAAATACTGGACATATAAATCTGTTATATCTTTAACAGATTATTGTGCAGTTAGCAAGAGATTAGATGATCTATCTTTAGGAACGAATTAAAAGATAATTAAAGTTCGAATTACAAACTAGAAGAGTTCGTTCAGGGATTAAAGATTAAAGATAAAAACTAAAAGATCAAACGTTATCTTTTAGTTCTTTAAGTGCAGATTTTCAGGAAGAATGATAGATCTCATCCAGCACAAGCTGTTGCAGCCCAGACACACACACTGTTATAAAAACATGGAGGCTGCACGAGTTTTGTACCAAGTCCGGGATTGAAGAGTTGTTTTGTGAGTTTTGGGACTTGAGTGTTTTGTGAGCCACCTTGATGGTACCCTAACATCAAGTGTTGGACCTGAGTGTGTAGAGTTGATCTCTAGTGTGTAGAGTTGATCTCTTTTGTTCAGAGAGCAATCTCTGGAGTGTCCTTGATTTAATTGTAAACACGGGAGAGTGTTTGAGAGGGAGTGAGAGGGGTTCTCATATCTAAGAGTGGCTCTTAGGTAGAGGTTGCACGGGTAGTGGTTAGGTGAGAAGGTTGTAAACAGTGGCTGTTAGACCTTGAACTAACACTATTTTAGTGGATTTCCTCCCTGGCTTGGTAGCCCCCAGATGTAGGTGAGGTTGCACCGAACTGGGTTAACAAATCTCTTGTGTTATTTGCTTGTTTAATCTGTTCATACACTCAGAGATAATCTGCATGTTCTGAAGCGTGATGTCGTGACATCCTGTACGACATCTGGCATTGGTATCAGAATTTCAGCTTCTTTAACGTCATTAGCTTGACGCATAGCTTAATACCTTCAAGGTGGCATGAAAGTCACAAAGAACACATCTTCCTTGAAGTTTCGCCTTTTAGCTAGAAATTCCATGAACTTCATATAATCTGGAAGGACATTCCAAATCATTTCAAGAAAGGTGTTAGTTATTATAGAAAGAATGGCACTTAAGGTTTCCTCATGCTCTTCTTGCCTTCCTTTCTTTTCAATCAGTTGATGAGGAAGGTTATTGCTTTGGAAAATATTTTCTTGTTGGTTTTCTACTATTGAGTACTTCTCCCATTGTTGTTGTGCTTGTTCCTCATCTTTTTCTCTTGACTCATGCTCTTTTATAGGACTTTTCTCTTGAGTTTTAGCCTCTACAAAGGACCCTTGATCGTGTGCCGTCAAGATATTCATTTCATCCCTTTAAAAGCTCCAAATCTCATGGAACTAAATCATCTATAGAAGATTTACTATGCATACAAAGCACTAACAAGAGCAGCAGTCACAAAGTCAAGAGAAAAACAAACATAAACAAAAACAAATATTCTCAAGTAATAAAAGAATAAAGAATAGACACCTAAAGACGAACTAACTTCCCAAATAAAAAGAAGTTCCCCAGCAACGGCGCCAAAAACTTGTTTGGCTTCCAGCAAGTGCACCGGATTGCACAAGTAGTATAAAACGGTAAGAACCAAGTATCGAACACTCGGGGAACTTGTGTTATTTGGTAAGCTATTTCAGCAAATAGGTGTCTGATGTGTAAAGGTAAGTGTGAATATGAACATGTGTATAAACTATCTGTGCAAAAAGAAAGAAAATCACGCGAGAGAAATGATGTGTAAAAACAAGTAGAAAACACGTTGGCCTTCCTAATAGGTGCCTGATGCTAAAAAGATATTCTCTGTCTAACAATGCTCATGTGTTCTTATAGTGTCTCTTGAGATACTTAACCCCAATTCCTCATGATAGTTTAGCCTAATCCTGATCAAGCATCGTCCGCAGATTCCTCTTGTAAAACTAAACTCAACCAGGACCGCATTAAGACACACATACACAACTAAGTTATCGCACCCCGATTCCTCGTGATAGTACGACAACTTAGCCCTCAACTTCAAAGGACTACACGCCCTCGCCTTTAGAGGGCTACACGTCCTCGCCTTCAGAGGGTTGAACGTCCTCGCCTTCAAAGGGCTCTACGTCCTTGTCTTCAGAGGACTACACGTCCTCGCCTTCAAAGGGCTGGACGCCCTCGCCTTCAGAGGACTACACATCCTTGCCTTCAGAGGACTACACGTCCTCGCGTTCAGAGGGCTGCACGCCTTTGCCTTCAGAGGGTTGCAAGTCCTTTGCCTTCAGAGGGCTGCAAGTCCTTGTTTACGATGATTTGTACGAAACAAAAAAATGTGTGTAAGTCTAGTGTACTTTTGTTCACACGCCTTTTTTCAATAAAATGTAATCTCGGGTATCAACAGTGCCCACGTTGCCAGTTGTTTTTAATCTTTTGAAAAAATGGCCGAAACAAAAAAACAACAAAAACAAACAAGAACAAAAATATATTTTTTTGAAAAAGAAATAAACTTCAGCTCTTTCTTTGAAAAAGATTCACCGATCAAAACACAAAAGGGTTTTGTTGAAAAAATGTGTATACACCTGACGAGTGAATGCTGTGAAAATTTTCCCGAACACCCAAAATGGACTCGGATGAATGCATGAATTGATAAAAGAGCATGTTTTGGAAACACTGGGTTGACTTAAATAGGAAAAATGAATCATGAGCCCTAGTGTCACATGACCACAAAACTTGATGCTTGAGTGTCCATATATGTGCATACATGACCAATTTTGCGTAAAAAATCTGAATCATCATTGTTGCATGCGTGTCATGGAAATAATATGGGACATTCCTTTATCCCTGAACCGCTGGCCAAACCAACACCTTGACATATATCATGTTCAGCCGTTCTACAAGCCTTTTGAGCCAAAACCTCAAACCACCATAAACCTTGACCCAGGAAGAGAATTTCCATCCTTGCCCTCATAAGAAGGAACAGTGGGATCTCCCAAGAAAGAAGAGCCATTCATTGTTAAGCGACCAACGTGTTTCAAAAAGAAAAAGAAAAAGAAAGTTCCCGACCAAAGATCGGAAGAAAACAAGAGAATAAAAAAAGAAGAAGTTCCCGATCAAAGATTGGAAGAAAACAAAGGAAAAAAGAAAATCCCCGATCAAAGATCGGAAGAAAATGAAAGAATTATACAGAAGATTCTTCGGAGTAGACAAATATCCAAACAATACAAAATAGTCACAACCAAATAAGGAAAGAAAGGAAAACACAACTTGAAGTGGTCCTCTCCCTTTGATTGCCAACCAAAATCCTGTGCGCTGGCGACTTTCTCGCCCCGCACTAAACAAAAACAGAAAAGGGAAAGGCCAAAATACTCAAAGCCAAATTTCTCACCAAAACACTATTCTTGAAAAAGTCCTATTGATCCATGATCACACATGTAATCTTTGATTTGATAGGAAATGATTTGCAAAATCAAGTCATGGCATATCTATGGTTCGAAATTAGGATAAAACACATACCTGTGTGAGATTGATACACTTCGAGTGATTTTCTTCTATTTCATTGGACCGAATGTTTCCTCTAAATGGTCATCCGTATAAAGACAACATCTATTAATCCCGACCCATGAAGTCCGGTGGCAGGCGGAGATACCCGAGTGGTTATCCGTACAAAGATAGCATTTGTTAATCCCGACCCATGAAGTCCGGTGGCAGGCATAGATACCCGAGTGGTTATCCGTACAAAGACAATATCTGTTATTCCTGACCCGAGAAGTCAGGTGGCAGGCGGATATACCCAAGTGATTATCCGTACAAAGACAACATTTGTTGATCCTGACCCATGCGTCAGGTGACAGGCGGATATACCCAAGTGATTATCCGTACAAAGACAACATCTGCTGATCCTGAGCCATGCATCAGGTAGCAGGCATATATACCCAAGTGATTATCCGTACAAAGACAACATCTGTTAACCCTGACCCATGCGTCAGGTGGCAGGCGAAAATACCCCAAGTGGTTATCCGTACAAACACAACATCTGTTAATCCTGACCCATGCGTCAGGTGGCAGGCGGAAATACCCCAAGTGGTTATCCGTACAAACCCAACATTTGTTGATCCTGACCCATGAGTTAGGTGGCAGGAGGAAATACCCCAAGTGGTTATTCGTAAAAACACAACATCTGTTGATCCTAACCCATGAGTCAGGTGGCAGGAGGATATACCCAAGGGTTATCCGCACACACACACAAATTTGTTACCCGACCTATGAGAATCGGGTGACATGCGGACACACCTTATGGTTATCCGTACCTTTTGTCAACCAGAGGAAAGCAAGCCCGTTGACACGGAGAGACCAATGTGGTCATCTGCATCATTCCCGGAGATGTCAGCATCCCCGGAGATGTCAGCGTCTTTCGGCCGAGACCGCCAAAAAGTCTCAATTCTGCTATCATGACTCGAAGGTCTGATAGCATGTGGAGATACCTCAAGGTTATCCGCACCTTTCCTATCCGAAGACACGCGGAGACAACATATGGTCGCACACACCCTTCCTATCCAAAGACTATCGAAGTCCCTTTTGTCATCTAGAGACGAACAAGTCCGATGATATCGGGATGATGATGGTCATCCATTTCTAATCATTTTGAAGATTTTTTTAGATTTTTGTAGATTTTACCTTTGTCATCCAGAGACGTTCAAGTCCGATGACGCGCAAGACTCGTTTCTTCTAACCAGAGATGATCAAGTTCGATAGCATATGGAGACGCCCTATACAGTAATCCACACACATTTCGAAGACAAAAATGTCTTCAGTCATTGCATGCCTTCAAAGGCGACAATGACCCTCATTTACATTTTGAAGACGACAATGTCTTCAATCATTGCATGCCTTGAAAGGCGACAATGTCCTCATCTACATTTCAAAGAAGATAATGTCTTTAGTCATTGCATGCCTACAAAAGGCGACAATGTCTTCATTTGCATTTCGAAGACGATAATGTCTTCACCCAAAAACTTCAATATCTTTTTCCCCTGTGCTTCATAGGACTCGATGCCCTTTGTTTGTACGCTTTTAAAAAATAAATAAATAAATAAATAAATAATGAAAAAAGAGTGAAAATGAAAATGAAAATGAATTAAACGAGAAAAGAAGGAATTTCAATGTCTACATGCCTTCACGGGTTTTACTGCTTGGATTTGTGCTAGTGGCCGGTTGGGTAAAGATTCAGGTTGAACGAAATTAGTGTCTTATCTTTACTTCCCTTTTATCTCTAATAAAAGATAAGTAAAGAGGGGCAACTGTCATACCCTAATTTCGTCCGGGGACCATTGTTTATTGGCATACCACCTTCGTTTGACAACCTCAAAATGTTTAACACCTATCACGGTGGAATCCATAAAGTTCTGAGATGTTTTGGGGAGAAACCGGCCAAAAACACGAAAATGGGACTGTATTCAACAAAGTGGAGTGTGTGTAAATAAACTGTTACACTCTAATTTCATCCAGGGACCATTGTTGATCACTTCAGAAGGCTTAACACTCATCGCGGTGGAATCCATCAAGTTCCGGGACGTTTTGGAAAGAAAACAACCAAAAACACAAAAGCGGGGGTGAACTTATCAAACATGGGGGGTGCGCTCAGGAAACTTCATGCAGAACATTCTAGGTGGGGGGTGAACTTATCAATTATGGGGTGCATTCAGGAATCTTCATCAAGAAGCCTCTAGGCAGCAACCACCTCCATTTTATTAAAAAATGGCATCCGGGGCATCTGGGGCTTCTATAATGCTTCCGTAAAATTTCAGAAAACCTTGGGTTAGCATGCTTCACTTAATATTGGTGAAAGGGAAAAGGAAAAAGAGGAAAATCAAGTCTAAAACACTCCCGTAAGGCTTCCGTAAAGTACAAAAAGGGGGGTAAACTTAGTAATTGGGATGCGCTCAGAAATCTTCCTCAAGAAGCCTCTGGGCGGCAAACACCTCCCTTTTTCCTTATAAATAGGGGAGGGGGGCTGTTTCAAAAATGTACATGACCCCTAGGCTATGCATTTAGGCTGTTTTGGGTGAAAAAACGTGTTTCCGTGAAGAAAATCCAAGCCGAGGTGCTACCGTATTGCTTCCGAGACGTTTCCGTGAGCAAATCCATGAAGATTATCCGCCATTCTTCACCGTTCTTCGTCTGATCTTCGTTCATTCTTTGGTCTTCAACCGGTAAGTGTTCGAATCCAAGACTTTCAATTTATTTCTTGTTTTGTTTGCTTTCATCTTTATCTCATTCACTTTCGATTTTCTTTTCTTCCATTTTTAACGAGCTTTAACCGATCGTTTAAGTCGTTATCTCGCCTAATAAATGATAAAATGAATTTCAACTGATCATTTGTGTTGTAATCTCATTTAATCATTGTTAAAATAAAATCCAATCGATCGTTCACGCTGTAACTTCGGTTAAATAAAAAAAGGCAAAATAATAATAAAATAATCAAAATATCTTAAAAAAATAATAATAAAATAATCAAAATATCTTGAAAAAATAATAATAAAATAATCAAAATATCTTTGAATAAAATAATAAAAAAAATCAATCGGACGTTTTCTTTGGAAGTTTCCTTGAATGAATTGACTAATAACCAAAGTGAAACTAGGCTAAAATCAACTCACAAATTGTGGCGTCCCTAAATAATGACTGGTTTAATAGTAATAAATTAAATAGCAAAAACCATGAGAATTTTTTTTCTTTTTCTTTTCTCTCTCTTTTTCACAGTAATTAAATTCAGAAGGAAAATTATCACTATAGAGTCCTGAATGGCCAGTTCACAACTCTATTCGGAGTCATTTCTTTCTAATCACTCATAACCTCTAAACTATTTTGCTCTTCCAAAAAGAAAAATATACCAGCCATCATTTTAGGTCGTCACGTGAAAAATAATAAATGCGGTCGATAAACTCTCTTCAATAAAGTTTGTTAACACTTCCTTTTCAAATTACAAGATTAAACATAATTACATTCATCATTTAAAACTGTCCAAAATATGGGAGTTTGCAAAATACATAGTGACATCCAGAGCAAAGGTATCAACTGTGGTGGCTTCAGCCACATATATACAATCATCAAAATTTCTATACAATAGGTCTACCCACCCAAAAATCAAAAGAGTAAACCTAGCATTCTGAACTAGATACACCCACCCACAAAAAGTATGTACTCCTAGTCTAAAGAGCCGTCTGCTACGATGAAGAATCGTCACTATTCGCTGTCCCTCCAGGGCCGCTCTCCTCTGTGGAGTCTGCCTCTGATGTTGACATGATATCCTCTGGAAAATCAACATTAAGGAGTGGGTCTTCATCATCCTCAGGTAAGTCAAGGGCATCCACAACAGGTTCAGGAGGTAACTCCTCTGGGTCCTCTTCAGGATCCTCTTGAGAGGATGACACCTCTATCACTTGAACTAGCTCCACTAGTCGATATGGAGTAAGTGTATGTAGTATCCACTCCACAGGCTGCTGAAGCGTGCATGCGGGTTCCTCCGGATGTACTAATGAAGTAGCAGTGAGTCGAATTGTGCCACGGAATCGGCACCTGTCATTGCCTTCGAGGGTCTCCCAAACTCCCTCTAGGCACTCCATCACCACGCGATCATGGATTAACTGCACTGCCATCACGATCTACAAGAAATAAAAGAAAGAGGGTAGACTCTTTCACAAGAAATCTAACTACAGGTAACAATACAATGCGTCCATAACCAATACGTATAGTCAAAAGGTCTTTCTCAAGGGATTTCTTCTCTGGTAATCGATTACCAAAGTATGTAATCGATTACCAGTGCCCAAACACGAATTACACAACTTTTGCACATGGAAATCTACACATTACACTGTTTAATCGATTACACCTAAATGGTAATCGATTACCAGTGCCCTATCTCCCTGTGTAATCGATTACACCCAACTGGTAATCGATTACCAGTGCCCTGTTACTCTGTGTAATCGATTACCCACCATTGGTAATCGATTACCAGAGACCATTTTAACATCCTGTTTCCATTTTTAAGCCTTGTAATCGATTACACATCATTGGTAATCGATTACCAGAGGCCAAATTCCAGATACCACTCAAGATTCATAGCTGGCCAGCCGCCACACAAGCCTCCTTGCTTTGTGGACTTGTTCTTTTATTGGTTGACTGCTAGGAGCTCGCCTGTTTAGGTACGTCACAGGTTCTCATTGACTGACTATGCTCGGGTTGGGTCGGGATTGGTCAAGCTTGGTTTTGGGAAATAGCACCCCACCTGACGTCCCCACGGTCTCCTGACCCCCGCGACATATCTCCAGGTACCACTCTATGGTCAACAAACAAAAGTAGGAAGACTGACTCTTCCACGCTTTCTCACATCAAGCTTAGTGGATTATGGGGCACCCTTCATATGTGGTACTAGGTGGCGATCGGGAGATGGCGCAAATAAACTCTCCCATTTCACAAGTCTAACATAAACACACCATCCCCAGTTGCCCACCTCTCAACTGAGCTCACGCACTCCCACGTAGCCCTTATCCTCGTTCCTCTCAGCACTGAGTCCCCATCAACCCTTCCAAGCTTCCACAATATCCAAGCAATTCAATTCCAACTATCATGAAACTACCCTCAACCAAGAAAACAGAGTAGAGGCAGAAAACTCTACCCAAAACACATGCAAATACCACAGGTTACCCTACTCAAATACCCCAGTAACATTCTCTTCGTTCCGATTCGTTAACCATTGGATCGACTTGAAAATTTTACTGGAGGTTCCTAGTACATAAATCTACATTTTGACCGTTGGGATCTGCTAGAAAATGTCCAGAACCAAATATGTACTACCTCTCTCATAACCAGAAATGCACAAGCATTTTCTGCATATGTTGAAAAATTCTGCTGCACAATTCAACAACATTTTTCTGCATAATAGGGCAGATTTCGAAATCCATCTTGCCCACATCCAATTTTGCTCAAATTGGATCCTACAAGTCCTAAATCATGTATAAATCGTATTTAAACCAAAAACAAGCTTCAGATCAAGGTAAATCCAAATCTAGGTATCCAAAACCCATCAATTGAGTGAATTTTCAAGGTTTGAGAAGTGAAAATGAGAATGGGGTAATTTTGGAGTAAATTCTCATCTCAAACAAGTATATAACATTAATTTAGACTTGCTCAAAGTGATTTTAAGGCGAAAACTCTACCGATTCAAGATTTGACCCCTCAACACCCAATTTACCCTAGAAATGACTCTTGCTTTCACATTTGTCACTCATTTTTCTCATTTGCTCTGCCCAAGCTTTCCTACAAGTCCTAATTGACATTTTAAACTAGGATCAACTCACTTTAGACTCCAATTACCACTAACCCCAAATTTAGCTTTTCAAACCCTCAAAATCTCACACTTTTCCACTCACATCACTACCATTCTCACATTTAACCCTAGGTTAACTCTCCCCATCATCTCTACCAGTTTTCTACCAACAATTTCAGCATACAAATATCACAAAGCATCATCATAAAACCCTAAAACAGAATGGATAGCTTTACTCACATCAAACATGTCAAGTTTAGCATGCTTTCAACAAACTCCTTCACAAATAACTACCATAAGGCATAAACCTAGTAGAACTACCCATCATATCTCCCAAAGACCCAATACCCACGAATTTCATGTGAGAAAAAGTCCACCCATACCTGAAATTTGAAGTCCCACAACGTAGAGGAGCGTTTCACGACTCCGAAAATGGCTTCCTTTTGCAATTTGGAGTAGAAGTGATGAGCAATTTTGGAGCTTTAATGGAGGCTTCAATGCAGAGGAAGAAGAAGAGAAAAGCAATGTGGGAAGGGGGAGGAAAAGCTTTTCTAAAATCTGAATGAAGAGAGAGAATTTGGCTTTTATTTTAAAAAGATTTTCTCTTTCCTTTTTCTAAAAGCCATGCCACATGTCTCATTTTGGGTGGAGCGAAAGGGGCCCACTTTTTCTCTTGATGTGACTTCATACTCAGCCACAAGGAGAGAAAAATTTGACCTCTTGAATGCTAAATTCCTGCCTTGGTTTGTGTGCCGCTTCTCTGGTTCCAGTTCCTCGCGTTTCTTTGCACCCGTCGGGGCCCGTTTTTGAAAGTAGGCAATATATATATCAAAACGCTTAGAATGAAACCCTGAGCGTGGTTCAAAGGTTGGTTTTGTTAAATTTTTAGTTGCACGCAAAACGATAATTTTTAGACTAATTAATTGAGAATTAATCTATAACTGTCCAGTTATGGATTACTCTTCGTTAATTAGCCTAACCCGCGTATCTTTCCCCTAATGTACATACTTCTTCCAAGAATATATATATATATATATATATATATATATATATATATATATATATATATATATATATATACTGAATAATACTTATATATATAATTATTTAAAATATATCTCTTACAAAATTCCGGGAAGAAATTTCCAGGATGTCACACAAATCAAGCTTTGTCCGCAAAAGTCACTTAAAACCGTTTTAAGGTTCAACGCCTTAAACAGTCCTCTTTGATTTTATCAGATAACATGGACTATTCAAAAGCACAAAATCAACCCATAACTTTGCCGCTTTTGCAAGAACTATGTAGGTTTGATTTCCTCATCGCAATTGAGGATACGTAGGAGAAAAAGCCCCGCTTTTGTCGACCACCCCAAGAGATCGTTAATGGTCCAACGCCTTAAGGCTTCTCTCCTTTCAAAAACCAAGAGATCGTTAATGGTTCATCGCCTTAACGTTTCTCTCCTTTCAAAAACCAAGAGATCGTTAATGGTCCAACGCCTTAACGTTTCTCCCCCTTTCAAAAATCAAAAGATCGTTTAAAGGTCCAATGCCTTAAATGACTTTTGTTCGGTTAAAATCAATCTTGCAAAAAAAGATAAAAACAACTTAACCAATGTTTAGTTCTAAAAGAACTACGTAGGTCTGGTTTCCTCATCGCAATTGAGGAATACGTAAGAGCGAGGGAAACACCCTTGTCGACCACAAAAAGATAAAAAATACAAAATGACCCATAGAAAGCAAAAAAACAGAAAAGGGGAAAATACGTAGTTTTGAAGTCATATTTGCACACTTGATTGAAGGCTATCGTCTCTTGTGACGGACGCATGGGGTGCTAATACCTTTCCCGTGCGTAAAAAAAACTCCCGAACCTTTCACGATTAAAGTTCGTAGACCACACATTCCGATTTTTTCAACATTTTCCTCAAATAAACATTGGTGGCGACCCTGCGCGCCTTCCTCCCTTGGAAGACGCACCCGTGAGCCCCGCGTCGCCCTCCCGCCGAAGGGTAGGTTGCGACACTTGGTATGGGAATCCCATCGTCTAAGGCAGTATATGTTGAGCCATACCACTTGGCTGGTATCCAAAATGGACCCAATCAAGTACATTTTTTGAGAAGCCCACTCTTACGGGGCGGATCGCTCGGTGGCAAGTTTTGCTATCTGGAGTTCGACATTGTCTATGTCACCCAAAAGGCGATAAAGGGAAGCACCTTGGCAGGCTATTTGGCTCAGTGGCCTCTATTACCAGCCCATGCATCCAAAGTTTCCAGATGAAGACATTATGGCCTTGTTCGAAGAGAAGTTAGAGGATAAAGACAGGGATAAGTGGGTCGTGTGGTTCGACGATGCATCCAATGCCCTAGGCCATGGGGTTAGGGCAGCTTTGGTCTCTCCTGACAATCAATACATTCCCTTCACGACCATATTGGGTTTCGATTGCACGAACAACATGGCCAAATATGAGGCATGCACCCTCGGGATCCAAGCGGCAATTGACTTCAACGTCAAGTTGCTCAAAGTGTACGAAGTCTCAGCCTTGGCAATTCACCAGCTAAGGGGAGAATGGGAGACTAGGGATCATAAGCTGATACCCTATCAGACTTACATCATGAAGTTGGTTGAGTTCTTCGATGATGTCTCTTTCCACCACGTTCCCAGAGAGGAGAATGAAATGGCCGATGCACTTGCCACTCTAGCATCCATGTTCCAGCTGACTCCGCATGGAGACTTGCCGTACATCGAGTTCAGATGTCGCGGCAAGCCCTCACATTGCCGTTTGATAGAGGAGGAACAGGATGGTAAACCTTGGTACTTCAACATCAAGCAATACATCGAAAACAAGGAGTACCCACAAGAGGCTTCCGACAACGACAAAAGAACATTAAGAAGGCTGGCAATCGGTTTCTTCTTGAGTGGAAGCATTCTATACAAAAGAAACCACGACATGGTTTTACTCCGATGTGTGGATGCCTGGGAGGCTGAACAAATGCTAGTGGAAGTCCACAAGGGTTCCTTTAGAACACATGCCAACGGGCATGCTATGGCCCAAAAGATTTTGAAGGCGGGGTATTACTGGCTCACCATGGAGAGCGATTGTTGCATCCATGTTAGGAAATGCCACAAGTTCCAGACATTTGCAGACAATGTCAATGCTCCGCCCATGCCTTTGAACGTTTTGGCAGCGCCATGGCCCTTCTCCATGTGGGGAATAGATGTGATCGGGGCCATTGAGACCAAGCTTCGAACAGGCATTGCTTCATCTTGGTTGCGATCGATTACTTCATTGAATGGGTTGAAGCTGCCTCATACTCCAGCGTCACGAGGAGCATGGTAGTTAGGTTCATAAAACAGGAGATAATCTACCAGTATGGATTGCCCAGGAAGATTATCATAGACAATGCCACCAATCTGAATAACAAGATGATGAAGGAAATGTGTGAGGATTTCAAGATCCAACACCACAATTCCATGCCTTATAGGCTCAAGATGAGTGGGGCAGCTGAGACAACCAACAAGATTATCAAGAAGATTATTCAGAAGATGATCGTGTCATATAAAGATTGGCATGAAATGCTCCCTTTCGCATTGCATGGTTATCGAACCTCGGTACGCCCATCAACCAAGGCAACGCCATTTTCATTGGTGTACGAAATGGAAGTCATGCTGCCATTTGAGGTGGATGTCCCTTCTTTGAGGATTCTGGTAGAGTTTGGGTTGGAAGAATTGGAGTGGGCCCAAGCACGCTTTGATCAGCTCAATCTTATAGAAGGCAAGCGTCTAGCGGCTATGAGCCACGGGCGTCTGTACCAGAGACGAGTGAAGAATGCTTTCAGCAAGAAGGTACGTCCGTGCAAATTGAATGAGGGGGACCTCATTTTGAAGAAAGTATCCCAAGCCCTAAAGGACAATAGGGGAAAGTGGGTTCCAAAATATGAAGGGTCTTTCATTGTAAAGAAATCATTCTCAGGAGGACCACTGGTGTTTGTCAGCATGGATGATGAAGAGTTGCCTTCACCCGTGAATGCCAATATCATCAAACGATATTATGCTTAGTATTTGGGGTAGCTAAGGGGGGTCAATACATGATTGTACTCTAAGGCTCCTTAAAGTATTCTGGTCCTATGTAAGCCTTGATCACAACATTTAATAAACATTGGATTGATGGTTTGCATTTCAAACCCTTGTGTTGTGTCTATTATTGCTTTAAAATGCATGTTCTCGATCTATAGGGGTGCTGTAAGCGTTTAAGTAAAATTGAACATAATAAAAATTTGTTTAAATTGTTACACTTGAACTTCCTGATCATGAGCATGCATGCATATGCATATTTATCATCCTATGCGTCAAAGGACAGGAGAAGATTTGTTTTGAGTGATGGTCAATATCGCGCTGAATTCAAGACAAAGATAAACCAAGGTAAGTGGTAGTGTAGTCATGTTTTACTGCGTGGTGCCATTTCCTGTTTTCAGAAGACTTAGGAACGGGTACGAGCAGATGCTAGGCCCATGATCAACAAATCATTATCCCGCGTCCAGCTCAAGACGTTAAAGAAGCACTACTAGGAGGCTGTCTAGTATCTTTTAAGTTTTTGCTTGTTTGTCCATTTGTCTAAAGTCATAGTTGAATATGCATGGTTTATTCTTAATCCTAGGATTTAAAATAAGCAAGCGCAAGCCCGTAGGATAGTTAAAATTTTGCAGAGAAGTCTTACAAAAAAAAATGGAGAGTTAGCCTGCTCGGGGAAGCTAAGCTCACCTAGGCGAGCACCCTCTGCACGAGATAGGTTAAAAAGAGGGGGAGGGTGAGTTTTCTTAACCCAAAACTTCATCCCCTCATTCAAAACGAAGGAGCTCATGGTGAGGCATGGTTTTGCAGCCCCTCAAGCTTCCATTGTTGAGTTTTTGCTTCCCTTTTCGCACTTTGATTCACTTCGTACAAGTAAGTGCACCATCTCTTTGCTCTTTGGCTCACCATTGTCGCGTTTTGATACTTTTTTTGCTCATTCTTGCTCAAATCCGTGAGGCATTTTATCTTTGAATTTGTGCTTGTTTTTGTTGGGTTAGAGAGTTGTAGGCAATGGCTTTAGGCCTCTAGTATGTTCTGAGATGATTGAGCGTGCCATATTGCCCCCATTCCCTTGCTATTCATGCTTAAACATGCGCCCACCAAGTGCTCGGTGAAATGCCTCAATGGCATTTGTAGATGACTTTGTGAATTTCTGCTTGTAGAAAAGAATTGATGTACATTGGGATGCCTTTTGAGTGTGTGAGCAGTTTGTAGAGGTTAGAGTAGGTGCCAAAATAAGACCTAGGCCTAGGAACACCAAGCTTTGATTTTGAATGCAAGAGAGCATGAAGATGAGAGCATGGTGGTGGGGATTTCCCTTTAGGACAACATTCAGTTTTGGGCTGCACCATGATGTTTTCCTTGCACCTAGATGTTTGAAAATGTTGGTCATCATGTACATCTATGTTGCATATAGGTAACAAAAATGCCTCATAAAATGTATGTAAGTTGCATATAGGTAACAAAAATGCCTCATAAAATGTATGTATGTTGCATGTAGGTAGCAAAAATGCCTCATAAAATGTATGTATGTTGCGTGTAGGTAGGAAATGCCTCATAAAATGTGTATGTTGCATTTAGGTAACAAAAATACTTGAATACGCATGAAATGTAATTTGGGTAGCAAAAATACTTGAATATGCATAAAATATAATTTATGTAGCAAAAATGCTTGAATATGCACATGTGCAATTTTTGGTAGCAAAAATACTTGGATATGCATGTATACAATTGTTAGGTAGCAAAAATGCCTTGAAAATGCATGTATGTAATCTAGGTAGCAAAAATGCTTTGAATGTGCATGAGTGTAATTTTTAGGTAGCAGAAGTGTTGCACGCATGTATGTTCATAAATGTATTTCCTCAAGGAAGTGTGTGTATGAGTTTGCCCTAAATTTACATTGATGTTTGTGTGTTGGAAGGAGTTGTATGCCATTTTTGCTTGGTCTTGCTTTAAAATGGAATTTCTTTGTGAACTAACTTTACAAATGTGTTTTCGCAGGAGATGGCCCCAAGAAAGCTTCCATCAAAGAGGTCCAGGAAGGACGCCACCGAAGAAGGCTATAGCGCTGCCCCACAGGTTGACACGGACTTTGACGAGCATCGATTTCGGAGCATAGATCATCAACAACGCTTTGAGGCCATCAAGGGATGGTCATTCCTCAGAGAGAGGCAGTTACAGCTGAGGGATGATGAGTTCCCTAACTTTTAGGAGGAGATAGCCCACAGGTGCTGGGCACCACTTGTGACACACATGGCTAAATTCGACCTGGAGATAGTCATGGAGTTGTATGCCAATGCCTGGCCTACCGAGGAGGGAGTCCGAGATATGCGCTCCTAGGTGAGGGGCCAGTGGATCCCTTTTGACCCGGATGCCCTTAGTTAGTTTTTAGGCCACCCATTGGTCTTGGTCGAGGGCCAGCAGTGTGAGTACAGTCAGAGGAGGAGACAGGTCTTTGGCTTTGATGAGGAGGCCATTGCCCAGCTATTGTGCATACTGGGGCAAGATTTTGCCTGGACCGCTGTAGGGAGACATGTGTGGATCATGCGCACCAGCATGACCACCCTTACCCAAATATGGATGACATTGCTACTCAGCAACATTCTGCCTGGCGACCATAACTCTGACCTTCCTCTACCGAAGTGTCAATTGGTTTATGCCATCTTGACACAGGTGAGTGTACATATGGCTTAGTTGATTTTTGACGCCATTTATCAGTTTACAGGAACGACGCCTACGAGACACCCTATGGACGCAGAGAGGTCCAATAATGCCTTGGGGTTTCCCGCGCTGATTACGGGCCTTTGTCAGTTCTATGAAGCACCTATTGCCCCCAACAAGGTCATCTAGCCGCCCATCATCAGAGCCTTCATCGAGAAGTACTGCACCCTCAGGTAGGCGTCGGGCGAGACACCACAGCAGCCTGGAGACAGTTAGCCGCAGGCAGCCGATGCACCACCGTCACCCTCGGAGTCCACCTCGACCCACTTGCGAAGGTTGGAGCACTGCATACGACACGTGGCTGACCTGCAGGTAGCCAACCACAAGGGATAGGTTCGCTTGAACGAGAGTTTCTACCAGTACGCCCTACGCCAGCAGGGTCGGGATTCCAACCCTTACACATGGCCTACTCCAGAGCAGTTTGAGGCTACGGTAGCATGGCCTGGGGATTGGCCCGACTTTCATGCAGAGGCGGGGCCCATGGGGACCTCTGGAGGTGGGGACGAAGCCCAGGATGATCAGGACATGGCCGACTTGATAGACTTCCTCCTCTGAGAAGGGCAAGGACGGTTGGATCGCCAAACTTGTGATTCGTTTTCCTTTCGACATTATTGCCTTTGGTTTATTTTGTTATTTCTGTAGGATTTGACATTATTGCTTTTGGTTATTATGTGGTTTCCGTGCGATGTGACGTTATTTTTGTTGTTTATTTCGTTATTTCCGTAGGATTTGACATTATTGATTTTGGTTATTTTGTGGTTTTCGTGCGATGTGACATTATTGATGTTGTTTATTTTGTTATTTTCGTGTGGTTTGACATTATTTGCTATTAGTTATTATGTCTATTACGTTTAAACATAACATGCCATTATCGCTTTCGGTTATCAGTCACTCATTATGAGTAATTTTACCGCTTCTAGCATGTTGTCATATTTACTTTGTGATGGTTTGTCTAAAACGCCAAAAACGTAGGTCTTGTGTACTTTCAAACGCATGCCTTTTTTTCAATAAAATGTAATCTCGGATACCAACTGGGCCCGATTTACAAACCGTTTCTAATCCTTTTGACTAAGGGACTTGATTGAAAGAAATAGCTAAATAGAAAGAAAAAACAAACAAACAAAGAAAAAATAATAACCAAAACAAAAAGAAAGTCCAACATGCTTTTGAAAAAATAACTACCAGTTTTTCTTTGGAAAATTTTCACCAGTCAGAATACAAGCGAATTTTTGAAAAAATGTGTGTGTACACCTAAAGGGTGAATGCTATGGACGTTTTCCTGAATGCCTAAACAGACTCAGATGAATGCATAAATTGATAAAAGAGAATCTTTTGGAAACACTGGGTTGATTTAAATGGGAAAATGAATCCTAAGCCTTAGTGTCACATGACCACAGACTTGATGTTTGAGTGTCCACATGGGTGCAAGCATGATCAGTTTTGCATAAATTTCTAAATTGTCATTGTTGCATGCGTACCATGGAAATAATGTGGGGCATTCCCTTATCCCTGAACCGCTTGCCGAACAAATACCCCTAACATACATCATGTTCGGCCCTCTACAAGCCTTTTGAGCCAAAACCTCAGCTCATCTGCCATAAACCTTGACCTAGGATAGGAATTTTTTACCCTTGCCCTCGGAAGAAGGAATAGAAGGATCTCCCAAGAAAGAAGATCCGTTCACTGTTAAGCTGCAAATGTGCTTCAAAAGCAAAAGAAAAAGGAAGTTCCTAGTCAAAGATCGGAAGAAAGCAAAAGAAAAAGAAAGTTCCCGATAAAAGATCGAAAGAAAGCAAAAAAAAAAAAAAAGAAAATTCCTGATCAAGATCGGAAGAAAACAAAAGAAAATATACAAAAAGGTCTTTGAACCCGACAATGTCTGAATAAACATGCAGAATTGTCACAAGCAAGAAAAAAAAAGAAAGGAAACCATGGCTTGCGACACATGAAGCAGTCCCCTGCTTGATTACCAACTAAAATCTTTTGCACTGGTGACTTTTTTGCCCTGCGCTAAACAAAAACAGAAAAGGAAAAGGCCGAAATACCCAGAGCCAACTTTCCCAACAAAGGCAGTTTCCCGAACAAGTCCTATTGATCCATGATTGCGCATGTTATCTTTGATTTGATAGGAAATGATTTGCAAAGTCAAGTCATGACATATCTATGGTTCAGAATTAGGATGAAACACTTGCCCATGTGAGATTTATACACTTTGAGTAGTTTCCTTCTATTTCGGTTGGACCTAGTGTTTCTTCTAAATGCTCGTTTAGAAATGAAATGCTAATATCCTAAACCTCATTTACGGTTATAAGAAAATTCTATCGGCATATTTTCCTTCCCAATGGACACATTGTTTTTCTTCAAAAATGTATGTGGCTCTGATCGGTTGAAGGTTTGTTTCTTTGCTAAGCGCATTTGCATTTTAGTGAAAGAATACCGAGACTACTGTAGTCTCACATTCGTCATCCAAAGGCAAGTGAGCCCGTTGACACACATAGACCAATATGGTCATCTGCTCCCTTTGTCGAAGACTCAATGTCTATCAACTGAGACTACTTTAGTTTCCCTTTCGTCAACCAAAGGCAAGCGAGTCTGTTAACACGTGAAGACAAATTATGGTCATCCGCCACCTTTGCTATCTAGAGACAATAAAGTCCGATAGCGCCCAGAGACAAATATGGTCATCTACTCCCTTTGTCGAAGACTCAATGTCTATCGATCGAGACTACTTTAGTCTCCCCTTCGTCATCCAGAGACAACCAATTTTGATGACACGCAGAGACAAATATGGTCATCTTCTCCCTTTGTCGAAGACTCAATGTCTATCGAGTGAGACTACTTTAGTCTCCCCTTCGTCAACCAGAGGCAAGCGAGCTCGTTGACATGCAAAGACCAATATGGTCATCTTCTCTTTTAGTCGAAGACTCGACATCTATCGATCGAGACTACTTTAATCTCTCTTTTTCATCATCCAGAGACTATCAAGTCTGATGACACGCAGAGACCAGCGTGGTCAACCCTTTTGGTTGAAGACTCAATGTCTATTGACTGAGACTACTTTAGTCTCCATTTTTGCTATCCAGAGACAAATGAGTCTGATGGCATGCGAAGACCGTGATGGTCAATCGCTTTCGTTGCTCCAGGACTATCAAAGTCCCCTTATCATCCAGAGACAAGCAAGTCTGATGGTATGCGGGGACAATGATAGTCATCCATTTCTAATTGTTTTTGAGATTTTTGCAGTTCCCTTTGCTATCCAGAGACAAGTGAGTCCAATAGCATGCGGAGACCGTCACGGTTATCTTTTTTTTGTCACTTTCAAGGCACCAAGGCTTTTGATGATGCACCTGATGTCTTTTATGCTCTTTCTTTTGACAGGTTTCGCTGATTGAGCTATTGGTCGGTCGGGTGGAATTTCAGCTCGAACGAAATTAGTGTCTTATCTTTACTTCCCTTTTATCTCCAACAAAAGATAAGTAAAGACGGGCAATTGTCATACCCTAATTTCGTTCGGGGACAATTGTTTGTCAACATATGGACTTTGGTTGACCAAATTAAGATGCTTAATCTTTATGAGCGTACCACGAAGCTGGAAGAGACTCTAGCTCAAATTATGTAGGTTTCAATGTCTTACCAGAAGAGCACAGAGTCCAGCATTAAGAATCTGGAGGTCCAAGTGGGCCAGCTCATAAAGCAATTGGCAGATAGGCCGTCAAGAAGCTTTACTGCAAATACTGAGAAGAATCCAAAGGAACAATGTAAAGTTGTAATGAAAAGGAGCAGAATAGCAATTCAGGCTGATGAAGGAAAAGCTGAGAAGAAGGTAGAGGAACATAAACAACAGGTAGTAGCTGAGCTGACACTAGAATCAGTTTCTGACTTTGTTGAACTTGAGGAAGTTATGGAAGATGAAGATGACCAACAGCAGAGAGAGACACCAATAAAAGATAGTCAAGAGGGAATAAAGATGAAGGAAGAACAAGAAAAAGAAAAAGAAAAAGAAGAAGTAGAAAAAGAAAAAAAATCAGAAAAATGAAAAAGAAAAAGAGAAGGTTGATGAGGAGAAAAAGAAGAGCCAGAGTGAGGTTTCAAGAGAGAAAAAGAGAGAGATTACTTTAGCTGAAGGCAAGGAAGTACCATATCCATTGGTACTTTCCAAGAAGGGTAAAGAGTGACACTTAGCCAGATTTCTTGACATCTTCAAGAAGCTGCAGATCACTTTGCCTTTTGGAGAAGCTCTCCAATAGATGCCACTCTATGCCAAATTTTTAAAAGACATGTTGAAAAAGAAGAATCAGTATATCTACAGTGACACGATAGTTTTGGAAGAAAATTGTAGTGCGGTCATTCAACGCATCCTTCCCCCGAAGCACAAAGACCCTGGAAGTGTCACTATACCGTGTTCTATTGGCGAGGTTGTTGTGTGTAAAGCTCTCATAGACTTGGGAGCTAGTATCAATTTAATGCCTCTCTCCATGTGCCGGTGACTTGGAGAGATAGAGATAATCCCCACACGTATGACCCTCCAGTTGGCATACCGCTCCATTGCTAGACAATATGGAGTAACTGAGGATGTGTTGATTCAGGTCAAGCAATTTGTATTCCCTGTAGATTTCGTGGTTATGGATATAGAGGAGGATCCTGACATTCCCATAATCTTGGGACGTCCTTTCATGACCACGGCCAACTGTATAGTAGATATGGGGAAAGGCAAGTTAGAATTGGGTGTGGAGGATCAGAAAGTCTCATTCGACTTATTTGAAGCAATGAAGCATCCAAATGATAAGAAAGCTTGCTTTGATCTGGACAAGGTAGAACAGGAAATAGAATTAGCTGCTACAACCATGGTACTGCACTCTCCTTTGGAAAAAGCATTGATTAATCATGTAGAATGTCTTACTAAAGAGGAGGAACATGAAGTGCAGACTTGTATTAAAGAGTTGGATGGTGTAGGAGAAAACTCTGAGGGACATACTGCATTTGAAGAATTGAAGAATGGTGGGCAAATAGAAAAACCAAAAGTAGAATTGAAGACCTTGCCTGCACATTTGAAGTATGTATTATTGGAAGACAATGACTCCAAACCAGTGATTATTAGCAGCTCGTTGAAGAAAACAAAAGAAGATTAGCTGGTGCAGATTTTGAAGAGACACAAAGCTACAATTGGATGGCACATATCTGATTTGAAAGGAATTAGTCCATCTTATTGCATGCACAAAATCAATATGGAAGCTGATTATAAACCAGTGAGACAACCTCAAAGAAGACTGAACCCAATCATGAAAGAGGAGGTGTGTAAGGAGGTGCTTAAGTTGTTGGAAGCAGGCCGTTTTTACCCCATCTCGGATAGTGCATGGGTTAGCCCTGTGCAGGTCGTCCCTAAGAAAGGAGGTATGACAGTCATTAAAAATGATAAAGATGAGTTGATATCCACAAGGATTATCACCGGGTGGAGAATGTGCATTGACTATCGGAAGCAGAATGATGCCACTCGGAAGGACCATTGTCCACTTCCTTTCATGGACCAGATGCTTGAAAGACTCACAGGGCAATCCTATTATTGTTTTCTGGATGGGTATTCTGGCTATAATCAGATTGTTGTAGATCCCAAAGATCAAGAAAAGACTGCTTTCACCTGCCCTTTTGGTGTATTCGTATATCGGCGCATGCCTTTTAGTCTGTGCAATGCCCCAACTACATTTCAGAGGTGCATGATGGCAATTTTTTCTGATATGGTGGAAAAATGCATTGAAGTTTTCAAGGACGATTTCTTTATTTTTGGGCCATCTTTTGAGGGGTGCCTATCAAATCTTGAAAGAGTATTACAGAGATGTGAAGAGTCCAATTCAGTTCTCAATTGAGAGAAATGCCATTTCATGGTTCAAGAAGGAATAGTGTTGGGGCATAAAATTTCAGTAAGTGGAATAGAGGTGGACAAGGCAAAGATTGATGTAATTGAGAAACTTCTTCCTCCAATGAATGTCAAGGGAGTGAGAAGTTTCTTAGGAGATGCAGGGTTCTACAGGTGATTCATAAAAGATTTCTCAAAGCCAAACCACTTAGCAATCTGTTGAATAAAGATGTTGCTTTTATGTTCAATGAAGAGTGCATGGAAGCATTTAATGATCCGAAAACCAGATTAGTGTCTGCTCCAGTAATCATAGCACCAAATTGGGGACAAGAATTTGAGTTGATGTGTGATGCAAGTGACTATGCCGTAGGTGTAGTGCTTGCTCAACGGAAGGGAAAATTTTTTCATGCTATACACTACGCCAGCAAGATTCTAAATGATGAACAGGTGAACTATGCTACCATAGAAAAAGAGATGCAGGCAATTATCTGATGGAATCTTGCTTGTGGAGCTTCTATGGAGGCTGGATCTTTGAGCTTCAATGAGGTCCTTTAATGGTGATTTTCCACCATGGAGATGCAGCGGAAGACAAAGGAAAAGAGGTGAGAGGAGGCGCCATCCACTGAGGAATAAGCCATGGAAGAAGGAGCTTCACCACCAAGATGAGCCTTGAATAAGAAGCTTGGAGAGGATGCTTCAATGGAGGAAAAGAAAAAGGGAGAGAAGTTGAACTTTGAGTTGTGTCTCACAAGACTCTCATTCATCAAAGTTACAACAAGTGTTACACATGCTTCTATTTATAGACTAGGTAGCTTCCTTGAGAAGCTTTCTTGAGAAAACTTCCTTGAGAAGCTTCTTTGAGAAAACTTCCTTGAGAAGCTAGAGCTTAGCTACACACACCCCTCTCATAACTAAGCTCACCTCCTTGAGAAGCTTCCTTAAGAAGATTCCTAAAGAAGCTAGAGCTTAGCTACACATACCTCTCTAATAGCTAAGCTCACCTCCTTGAGATGAGAAGCTAGAGCTTAGCTACACACCCCCTATAATAGCCAAGCTCACCCCCATGACAAAAAACATGAAAATACAAAAAAAAAGTCCTTACTACAAAGACTACTCAAAATGCCCCGAAATACAAAGGCTAAAACCCTATACTCCTAGAATGACCAAAATACAAGGCCCAAACGAAGGAAAAACCTATTCTAATATTTACAAAGATAAGCGAGCTCATACTTAGCCCATGGGCTCGAAATCTACCCTAAGGCTCATGAGAACCCTAGGGCCTTCCCTTGGATCTCTAGCCCAGTCTACTTGGAGTCTTCTACCCAATGCCTTTGCGGGATAGGATTGCATCATTCCCTCCACCTTGGAAAATATTTGACCTCAAATCCCGAGGTTCTTCATACTCTGGGATCCTTCCCTCAACACCTGTAAAAAGAACAAAAACATATGTATTAGTGGTGTTTGGTATGTTGAAGTAAGGTAAGGTCTGAAAACCCATTTCCTGGGCATCTTCCCATGAAGGAGCATGGTTTCTCACCAACTCAATGAGTGGTGCTACAAGTATAGAAAAATATGGGACAAACCTTTCGTAAAAGTTTGTTAAGTCATGGAAGCCCTAAATTTTTCTTATACTTGGTGGGGTGGGCCACTCAGGAATGACCTTTATTCTCTTAGGGTTCATGGGAACCCCTTGATCACTATTTGAGAAATTAAGAAAAGTAACGCAATAAAACATACCTTTTTCTATATTTTCATATTGATTATTCCTACCAAAAAGTATGACAAACCTAAGGTGTCTCATATGAGTACCTAAGTTTGTATTGAAACTAAAAATAAGAACAAACCTACCTAATGGGTCCCTATGTACACACACCATGAAGATGTTAGGTGTACGAGTGATTTTACAAAAGAGGGTTGCGCCACTCAAAACATTCATCATACCACCTATTTTAGGGACTTGGTGCCTAATAATACCTATTTTGGGCACCAACAAAGCACAAGGATTTAAGCTCTTGCGAACCAAACCCTCATCCAACAACTTCTTTACTTAATAAACTCAAGCCCAAGAGGTGTGGCAATGCTAGCAAGTGCCTTTTTACAAAAGAGAAAATGTGGAGGTTGTCTAAGAGGGAAAGTTTCTTTAATGTTTGTCTTTATTGTAAAACGAGTTTCCTTCTTAGCTAAACTATTGGAGGAGACACTTACCTCCTTACACTTTTCTTTAACCACTAATGGTTGTCCTTCTTCTTGGGGGTAGATTTCTTCACTAGATTCTTCCCCTTTTGCTTTTTCACTTTCACTAGAGGAAGGTGAAGTAGTAGCCTCATCTTGGCTACTATAAATGTCTTGGCCCCTCATAATCATGGTTTTTGTGGTGGGGCATTGAGAAGTAATGTGTCCTCTTCCAATACATTTAAAGCACTTTATAGAGCTAGTTTTCTCTTGCATACTAGCCTTAGGGGCTTGCTTTTCTATTGTCTTCCCCTTATCATCTTTGGGCTTAGAAGGTTTCACCCCTAAGATGCCTTGACCTTGGTCTTTCTTTGGATAAGAGTGAGAGCCATAAGATTTTGAAGTAGACTTCTTTTTAAGTTGTTGCTCTACCCTTATTTCCCAATCTAAGTTAGCCTCTACATTGTCCTTCCCATGGAAGTATGAGAGTTTAATGTTAGCCTCTTGAGGCTTTCTTTCCTTTTCTCTTCTATGGGAGTGAGGTCTAAGATGTGACCTATGCCTTCCTTCGTAATAGTCACGAAGTTCTTCACTTAGGCTTTTGCAAGAGTTATGACTACTATAGGAGGCATGTTTTTCTCTTTTCATTTCTTTCATTATTTTTCTTCTTTCTTCCTCTCTTATTTTCTTTCTTACATCTTGACTTATTTCTTCCACTCTTTTTTCCCTTTTTCTTTTCTCTCTTGTTTTTCTTTCCATAACTTGAGGGAACTCAACTCATCTAAGATTCTAGATAAATGGTCTTTATGACTAGTTCCCTCGCCATTAACACTAGATGAATGATGACTCATGTTGGTTCCTAAGTTGTGGTTCTTTCTTGTTGGAGGTTTGAAAACAAAAGGTAAAAGAAACTATGGTTGAAACTAGCCAAAATAAACACTAAAAGAGGTGTGAAAGATAAGGTAAAAACTAATTGGTAAAATGCAAGCTATCTAGGCGGTTTGACAAAGGAAGGTAAAAGAAATAAGCTACTAAAGTAAGCAAGAAATGTAAACTAGGCGAATCCTAAGAGTGTTTGGATGACCACATTTAAGGTTCCCAACAAAACACTCACAATCCTAAGGGAAAATTGCCTAAAATTATTACACACAAAGGGAAGTAGGGTGACCTATTGGAGGCTCCCAACTTACTTCCAATGAAAGGCTTTTTTGTTACAAAATTTGAAAGCAATGAAAGTGAAGTAAATTGTCAATTACAAAATTGCAAAAAGGTCCTCAATTTTGGTGGTTTTTCTCTCTTTGGTGATTCAGTCAATTTGGAGTGCTTCTTAGTCCAATAACTCTTAAGGTGGTTGGCCCCTTGCTTCTTGACTCAAATTCTTCAAGGAATGGCACCAATCCTCCTTTCCAATTCCCTACATGGCAACTCACAAACAAGGAAACAAAGAGACAAGCAATAACCAAAGACCAAAAAATGAAATGAAAGTTAAACCAATGGAATTTTAACAAGACATTTTTTAAAGGATTATTCAACAATTAAAGCAATGAAAAGGACATAGAAGCAAGTTAGGACTCAAAGAGAAACTTAGAATGGCTCTAGAGTAGAGTAAAAAAACTAAAAAAAAAAGACTCAACAAACCTCTAGCTTTGGCACTTTTTTTCACAGTAATTTTCAATTGAAATTTTGGAACTAAGATTGGTATAACATAGGCACCAATTATAGAATAAATTTTGAGCCAAAACAATAAGCACACTTCCTTTCACCTTTTTTTTTTCAGCATACTGATTTTCCTGCCAACTTGTGTGATTTGTAGTATTTTTTACTTTTATCCAAATCACTTGGTTCTTTTTTTATAACTTTTTTCCAGGCGTCTAGAAAATTCATTAAAAATTTCAGCTCAAAAGTAGAAGTAACTAATTCTCAGTAATTTTTACAAGTTTATATGTCCAAACTGCCAGCACCAGCGATTTTTTTTTAAGCATGGTACATTGATTGCCTTGGGCTTACTTTCAACCTTCCTATGTATGTTGAACTCACTAGGATTGTTTACCACAGTTTTAGGAGTTCAATATTCACTTAGGATCAAAATTTCAGCCAGCAATTCAATCACCAAAACTCAAATTCACAATAGACACAATCATAAGGAAACCTAAAAGTTCAAGAAAAGGTTCACAATCAAAGACTCTAAGAATTTTGCATGAACATGTTAAGGACTAATTAACATGAAAGATTTGACTCAAATCAAATAATAGGCCAAAAGACTTTCATACACTCATGAACAAATGAGTTAGACAAAGAAACAAGAAAATAAAATTCAGCACAACATAAGAAATCTTATGTGACAAGTTTCATGACTAGACATGACTTCTATGACAAAACTACAATAAGTGAACAAGTCACTCTAGATTTTTGAGGTTTTCTTATACTTTAATATTTTTGTAAGAATTTTATGGTTTAGGTTTCAGCCACCAAAAATAACAAGAAAAATCTCAAAGGAACCTAAACTCAACACAATTCATGGTTCAAGAACAAGAACAAGAAATTTGAACCATAGAAAATCAAATCTAGCTTCTATAGCAAGTTTAATCGGTGGAAACTCTAAAGAATCATGTTAACAACATTTAGCACAAGACATGTGAGGAGATACAAGGAGAAAAAATGAAGAAACAACAATGGAAGAGAAGGTAAAGCAAAAAATTAATGGAGGTTTAAGGAGCACCTACTTGAAGCTCTTGTGCTCTGATTACCACTTGATGGAAGCTTGCTTGTGGAGCTTCTATGGAGGCTGGATCTTTGAGCTTCAATGAGGTCCTTTAATGGTGATTTTCCACCATGGAGATGCAGCAGAAGACAAAGGAGAAGAGGTGAGAGGAGGCGCCATCCACTAAGGAATAAGCCATGGAAGAAGGAGCTTCACCACCAAGATGAGCCTTGGATAAGAAGCTTGGAGAGGATGCTTCAATGGAGGAAAAGAAAGAGGGAGAGAAAGAGAGAGGGGGGAGCACGAAATTGAAGGAAGAAAAAGGGAGAGAAGTTGAACTTTGAGTTGTGTCTCAGAAGACTCTCATTCATTAAAGTTACAACAAGTGTTACACATGCTTCTATTTATAGACTAGGTAGCTTCCTTGAGAAGCTTTCTTGAGAAAACTTCCTTGAGAAGCTTCTTTGAGAAAACTTCCTTGAGAAGCTAGAGCTTAGCTACACACACCCCTCTCATAACTAAGCTCACCTCCATGATAAGCTTCCTTAAGAAGATTCCTACAGAAGCTAGGGGTTAGCTACACATACCTCTCTAATAGCTAAGCTCACCTCCTTGAGATGAGAAACTAGAGCTTAGCTACACACCCCCTATAATAGCTAAGCTCATCCCCATGACAAAAAACATGAAAATACAAAAAAAAAGTCCTTACTACAAAGACTACTCAAAATGCCCCGAAATACAAGGCTAAAACCCTATACTACTAGAATGGCCAAAATACAAGGCCTTAGCGAAGGAAAAACCTATTCTAATATTTACAAAGATAAGTGGGCTCATACTTAGCCCATGGGCTCGAAATCTACCCTAAGGCTCATGAGAACCCTAGGGCCTTCCCTTGGATCTCTAGCCCAATCTACTTGGAGTCTTCTACCCAATGCCTTTGCGGGATAGGATTGCATCATTATCTATGCACTTGAAAAGTTCATACCTTATTTGGTATGCTCAAGAGTTATTGATGTAAGCTCCATTCGAGCTTGTAGGCCTAGGATCTTCTTCATCAATGGATTCCTTTGCTTCTTGGAAGATGAATGGCAGCGGAATAGAGAAGGAAGGGAGAGAGGAGACGCCACTTCAAGCAGAAGATGAGTCTAGAAGAAGCTCACCACCATAGGAGGCCATGGATAAGAGCTTGGAGGAAGAAGGAGGTGAATGAAGGGAGAGGAAGAGAAGAGCATGAAATTTTGTGCTCTAAAAGAGCTTTGAAATCTGAAGTTTAATTTTCAAATGATCAAAGTTATAAAAAAATGAACACACATGACCTCTATTTATAGCCTAAGTGTCACACAAAATTGGAGGGAAATTTGAATTTCAATTCAAATTTCACTTGAATTTGTGGAGCCAAACTTTGGAGCCAAAATTTCACTAATTATGATTAGTAAATTTTAGTTATGGTTCAGCCCACTAATCCAAGATCAATTCCAAGATTCTCCACTAAGTATGCTTAGGTGTCATGAGGCATGTAAAGCATGAAGGACATGCACAAAGTGTGACTATATGATGTGGCAATGGGGTGTAGTATACAAATGCTCACCTCCCCCTCTAAAATTTAATTGGATTGGGCTTCTACCAATTCAATTAAATTTATTTCCAACCACACACATCAAATATTCACTTAGTGCATATGAAATTACAAAACTACCCTTAATACAAAAACTAGTCTAGGTGCCCTAAAATACAAGGGCTGAAAAATCCTATATTTCGAGGGTACCCTACCTATAATATGGAGCCCTAAATACAAGGACCAAATATAATGACATCCTAGTCTAACATGTACAAAGATAATTGGACCCAACTTTGGCCCGTGGACTCAGAAATCTACCCTGAGGTTTATGAGAACCCTAAGGCCTTCTTCAGCAGCTCTAGCCCAATCCTCTTGGAGCCTCTTGCTCATGGTTCTAGTGACTGGTCCCTTCCTAGGGAGGATTTCATCATCCCCTTCCCCTTAAAGAGGATTTGACCTCAAATCTGTTAGTTCCTCCTCTTCAATATCAACTCCACCTGCAAAAGGAAGTAAATCAGAAATGTTAAAAGTGGTGCTGACTCCAGACTCTTCTGGGAGGTCCAACCTATAGGCATTGTTATTGATCCTCTCCAAAACCTGAAAATGTCCATCCCCTATGGGGCTAAGCTTGGATTTCCTTTTAGTAGGGAATCTATCCTTCCTAAGATGGAGCCAAACCCAATCACCCTCATTAAGAACTAGGTCTTTTCTTCCTCTATTGCCTTTAGTTGAATACACATTTGTTTGGTTCTCTATTTGGTTCTTAACCCTCTCATGCAATTTCTTTACAAACTCTGACCTAGATTCCCCTTCTTTATCTATAAAAGAAGTGTCCAGTGGGAGGGGAATGAGGTCTAACGGTGTTAGGGGATTGAACCTATAGACAACCTCAAAAGGGGACTGCTTGGTGGTTCTATGAACCCCCCTGTTGTAGGCAAATTCTACATGAGGAAGATACTCATCCCAAGACTTATGGTTGCCTTTCAGAAGAGCCCTTAAAAGAGTGGATAAAGACCTATTCACTACCTTTGTTTTCCCATTTATTTGTGGATGACAAGTGGTAGAGAAAAAAAGTTTAGTTCCTAGCTTAGCCCATAAGGTTTTCCAAAAGTGGCTAAGGAACTTAGCATCTCTATCTGACACAATGGTCCTAGGCAAACCATGGAGTCTCACAACTTCCCTGAAAAAGTGTTTTGAGATGTGGGAAGCATCATCCACCTTGTGGTATGGTATAAAGTGTGCCATCTTGCTAAACCTATCCACCACCACAAAGATAGAGTCTACACCTCTTTGGGTTCTAGGAAGCCCAAGGACAAAGTCCATACTAATGTCTACCCAAGGTGCAGATGGGATGGGTAAGGGTGTGTATAGCCCATGAGGCATCACCCTAGACTTGGCTTGTAAACAAGCCACACACCTAGTGCAATGCTTATGGACATCTTTCTTCATATGGGGCCAATAAAACTTTTCTTTGAGTAAGACAAGGGTCTTGTCTATCCCAAAGTAGCCCATGAGCCCACCCTCATGGCTCTCTTTCACAAGTAATTTCCTAATGGATCCTTGGGGTATGCAAAGTTTTCCCTCTTTGAACAAATACCCCTCAGCCAAATAGAATCCATCTTGGGCCTTTTTCCCACAACTCTCGTAAATGTGAGAGAAATGTTCATCTAAAGCATACAAGTCCCTAATATTATCAAATCCTAAAATTTGAGCTCCTAGGGAGCAAAACAATGTGTGTCTCCTAGAGAGGGCATCAGCTACCACATTTGTTTTTCCCTTTTTCTATTTGATAACATATGGAAATTGTTCTAGGTACTCTACCCATTTTGCATGCCTCTTGTTTAACTTGCTTTGCCCTTTAATGTACTTAAGTGATTGATGATCACTATGAATGACAAATTCCTTGGAAACAAGGTAATGTTCTCAAGTTTGGAGGGCTCTTATTAAGGCATAAAGCTCTTTATCATAGGTGGGGTAGTTGAGGGTGGCACTATGAAGTTTTTCACTAAAATAAGGAATAGGGTGCCCACCTTGTGACAATACAGCTCCAACTCCCACTTCAGAGGCATCACATTCTAGCTCAAAAGTTTTAGAAAAGTCAAGAAGAGCTAGAACAGGTGCCTTAGTAAGCTTTTCTTTGAGCAAAGCAAAGGCTTGCTCTTATTTTTCACCCCAGGTAAATGCCACATTCTTCTTCACCAGCTCATTGAGAGGTGATGCAATTGTAGAGAAATTAGGAACGAACCTTCTATAGAAGCTTGATAACCCATGGAAGCTCCTAATATCTCCCACACTTTTTGGGGTGGGCCATTCTTGGATGGCCTTGATTTTCTTAGGGTCCACTTGGACCCCATTTCTGCCAACTACAAAACCTAGGAAAACTAAATTATCTACACAAAAGGTACACTTCTCTATATTTGCATAAAGGGTGTTTTTCCTAAGGACTGAAAGAACTTGTCTGAGATGTCCTAAGTGATCATCTAGGCTCCTACTATACACTAAAATATCATCAAAATAAACAACTACAAATCTACCTATGAAATCCCTTAAGACATGATGCATAAGCCTCATAAAGGTGCTTGGTGCATTAGTGAGCCCTAAAGGCATCATTAGCTATTCATACAAACCAAACTTGGTCTTGAAAGCGGTTTTTCACTCATCACCCTTTTTCATCCTGATTTGGTGATAACCACTTTTAAGATCAATTTTTGAAAAGATATGGGCACCATGCAACTCATCAAGCAAATCATCAAGTCTCGGAATGGGGTGCTTATACTTTACAGTGATATTGTTGATGGCCCTACAATCTGTACACATTCTCCATGTACCATCCTTTTTGGGCACCAACTACACTGGCACAACACATGGGCTTAGGCTCTCTTGGACCCAGCCCTTCTCCAAAAATTCTTTAACCTGAGGCTCTATCTCCTTAGTCTCCTAAGGGTTAGTCCTATAGGCTGTCCTATTAGGAGGGCTTGCTCCTGGGACTAAATCTATTTGGTGTTCTATTCCCCTTAAAGGAGGTAGCCCAGGGGGTATCTCTTTGGGAAATATATCACCAAATTCATGTAAGAGTTCTTGGACCTTTGGGGGTAAGGTCTCAAATGTAGGAATTATGGCAGTGCTAAGGGATGTTTCCCTTGATAGGAGAAGGTAGAAAGATTGTTTAAGAAGGAGTGCTCTTTTAATATCACCTTTTGTTGCAAAATGATTTTCCTTCTTAACAATCTTCTTGGAGGAATCCTTTCCCTCTTTTTCCTTCCCCCTGGCCTTTGAAGACAAGGCCTTACTATCCTTCTTTTTCTTTTGTTTTTCTAATTTTTCTTCCTCACCTCTCTTATCCTTCATAGTTAGTTGATCTTTGACCACCTGTGATGGTGTTTGAGGATGCAACACAAATTTAGTTCCAAGATGGGTGAGGGTAATCTCATTAGTTAGGCCGTTATAAATGATCTTCCTATCAAATTGCCACGACCTTCCTAAAAGAATGTGTCCTGCCTCCGTGGGAACTATATGACAATTAACTTCATCCTTATATATCCTAATGGAGAAAGGTACCTTCACTTGTTGGTTAACTATCATTTCCCCTTGCTCATTGAGCCATTGAAGTTTATAAGGTTTTGGGTGGGGAATGATAGTGAGGTTCAACTTGGAAACTAATCTTGTGCTACAACAATTGCAACAAGATCCACTATCCACAATGAGAGAACAAGTTTTATCTAAAATTTTGCATCTTGTATGAAAGATGTTCTCTCTGTGGGATTGAGATAGATCACAAGATTGACCTCCAAGTAGCCTTCTAACCATTAAGAGGTCACCTTCTTCATAGGGGTAGACTTCCTCACTAGACTCTTCACCCCTTACTTCATCTTCACTTCCACTAGAGGAAGGGCAAGAAGTAGTCTCCTCTTGACTACTATAAATGTCTTGACCCCTCATAATCATGGTTTTCTTTGTGGGGCATTGAGAAGCAATGTGACCTCTCCCAAGACATTTGAAGCATTTAATGTTGCTAGTCGTTTCTTGGGAACTAGTCTTAGGGGTGTATTTCTCTATGGTCTTACCCTTATCTTCCTTGGGTTTTGAAGGTGCAGCCCCCAAAATTCCATGGGCTTGGTCCTTCCTTGGATAAGAGTGAGAGCCACAAGATTTTGAAGAAGGCTTTCTTTTAAGTTGTTGCTCCACTCTTATACAAAGTTGGACTAGCTCATCTAGGTCCCTATATGGAAGGAGTTCAACCTTGTCCCTCACTTCCATATTAAGCCCACTAAGGAACCTAGCTATGCTTGTTCTTTCCTCCTCCCTAATTCCAGCTCTTTAAAGGAGTTGTTCCATTTGTGGTCTATATTCTTCAACACTCATACTCCTTTGTCTAAGCCTTTGGAGCTTGTCCATAAGCTCTCTTTCATAGTAGGAGGGAATGTGCCTCTTCCTAAGGGCACTCTTAAGATCATTCCAATACTCTACTGGAGGATCCCCATGAATCCTTCGTTCCCTAACAAGGTAAGTCCACCAATAGAGGGCATACCCTTGATAGCTAAGGGTAGCCAATGGAACTTTTCTCTCTTCGCTAATATGATGGCAAGCAAAGAGTTGTTCAACCTTCATTTCCCAATCTAAGTAGGCCTCAACATTATCTTTTCCATGGAAATATGGGAGGCTAATGTTAACCTCTTGAGGCCTTCTTTCTTTCTTTTTTCTTCTTTGGGAGTGATGTTTAGTATGTGAACTATGGCGCCCTCTATAATAGTCGCTAAGTTCTTCACTTAAACTCTTGCAACAGTCATGACTACTAAAGGAGGCATGTTTTTCTCTTTCCATTTCTTTCATTATTTTTCTTCTTTCTTCCTCTCTTATTTTTTGTCTTTCATCTTGACTTATTTCTTCCACTCTTTTTTTACCTTTTTCTTTTCTCTCTTGTTTTTCTTTCCACAACTTAAGGGATCTCAACTCATCTAATATCTTATACAAGGGTTCCTTAGGAGTAGAACCCTCACCATTAACACTAGATGAAGAATGAATACTCATGTTGGTTCCTAAGTTATGGTTCTTTCTTGTTGGGGGTTTGAAAACAAAAGGTGAAAGAAACTATGATTGAAACTAGCCAAAATAAACACTAAAAGAGGTGTGAAAGGCAAGCTATCTAGGCGGTTTGACAATGGAGGGTAAAGGAAATAAGCTATGAAAGTAAGCAAGAAATTAAAGTGCAAGAAATGCAAACTAGGCTGATCCTAAGAGTGTTTGGATGACCTCATTTAAGGTTCCCAACAAAACACTCACTATCCTAAGGGAAAATTGCCTAAAATTATTACACACAAATTTAAGTAGTGTGACCTAGCGGAGGCTCCCAACTTACTTCCAATGAAAGGCCTTTTTGTTACAAAATTTGAAAGCAAAGCAAATTGCCAATTACAAAATTACAAAGAAAAAAGTCCTCAATTGTGGTGGCTATTCTCTCCTTAGTGTCACTCAATTTGGAGTGCTTCTTAGTCCAATAGCTCTTAAGGTGGTTGGCCCTTTGCTTCTTGACTCAAATTCTTCAAGATATGGCACCGATCCTCCTTTCCAATTCCCTATATGGAAACTCACAAGCAAGGAAACAAAGAGACAAGCAATAACCAAAGACCAAAAAAAATGAAATGAAAGCTAAACCAATAGAGTTTTAACAATACAAATTTCCAAGGATTATTCTACAATTAAAGCAATGAAAGGCACAAAAAAGCAAGCGAGGACTCAAACAGAAACCTAGAATGGCTTTAGAGTAGAGTAGAAAAACTAAAAAAAAAAAAGACTCAAGAAACCTCTAGCTTTGGCACTTGTTTTCACAATAATTTTCAATTGAAATTTCATAACTAGGATTGGTATAAAATAGGCACCAATTATAGAACATATTTTGAGTCAAAACAACAAGCACACTTCCCTTTCACTTTTTTTTTCCTGGACACTGATTTTTTGGCCAACTTGTGTGATTTTTCTTATTTTTTCTTTTAAACCAAATCGCTTGGTTCTTTTTTTATAATTTTGGTCAAAATTTCTAGAAAATTCATTAAAAATTTAAGCTAAAAAAACGTAGTGACCAATTCCCAGTAATTTATACAAATTCGTATGTTCAAGTTGCCAGCACCAGCGATTTCAACCTAGAAATCAAGAGTAGTGTTTATGTTGCTTAAGGCTTGGATAGTTACAATTTGTGTTTGCTTATGCTCAATTATCTTGAATAACACAATTCAAGAGATCTTAAGACTTATTTGATTCACAAATCCAGCCACAACTCAGCACCACAACTCAACTTCATCATAGGCATCATGTAGGAAACTTAGAAAAAAAAAAGAGTTCAACAACAAGACTACATCTAGGAATTGATTTAGAACATGTTATGAACTAAATAACATGCATGAATTAGACTCAAAATTCCAAAGATAGGCTAAGAATGACAAGAATACATGAACAAATGTATATAGAATTCAATAAACAATATAAAAATTCAACACAAGCTTAGAGCATAATGTGACAATTACTATGACTAAACATGACTCTAAGACAACATGGATTAATTGATTTACACTTAGATTTTTGTGTTTTTTTTTCTAATAAATATTTTGGAAGAAAATTTAGATCTAAAGGTTCAGCACAAGAATATTATGAATGAAAAAAGATAGAACCTAAAATCAACACAAAAACATGATTCAAGAGTAGATCTACAAAATTTGAACCATAGATCTAAGATTTAATCGGTTTTTTTTTTAATCTACTATAAACAGCACCAAACCACAAGACAATGGAGGATATACATGGAGAATAAGATGAAGAACAAGGAATTAAAGTGAATTCACCGAAGAAAAAGATAGAGGAAGCAAAAGAACATCACCTAGATGAAGATGCTATTGATACCACATGATGTAAGCTCCATTGGAGCTTGTAGGCCTAGGATCTTCTTCATCAATGGATTCCTTTGCTTCTTGGAAGATGAATGGCAGCGGAATGGAGAAGGAAGGGATAGAGGAGACGCCACTTCAAGGAGAAGATGTGTCTAGAAGATGCTTATCACCATAGGAGGCCATGGATAAGAGCTTGGAGGAAGAAGGAGATGAATGAAGGGAGAGGAAGAGAAGAGCACGAAATTTTGTGCTCTAAAAGAGCTTTGAAATCTGAAGTTTAATTTTCAAATGATCAAAGTTTTAAAAAATGAACACACATGACCTCTATTTATAGCCTAAGTGTCACACAAAATTGGAGGGAAATTTGAATTTCAATTCAAATTTCACTTGAATTTGAAATTGAATTTGTGGAGCCAAACTTTGGAGCCAAAATTTCACTAATTATGATTAGTGAATTTTAGTTATGGTTCAGCCCACTAATCCAAGATCAATTCCAAGATTCTCCACTAAGTGTGCTTAGGTGTCATAAGGCATGTAAAGCATGAAGGACATGCATAAAGTGTGACTATATGATGTGGCAATGGGGTGTAGTAAGCAAATGCTCACCTCCCCCTCTAAAATTCCATTGGATTGGGCTTCTGCCAATTCAATTAAATTTATTTCCAACCACACACATCCAATATTCACTTAGTGCATATGAAATAACAGAACTACCCCTAATACAAAAACTAGTCTAGGTGCCCTAAAATAGAAGGGCTGAAAAATCCTATATTTCTAGGGTACCCTACCTACAATATGGAGCCCTAAATACAAGGACCAAATATAATGACATCCTAGTCTAACATGTACAAAGATAATTGGACCCAACTTTGGCTCATGGGCTCAAAAATCTACCCTGAGGTTCATGAGAACCGTAGGGCCTTCTTCAGCAGCTCTAGCCCAATCCTCTTGGAGCCTCTTACTCATGGCTCTAGTGACTGGTACCTTCCTAGGGAGGATTGCATCATTTATCATTTACATTGATCATGCAGCTATTAAATATTTGCTCAACAAGGCTGATTCCAAAGCCAGATTGATAAGATTGATCTTGTTGTTGCAAGAATTTGATTTGGTGATTCGGGATAAAAAGGGATCGAAAAATGTTGTAGCTGACCATTTGTCTAGATTGGTGAATGAGGAAGTCACATTGAAAGAAGCTGAAGTTAGAGATGAATTCCTTGATGAATCATTATTCTTGGTGAGTGAGAGACCTTGGTTTGCCGATATGGCCAACTTCAAAGCTGCAGGAATCATCCCAAAGGACTTAACGTGGCAGCAAAGGAAGAAATTCTTACATTATGCTCGATTCTATATCTGGGATGATCTGCACTTGTTCAAGATAGGAGCTAACAATCTCCTATGAAGATGTGTGACACAAGAACAGGCCAAGAACATATTATGGCATTGCCACAATTCTCTATGTGGCGGCCATTATGGTGGAGATAAGACGGCGACCAAGGTTTTGCAATCTGGATTCTTTTGGCCCACGCTTTTCAAAGATGCTCACCAACATATGCAACACTGTGATTCAATGTCAGAGGATGGGGGGTATATCAAGAAGAAATGAAATGCCTCTACAGAATATTATGGAGGTTGAGGTATTCGATTGCTAGGGGATTGATTTTGTAGGTCCCTTCCCTTTGTCTTTTGGCAATGAATATATACTAGTGGTTGTTGACTATGTCACTGAATGGGTTGAAGCAGTGGTTTGCCCGCATAATGATGCTAAGACTATGGTAAAGTTTCCGAAGAAGAAAATTTTCTCAAGATTCGGGGTGCCCAAAATTCTGATTAGCGATGGAGGCACACATTTCTGCAATAATCAGCTACAAAAGGTGTTGAAGCAATATAATGTGACACACAAAATAACATCACCTTATCACCCCTAGACCAATGGGCAAGCAAAAGTATCGAACAGGGAATTGAAAAAGATTTTGGAGAAGACTGTAGCTTCTACTAGAAAGGACTGGTCTATCAAATTAGATGATGTTTTATGGGTGTACAAAACAGCATTCAAGACTCCGATAGGCTTATCTCCATTTTCGATGGTGTATGGCAAGTCTTGTCACTTACCAGTGGAGATGGAATATAAAGCATACTGGGCCTTGAAGTTTTTGAACTTTGATGAAGCCATATCCAGAGAACAAAGGAGGCTGCAGCTTTTGGAGTTGGAAGAGATGAGATCAACTGCTTATGAATCCTTAAAGCTGTATAAAGAAAGGGTAAAAAAGTATCATGATAAAAAGCTGCTCAAGAAGGACTTTCATCCAGGACAACAGGTGTTGCTGTTCAACTCGAGACTTAAATTGTTTTCTGGAAAGCTTAAATCGAAATGGTCGGGATCATTTACTATCAAGAAAGTCTGACCCTATGGAGCAATGGAGCTTTGTGATCCTTACTCTAAAGATCCTAACAGGACATGGGTAGTGAATGGACAAAGGTTGAAGCAATATCATGGTGGAGCTATGGAAAGATTGAACACTGTTCTACACTTCAAACCAGAATAACAGGATGATGCGTCAAGCTAGTGACGTTAAAAGACCACTTACTGGGAGGCAACCTAGCTTTTCTTTCCCTTTTCTCTTTTTCATTTTGTATCTCTTGCATGTAGTTAGGATAGTTGCTTGTGATTGTGATTAATTTTTCAGCTTGTTTAGTAGTGAATAAGGGGGTTTTAAGCCTAGGTGACGAGATGGACAGAAAAGACTCAGAAATTTTTTTTTAGTTGTTCATCCGCTAAGCGCAACCCTTGCACTAAGCACCTTGTCTTCATGCGCTAAGCCTGAGCTTGCTCGCACTAAGTGCTTAGACCCCTGACTAGTTGGCTGAATAGTTCATCTAATCACACATCACTGTGCTAAGCCCAACATCTTCATTGGAAGTAAACTTTGAGAAGTGGGCTTAGCGGAGATGATGCGCTAAGCGCCACTTCTTCTATGGAAAGATTTATTGTAGCAGTGCTAAGCGCGCTGTCCTGAGCTAAGCCCCATACCTATTCTGGAATTGAACTTTCACAAGTTGGGCTTAGCGGCAAGATGCGCTAAGCGCCAATTACTTACTGTTTTTGAAATGCTTGGAAGTGCGCTTAGTGCGCCTGTTGCGCTAAGCCTAAACTACTCTTTGTAAGTTGAAGCTTGATTGCGCGCTAAGCCTTACATCTTAAGCTAAGCTCATATTGCAGAAAATCTTGTGTTGCAGAAAGTGCTAAGCGCCACCTGTTGCGCTAAGCCCCAGATGCTCACTGGAATTTGAAACCTCAAGTTGGGCTTAGCGCTAGGTTAGGCTAAGCGTAGGGTTACACATAAACCAAATGTTTCATTGACGTGCTAAGCTTAGCTGTGCGCTAAGCACGCCATATGAATTTTAGTTTTTAAAAGCAAAGGCTGAGGTACTTTGGGTGTTACCCAAAAATCATTTGCCTCTGCCTTTGCTAACCCTGAGCTTTTGTGCTTTCTTCTGTGTGTTGAAACTTACTTGTCTGCATTGTTCTTGCTTCATTCTACATTGCAATCATAATCCAAGTAAGTGAGTACATTTTCAATTTCATTTTCATCTTTCTAACCATAGGGTAGATGAATTCAAGCTTTCTTAGTTAGTAGTGTGTTAAGTTAGGTTTTTTAGTTTGAGGGTTAGTCATTTTAGGATTTTAGGTAGCTTAGAAGCCCATTAGGGGCAATGTGGCTAAAATGGGCCAAGATCCCTTTGTTTTGCTGAGAATCGCGATGATGTTGCCATTGGAGAGAAGAAAATGGGATAAGGAATTAACCAGTTTTGATGAAGGCAACATTAATGTTGCCATTATGAAAGAGTTTTATGCTAACCTCTATGATCCCGAGGATAAATCACCTAAGCAGGTGAGGGTGAGAGGCCATTTGGTGAAGTTTGATGTAGACACTCTCAACACTTTCTTGAAGACCCCTGTAATCATCGAGGAGGGGGAGACATTATCAGCTTACTCTAGGTTTGCACTCCTGAGGCTTGACCCTCAGGAATTGGCAGCTAAGCTCTGCATCCCAGGGAGGGGATTTGAGCTGAATGCTGACAGTTAGCCTCTAAAGATTTTAAGGAAGAACATGACCACTCTCGCTCAGACTTGGAGGGTTCTTTCTTACTCCAACTTGGTCCCTACCTCCCACACTTCTGACATCACACTGGATCGGGCCAAGTTGATTTATGGCATTATCATGAAGATGAACATGAATTTGGGCTACCTCATCTCCCACCATATTTTTATCATTACCCAGCATGACTCCTCTAGGCTTGGATTTCTAGCCTTAATCACAACTTTGTGTAAAGCTAGAGAAGTCACATCAGATTCCAGATCTTTGGAGAGTCTTAGCCCTGCCATTAACTTGGCATACATAAAGAAGAATTGTTGGAATCTAGATGATCCAACAGTGACATTTAGAGAACCAAGGAAGGCCAGGGGTAAGAGATCTAAGGCTCCCCTTGCTTCAGTAACACCAAATGCTTATGCTCCTTCTTCATCTACTTTACCAGATCCTACAGCACCATCCACTTCGACTCCACATCTTCCACAGTTACCAGCTTCAGCTCCCATTCCCTTACCAGTTCCAGTTCCTGCTCCAGCTCCTCCTACAGGACCTTCCTCATTCACCTCTAAGACATTATTTGCTATGCTACAGAGCCTGCACAGAGGCCAGATCATCATCATCCAGAGGTTACAAAGCTTTGGCCAGCAGTCGGCTATGAGTGTGGAGGAGTTCCTTGCACTGGTGGCTTGGCCAGGAGGCCAGCCTCCTCCTTCTGGAATGGGTAAGGCCTCCGCAGCCCAAGAGCCTATGCCAGTAGAGGAGCCTTTGCCTGATGTAGAGGATGAGCCTGTTCCTCCTGAGCCATTTATCTTTGAGACTAATCCATCCGTTCAGGAGGAAGCAGCAGCTTAGGAGCCTACTTCTCCAGTTCATATCTCTCCAGCACCTATTCTTGAGGATTCCCAGCCATCAGCACTAGCCATGGAGCCATAGCAGCCTATTCTTCAGGATGTACCAGCTGCTCCAGTGCTGGATTTAAATGAAGATCAGCCACAGGATGAGCAAGATGTTTAAGTTCTGTTTTGTTTTAATTTCTGCAAAATTTGAACAATTTAGTTATTAGTTATTTAGTTGATTTAAATTTCAATCATTTAAATTCTAGTTATTTTAGTGTTGATTGCTTGTACAAAAAGCTTGTTTGAACAGTGAAATGATTGAATCATGTTTCAGTGGTGTGATTTCTTATGAATGAGGTGTTTGTGATTGACTTGAATGAGAAATTGTATGAATTGAGTGGATTGGAATGTTTAGATTTTGTTTTGATCAAGCTTGCAGCCATTAGAAGAGAAAGAACATGTGATTAGAAGTATGACTAAAAATGTTAGTCAGTTTGTTAGATTGATTGTGAAGGAATGCATTGACCGTATCCCGGTGAGAGTGTGATCCTTAAATTTTGAGAGAAATGACTATCATTTAGTAATGATTTTTGCATGAATCTCTGAAGTATGGACTGAATGCATCAATTGAGGATGATGAAAGCCATGTTTTGATTGTGATAGCTACTTAGCCAAAAAGCTGACTTTGTGCTTGAATGATTTATCCTTTGCCCCCAGTTTGAGTTGAATGAATTATTGATTGATTGAACCTTGAGCCTATACAGTGTTATCTCCTGCTACCTTGTCTTAGGTTGTAGGAGAGCATCATCCACAAAAAAGCTTGGTTCAAGGCAAATTTGTCCCAAATCTGGGGGAGTCATATGTCAAAACAAATTCGTCCCAAATTTGGGGGAGACACAGGGTAAAGAAATAAAATGCTCAAAACAGAGCAGCATATACACATTGTTTTATGTGTTTAAAAAAACTGTAAGTATAAATAAAAATGTATAAAAGTATGTGTCCTGCAAATCAAATCAACCAAAGCTAAGTATCTAAAAAGAGGCAAGTATTGGGGTGGGAATGAATGAAAAGTAAAGGTTTATCTATGGATAAATGTTCTCTTAGAATCTAAGCTTTTGAATCCTAGAAAAACCATGATTTGTTGGCAGCCCAACCTCATTACAAGCCTAGAAAGTCCTTCGAATTCATTTTGTGTGTTTATTTCTGTATGGTATGAGATGAAATGAAAAAGTTGGGACTTGTGTTAGTTATTTATAATGGAATGAGCCTAAACACTTGAGCTTGAGTGAAACAATGACTGTTAGGCTTTGGTTGATGATTCTTTCCTTGATATCTGCCATTCTCACTAGCTTATTTCAGTTGTGACTCTAATGCATATGTTCCTATCTTTGAAAAGCTTCATGTTTGTGAAAAGCAATTGATTGAAGCATTCCATGATATTTATTTCATATGATTGAATTTCTCTCTGAAGAAAACACCATTTGGATTGACCACTATATTTTGTCACTTGAGGACAAGTGAATTGTTCTTTCTTTGCTAGAGGACAAGCAAAACTGTAAACTTGGGGGAGTTTGTTAGTCGTCTTATACGACTAACTTTTGTATAGAAAACATTTTCCAAAACTTGTATAGTTTCCCCAATTTATAGTTATTTTGTAAGGATTTATAAATAAATCTTGTTTTATTGTTATAGCTGTCTCTAGAATATTTTCCATTTGATCTAATCATGAAATCTTTTCAATTTCAGGTTAAAAGAGGCTAAGTCTTGAAGTGCTAAAAGTGGCAGTTGTGCTCAGCTCACCATTTGGGCTCAGCGCACATCCAACGCTAAGCGCAGCTTCAGCGCGCTTAGCGCAACAGAAGAATCTGATAGAGCATATATATCAAGGCTACGCGCTAAGCGCGAGATCCACTCGCTAAGCGCGAGATCCGCTCGCTAAGCGCGATGGTTGTCTTTAGCCAGGCTCAGTGCACGAATGACGCTAAGCTCAAATCCACTAACTCACGCTAAGCGTGAAGGTGGTGCCAAGCACAACGTCACAGATTCAGAGCCTATTTAAAGCCTGTCTTGTGTAGAATTAGGGTACACAATTTTAGCAAGTAGTACATAATTCCAGAGCAAGGACACAACAGTGCTAATTTCGAGATAAAGGCTCTAGAGTTGGCAAGAGGAGCAACTTTGTAGAGAAGCCTACGGTTCTTCAAGTAGTGAGAGATTAGTGAGCTGTGGAGTAATTGTGAGGTGCTGAGAAGAGGAGGAGGGATCCCCCTTCTTGTGTAAGGAACAATTATTCTGTACTCTCACTCTTATTTGTGTTAGGGTTTTTCTATAATGGTTGGCTAAACACACTTGTTGGGGATTTCTAAGGAACAACTGATGTAATTACTTTAATATCTAATTAATTGTGTTTTATGTGTTCAATGCTTCTTTCAATGCTTAATTTCTGCATGCTCTTGGTCTGATCACCCATTTGGGTGTACGGTTAGGTGACTTTAGCATTGGGAAATTTACTGTTGCCTTAGAACTTGATAGAAGCAGGACTGAATAACCACATTATCAGGGATGGATTGTTGGGGTTTTGGTTTTCTGAATATGCTGTGATGATAATGCTGTTTAAGTTAAGCTTAGTCCTACAAGAGGGATCTACAAACGAAGCTTAGGTTAAATTAGTCTAAACTTATGAGGGATCGAGGTTTAGTACTTTAGGCTATAGCATAAAACACAAGAACATGATTAATTAGAGAAATATCCTCATATGCATCAACTTGTTTGTTAGAAAGGGGGAAATTAAAATGCACAACGGAAAGTAAAACAGTAGGGAAGAAGGAGACAAACACACAAGAGTTTTTATACTGGTTCGGCAACAACCCGTGCCTACATCCAGTCCCCAAGCGACCTGCGGTCCTTGAGATTTCTTTTTAACCTTGTAAAAATCCTTTTACAAGTAAAGATCCACAAGGGATGTACCCTCCCTTGTTCTCTTTGAACCTAGTGGGCTTAATATGGAAGTAAGGGACAAGGTTGAACTCTTTCCATATAGGGACCTAGATGAACTAGTCCAACTTTGTATATGAGTGGAACAAAAAATAAAAAGAAAGCCTTCTTCAAAATCTTATTGCTTTCACTCTTATCCAAGGAAGGACCAAGCCCAATGAATTTTGGCGGCTGTACCTTCAAAACCCAAGGATGATAAGGGTAAGACGATAGAGAAATACACCCCTAAGACTAGTTCCCAAGAAAGGACTAGCAACATTAAATGCTTCAAATGTCTTGGGAGAGGTCACATTGCCTCTCAATGCCCCATAAAGAAAACCATGATTATGAGGGGTCAAGACATTTATAGTATTCAAGAGGAAAATACTTCTTTCCCTTCCTCTAGTGGAAGTGAAGATGAAGTAAGGGGTGAAGAGTCTAGTGAGGAAGTCTACCCCCATGAAGAAGGTGACATCTTAATGGTTAGAAGGTTCCTTGGAGGTTAATCTTGTGATCTATCTCAATCCCAAAGAGAGAACATCTTTCATACAATATGCAAAATTTTAGATAAAACTTGTTCTCTCATTGTGGATAGTGGATATAGTTGCAATTGTTGTTGCACAAGATTAGTTTTCAAGTTGAACCTCACTATCATTCCCCACCCAAAACCTTATAAACTTCAATGGCTCAATGAGCAAGGGGAAATGATAGTTAACCAACAAGTGAAGGTACCTTTCTCCATTGGGACATATAAGGATGAAGTTAATTGTGATATAGTTCCCATGGAGGTAGGACACATTCTTTTAGGAAGGACGTGGCAATTTGATAGGAAGATCATTTATAATGGCCTAACTAATGAGATTACCCTCACCCATCTTGGAACTAAATTTGTGTTGCATCCTCAAACACCTTCACAGGTGGCCAAAGATCAACTAACTATGAAAGATAAGAGAGGTGAGGAAGAAAAATTAAGAAAACAAAAGAAAAAGAAGGACAGTAAGGCCTTGTCTTCAAAGGCCAGGGGGAAGGAAAAAGAGGGAAAGGATTCATCCAAGAAGATTGTTAAGAAGGAAAATCATTTTGCAACAAAAGCTGATATTAAAAGAACACTCCTTCTTAAACAATCTTTCTACCTTCAACTATCAAGGGAAACATCCCTTAGCACGACCAAAATTCCTACATTTGAGACCTTACCTTCAAAGGTCCAAGAACTCTTACATGAATTTGGTGATATATTTCCCAAAGAGATACCCCCTGGGCTACCTCCTTTAAGGGGAATAGAACATCAAATAGATTTAGTCCTAGGAGCAAGCCTTCCTAATAGGCTAGCCTATAGGGCTAAACCTCATGAGACTAAGGAGATAGAGTCTCAGGTTAAAGAATTGTTGGACATGGGTTGGGTCCAAGAGAGCCTAAGCCCATGTGCTGTGCCAGTGTTGTTGGTGCCCAAAAAGGATGGTACGTGGAGAATGTGTACAGATTGTAGGGCCATCAATAACATTACTGTAAAGTATAGGCACCCCATTCCTAGACTTGATGATTTACTTGATGAGTTGCATGGTGCCAACATCTTTTCAAAAATTGATCTTAAAAGTGGTTATCACCAAATCAGGATGAAAGAGGGTGATGAGTGGAAAACCGCTTTCAAGACCAAGTTTGTTTTGTATGAATGGCTAGTGATGCCATTTGGGCTCACTAATGCACCAAGCACCTTTATGAGGGTTATTCATCATGTCTTAAGGGATTAAATAGGTAGATTTGTAGTTGTTTATTTTGATGATATTTTAGTGTATAGTAGGAGCCTAGATGATCACTTAGGACATCTCAGGCAAGTTCTTTCAGTCCTTCGGAAAAACACCCTCTATGCAAATATAGAGAAGTGTACCTTTTGTGTAGATAATACAGTTTTCTTAGGGTTTGTAGTTGGTAGAAATGGGGTCCAAGTGGACCCTGAGAAAATCAAGGCCATCCAAGAATGGCCCACCCCAAAAAGTGTGGGAGATATTAGGAGCTTCCATGGGTTAGCAAGCTTCTATTGAAGATTCGTTCCTAATTTTTCTACAATTGCTTCACCTCTCAATGAGATGGTGAAGAAGAATGTGGCATTTACCTGGGGTGAGAAACAAGAGCAAGCCTTTGCTTTGCTCAAAGAAAAGCTTACTAAGGCACCTGTTCTAGCTCTTCTTGACTTTTCTAAAACTTTTGAGCTAGAATGTGATGCCTCTGGAGTGGGAGTTTGAGCTGTTTTGTTACAAGGTGGGCACCCTATTGCTTATTTTAGTGAAAAACTTCATGGTGCCACCCTCAACTACCCCATCTATGATAAAGAGCATTATGCCTTAATAAGAGCCCTCCGAACTTGGGAACATTACCTTGTTTCCAAGGAATTTGTCATTCATAGTGATCATCACTCACTTATGTACATTAGAGGGCAAAGCAAGTTAAACAAAAGGCATGCAAAATGGGTAGAGTACATAGAGCAATTTCCATATGTTATCAAATACAAAAAGGGAAAAGAAAATATGGTAGTTGATGCCCTCTCTAGGAGACACACATTGTTTTGCTCCCTAGGAGCTCAAACTTTAGGATTTGGTAACATTAGGGACTTGTATGCTTTAGATGAACATTTCTCTCCCATTTACGAGAGTTTTTGGAAAAAGGCCCAAGATGGATTCTATTTGGCTGAGGGGTATTTGTTCAAAGAGGGAAAGCTTTGCATACCCCAAGGCTCCATTAGGAAATTACTTGTGAAGGAGAGCCATGAGGGTGGGCTTATGGGCCACTTTGGGATTGACAAGACCCTTGTCTTACTCAACGAGAAGTTTTATTGGCCCCATGTGAAGAAAGATGTCCATAAGCATTGCACTAGGTGTGTGGCTTGTTTACAAGCCAAGTCTAGGGTGATGCCTCATGGGCTATTGTTAGTCGCTTTATACGACTAACTTTTGTATAGAAATCATTTTCCAAAGCTTGTATAGTTCCCCAATTTATGGTTATTTTGGAGTAAATTTTGTAAATAAATCTTGTTTTATGGTTAATGCTGTTTCTAAAACATTTCCATTGGATTTAATGATGAAATCTGTGCATTTTTAGGTGAAAAAGAGGCTAAGTTTGAATTGCAAAAAGTAGCTGTTGGGCTAAGCTCAGTAGTTGGGCTAAGCGCATAATCACCACTAAGCGCAGCTTCAACGCGCTTAGCGCAAAGGAGAATCTGGTATAGCATCAGTATCAAAGCTGTGCGCTAAGCGCACCATACGAATTTCAGTTTTTAAAAAGTAGAGGCAAAGACACTTGGGTTGCTACCTTGGCACCCAAACCTCTGCACTCTCTCATCCCTGAGCATTTATGTTTCTATTGTATGCTTATCTTCCCTCTGCATCCCTTGCTTCTTCACATTCTACATTACACAATCCAAGTAAGTCTTTCGATTTCATTTTTGCTTTGTATTTCATGCTTCACACCTTAGGATAGAGGATTTATGTTTCTTAGTTAGCATTGCTGTTAGGTTAGGTTACTTAGTTTTAGGGTTAGGTATTTTACAACTTTAGGTAGTTTAGAAGCCCATTAGGGGCAATATGGTTAAAAAGGGGTGAAAACCCCTATGTATCTTTTTGGGATACGCGATGAATGCGCTAAGCATGCATGCTGCACTTAGCCTATTCATCGCAACTGTTAATATTTTTCAGATTTCTGATGATCGCGCTAAGCAGACCACGACACGTTAAGCGCGTTCATCTTGGCTGTTGAACCAAAATGATGTAGATGCTAAGCACGCCTGTGCGCTAAGTTTCAATGGTATACTGAGATACCTAGTGTAGTTCAGTCACTAAACCCAGCTTGCTGAGCTAAGTGCCACTTAGGTTCTATTTCTTTACCTTTGTAATAAGGCTAAGCACGCTTGTGCGCTAAGCCTCGATGTCTTTCTGTTGTGGCTGAGCTAAGCGCCAGCATGCTGCGCTAAGCCTCAGCCCTACATTGTTTCTAAAATTTTAGACTTAGGCTAAGCGCCCCTGTGTGCTAAGCCTATTATGCAGAAAAAAATGTTTTCTGTGTCTTCGAGCTAAGCACCAGCTTGCTACGCTTAGCGCTTGTGTTAATTTCATAAGGCGCGCTAAGCGCCAGCATACTACGCTAAGCGCCCAGCATTGTTTTCAGTTTAATTTTTTTGTTTTCTTGAGAATAAACCTATGCTAATCTTGTGTGTCTTGTCTTATATTTTGCAGATGGTATCTTAGAAAAGAAAATCCCCTGCTTCTTCATATTCTCAAACTAGATATGATAGACACAAATTTTCATCCCCAGAAGCATGGGATCGTTATACAAACAAAATCTTTGGTAGAAAGATTATTCCAGAAAGAAATGTGCAGTTGTCATTTAATGAATTTGAGGAATTTTAGCTGGATTTAAACAGAAGGAACTGGCATAAGAAGATAGCAAATTTGGTAGAGGGAAGTATAGATGTGGAACTTGTACGGGAGTTTTATGCAAATGTGTATGATCTGGAAGACAAGTTGCCAAAACAGGTCAAGGTTAGAGGGCAATGGATTCCATTTGACTCAGCTGCCCTCAACTCTTTTTTAGAAACACCAGTGATTATATAGGAAGGAGAAAGTCTTCCAGCATATGCAAGATTTGTGTTGTTAAGGCCAAACCCGCAAGAGTTAGCAACCTATTTGTGTATTCCAGGCAAGGGATTTGAATTGAATTCAGATGGACTACCATTGAAGATCTTACGGAAAAATTTGACTACTCTTGCTCAAACTTGGAGTGTCTTTTCTTTTTCTAACTTGGCCCCCACCTCTCATACTTCTGACATCAATTTAGATAGGGCCAAGTTAGTATATGCACTCATATAGAAGATGGATATGAATCTTGGATCCTTCATTTCGAGTCAGATTGCACTTATAGCACATCATGACTCCTCAATGCTTGGCTTTCTTGCCCTAATCACTGCTTTATGTAAAGCTTGGGGAGTCCACTCTGATTCCTTGACCCATGAGAGCCTGAGTCCTGCCATTAATTTGACTTATATTAAGAAGAATTGTTGGAATCTTGATGATCCAACAGTAACTTTTATAGGACTCAGGAAGGCCAGAGGGAAGAGATCTGAGGCCCCTTCCACTTCAGCATCAGAGGCACCAACACCTTCTTCTTCTACACTTCCTCCCTCTTCCACCATAGAACTCCCAGTGATTCCACCAGCACCTTCTCAGATTCCACTTCCAACTCCTCTCTCTGCAGGACCAACAGATTTTATTTTTACTCCTCAGATGCTTCACTCCATGCTCTAGAGCATCCATAGGGGGTAGTCCATCATCATGCAAAGCCTTCAGGGCTTGGGCTTGCCCTCCATTATGAGCATGGAGGAGTTTGATACATAGGTGGCCTGGCCAGGAGACCAGCCTTCTTCCTCTAAAGGGGGTGGGGCCTCTACAGCCCAGGAGCCTATGACTGAGGAGCCACCAACACCAACACCATCACCAACAACAGCAGAGGAGGAGACCACTCCAGCTCAGACCCCACAGCCATCTGCACCTGCTCTTGAGGAGACTCAGCCATCAGCACTGGATCTTAATGAAGACCAGCCATAGGAGTAGTAGGACGTTTAAATTTTTTGCATTATGAACACTTTAGTTTAATTTCAGTTATTTTATGATTATGCCATTTAAATTTTAGCTTTTATGTTTCTGTTCTTTAAATTTCAGCATTTTAATTTCAGTCGCATAGTTGTTTGCTTGCTTGTACAAAAAGCTTGATTGAACAGTGAATTGATTGAACATTGTATGCATTGAATGGATTAGGATGATTGGATGATTGTTTTAATCAAGTTTTCCGTCATGAGAAGAGAATGAGCATATGATTGGAATTATGTTTGAAAATGTTAGTCTGTTGTCAGATTGATTGTGAAGGAATGCATTAACCGTATCCCGGTGAGAGTGTGAGTGAATCTCTGAAGTATGGATTGGATGCATGAACTTGAGGATGACGAAGGCCATGTTTGATTATGAATAGCTACTTAGCCAAAAAGCTAACCTTGTGATTGAATGAGGTATCCCTTGCACCCAGTTTGAGTTGAATGAACTAATTGATTGATTGAACCTTGAGCCTATTCAATTGTATCTTCTGCTACCTTATTTTAGGTTGTAGGAGAGCATCATCCACAAAAGATGGTTCAATGCAAATTTGTCCCAAATTTGGGGGAGTTATAATCAAGGTAAATTTATTCCAAATTTGGGGGAGGCACTGGGTAAGGATTTAAATGGTCAGAGAAAATAGTATATACACACTGCTTCTGTTCTTTATCAAAAAAAAAAATTGTAAGTATAAATAAAGTTAATAAGTGTGTATGCTATAATTTTAGGTATGAAAGCTAAGTGCCTAAGAAAAAGGGCAAGTATGGGGAAGGAATGAATGAAAAAGTGAAGGTTATTCTATGGATGAATGCTCTCCTAGAACCTAAGCTCTTGAATCCTAGAAAAACCATGAATTATTGGCAGCCTAACCCCATTACAAGCCTAGAAAGTCCTTCGGATTCAATTTTGTGTGTTCATTGCTGTATGATATGAGATGAAATGAAAAGGTTGGAACTTGTGTTGGTTGTTTATGATGGAATAAGCCTAACACTTGAGTTTGAGTGAAACAATGACTGTGAGGTTTTGGTTGATGATCCTTCCTTGATTTTTGTCGCAACCTTCCCTTCGGCGGGAGGGCGACGCGTGACTCGCGGGATGCGTGTTCCACGAAAGGAATACGCGCGGAGTCGCCACCAACGTTTATTTGAGGAAAACGTCGGAAAAACCGGAAATGACGCGATCTACGAACTTTTTAGTGAAAGGTTCGGGAGTTGTATTTACGCACGGGGAAGGTATTAGCACCCCACATGTCCGTCCCAAGGGACGACAGCCTTTAATCGAATGTGCAAACATGACTTTGATTTTTACGTTCCCTTTTATGTCCTTATATCCTTTATACCCTTTTTATATTTTTCTCTTTTTTGTGGTCGACAAGGGTGTTTCCCTTTGCTCCTACGTATTCCTCAATTTGTGATGAGGAAATCAGACCTACGTAGTTCTTTCGGAACAAAGTGTTTGGTTAAGTTGTTTTTGTCTTTTTTGCAAAATATGTTTTTATTGAACAAAAGGTCGTTTAAGGTGTTGAACCATTAAACGGTCTTTTGATTTTGAAAGGGGAGAAACGTTAAGGCGTTGGACCATTAACGATCTCTTGTTTTTGAAAGGAGAGAAACGTTAAGGCATTGGACCATTAACGATCTCTTGTTTTTGAAAGGAGAGAAACGTTAAGGCATTGGACCATTAACGATCTCTTGTTTTTTTTTAAAGGAGAGAAACGTTAAGGCATTGGACCATTAACGATCTCTTGTTTTTGAAAGGAGAGAAACGTTAAGGCATTGGACCATTAACGATCTCTTGGGGTGGTCGACAAAAGCGGGGCTTTTGCTCCTACGTATCCTCAATGAGGAACTCAGACCTACGTAGTTCTTTCTTATCAAGTGATTCTTTTTTACTTAAGTGGTGGTCATTTTAAGGCGTTGGACCTTAAAAATGATCCATTTTACTTAGTGAGAAATTGAAATGACAAACTTCAAAAGCCTATTTTTGTGGACGAGCTTGACTAGGCGAGTTGATTTTAGCCTTAGTTTCACTTTAGTTATTAATCAATTCGATTAAGAATGAGAAATCCCAAAGAGAAAAAAACGTCCGATTGATTTTTCGCTTTATTTTACTAAAAGATGTTTTTTTGATTATTATATTATTTTTTACCTCTTTTTGATTTCCAACGTGGTTACGGCACGACCGAACGGTCGGAATTCATTTTAACCGAGGTTAATGGATAATACAATTCAAACGTTCGGTGGAAATTTATTTTATTTTTAAGTTAAGCGAGAAATGACTTAAGTAAAATGGCTTAAGCACGTCAACAGGGGGTATAAAAAGTAAACAAAACGAGAATAAAAATGCACGAAACACAATGTGGACCACTACGGGTACATAGAATGAATCGAAAAGCTTGGTTCGAGGTACTTACCCGTTGAAGATCGAAGAACGATGAAGAACGAATGAAGAACGTCGAAGAACGGTTGAAACCTTTGCGAAATTCTTCACGAAAAACGTTACGGAAACGTTTCGGAAGCGCCTCGGCTTAGATTTTCTTCACGGAAACGATTTTTCCAAGCAAATTCGAAAGAGAGAGAAGTGCCAAAGGGGCTGAACCCTTTTCTTCTTCACTTCCTCCCCTATTTATAGCAAAATAGGGGAGGTGGTTGCCGCCCAGCTCGCCCAGGCGAGCCAGGTTGCTTCCTCCAGAAGCAACCGCCTTCTGGAGGAATATTCTGGAGGGCCCAAGTGGGCCTGGGTGCTATTTGCACCCCCATTTTTACTAAGTACACCCCCTTCTGCTGTTTTTTGGTGATTCTTTTTTCGTAAAGTTACGGAAACTTACGAATTTCGTAACGATACTTGTTTTCTTTCCGTAATGTTACGGAACCTTGCGGATTACATAATCATCCCCTTTTTAACTTACGGAATGTTACGGAACCTCACTTAATTATGCAACGATGCTTCCATTTGATTTCCGGTGTGTCACGGAAACTTACGGATTCTGCATCAATATTTTTTTGGTTTTTCGGCATGTCCTGGAATTTCACAAATCGCCTAATGATGGGTGCCAAGCACCTCACAAGGACCAAAGAATGGCCGCATGTCATCAAGCAAAGGTCCCCGGACGAAATTAGGGTATGACAATTTTTGTCATGCTTACTAGCTTATTTCAGCTGTGACTCTAATACTTGTGCTCCTATCTTTGAAAAGTTGCATGCTTGTGAGAACTGATTGATTTAAGCATTCCATGGTATTCAATTCATATGGTTGATATCCTTGATGAATCAAACACCATTTTCTTTTGATTGGCCACTGTCTTTGTCACTTGAGGACAAGTGAACTGTTCTTTCTTTGCTTGAGGACAAGCAAAACTATAAATTTGGGGGAGTTTGTTTGTCGCTTTATACGACTAACTTTTGTATAGAAATCATTTTCCAAAGCTTGTATAGTTCCCCAATTTATGGTTATTCTGGAGTAAATTTTGTAAATAAATCTTGTTTTATGGTTAATGTTGTCTCTAGAACATTTCCATTGGATTTAATGATGAAATCTGTGCATTTTTAGATGAAAAAATGGCTAAGTTTGAATTGCAAAAACTAGTAGTTAGGCTAAGCTCAATAGTTGGGCTAAGCGCATAACCACCACTAAGCGCAGCTTCAGCACGCTTAGCGCAAAGGAGAATCTGGCATAGCATCAGTATCAAAGCTGAGCACTAAGTGCGAGATCAGTACGCTAAGCGCAGTAGGTGCCTTCAGCCAGGCTAAGCTCGAGACCGAACCCACTTACACACGCTAAGCGCGAGGGTGGCGCTAAGCGCAACATCACAATTTCAAAGCCTATTTAAAGCCTGTTTTGTGTAGAATTAGGGTACAAAAACTTGAATAATTCCAGGGCACAGAATTCCACAACAGCCACAGTGCCTATTTCGGGAAAAGAGCCCATGGAAGCAGCAAAGAGGAGTAGCTTGTGCATTGAAGCCTAGGTTTTGTCATTTGAGAGAGATTATTGAGTAAAGAGTGAGTGTGAGATGCTGAGAAGAGGAGGAGGAATCCCCCTTCTTGTGTAAGGAACTATCATTCTCTGTTTTTAATCTCATTTATTATTAGGGTTTCTTTGTAATGGTTGGCTAAACACCGTAGTTGGGGATTTCTAATGTACAGCTGATGTAAATACCTAATATCTAATAGATTATGTTTTATATGTTCAATGCTTCCTTCAATTCTTAATGTTTGTATGCTTTTGGCCTGATCACCCACTTGTGTGCACAATTAGGTGACTTTAGCATTGGGAAATGTATTGTTGCCTTAGAACTTGATTGAAGCAGGATTGAAACTTAGCCTTACATGAGGGATCTGCGGGTTAAGTTTTGGTTTTAATTATGATGTTACAATAATGCTGCTTAGTTTAGGCCTAGTCTTACATGAGGGATCTGCGGACGAAGCTTAGGCTAAATTAGGCTAAACTTTAGTAAGCTACTTAAGCTGAGTCTAGTCTTACATGAGGGATCTGCGGACGAAACTCAGTTTATGTTAGTCTAAACCTAAGAGGGTTGTCTAAATCGGGTGCAGTCTTAAATGAGGGATCTACGGATGAAGCTTGGATATTCAGCCTGACGAGGGATCGAGGGTTTAGTAATTTAGGCTACAACATAGAACAAAAGAGCATGATCAATTAGAGAAATATATTTCTATGCATCAGCTTGTTTGTTAGAAAGACCCAACATATCTACCTACTGCTGTCATTTTATTTACCTTGCATTTTTATAGTTTTTAGCATACAAGTTTAGTTTAAATTTTGTTTGAAATTATCCCTTATACATGTTCTCTCAACAATACTTTAATTCTGAACTTAACTCAGGCTAACATTAGTTCCCTGCGTTCGATACTCAGATTCATCTGTTTTAATTTTAAATACTTGACGACCCAATGCGCTTTCCGGTAAATCCCTATTGAAATTTCCTTGAGACATAAATGCACAAAAAGTAACTACAATGGGGGGTGAACAAAGTATTTATAAAACCCTTACCCATTCCATCTGCACCTTGGGTAGACATTAGTATGGACTTTGTCCTTGGGCTTCCTAGAACCCAAAGAGGTGTAGACTCTATCTTTGTGGTGATGGATAGGTTTAGCAAGATGGCATACTTTATACCATGCCACAAGGTGGATGATGCTTCCCACATCTCAAAACTCTTTTTTAGGGAAGTTGTGAGACTCCATGGTTTGCCTAGTATGGAATAAAAGCTTTCCAAGTTTATTTTGATGATGCCAAAGACTCAAGTCAAGAATCAATAGTCAACCAAGTTTCAAGAATCAAAGAGTCGTTCAATCAAGAATCAAGATTCAAGTGAAGTTTCAAGAGAAGACTCAAGATATGCAAGAACTTCAAGAACCATTAAGATGAGTATAAAAAGATTTTTTTCAAAATATTGAATAGCACAATTTTGATCAAGAGAATTTTTCAAAAAGAAAAATATTTTACCAAAGAGTTTTACTCTCTGGTAATCAATTACCAGAAGACAGTAATCGATTACCAATGACCAACATTCTTTTCAAACTGATTTACAAAGCTGTAATCGATTACCAATGTTTTAAAATATTACATTTCAAAATTCAAGAGTCACAACGTGTGATAAAACATTTTCAAATCATTTCAAACTTGTGTAATCGATTACACAATATACGTAATCGATTACCAGTGTTTCTAAACATTTTGATTTTCAAATTTAAACATGAAGAGTCACATCTGTTGATGTGTAATCGATTACACTATGATGATAATTGATTACCAGTGACTTATTTTGAAAAATAAATTACCAAAAGTCACAATTCTTAAAGTGACTTGTTTCTGAAGAGTTTTTCAAAAAGTACAACCTTTAAGTGACTAGTTTTCAAAAGAGTCACAACTTTTAAAAAGGGACTAGTGTTTTCTCAAGAAAGCTTCTTAAGGAAGCTACCTAGTCTATAAATAGAAACATGTGTAACAATTGTTGTAACTTTGATCAATGGAAGTCTTATGAGACACACTTCAAAGTTCCACTTCTCTTCCTCTCTTATTCCTTCAATTTCGTGCTCCCCCCTTTGTTAGACAAGTGGCCTCAGATATCTTAAGAAGGGGGGGGGGGGGTTGAATTAAGATATTACAAACTATTTCCCCAATTAAAATTCTATTTCACTTTCTATTCAAGTTACAAATTCCCTTAATAATGAACTTCTTGAATATTGATTCAAATAGAAAAATCTGAATATAAATATAAAACAATAATAAATAAAAGAGTTTAAGGGACGAGAAAGTGCAAACTCAGATTTATACTGGTTCGGCCACACCCTTGTGCCTACGTCCAGTCCCCAAGCAACCCGCTTGAGAGTTCCACTATCTTGTAAAATCCTTTTACAAGTTCTAAACACACAAGGACAATCCTTCCTTTGTGTTTAGAATTCTTTTACAACAAGAGACCCTCGGTCTCTTAATCCCTTAGAGAATTAGAAAGAGAAGAAGAATGAATCTCTCTTGAAAGAGATAGATTTTACAATTTGAGCACTCAAATGATTCCTTAATGAATTGCAATTGAATTGGCCAAGGAATTCTTAAGAGGATAAAATGATTTTGCTCTTTGAGAGAATAAACATTTGTTGTTCTGAAAAACTCTGAGCAAATTCGTGTTCTAAGTCACATATATAGACCATTGGTGGTCATGTAAAAACCTTTTGAGAAGTTGTGACTCTTAGAAACATTTTTCTGAAAATCTTGTCTGGTAATCAATTACAGGATTTGTGTAATCGATTACAACTTTTAAAATTTGAATTAAAACGTTTATTAACTACTGGTAATCGACTACCAATATTGTGTAATCGATTACACAGTCTAAAATTTGAATTAAAATATTTAGTAGCTGTTTTAAAGCATTTTTGGCCACTGGTAATCGATTACATCCTCTGGTAATCGATTACTAGAGAGTAAATCTCTTGAAAAACACTTTTTAACTCAAATTACTTGGCCAAACCTTTTGCTATATCAATTAGGAATTCCCTTCCTAAAATACTAGTGATCATCTTGATGTTGTGGCTTGTATTCTTGAATCACTGTCTTGAATTTAAACTTGAAAAGCCCATTTGCATCATTTGCATCAAATCATCATGATCATTGATGTGCCATCATTTTCTTCTATTTTCTAAACCCTTTTTGCACCATTTTAATTACTGATTGGTCTTAATTGTCAATTAATTAGGCAGTTTTATTATTTGGGCTCATTTAGCTAATTTGATGTTTTTAATATAATTTCAGAAATTAATGAAACAGTGGGCTTAATCCGAATTTTGGTTGTGGACTTGAAGAGGGCAAATAAAGCAGCACTTACGTTAGTTAATTTCTAATTAGGAAATTTCTCAATTTTATTTTATGTGGTTCAGTGTTTATTTCGATTTGGGCCAGAGTATTGTAATAGGGCCCAATGACTTTGAGTGACTCTTTTCAAATAGCAGCCTTGGGATTCGTGCAGGGCATTCTGTTAGACTATTATTCAGAGCTTAGGGTTTATGGTTTTGAAGTTTTTCTGTTCTAATGCTATTGTTTCGTTCTTAATGCAATTTTTGATTTCCTACTTCTAATTACAATTTCGTTCTTGTTTCTTCTTCTACTTTCATTTACGTTTCTGTTTTCATTTTCGTTTCTGTCTCATTTACGTTTCTGTTTATTTACGTTTCTGCTTCATGTTTCATTTACGTTTTCTGTTTGAATCTATGGAAGGCTAATTATTCTGATGTTGTTTCCTTTTGAGGAAGAAGCCCAACTCTCTTTGAGGTTTCGTTTATAATGTGGTTCCCTGACAGTTTTCCCTTCACCAGTTAACCCAAATTCGTGAACATTAATCAGTGCATGCTTCGTGTTCGATTAATTGCCTCTGAGCCTAACTTGTGTTCTATTTTTAATGATAAGAAAGCAAAGAAGGCCTACATTACTTGGGATAACAATGATATGGACTCATCTAAAGATTCAGAAAATGAAGTTGTAAACCTGAGTCTGATGGCCAAGAATTATGAAAGCAATGAAGAGGTAACATCTTCTGACAACAACTTATCTATTTTATTTGATGAATTACAAGATGCATTCACAGATTTACATAAAGAATCAGTCAAACTTGCAAAACTAGTTTCATCTTCTAAGAAAATTATTTCAAACTTAGAAAGAGAAGTTTTAAAATTAAATGAAGAATTAGAAAATCTTAAGACTGAAGTTATAACATTAAGATCAACTGACAAATCATTCTTCTACCATAAAAATAATGCATGATAATTGTTAGTCGATGAATACGACTAACTTTTGTGTATAAAACCTGTGTAAATTGTATCAAACTCCTCCAATTTATGGTTATTTTGTAGTGTTGTAATTACTTTTGGGTAAAGATAGGTAATAAATACTTAGTACTTCCATTTTGTGTGTTTAATAATCATTTTCTCTCAATTTCAGGTTAATTAGGCGAGTTTGTATAGTGTTGATTTTCACCCTCTCGCTAAGCCAACCTGTCGGCTTAGCGAGCCATCCGCTGAGCGCAACACTCCTTTGCTGAGCACGAGGAAGAATATGGAAGAAGGATGAGCTGTGCATGTTCGCTGAGCGAAGGGCCATCCCGCTAAGCACACTACTTCAGTCCATTCGCTGAGTGAGAAAAGCCCGCGCTAAGCCAAAGCCACCTATTTAAGCATGAAATCAGATTTTGGAATGGAGTTTGGCCATTTCTTGAAGCTTCTGCATGTCTAGAGAGTTCTAGAGAGAGAAAGGTCTAAGTTTCAAAGAGTTTGAGAGATTTTGTTGTGTGAAGATCTGCAGAGACCAGAGCTTGAAGAGGAAGCCGTCCTGAGAGAGGTTTTAGAGGTGGAGGAGACATCCCCACTACTTGTATTTCTGCAATCTTTCATCTTTCTCTTCTCTTTGTTGTAAAGGAAGCTTCCCAGTTATGAAAAGCTAAATCCTCTATTGGATCTTCCTTGTAGGTACTTGATGCAAATATCTTTTTATCTATCTAATGATATTTTGTGTGTTCTCTATGCTATCAGTATTTCATTCTATTATGCTTTTACCTTGTTCACGTAGATGCATGCTTTGTTAGGGTCATTCAACAGTGGAAACTGGTATGATTCTTAGAACTTGATAGGACAGGGCTAGTTTGTCGTACTATCACGAGGGATCGGGGTACAATAACCTAGTTGTTGTATGTTTGTCTTAATGCGGTCATTGCCGAGTTTAATCCAACAAGAGGAATCTGTGGACGATGCTTGATCAGGATTAGGCTAGACTATCATGAGGAATTGGGGTTTAGCATTTCAGGAAACACCATAGAACGCATAAGCATTGTTAAGTAGAGAATATCCTTTTAACATCCGGCACCTATTAGGAAGACCAACGTGTCGTCTATTTGTCTTTACACATCATTACTCACGTGATTTTCCTTTTAATAGTTAGGTTACACACTTGTTCATAGTAAACATATCTCTTTTCACACTAGATACCTATTCATTGAAATAGTTTTACCAAGTAACACAAGTTCCCCGAGAGTTCGATACTCGGTTCTTACCGTTTTATACTACTTATGCGATCCGATGCAATTGCCGAAAATGAACAATAATATAGAAGCATCTAACTCTTGTAATTGTTGTAACAAGTACATAGAAGAAATCAAGGATTTGAAAAATTCTCTTGCCGAATTTTCTATTGGCAAAAATAATTTAGATATTATGTTAGGAAAGCAAAGATGTGTTTTTGATAAAGCAGGATTAGGATATAAACTTGATAAACAACAAAAATTTTATGAAAATTTCTTTGCATCCACACAAAAGAATAGTTCTCCCTTCTTAACTTCTTTTTATTGTGGAAACAAAGGACATGGTACATCTACATGCTATTTTAAGAAAAATAGTAATAATATCAAAATGATATGGGTCCCAAAAGGATCTTTTATTAAAACTAACACGCAAGGACCCAAGAAATTTTGGGTACCTAAGTCATAAACATGCTCATATAGGTTTCCTTGAAGAAGAGTTGGTACATAGATAGCGGGTGCTCTAAACATATGACAGGAGATGCATCAAAATTTACTCATTTTTCTCCCAAGAAAAGTGGGCATGTGACTTATGGCGACAACAATAAAGGTAGAATTATTGGAGTTGGAAAAATAGGTACAAATTCATCTACCTCCATTGAAAATGTTCTACTTGTTGAAGGTCTTAAGCACAATTTGCTAAGTGTCAGTCAATTATGTGATAAAGGCTATCTAGTATCATTTGACTCTCGTAACTGTGTCATTGAAAACAAACATGATAGAAATATAAAGCATATAGGCTACAGAAAAAATAATGTTTACATGATAAATTTAGATCAAAAACCAAATCATGATCAATGTTTTCTTAGTAAAGATGATGACCCTTGGTTATGGCATAGAAGAATTGTTCATATAAACATGGAACATTTAAATAAACTAATTTCTAAAGATTTAGTTATTGGTTTACTAAAACTTAAATTTGAAAAAGATAGATTATGTGATGCTTGTCAAAAAGGAAAACAAGTAAGGGTTTCTTTCAAATCAAAGAATATTGTGTCTACAACTCAACCCTTACAACTTTTGCATATGGATCTTTTTTGGTCCCTCTAGAACTACGAGTTTTGGAGGAAACTATTATGCTCTTGTTATCGTTGATGATTACTCTAGATTTACATGGATATTATTTCTCACTCATAAAAGAGATGTTTTTCATGTTTTCAAGAAACAAGCTAAAATTATTCAAAATAAGAAAAATCTCAAAATTACATCTATTAGGAGTGATCATGGAGGAGAATTTGAAAATAAAGATTTTGAATCATTTTGTGATGAGCATGGCATTGAACATAATTTTTCTGCACCTAGAACCCCTCAACAAAATGGAGTTGTTGAGAGGAAAAATAAATCCTTAGAAGAAATTTCCAGAACTTTGCTTAATGATACATTTCTTCCAAAATAATTTTGGGCTGAAGCTGTAAATACTGCATGTTACATCATGAATAGAGCTTTAATTAGACCCATCTTGAAGAAAACTCCATATGAATTATATAACGGAAGAAAACAAAACATTTAACATCTTCATGTGTTTGGATGTAAATGTTTTGTGCTAAACAATGGCAAAGATAATTTAGGAAAGTTTGATGCTAAATCTGATGAAGGTATATTCCTTGGCTGTTCATGGCACAGTAAAGCATTTAGAATTTATAACAAAAGAACTAAGATTATTGAAGAATTCATTCATATTGCTTTTAATGAAACTAATGCAATTTTTCCAAGAAAGGATATACTAGATAATATTTTAGAATCTTTAGAAGAAATGCATATTCATGGCGAAGATCACAAAGGCAAAGGAGAAGGAAATGATGAAGATTTTCACATTGATGAAACAAAAACTAATGTTGATCTTCAAAAAGAGTGGAGAACTTCTAGATACCATCCTCTTGACAACATTATCGGTGACATATCTAAAGGGGTAACAACTAGACACTCTCTCAAATATATTTGCAATAATATGGCTTTTGTTTCTTTGATTGAACCTAAAAATTTGAAAGAAGCTATAATTGATGAACATTGGATCATAGCTATGCATGAAGAGTTGAATCAATTTGAAAGAAATAAAGTTTGGGAATCAGTTGAGAAGCCTGAAAATCACCCTGTTATAGGACACAAAGTGGGTATTTAGAAACAAATTAGATGAAAATGGTATAGTCATTAGAAATAAGCCCAGGTTAGTAGCCAAAGTATACAATCAAGAAGAAGGGATAGATTATGAGGAAACATATGCTCCATGTTGGACAATTGTCCTTAGTTATCTTAAGAAGGGGTGAATTAATTTCCCACTAACAAACTTTTAACCCCCTTCTAAATGATAGGCTCAGAATGCAGAAGTAGAAGCAACAATCAATTTAATAATGTTCTTTAAACATGCAAGACAAAATTGATTGCAATAATATAAATGAGATAAGGGAAGAGAGAAAGCAAACTCAGTTTTATACTGGTCCGGCCACACCCTTCTGCCTACGTCCAGTCCTAAAGCAACCCACTTGAGATTTTCCTTTCTCTTTGTAAAACTCTTTTACAAAGTCTGAACCACACAGGGACAACCCATCCCTTGTGTTCAGGAATCCTTACAACTTAAGAGACCCTCAGTCCCTTAAACAATCTCTTTGTATAAGAAGAAAGAAGAGGAATTCTCTCTTGAAGAGAAGGTTATTACAATTGAAGTCCATGGAAGAACTCTTAATGGATTTGCAAGTGTTTGCCCAAGAGTTTCTCGAGAGAGCATTTGGCAATGAAGTTCTCTTGGAATATCTCTCTCATTTTTTTTGAAGTCAAACACACACATATATATAGGCCCTTCGTGCCTTTTCAAAATGGTTTGAAGAGATGTGTCTTTTCAAAAAGATTTTTCTAAAATTCTTCATTGGTAATCGATTACAGGTTTCTAGTAATCGATTACACAGTTATATTTTGAAGGGTTATGACTTTTGAATTTGAATTTCTAGAGTTCTGTTGCTGGTAATCGATTACAAGCATCTGGTAATCGATTACAGGTTCAAAATTCAAATTTGAAACCCTTTTTAACAGCTATTTCTCAAACTTCCCTTCTGGCAATCGATTACACTTCCTGGTAATAGATTACCAGAGCCTTGCATGACTTTGAAACCCTTTGTTTTGAGACAAGGCTTGATCTTGAAGAAATCTTGAAGCAAGGCTTTGTTTATTGAAGCAATCTTGTATTAATCTTGAAGCAGTGCTTATCCTTTTGAAGCAGCCTTGTTGGATTCTTCTTTGGCATCATCAAAATCCTGTATACATACATTCACACTCCAGTTGCCAAATTAGAAGCCATTAGAATGTTATTAGCCTTTGTATCCATAATGGATTTTAAACTTTATCAAATGGATGTGAAGAGTGCCATTTTGAATGGCTTTATCCATAAGGAAGTACATGTAGATCAACCTCCTGGTTTTGAAAACTCAGACAAGCCTAATCATGTTTTTAAATTGAAAAAAGCTTTATATGGCTTAAAACAAGCCTCTAGGGCTTGGTATGAGCGTATGAGTAAATTCCTTTTAGAAAAGGATGTTTCAAGAGGTAAAGTTGATACTACTCTTTTTATTAAAAGGAAGTTGAATGATATATTATTAGTACAAATCTATGTTGATGATATTATCTTTGGATCCATTAATGATACTTTATGCAAAGAATTCTCTCAAGATATGCAAAGTGAATTTGAAATGTCAATGATGGGTGAGTTGAATTTCTTTCTTGGGCAGCAAATCAAGCAAACCAAGAATGGAATATTTATCAATCAATCAAAATATTGCAAAGACTTGATTCACAGATTTGGGATGGAAAATGCTAAACATATGGCTACTCCAATGAGTACTGCTTGCTACTTGGATAAAGATGAAACCAGTCAGTTAATAGACATTAAGAAATATCAAGGTATGATCAGATCTCTTCTTTATTTATCTGCTAGCAAACCTGATATTATGTTTAGTGTTTTTATGTGTGCTAGATTTCAAGCAAATCCCAAAGAATCACATCTAAGTGCTGTTAAGAGGATTATGAGATATCTATTTGGCACTATTAGTATAGGATTATGGTATCCTAAAAATTCCACTTGCAATTTAATTACTCTGATTCTGATTTTGTCGGTTCCAAAACTGATAGAAAGAGCACTAGTGGAACTTGTCATTTCATTGGATCTGCTCTAGTTTCATGGCATAGTAAGAAACAGAATAGTGTTACTTTATCCACTGCCGAGGCAGAATACATTTCTGCTGGCAGTTGTTGTGCACATATACTTTGGATGAAACAACAACTTTCTGATTATGGAATAATTCTTGATCATATTCCCATTAGATGTGATAACACGAGTGCTATAAACCTATCTAAAAATCTTGTTCAGCACTCAAGAACCAAGCATATTGAGATAAGACACCATTTCCCGAGAGATCATGTTAAAAAGGGAGATTGTGTACTAGAATTCGTTGATACAAAGAATCAATTAGCTAATATCTTTACAAAGCCACTCCCTAATGAAACCTTCTTTGCAATTAGGAGAGAATTAGGACTTTTAGATATCAATGACTTAGATAAATAGTTAACATTGTTAATTTATATTTTCTTTTTTTATGATTGTGTTTGTGTTTTGATGGTCATAATGATTGAATGATTGTCAATGATTATCTTTGTTTGTGTTTTGACAATCATAATGGTTGTACATTGCGGCTTAATGATTTTCTTTGTGTATGATTTGATGATTATTGATTTGGTGAGTATATTTGTACTTGTGATTGTGCTTGATGGTTGTAGTTAAGATGTTTATAATGCTTGTTTTTCAAAGTCTATTATTGATCTCTGATTGTGGTAGATAAAAGATACAATGAGTATGTAGTTTTTAGGAGTAAGCAATAGTTAGATTTGTAGAGAAAGCCTTGATTTAGGTCTGGTAATCGATTACCAATCCCTGTAATCGATTACCATAGAACAGTAGGATGTAATCGATTACACAAGACTGCAATCGATTACCAGTGAGCTTAGTCAGTTATAGGATAAGCTTGTAATCGATTACAGATCATCCTTGTCTATAAATACCTCGTTTTCTCTCTCTTTGCGCAGACCCTCATTCCTCCCCTTCTCCTTAACAGTGCCCAACCTCCCTAAAACTTCAAATCCTCATAACTTTCTTGTTTCTTAACCAAATTACTTCAAACAAAGCCCAATCTTCTTCTTTTTCAATTCTCTACAAAGCCCACCGATTAAAATTAGCTGAAACAACCTTCAATGGAAGAATCTTCGAACAAAACAAAAGGGATCCTCCTCCACCACCACCACTGCAGGCCACCACCGCCATAGAACCTTCGGTGACCCACCAGCACCAATTCCTCCTTCTCTTTCATCTCCCCAGTCATCCACTTTGTTTTCCTTCGATGTTCAACGTCAGAGGTATTATTCTCAATTCTGCAATTGTGTTATTCTTCACCCTAAGTACTTAGATATTGATTTCTTTGATAGTGAAACATTTGATTGTTACCAAGTGTTTTAAATTTCTGAACTTGTTGAATTCATGTCTCTAATTACCTTATTTTCTTGAATTAGTTAGGGTCTTTTATAATAATTTGAAAATTCAGGATGGAGTCCTTTATTCTGAGGTGCATAAAGTTCCTATCATTGTTGATCAATCCTTGTTTTATTCATTGACTAAGCTGCCTAGTCAAGGTGTTTCTTTAGAGGCACTCTTGTTGATGATTGGAAACATGTTTATTCAAGTCATGATGCTCGAAAAATGCTCGTCAATGACCATGCTGACATGATTGGTAGATTGCTTGCTGGGTCATTTACTTTTGAGTGTCGCATCATGCACTATATTATTTGTCAAATTTTGCTTCCTAAGTCCACTAACCTTGCCCAAGTCTCTGAGGAGGATATAATCTTGTTGTGGACCCTTCAAACTTGTCATCAGATCGACTGGGCCCATTTTGTTTGTGAGTGCTTTGATGTGATTGATTCACGTATCACTCGGCCTGAAGATGATATGAGTTTCATCCGGCGTTCCTTCGATCCACCAGCAAATTCTTAGTTGTTTTTCTCATGTTTTACATCATTAGTTTTATGGATATTATTAGCCTTGTATTTTGGCGTTTACTTTGGATCACTTTTGAATTTTCTGCTTGCTTTGTGCTTTGGATATTTTTGTTTATGATTTGTTTTTGTTTAGATATTTCGCCCTTGATTGGCTTTTGATTTGGTTTGGTTATTTAGAATTTTATTGACTTATAATTTTCTTGACTTATGTTGTGATTGATTAAGTATGTGGATGGTTTAAGCTACTATTTTTTTTTCTTTTCTCCGATTGTTTTTGGCCATAAAACTACTATTTAAGCTACTATTTGCTAGACTTTTTATTTAGATTTTTTTGTTCTTATCTAAAAACTAGGCCATAAATTCCAATTTTAAGGGGGAGTAAGGATTAGTGCACGTATTACAAATTGTATATAGTTTCTCTTGTTTTCAAATTGTTGTCATCATCAAAAAAGGGGAGATTTTAGAAGCATACGTTGTATGAAGCTTTTGATGATTCCGAGGTTAAAAGCTATTCAAAAACATTTACAATAGACCTCCTCAACCTCAGCAGCAAAATCAGCCACAACAGAACAATTATGACCTCTCCAGCAACAGGTACAATCCGGGGTGGAGGAATCATCCCAACCTTAGATGGTTGAGTCCTTGAAAACAACAGCAGCAGCAACAACAACAACAACCTTATTTTCAAAATGCTGCTGGCCCAAGCAGACCATACGTTCCTCCACCAATCCAACAACAACAACAACAACAACAACAACAATAGCCCCAGAAATAGCAAATAGTTGAGGCCCCTCCGCAACCTTCCCTTGAAGAACTTGTGAGGCAAATGACTATGCAAAACATGCAGTTTCAACAAGAGACCAGAGCCTCTATTCAGAGCTTAAATAATCAGATGGGACAATTGGCTACACAGTTAAATCTACAACAGTCCCAGAATTCTGACAGATTACCTTCTCAATCTGTCCAGAACCCCAAAAATGTGAGTGCCATTACATTGAGGTCGGGAAAGCAGTATCAAGGACCTCAACCAGTAGCATCTTCCTCATCCACAAATGAACCTGCCCAACCTCACTCTGCTCCAGAAAAAGATGATGACAAAAATTTAAAGAGTAAGTTGCCTAGCAATTTCTATTCAGGTGAATCTTCTACAGGTAATTTTGACTTAAAGTAGCAACATATCCCTCTTCCATTCCCTCCAAGAGCAATTTCCAACAAAAAAATGGAAGAGGCAAAGAAGGAGATCATGGAAACATTTAGAAGAGTAGAGGTAAACATACCTCTGCTGGATGCAATAAAGCAAATTCCAAGATATGCTAAATTCTTAAAATGAGATCTGAACTTTGAAGTGCAATTCTTACATGATCAAATTTGAAAAAATGCACACACATGGACTCTATTTATAGCTTAAGTGTCACACAAAATTGGAGGGAAATTTAAATTTCTATTCAAATTTCACTTGAATTTGAAATTGAATTTGTGGAGCCAAATTTTGGAGCCAAATTTTCACTAATTATGATTAGTGAATTTTAGCTATGGTTCAGCCCACTAATCCAAGATCAAGTCCAAGATTCTCCACTAAGTGTGCTTAGATGTCATGAGGCATGTAAAGCATGAAGGACATGCACAAAGTGTGACTATATGATGTGGCAATGGGGTGCAGCAAGCGAATGTTCACCTCCCCCTCTAAAATTTAATTGGATTGGGCTTCTCCCAATTCGATTAAATTTATTTGCCAGCACACACATCAAATATTCACTTAATGCAAGTGAAATTACAAAACTACCCTAAAATACAAGGGCTGAAAAATCCTACATTTCTAGGGTTCCCTGCCTACATTATGGAGCCCTAAATAAAAGGCCCAAAAATAATGAAACCTTAATCTAATATGTAAAAAGATAAGTGGACTAATACTTTGCCCATAGGCCTGAAATCTACCCTAAGGCTCATGAGAACCCTAGGGCCTTCTTTTGCATCTTTGGCCCAATCTTCCTGGAGTCTTCTATCCAATACCCTTGGGGGGGTAGGATTGCATCATTCCCTCCCCCTTGAAAAGGATTTGACCTTAAATCCAGAGGTTCTTGAAACTCTGGGCTTCTTCCCTCAACACCTGTAAAAAGAATAAAAACATATATATTAGTGGTGTTTGGTATGTTGGAGTAAGGTAAGGTCTGAAAACCCATTTCCTGGGCAACTTCCCATGAGGGAACATGGTTCCTCACCAACTCAATGAGTGGTGCTACAAGTATAGAAAAATATGGGACAAACCTTTTGTAAAAGTTTGTTAAGTCATGGAAACCCCAAATTTTCCTTATACTTGGTGGAGTGGGCCACTCATGAATGACTTTAAAAAAAAAGGAAAGTAATGCAATAAAGCATACCTTTTTCTGTATTTCATGTTGATTATTCCTACCAAAAAGTACAACAAACCTAAGGTGTCCCATATGAGCCCCTAAGTTTGTATTGAAACTAAAAATAAGAACAAACCTACCTAATGAGTCGCTATGTATGTGAATCATAAAGATGTTGGATGCATGGGTGATTTTACAAAAGATTGTTGCACTACTCAACACATTCATTATGCCACCAATCACAGGGATTCGGTGCCTCATAATACCTATTTTTGACACCAACAAAGCACAAGGAGTTAAGTTCTTACGAACCAAACCTTCATCCAACAACTGCTTTTCTTGAGGAATAAGCTCAAGCTCAAGAGGTATGACAGTACTAAGGGATGATTCCCTTGATAGGAGAAGGTAGAAAGATTGTTTAAGAAGGAGTGCTCTTTTGATATCACCTTTTGTTGCTAAATGATTTTCCTTCTTAATAATCTTCTTGGAGGAATCTTTTTCCTCTTTTTCCTTCCCCTTGGCCTCTGAAGACAAGGCCTTACTATCCTTCTTTTTCTTCCTCATCCCTCTTATCTTTCATAGTTAATTGATCTTTGTCCACCTGTGAAGGTGTTTGAGGATGCAACACAAATTTAGTGCCAAGATGGGTGAGGGTAATCCCATTATTAGGCCATTTTAAATGATCTTCCTATCAAATTGCCATGGCCTTCCTAAAAGAATATGCCTTGCCTCTATAGGAACTATATAACAATTAACTTAATCCTTATATGTCCATATGGAGAAAGGTACCTTCACTTGTTAGTTAACTATCATTTCCCCTTGCTCATTGAGCCATTGAAGTTTATAAGGTTTTGGGTGGGGAATGATAGTGAGGTTCAACTTGGAAACTAATCTTGTGCTACAACAATTGCAACAAGATCCACTATCCACAATGAGAAAACAAGTTTTATCTAAAATTTTGCATCTTGTATGAAAGATGTTCTCTCTTTGGGATTGAGATAGATCACAAGATTGACCTCCAAGGAGCTTTCTAACCATTAGGAAGTCACCTTCTTCATGGGGGTAGACTTCCTCACTAGACTCTTCACCCCTTACTTCATCTTCACTTCCACTAGAGGAAGGGGAAGAAGTAGTCTCCTCTTGACTACTATAAATGTCTTGACCCCTCCTAATCATGGTTTTCTTTGTGGGGTACTGAGAGGCAATGTAACCTCTCCCAAGATATTTGAAGCATTTAATGTTGCTAGTCCTTTCTTGGGAACTAGTCTTAGGGGTGGATTTCTCTATGGTCTTACCCTTATCTTCCTTGGGTCTTGAAGGTGCAGCCCCCAAAATTCCTTGGGCTTGGTCCTTCTTTGGATAAGAGTGAAAGCCATAGGATTTTGAAGAAGGCTTTCTTTTAAGTTGTTGCCCCACTCTTATACAAAGTTGGACTAGCTCATCTAGGTCCCTATATGGAAGAAGTTCAACCTTGTCCCTCACTTCCATATTAAGCCCACTAAGGAACCTAGCTATGCTTGTTCTTTCCTCCTCCCTAAGTTCAACTCTTAAAAGGAGTAGTTCCATTTGTTGTCTATATTCTTCAACATTCATACTCCCTTGTCTAAGCCTTTGGAGCTTGTCCATAAGCTATCTTTCATAGTAGGAGGGAATGTGCCTCTTCCTAAAGGCACTCTTAAGATCATTCCAATACTCTACTAGAGGATCGCCATGAATCCTTCGTTCCATAACAAGGTAAATCCACCAATAGAGGGCATACCCTTGAAAGCTAAGGGTAGCCAATGGAATTTTCTCTCTTCACTAATATGATGGCTAGCAAAGAGTTGTTCAACCTTCATTTCCCAATCTAAGTAAGCCTCAACATTATCTTTTCCATGGAAATATGGGAGGCTAATGTTAACCTCTTGAGGCCTTCTATCCTTTTCTCTTCTTTGGGAATGATGTTTAGTATGTGAACTATGGCTCCCTCTATAATAGTCGCTAAGTTCTTCACTTAAACTCTTGCAAGAGTCATGACTACTATAGGAGGCATGTTTTTCTCTTTTCATTTCTTTCATTATTTTTCTTCTTTCTTCCTTTCTTATTTGTTCTCTCTTATCTTGATTCATTTCTACCATCTCTTTTCCTTTTTCTTTTCTTTCTAGTTTTTCTTTCAATAACTTGAAGGAAATCAACTCATCTAAGATTCTAGATAGAGGATCCTTATGAGTAGTACGCTCATCATTAACACTAGATGAATGACGACTCATGTTGGTTCCTAAGTTGTGGTTCTTTATTGTTGGCGGTTTGTATAAGGTAAAAGCTAGGGTTAAAAAGAACTCAAGATAAGTGTGATAAGCAAGAAGAAAGTATTATGTAATTACAAGATAAACTAGGTGTGACTAGTAAAGAAAATAAGCTATGAAAGTAAGCAAGACATTAAAGTGCAAGAAATATAAACTAGGCGGATCCTAGAAGTGTATGGATGACCACATTTAAGGTTCCCAACAAAACACTCACTATCCTAAGGGAAAATTGCCTAAAATTATTACACACAAATGGAAGTTTGGTAACCTATTGGAGGCTCCCAACACACTTCCAATGAAAGGCCTTTTTGTTACAAAACTTGAAAGCAATGAAGGTAAGTAAATTGCCAATTACAAAATTACAAAATGGTCCTCAATTTTGGTGGTTGTTCTCTCTTTGGTGATTCACTCAATTTGGAGTGATTCTTAGTCCAATAGCTCTTAAGGTGGTTGGCCCCTTGCTTCTTGACTCAAATTCTTCAAGGGATGGCACCAATCATCATTTCCAATTCCCTATATGGCAACTCACAAACAAGGAAACAAATAGACAAGCAATAACCAAAGACCAAAAAATGAAATGAAAGCTAAACCAATAGAGTTTTAAGAAGACAAATTTTCAAGGATTATTCAACAATTAATGCAATGAAAAGCACATAAAAGCAAGCTAGGACTCAAAGAGAAACCTAGAATGGCTCTAGAGTAGAGTAAAAAAACCTAAAAAATAAGACTCAAGAAACCTCTAGTTTTGACACTTTTTTCACACTAATTTTCAATTGAAATTTCAGAAATAAGATTGGTATAAAATAGGCACCAATTGTAGAACAAATTTTGAGTCAAAACAACAAGCACACTTCCCTTTCACTTTTCTTTTTCCTGGACACTGATTTTCCATCCAACTTGTGTGATTTTTCGTATTTTTAACTTTTATTCAAATCACTTGGTTCTTTTTTGATAATTTGTTTCCAGATGTCTAGAAAATTCAGTAAAAGTTTCAGCTCAAAATTCGCAACGGCCAATTCCCAGTAATGTTTACAAGTTCATATGTTCAAGTTGTCAGCACCAGCGATTTCAACCTAGAAATCAAGAGTAGTGTTTATGCTGCTTAAGGCTTGGATAATTACAATTAGTGTCATACCCTAATTTCGTCTGGGGACTATTGTTTGATGGCATGCAACCTTTGGTTGACCGCTTCAAGGTACTTGGCACCCTTTGTTGCACAATACGTGAAGTTCCGAGACATGCAAGAAATCAAAAGGAAGCATTGTTACGCAATTCGTGAAATTCCGTAATGAAATTCTGATACAGAGGTCAGATGTCGTACCGGATGTCACGACATCAAGCTTCAGAACATGCAGATTGTATTTGACTGTATGAACAGATTAAACAAGTAAATAACACAAGAGAATTGTTAACCCAGTTCGGTGCAACGTCACCTACATCTGGGGGCTACCAAGCCAGGGAGGAAATCCACTAAAATAGTGTTAGTTCGAAGATCTAACAGCCACTGTTTACAACCTTCTCACCTAACCACTACCCGTGCAACCTCTACCTAAGAGCCACTCTTAGATATGAGAACCCCTCTCACTCCCTCTCAATCACTCTCCCGTGTTTACAATTAAATCGAATACACACCAGAGATTGCTCTCTGAACAAAAGAGATCAACTCTACACACTCAGGTCCAACACTTGATGTTAGGGTAACATCAAGGTGGCTCACAAATCACTCAAGTCCCAAAACTCACAAAATAACTCTTCAATCCCGGACTTCGTACAGAACTCGTGCAGCCTTCATGTTTATATAGCAGTGTGCGTATCTGGGCTGCAACTACTTGTGCTGGATGAGATCTATCATTCTCCCGAAAAATCTGCACTTAAAGAACTAAAAGATACAGTTTGATCTTTTAGTTTTTATCTTTAATCTCTAATCCCTGAACGAACTATTCAAGTTTGTAATTCGAACTTTAATTATCTTTTAATTCGTTCCTAAAGATAGATCGCCAAATCTGTTGCTAACTGCACATTAATCTGTTAAAGATATAACAGATTTATGTGTCCAGTATTTTCGGGCAGGATGTCCTGGACATTGTATCCGACATCGTGGATCCTGCACATTAATCTGTTAAAGATATAACAGATTTATGTGTCCAGTATTTTCGGGCAGGATGTCCTGGACATTGTATCCGACATCGTGGATCCTGCAGCTTCAATTCTTCATTTGACATTTTGTCTTGCCTTGTGCATTGTGCAGCCCAATCTGATTCCTTGACATAGCGTTGGACATCATGTGCAGCAACTCCAGCTTTCCTTCATTGTCTAAGTGCTTATGTTTTAACAAAATTTTAGCCAATCTTTTAAAGCTCAGTAAAGCTAAGCACTAACACGTAACATGCCGGAAATCAAAAGGGAGTATTGTTACGCAATCTGTGAGTTTCCGTAACATTCCGAAAGCTAAAAAAGGAGTAATTACATGACCCGTAAGGTTCCATAACCTTACGGAAAGAAAACAAGTATCATTACAAAATTCGTAAAGTTTCGTAATGTTACGGAAAAAGAATCACCAAAAAAACAAAGGGGGTGTATTTAGTAAAAAAGGGGTGCAAATAGCAACCAGACCCACTTGGCCCTTCCAGGATGTTCCTCCAGGAGGCGGTTGCTTCTGGAGGAAGCAACCTGGCTCACCTGGGCGAGTTGCATGGCAAGCTCCTCCCCTATTTTCCTATAAATAGAGGGAGGAGTGAAGGAGAAAGAGGTTCAGCCTTCCTGGTATTTCGGGATCACTTAAAATTAGTGAGAAAAATTGTTTCCGTGAAGAAAATCCAATCCGAGGGGCTTCGGTAACGTTTCCGTGGGTGATTTCACGAAGAATTTCAACCGTTCTTCGTCGTTCGTCTTTCATTCTTCGTCGTTCTTCGGTCTTCAACCGGTAAGTTCCGGAAATCGAACTTTTCAATTCATTCTATGTACCCTTGGTGGTCCCCATTTGTTTCACGTACTTTTGTTTTCGTTTCATTTACTTTCCGTACCCCCTTTTGATGTGCTTTAATCATTTACTTAAATCATTTTCTCGCCTAATCAAAAAATAAAATAAATTTCCATCGATCATTTGAATTGTAATATCCGTTAATTTCTGTTAAAATGAAATTCGACCGTTCGGTCATGCCGTAACCACGTTGGAAACCAAAAAGAGTTAAAATAATAATATAATAATAAAAAAATATCTTTTAGTAAAATAAACCCAAAAAAATCAATCGGACGTTTCTCTTTTGGATTTCTCTTTCTTAATTGAATTGACTAATAACTAAAGTGAAACTAAGGCTAAAATCAACTCGCAAAGTCAAGCTCGTCCGCAAAAAATCTATAAAGGATTTTAAAGTTCGATACCTCAGTTTTTTTCACCAAGTAAAAATGGATCATTTTAAGGTCCAACGCCTTAAAAGGACCACCTTCCAAGTAAAAAGAATCGCTTGATTCGCCCTTTAGAAAGAACTACGTAGGTCTGATTTCCTCTTCGATGGAGGGTACATAGGAGCAAGAGCCCCGCTTTTGTCGACCTCAAAAATAAAAAAGAAATAAAAGTTTAGATACACAATTTCACACAATTCTAATTTAAGGCTGTTGTCCTTTGGGACAAACGTGAGAGGTGCTAATACCTTCCTCAAACGTAAATACAACTCCCGAATCTGGAATATTCTTTATGACCGGTTTCCTTCGGTTTTTCCGACGTTTTTCACAAATAAACGTTGGTGGCGACTCCACGCATTTTCCTCCTTTGGAAGACGCACCCGTGAGCCCACGCGTTGCCCTCCCGCAAAAGGGTAGGTTGCGACAGTTTGCGACTCCACTGGGGACTATTTTGTGAGTTAGGCGTATTTTAGGAAAGTGTGGAATTATGTAACTTTGTGTGTGCGTTTTTTTGAGCTGTGTAAAAATAATAAATGTTGTCTTTTCCACATTCTTACACTGCATTCTAAGCACCCACGGGTTTGAGTAAAAAAGGGGCCTTTTACCCGGGTTCATGGAAATCTAAGGAGTGGAGGTGAATCTATGGTCATGCTATGTGTTGTCGCTGGTATTCCATACCGCCGCAATATTATTATCTTGAGTGATAATACCTCTAGAAAACAGCCATGTGAGATATGAATCATTGGGGGTAGTTATTAGAGACCCCTAGATATTATCCTATAGGTCCCTAAAATAGGAGCACGGAGCAAACACGTTGCGTGCCATTTTTAACACTGCCATGCATGTAGACCTAAATGTCATGTACGCCTTTGCTGTATGATTATTTATGGATATTTCCATGCTATGTGCATCCCCGTGTTATGCTTTTGCGCGTCTACATCATGTCGTCACGCACACGTTGTATGTTGGTCTCGTCTTTTGTCATGGGAAGCCGGAAGGTCCATATCACCTTCTTAACTACACACATGGGGCACTGCATCCCCAAATACGCAAGTAAGAAGAGATGATTTTTGCGGGCTCTCGTGTCCGTAAATGCATTCATATCATGCATCACATAAGCATCTCTTCATGACATCATAATTAACATATCATTCCTGTATTTGTCCGTTATCATATCCCAGCATCACATTTTGCATGAGTCATTGCATCATCATGCATATGCGTTTAACATACTTTTTGTTCTACAAACCGCATACCTTTTGTTTTCATGTTTACTCATGCATGATCCTTGCATTTTCGTCTACAAAATGAAAACAAAAAGGGGAGGCGTGAAAATTCATGCTACATTCTTAGTTGCATGTGTGAGGTACCATGAGCCAACCATGTTGGGATCATAAACCCATTTCTAAAAAAAATATATTAACAACAAAACAAAATGATTGAGCATGGTACCTAATGCGTGGTTAACTTGGAAATGATGTCTCTTCGGGCATCTTAACCTCATAATTACATTTTCCATGCAGAGCATACGAATTCTCGAGTCATTCATCCCTATGAAATGTTGTTGAAGTATTGGCGATCAGAATTGTCATTCCTTGGATTATAGGGTTGAACCAAGCTCATGCTTTTACGAAAAAGTTCATCAAGTCAAGTTGAAGCATGGAAGTAACTATCTTGCAAAAAAATAGGGCAAAAATGGATCGAGTTACATCACTGCTTCATCTACTGCCAAACACATTTAGGATTGTTAATGTCCTTGTTACTTCCAGTTTCACCTTGACAAAGATGTAATGGACCATGTTAAAAATCTAAATTGATTCAACCCATGTCCTGCATAAAATATCACAATACTTCAACCGTGCATCATTCACATATATTCATGCTTTTCATTGGTTGTATTGTTCATTACATTCTTTCCTTAAAAAAAAGGAGAAAACTTAATCATTGTTATAAAAAAGAAAAAAACATGCTTTACGATGCCCTTACCAAACTCGTGCTAGAGCTAGAGTAATGGGTAAAGTAGAGGAGGTACAAGAGCAGATGAAGGCCGACATGGAGGCCATGAAAGAGCAAATGGCCACAATGATGGAGGCCACGATGAGCATGAAGAAGATAATGGAAGCCAATGCGGTTGCAATTGCCGCTTCCAGCACTGTTGCTAAGGTGAACTCGATGCCCCCATCTGGCCTCAACCAAATGAATCATCCAACCTCAGCTATGGTAGGCAAAGATTTGGGAAGTACGGGCGGCCCCCATTATGCGCAAATTCAAAACGAGCACGCCTTCCCGCCATATGGCTTGCCTCCCAACTATACGCCACCCAATGTGGCATACACTCCCAATGAGAATGTCAATAACTCCAATCCTATACCCATTGAGAGCCAACAACCCCAAACTATCATGCACATGTCTCTTAAACTGTGGGGGAGACACATGAAATTCCACACCACAATCTAGCCGACTTTGAGCCTTGCCTCGGATATTCCACTGAAGGGCAAGCAGTGGGTGGTATACCCCTACAAAACACTTTGGAGGGCCCTCAATATCACCCACAACCACTCCCCTCACATTCCACAGCGATTAAAAACCCTCATGCTATGGCGGAAATGGGAAAGTTGGATCATCTAGAGGAAAGGCTCAGGGCCATTGAAGGAGGTAAAGATTATGCCTTTGCTAACCTAGAAGAGTTGTTCCTAGTACCCAATATCATCACCCCTCCCAAGTTCAAGGTGCTGGACTTTGACAAGTACAAGGGCATATGCAAAAGATGAGAAATTGCTGATACATTCCTTCCAAGAAAGTCTTATGGGGTAGCCGTTACCTGGTACACTAACTTGGAACCTTCCCAAGTCCATTCTTGGAAGGACCTAATGGTTGCCTACGTTAGGCAGTATCAATACAATTATGATATGGTTCCAGATAGGATGCAACTACAGAACATGTGCAAAAAGGGACATGAATCTTTCAAAGAATACACCCTAAGGTGGAGGGATCTAGCAGCCCAAGTGGCACCCCCAATGATGGGAAGGGAGATGGTAATCGTGATGGTAGACACATTACCAGTATTCTACTATGAAAATGGTGGGTTACACACCTTCAAGCTTTGCGGATATGGTCTTCACCGACGAAAGGATCAAAGTGGGTCTAAAAAGAGGCAAATCTGATCATCATGCTTTGATAAATGCAAAAAAAACTGGGACAAATGAAGAGGGTGAGAATGAGGGAGAAGCCCATGCTGTGATTGCCATTCCTATACAGCCAAGTTTCCCACCAACCCAACAATGTCATTACTCAGCCAATAACAAACCTTCTCCTTCCCTACCACCCAATTATCCACAAAGACCATCCCTAAATCAACCACAAGGCCTGTCTACCACACAACCAATGCTAAACACCACCTTTAGCACGAACCAAAACACCAACCAATAAGGAATTTTGCAGCAAAAAGCCTTAGGATTCACCCCAAATTCTGGTGTCATATGCTAAACTTACTCTCATATCTACTCGATAATTCAATGGTAGCCATAACCCCTGCTAGGTTTCCTCAACCTCCATTTTTCCGAGGATACGACTTGAATGCAACATGTGCATATCATGGAGGAGCCCTGGGGCATTCCATTGAGCACTGTATCACCCTGAAGCATAAGGTGCAAAGTCTAATTGATGTGGGCTGGCTGAAATTTGAGGAGAATCGCTTGTTGAATCCTAACACTGACAAGCGACACCACACATGGGGCAATTTTGAAAGCTGTTGTTAGATGTCTCTAATGACTCATCAGGATCTTCAAGTTTATGCCATTATTGTAAACCATAGTTACAACGCTAAATATAAATGGATAAATCTGACATCTTTGTCCCTCATCCTCTCGTAATTACATCTTTGCTTCCACTGGAATGTGGGTGCAAGCCATTGGTTTGTTTGCTCGAGCGACATGCGCTCCTAAGTGCTGACTTCCAAGACCGTTCAATCAGAAATTACTCGTCTTGCACGTTGGTGGGGGTGCCGTAAAACAACGAGTAAAGTTCAAAACAAATAAGTTTCAAAATAAAAAAAATAAAAAAAAGGTTGAAAAAGAAAAAGAAAAAAAAAAGCATTTGATTGACTGTGTTTTCAAGACGTTCATGTGACCTCATTTTATCATTCCGGAAAGTTTGTCTTTTTAGAGAGAAGTGAGTTATCAAGAATAGGATGTTGGACAAATGACCTCAGTTATCTTAAGAAAGGGGGGTTGAATTAAGATACAAAGACTATTCCCCAATTAAACTTTCACTTTCTGGATTAACAATGCACCCTTAACATGAATTACTCAAAAGACAATTCAAAATAAACTTCTTTAAAGCAAAAGATAAATAGCAATAAATAAAAGAAGTTTAAGGGAAGAGAGGAATGCAAACTTGATTTATACTGGTTCGGCCACTTCTCATGCCTACGTCTAGTCCTCAAGCAACTCACTTGAGACTTTCCACTCTCTTTGTAAAACTCCTTTTACAAAGTCTGAACCACACAGGGACAACCCTTTCCTTGTGTTCGGGAATCCTCTACAACAAGAGACCCACGGTCTCTTAATCCCTTTTCAGAAATAAGAAGAAGAGAAGAAGAAATCTCTCTTAAAAGAGATATATTGTACAATGAAGATCAATCAAAATTCCTTATTGAATATGCAAGTGGTTGACCAAGGAATCTTTTTGAGAGGATAAGACATTTCAGTTCAGAAAAACTCTTAATCTTTTGAGAGGATAAAACTTTTTGGGCAATGAAAACTCTCTTTAAATTTGCGTTTCCAAGTCACCTTTGATGGCCATTCATAAACCATTTGAATAGATGTGACACTTGGAAATTATTTTTTGAAAATCCCCTATTGTGTAATCGATTACAAGACTTGTGTAAATCGATTATAGGCTTTAAAATTTGAATTAAAACGTTCAATAAACTGCTGGTAATCAATTACCATCCATGTGTAATCGATTACACATTATAAATTTTGAATTCAAATTTCTAGTGACTGTTATAAACATTTTCAGCTGCTGGTAATCGATTACCAGAGAGTAAATCTCAAATTGAAATGATTTAGATAGAATTCTTTGGCCAAACCTTTTGCTTTTTCAATTTGGAAACTTCTTCCTAAGATTCTAGAGATCGACTTGATCATATATCTTGATTTTCTTGGATTCTTGGATTCTTGTCTTGAATAAAACTTAGAAGCACTTGATCCTTTGGCATCATCAAAACATCAAAATAGCTTGCTTCTACATAGGAGTCATTTGACTTAATCCATCAACTGAAAAAAAATCCTTCAATTATTTCTCATCCTTGGAAAATTCTTTTTGCAAGAATCAACTGCTTCTTTCATTCTTCCTCACTACGAGGTTGTGAAAACAAGATGACGATTGGTACCTCAAAGCCTTACATTAGGGCAATGAGGGGCACCGTGCATGAACCTCAAGCGAGCCTAGGGGAAGATTAGAAGTTCTCACCCAATAGGTTCCCTGCTACAAGGTCATGACAAAAGACAACGATTGGTACCTCAAAGCCTTACACTGGGGCAATGAAGGGCACCGTGCATGAACCTCAAGCGAACCTAGGGGCAGATTAGAAGTTCTCACCCAATAGGTTCCCTGCTACAAGGTCATGACGAAAGACAATGAATGGTACCTCAAAGCCTTACACTGGGGCAATGAGGGGCACAGTGCATGAACCTCAAGTAAACCTAGGGGCAGATTAGAAGTTCTCACCCAATAGGTTTCCAGCTACAAGGTCATGACGAAAGATAACAAATTGGTACCTCAAAGCCTTACACTGGGGCAATAAAGGGCATTGTGCATGAGCCTCAAGTGAACGTAGGGGCCGATCAAAAGTTCTCACCCATCGATGTTTTTAAACAAAAAAAAAGGGGGGGGGGGAGGGGGACAAACCCTAGGATTTCAATGGATTGATTAAACATCAAATGAGTCCATTGTCATCACTCCAAAATGGTCAAGTGACTAAATCAAACAGAACACACACTCTGAGGGAGTTCCCGGAGAGATTTGCAAAAGATAGGATAAGGTTGCATGGACTATCACCTCTTTCAAAATGACAGTCAATCTGTGTTTTCCAAAAAAAAATCAAATCAAAATCAAAATCAAAAAATAGGGAAATAATGTCATGAACATTGTACAACTTTCCATTACATTGCATTGTCTCATATGAAGTCCGCATTTACCAAATTTCACGACAAAGGTTGCATGCATCTGCATCCCTAAAATTCATGTTAACTGCATAGATTTCCTACATCTAATGTCCAATCTTTTGAATTTGGAATGACCGGCCCTCTCAATGAGTCAATCTCATGCTTTCTCATAAGGGTGGACCCTTGGGTACTAGTACCCTCACCTTCAGAGGACTACACGTCCTCACCTTCAGAAGACTACACGTCCTCACCTTCAGAAGACTATATGTCCTCACCTTCAGAGGACAACACGTCCTCACCTTCAGAGGACAACACGTCCTCACCTTCAGAGGACTACACGTACTCACCTTCAAAGGGCTACATGCCCTCACCTTCAGAGGACTACATGTCCTCACCTTTAAAGGACTACACATCCTTGCCATCAGAGGACTACACGTCCTCGCCTTCAGAGGGCTACACGTCCTCACCTTTAGAGGACTACACGTCCTCACCTTTAGAGGGTTGCACGTCCTTGCCTTCAGAGGGCTGCACACCCTCGCCTTTAGTGGGCTGGATGCCCTCACCTTCAAAGGGTGACACGTCACCAACTTTAGAATGCTACGTGTCCTCACTTTCAGTGGGCTCCATAGCCACACCTTAAGAGAATTTAAGGTCCTCTGCCCTTAATGCTTAACCGACACATGCGCTCCCAGTTAAGGGGTGAGTAGTTTCCTTTTATCAATTCCTGGGCCACCCCCTGATATTGGAGGGCGACCAACTGTGCGAACACAACCAGAGAAGGAGGCTATCACGCAACTACTATGCATACCGGGGCAAGATTTCACCCGTGCCACTGCAAAGAGACGAGTGCAGATCCTGCGCACCAACATGACCACTCTTACACAAATATAGATGACGTTGCTACTTAGCAACATTCTGCCCAGCGACCGCAGTGCCGATCTCCCCCTGCGGAAGTATCAGTTGGTTTGTGCCGTCCCGACATAGGTAAGTATGCATTTGGTTCAAATGATTTCTGATGTCATCTATTATTTGTAGGGGTTGTGCCCACTAGACGTCCAGCGGACCCGGAGAAGTCCAACAGGGCCCTGGGGTTTCCAGCTCTAGTTACGGGCCTCTGTCAGTCCTACAGGGTGCCCGTTTCCCCTAGCAAGGTCACGCCATCATGACATAGGTAAGTATGCATGTGGCTAAATTGATTTCTAATGCCATCCACTATTTGCAGGGACTGTGCCCACAAGATACTCGGTGGACCCGGAGGAGCCCAACAGGGCCCTGGGGTTTCCGGCTCTGGTTACGGGCCTCTATTAGTGCTATAGGGTGCCTGTTCCCCCCAACAAGGTCACGCCATCATGACATAGGTAAGTATGCACATCACTCAACTGATTTCTGATGTCATCTATTGTTTGCAAGGATCGCGCCCGCAAGACACCCAGTGGACCTGAAGAAGTCCAACAGGGCCTTGGAGTTGCCAGCTCTGATTACGGGCCTCTGTCAGTTCTACGGAGTGTTTGTCGCCCCCAGCAAGGTCATCAGGCCCCCTATTAATCGGGCTTTCATCAAGAAGTATTGCGCCCCTAGGCAGGCGCAAGGCGAGACACCACAGTAGCCTGGGGATGGCTGGCAGCGGGCAACAGACGCACCGCCGCCACCTCCAAAGCCCCTCAACTCATCCATAAAAAAGTTAGTGTGTTGCCTACGACCCATGGCCGACCAGCAGGTGACCAAGTCCAAAGCCAAAGATAAGCAAAGTACTAGGTTCGTGGCCGACAAGTCATCAAGCGTCCCGTTAAAGAAGCGCTACTAGGAGGCAACCTAGTACCTTTTAAATCCCTGCTTGTTATTTGATCACTTTTGTTTCTCAAGTCATAGTAGGACACACCTAGTTGCTCATGATCCTAGGAATTTAAATAAAACAAGCGCAAGCTCGGAGGGTAGTCATACCTCACAAAATATATGTATGTGTGTTTAGGCAGTGAAAATACCTTAGATATGCATGTATGTAGCAAAAAAAAATACTTCACAAAATATATATGCGTATGTTTAGGTAGAAAAATACCTTAGATATGCATGTATATAGCAAAAATGCCTCACAATATATATATATATATATATATATATATATATATATATATATATATATATATGTATGTATGTATGTTTGGGTAGCAAGATACCATGGATACACATGTATATAGCAAAAATACCTCACAAAAATATACACATGTTTAGGTAGCAAGATACCTCATGAAAAAAAAAACAACAAAAACAAAAACAAAAAGAGAACAAAAATATATCTTTCAGCTAAAAAGCCAACATGCTTTTGAAAAGAGATAACTTCCAGCTTTTCTTTGAAAAAAATTTCACTGATCATAACCAGTTTTTGAAAAAAGATGTATGCACCTGAAGGGTGAATGCTGTGAAAATTTTCCCGAACGCCCAAAATAGACTTGGATGAATGCATGATTTGATAAAAGAACATATTTTGGAAACACTGGGTTGACTTAAATAGGGAAAATGAATCCTGAGCCCTAGTGTCACATAACCATAAAAACTTGATGCTTGAGTGTCCTCATAGGTGCATGCATGACCAGTTTTGCATAAAATTTCCTAATCGTCATCATTGCATGTGTGTCATGGAAATAATGTGGGGCATCCCCTTTATCCCTGAACCGTTGTCCAAACACTGACATATATCATGACCAGCCGTTCTACAAGCCTTGAGCCAAAATCCCAACTTATCATAAACCTTGACCCTGGGTGAGAATGTCAATCCTTGCCCTCAGAAGAAAACAAAAAAAGAAGGAAAGAAAGAAAATTCCCAATAAAAGAGGGGGAGAAAGCAAAAAAAGAAAGAAAGAAAGAAAGAAAGTTCCCGATCAAAGATCAGAAGAAAACAGAAGAAACATCCAAAAAGGTCTTTGGACCAGACAATATCCGAACAATACAGAATTGTCACCAAGTAAACGAAAAAAAAAAAGAAAGGAAACCACGACCTAAAGTGGCCCTCTCCCTTTGATTGCCAACCAAAATCTTGTGCGTCGGTGACTTGTTCACCTCACACTAAACAAAAACAAAAAAGGAAAAGGCCAAAAACACTCAAAGCCAAATTTCCCACCAAGAAAACAAACCATTCCTAAGAAAAAGTCCTATTGATCCATGATCACGCATGTAATCTTTGATTTGATAGGAAATGATTTTCAAAATCAAGTCATGACATATCTATGGTTCGGAATTAGGATAAAACACTTACCTGTGTGAGATTGATACACTTTGAGTGATTTTCTTCTATTTTTGTTGAACCCAGTGCTTCCTCTAAATGGTCATTTAGAAACGAAATGCTAACATCCAAAATCTCATTTACGGTTATGAACAAATATCGTATCTATAAAGAAAAGAAAAGAGTTTTTTATATGTAAAAAGTGTATGGAAAGATTTTGTGTGTGTGTAAATAATGTGTGAAAAGAAATTCTTGTGTGTGAGCAATGAATGTATATAAAGAAATTTTTGTATAAACCACAAGTGTATGTTGAAAAAGAAAAAAAGAAATCTTTGAACAGGAATAGGGTTTTTATAGACCATGTTGATATAAAGAGAAAGAGTTTTTAATGCATGGGTATACGGAAAGAGGTTGTCATGTATAGGAATGTAGGTGTACAAAGAAAAAGTTTTTCTCATAGATAACGATGGATGTATAGTTTTTGCAAACAAAAAGAAAAAGAAAGAAAGACCTCAAAGGTCAGCATGTTATGGTCATAGGAAGCATAAATCATTTGTAGAGAGCAAACATATCTTTTGGAAACAAGAGACTGACACTAAGAGTTTATTTTCCAGAATAACCAAGATGAGAATGGATGGATTCGTTGAACCGATGAAAGAACATAATTTGGAAATATTGGCTCTACTTGTGTAAATCCCAAGCCTTAGTATCACAATGCCATAAACTGGATGGTTGAGTACCCACCTAGCTGTAGCCATGACTAATTTTGCACGTTGTTCCCAAATCATCATTGTTACGCGTACCTCGCAGAAATAATATGGTAATTCAACCCAAGACCGACATCTTGACACATGAATTTGTTTTGCCTCGAATATCAAAATCGGGCTCGCACGATAAAAAGACCATGTTGAGACACAACCTTAAGCTACTTTGAACCTTGGCCCATGAAAAGAGTCATCATCCTTTCCCCCGAAGAAAAGGACAGTAGAATCTCCTCAAGGAAGAGCGAATAACGAATGCTAAAACCCGAATTCCCAACCAAAGATCGGAAAGGAAGAAATTAAAAGAAAGAAAAGGAAAGGAAAAGAAGGATTCCCGATCGAAGATCGGAAGAAAGTAAAAAGAAAAGGATCGAAGGAAAAACAGAATAATTCCCAATCGATACAGGAAACCAGGAAAGAGAATAGAGGATCTTCTGACAAGATAAATTTTTCGGCAAGGTAAATGACTGCCGGCAAAGGAAAACCCATTTTTGAAATAGTTCTTCCTTTGGGATTGCCATTCAAAGTCGCTCTTGACTGGTGATATCCCGCCCCACATAAACAAAGAGGAAAAGACCGACACACCCAGCTTCCTCTCCAAAAACACTACCCTCGAGAAGATCCTATTGATCTGTGATCGTGCATGTGATCTTTTGGTTCGATAGGAAATCATGTGCAAAATAAAGTCATGGTGCAGTTATGGTTTGGGATTAGAGTAGAACACTTGCCTATGTGAGTTTTTATACACTATGAGTGATTTTATTCCCAGTTTCAGTTTGACCCGACGTTTCCCCTGAATGTTCATTTAAAAGCTAAATGTTGACATCCTGCCCTTCATTTTCAGTTACAAGGAAAATTACCTTTGGCATGGGTATATTGTTTCTCTAAGATATGGTGCTCTCGCGAATGATTTATTTTTCCTTGCTAAAGCATGTTCGCCTTTTTAAGTGAAAAAACCCAGTGGACCATTCGATCCTACCAACAAATCTTATTCAGAGACCCATGAATTGATTTCCTAGCGTTGTTCATGCGTCCTCCACCATCGAGTCTGGAGCCCCATGAGTTGATTGCCTAGCGCTGTTTGTCAATCCTCCACCCTCAAATCTTATTCGGAGACCCATGAATTGATTGCCTAGCGCTATTCATGCGTCCTCCACCATCAAATCTGGAGCCCCATGAATTGATTGCCTAGCGTTGTTCGTCTATCCTCCACCCTCAAATCTTATTCGGAGACCCATGAATTGATTGTCATTCATGCATCCTCCACCATCGAGTCTGGAGCCCCACAAATTGATTGCCTAGCGCTGTTCGTCTATCCTCCACCCTCTAATCTTATTCAGAGACCCATGAATTGATTGCCTAGCGTTGTTCATGCGTCCTCCACCATCGAGTCTGGAGCTCCACGAATTGATTTCCTAGCGCTGTTCGTCTATCCTCCACCCTCAAATCTTATTCGGTGACCTATGAATTGATTGTCTAGCGTTGTTCATGCGTCCTCCACCATCGAGTCTGGAGCCCCACGAATTGATTGCCTAGCGTTGTTCGTCTATCCTCCACCCTCAAATCTTATTCGAAGACCCATGAATTGATTGCCTAGCGCTGTTCATGCATCCTCCACCATTGAGTCTGGAGCCCCACGAATTGATTGCCTAGCGCTGTTCGTCTATCCTCCACCCTCAAATCTTATTTGAAGACCCATGAATTGATTGCCTAGCGCTGTTCATGCGTCCTCCACCATCGAGTCTGGAGCCCCACGAATTGATTGCCTAGCTCTGTTCGACTATCCTCCACCCTCTAATCTTACCCGGAGCCCCATGAATTGATTGTCATTCATGCATCCTCCACCATTGAGTTCGGAGCCCCACGAATTGATTGCCTAGCGCTGTTCGTGTATCCTCCACCATCCTATTCGGAGCCCCATGAATTGATTGCCTAGCGCTGTTCATGTGTCCTCCGTTATTAAACGCGGAGCCTCCGGTGACTGGGAAATATGTTTTTTTGTTATTTTCCCGATCGGCTCCTTCGCCAAACATGTGTATATGTATATATTATGTTATTGGTGTCTTTTGTTTGTGTTTGTTTTGGAGAGGCAATTGTCATACCCTAATTTCATCCGGGGACTATTGTTTGATGGCATGCCACCTTTGGTTGACCGCTTCAAGGTACTTGGCACCCTTTGTTGCACAATACGTGAAGTTCCGAGACATGCCGGAAATCAAAAGGAAGCATTGTTACGCAATCCGTGAAATTCCGTAACATGTCGGAAATCAAAAGGGAGTATTGTTATGCAATCCGTGAGTTTCGGTAACATTCTGAAAGCTAAAAAAGGAGTAATTACATGACCCGTAAGGTTCCGTAACCTTACGGAAAGAAAACAAGTATCGTTACGAAATTCGTAAAGTTTCGTAACGTTACGGAAAAAGAATCACCAAAAAAAAGCAAAGGGGTGTATTTAGTAAAAAAAAGAGGTGCAAATAGCAACCAGGCCCACTTGGGCCTTCCAAGATGTTCCTCCAGAAGGCGGTTGCTTCTGGAGGAAGCAACCTGGCTCACCTGGGCGAGCTGGGTGGCAAGCTCCTCCCCTATTTTCCTATAAAATGAGGGAGGAGTGAAGGAGAAAGAGGTTCAGCACTCCTGGTATTTCGGGATCACTTAAAATTAGTGAGAAAAATTGTTTCCGTGAAGAAAATCCAAGCCGAGGCGCTTCCGTAACGTTTCCGTGGGTGATTTTGCAAAGATTTTCAACCGCTCTTCTTCGTTCTTCGGTCTTCAACCGGTAAGTTCCCGAAATCTAACTTTTCAATTCATTCTATGTACCCTTAGTGGTCCCCATTTGTTTCGCGTACTTTTATTTTCGTTTCATTTACTTTCCATACCCCCTTTTGACGTGCTTTAGTGATTTACTTAAATCATTTTCTCGCCTAATCAAAAAATAAAATAAATTTTCACCAATCATTTGAATTGTAATATCCGTTAATTTCTATTAAAATGAAATCCGACCGTTCGGTCATGCCGTAACCACGTTGGAAACCAAAAAGAGGTAAAATAATAATATAATAATCAAAAAATATCTTTTAGTAAAATAAACCAAAAAAAATCAATCGGGCGTTTCTCTTTTGGATTTCTCTTTCTTAATTGAATTGACTAATAACTAAAGTAAAACTAAGGCTAAAATCAACTCGCAAAGTCAAGCTCGTCCGCAAAAAATCACTAAAAAGGATTTTAAGGTTCGATACCTCAGTTTTTCTCACCAAGTAAAAATGGATCATTTTAAGGTCCAACGCCTTAAAAGGACCACCTTCCAAGTAAAAAGAATCGCTTGATTCGCCCTTTAGAAAGAACTACGTAGGTCTAATTTCCTCTTCGATGGAGGGTACATAGGAGCAAGAGCCCCGCTTTTGTTGACCTCAAAAATAAAAAAGAAATAAAAGTTTAGATACACAATTTCACACAATTCTAATTTAAGGCTGTTGTCCTTTGGGACAAACGTGAGAGGTGCTAATACCTTCCTCAAACGTAAATACAACTCCCGAATCTGGAATATTCTTTATGACCGATTTCCTTCGGTTTTTCCAACGTTTTCCACAAATAAATGTTGGTGGCGACTCCACGCATTTTCCTCCTTTGGAAGACGAACCCGTGAGCCTCGCCTCGCTCGCCCGCAAAAGGGTAGGTTGCGACACTTAGAACATAATGTGACAATTATTATGACTAAACATGACTCTAAGACAACATGGATTAAGTGATTTACACTTAGATTTTTTTGTTGTTTTTTAAAATCAATATTTTGGAAGAAAATTTAGATCTAAAGGTTTAGCACAAGAAGATTATGACTGAAAAATGATAGAACCTTAAATCAACACAAAAACATGATTCAAGAGTAGATCTATAAAATTTGAACTATAGAAATGCAAGAAGAAGTTTAGATCTAAGATTTAATCGGTTTATTTTTTAGAATCTACTCTAAACAGAACCAAAACACAAGACAATGGAGGATATACATGGATAATAACATGAAGAACAAGGAATTAAAGTGAATTCACCGAACAAAAAGATAGTGGAAGCAAAAGAACATCACCTAGATGAAGATGCTCTGATACCACATGATGTAGCTCCATGTGGAGCTTGTAGGCCTTGGATCTTCTTCATCAATGGAGTCCTTTGCTTCTTGAAGTTCAATGGCAGCGAAATGGAGAAGGAAGAAAGATGATTGGAGACGCCACTTCAAGGAGAATATGAGTCAAGAAGAAGCTCACAACCATAGGAAGCCATGAATAAGCGCTTGAAGGTAGGAGAAGATGAATGGAGGGAGAGGGAGAGAAGGAGCACGAAATTTTGTGCCTCAAATGAGGTCTGAACTTTGAAGTGTAAATGCACACACATGGCCTCTATTTATAGCCTAAGTGTCACACAAAATTGGAGGAAAATTTGAATTTCTATTCAAATTTCACTTGAATTTGTGGAGCCAAATTTTGGAGCTGAAATTTCACTAATTATGATTAGTGAATTTTAGCTATGGTTCAGCCCACTAATACAAGATCAATTCCAAGATTCTCTACTAAGTGTGCTTAGGTGTCATGAGGCATGTAAAGCATGAAGGACATGCACAAAGTATGACTATATGATGTGGCAATGGGGTGTAGCAAGCAAATGCTCACCTCCCCCTCTAAAATTTAATTGGATTGGGCTTCTCCCAATTCAATTAAATTTATTTCCCAACACACACATCAAATATTCATTTAATGCATGTAAAATTACAAAACTACCCCTAATACAAAAACTAGTCTAGGTGCCCTAAAATACAAGGGCTGAAAAATTCTACATTTCTAGGGTACTCTACCTACATTATGGAGCCTTAAATAAAAGGCCCAAAAATAATGAAACCTTAATCTAATATGTACAAAGATAAGTGGGCTCATACTTAGCCCATGGGCCCGAAATCTACCCTAAGGCTCATGAGAACCTTAGGGTCTTCTCTTGCATCTCTAGCCCAATCTTCTTAGAGTCTTCTATCAAATGCCCTTGGGGGTAGGATTGCATCAAATCTTGGGCTCTCATGAAAATGCTTCATCCTTGATCTCTACTATACCATGAGAAAAAACATTTGTAACAACAAAAGTCCTACCATATAAAACGAAGCTTACTGGATACGAGCTTAAGGCGAGAATTGAATAAAAGCACTACCATCTAGAATGAAGTTTACCGGATATGAGCTTAAGGCGAGAATTGAATAAAAGCATTTTCTGGCCAACATGAAACTCATTCCTTAAGATCATTTATAATGGAAATGCTTGATATTCTCCTTGTAGTTCTTATAGGCATCCAGGTAGAGCTCGTTGGATTTCTTATAGGCATCCTAGTAGAGCTTCTTAAGTTCTTAAAAATGAAGCTTTCTCCCAATGCCCATATAGTCAAATGCTAAGTTAACACTCTTCACCACCCAATAAGCACGATGCTCAATCTCCACATGTAGATGACATGTTTTACCAAAGACAATCCAATAAGAAGACATTCCTATTAGGGTCTGGTAAGTTATCCTATGAGCCTACAAAGTATCCTCATGCAGCTTGCTCCAATCCTTCCTATTAATTTGGGGGTGATATGTTATGGCAACTCTATGTACAACCCCATACTTTTGAAGCAAATCTATCATGTTCTTGTTGAAAAAATGGCTCCCCTAGTCACTAATGATGTCCTTAGGCACACCATACCTACAAAATATATTGGACCTCACAAAATCCTTAACCTCTCAAGCATCATTAGTCTTTGTGGCCTTAGCATCCACCCACTTGGAGACATAATCTAGCACAAGAAATATATATGAATCACTAAAAGAAACAGAGAAAGCCCATGAAATCAATACCCCAAACATCAAAAACCTCACAAAAGAGAATGGCTTGTTGGGGCATCTCATGCCCACTAGTGATGGCCACTCCTACCCGCTAGCACTGCTTATAAGTGGAAAAGGCCTGATGTGCATTTCTAAAAATGGTGGGCCAATAGGACCCACTATCAAGCACTTTTCTTGTTGTCTATTGTGGTCCATAATGTCCTCCATCAAGGGAGGCATGACAAAAATGGAGCATTGACTAGATCCCATGGTCTGAAATGCATCTACAGATCACCTAGTCACTACAAAATTTGCACAAGTAAGGTTTATCTCACACATACTATTTAACAACATTTTTTAATTTAACAATCTGATTCCTACGTAGTTGTTGGGGTAAAATAGCAGCAACCTGATAATTCACAATATCAATAAACTAAGGGGAAATTGATGTGGCTGCAATTGCATAAGGTGCTCATCAGAAAAATGGTTCCTAATAGGAAAAAAGGTCTAGTGCTCTTTCAATCCTGATCAAATGGTGAACAACTAGGTTCTCTACACCACTCTTATCTCTTATCTCTATATCAAACTCCTGAAGGAGAAGCATCCATCTCATCAATCTAGGTTTAGCATCAGGCTTTTTCAACAAGAATTTTAAATTTGCATGGTTAGAGATAACAATAGTCTTGGAGACAAGCAAATAAGGTCGGGAATTATCTAAAGCAAAATCTATAGCTAAAAGCTCCTTCTCAGTGGTGGTGTAGTTTGCTTGAGTTGCTTCCAATGTGTGAGAGACATAGACTATGACATGATGAACTCTACCAACACGTTAAGCTAAAACAACCCCAAGTTCTAAGTTAGAAGAATCATACATGAGCTTAAAAGGAAGGTCCCAATCAAGTGCTTGAATAATGGGAGTTGTGACAAGTCTTCTTTTTAGCTCCTAAAATGTTGTCTAGCATGACTGATCAAACTCCACATCCTTTTGAGGAAGGTTGGACAACGGCAATGTTGTTGGTATAGCCAAGAATCTAGAAAGGGGGTTGAATGGATTCTTTCGAAAACTTTATCACTTAACTTCTTAATTCAATTAAAGTTAGTACCCTTTCACAAATCAAGGTTTTCACAAATGATATATTAAAGCAAGATCAACAACACTTAAAACCAATATATCCAAAAACCTTAGAGAATAGAGTTATATGAACTTTTCACATCAATTCCATTACCAAGATTGAATAACAAGACAAAGGTTTAGAGTTAAAGAGAATCAAACACAAGGTTTATACAGATTCATTCCTAGAAGGACCTACACCCAGATGTTCTAATGACCCTTAGAACTTTCACTAATAAAGAATCAAGTACAAACACTATGCACAAGTAATTCCTTAATACTCTACTCTTCCTTGAACCCTACAAGAGAAAGATTGGGATTTGAAACCCTATCAACTCACAAATAACCCCTGATAACCCTAATCAATGTCAAAAACTAGAAAGAATTCAAAATAGGATTGAATATACCTGAATGCTAAGATCATAAAATATTTAAGCCTTTCTTTCTTTGCTCAAATCATGATGAAGAATGAATGAATCTTGACCATCATGAATCTCTTGTTGAAAATGCAGAATTCTTCTTTTAGATGACTCTTAGAAAGTATTTCCAAAAGATAAGATCAAAAGCGAAGTCATTAATAAGAATGATCAATAGAAGATATATATAGTTTTTAACCAAAAAAATAATCAATTATCATAAGGGGTAATCAATTAATTTGTCAAAATCTCTCTTGATCTACATTTCTAAAAACTTGGTAGTCAATTATAGAAATGAGGTCATCTATTATTTCATTTCACAAAGAGCTTCTCAAGCCTCTATGCTTTCTGGAATAATCCATTATCAACTCTGGTAATCGATTACTTTGAAACATGTAGCTCTTAAGTTTCAAGATCCAACCTAATTGATTGTAGAAATGTGGTAATCGATTATCTTGAGCTACAGAGACTTCCTTCTTTTGAAATTGACTTGGGTAATTGATTACAAAACCTGGTAATTGATTCATTCAATATAACTTGCCAAAGATCAAAGAGAAGTAAGTTTTGTTGCTACTCATCACACTTTGTAATTTGATTATCTAAACTTGATAACTTATTACATAGTGATTGAACCTATTGCCTCTTAGAAACTTTGAGATCAAACATTAATCTTCTTATGTTTCGATACCTACTAAGCATGGATAAGGAAATCTAATATAAACCATCCAATCATGCCTTGTCTAAAACATCCAATACAAATGCCACATCTATGGAATTTATTTGGCATTGCAAAATTGTAAAAACCAAAAGAATCCTAAGACTAATCTTCAAGTCTTCAAACTCTTGATCCAACAAATGTAACTTTGCTGAAGTTCTGAATGAACCTCGTATAGAAACTTGCATGTCCAGGAAAAGAACAAACTTCCTACATTGATGTGAGTATGGAAGAGAAGAAATAATATCAATCTTGGCCTTATCGACCTCAATACCCTTGCTAGAGACTAGGTGACCCAAGACTATACCTTTAGTTACCATAAAATGGCATTTCTCAAAATTTATTACAAGGTTAGTCTCGAAACACCTATTTAAAACTCTAGACAAACTCTCAAGGCATGCATCAAATGAAGAACCATAAATAGTAAAATCATTCATAAACACCTCTATGCAACTCTCAAGTAAATCAGAAAAAATACTCACCATACACCTTTGAAATGTTCCTGGGGCATTGCATGGGCCAAATGACATCCTGGTGTAAGCAACAATGCCAAATGGACATGTGAATATGGTCTTGTGTTGGTCCTCTGGTGAATGGGATCTGCATGTAGCCTAAAAATCCATCTAGGAAGCAATAATAGATCTTGCCTACCAATCTTTCCAAGACCAAGTCAATGAAGGGAAAAGGAAAGTAGTCCTTATGAGTAGCTTGGTTAAGCTTCCTGTAATCTATGCATACCACCAATTGTTCTTCACTCTAGTTGGAACCAATTCATTGTCTTGGTTCTTCACAACAGTTATCCCAGACTTCTTAGAAACCACCTGTATAGGACTAACCTGTAACATCCTAGAAATTTCTATCCGGAATTTTTGGAAACGATGTATTTTGAATGATTATATATAAGTATTATTCAGTGTATATGCCTATATGTTCTTGGTAGAAGTAGGAATAGCGGGGGGCAAGATATGCGGGTTAGGCTAATTAAGGGAGAGAAATCCATAACTGGGAGGTTATGGGTTAATTCCTAATTAATTAGTTAAAAATCATCGTGTTGCGTGCGACTTAAAATTTAACGAAAACAACCTCTAAACCACACTCGGGGTTTCATTCTGAGCGTTTTGATATATATATTGTTTGCTTTCGAAAACTGGCCCCGGCGGACGCAGAGAAACGCGAGAAACTGGAATCAGAGAAACGACACGCAAACCGAGGCAGGATTTTAGCGTTTCAAAGGTCAGATTTTTCTCACTTTTGTGACTGAGTATGGGTCACAGTCAAAAAGAGAAAGTGGGCCCTTTTGCTCCAATCGAATAGGGACATGTGGCAGAGCTTTAATAAAATAATGGAAAAAAGGGAAAACCCTTTTTATTTTAAAACCAAAAAGCTTTTCTCTCTCCTCACTCAGCCAAAGCAGAAATTCAGAAGCCTTTTCTCTCCCTCTCTCACGTAGCTTTCTTCTTCTTCATTCTCCATTGAAGCTTCAAGCAAAGCTTCAACCTTTGGCCACCATTTCTGCCCCAAATCGCGAAAGGAGAGCATTTTCGGAGCCGTGAAGTGCGTGGCTACGAGTGGGACTTCGAAAATCCAGGTTTGGGTGGACTTCTTTCTCCCTTAAATTTCGTGGGTATGGGGTTTTGGGAGATATGATGGGTGGTTTTGTTAGTTTTCTGCTGTGTGATGATTATTTGTGAAGGCATTTGCTGAAAACTTGTTGAAATCGCCATGTTTGGATGAGTTAGACATACCCATTCTGTTTTAGGGTTTTTGTGATGATGTTTGTGATGTTTATATGCTGAAATTGCTGATGGAAATCTGTTAGAGACGAAGGGTAGAACTAACCCAAGGTTAGAAAGTGAGAATGTGATGTTATGAGTGGAAAAAAAAGTGAGACTTTGAGAGTTGGAGGCTAAGTCTGAATTCTGTGGTAAATGGAGGTTAAAGTGAGTTAATACTAGCTTGAAATGTCATTTAGGACATGTGAGAAAGGTTAGGCTGAGCTAGAGAGAAAAACAAATGACCAAAGTGAACAAAGAGCCATTGCTAGGGCAAATTTGGGTGTTGAAGAGTCAAATTTTGATTCGGTGAGATTTTAGGTGTAAATCCAGTTTGAACAAGTCTAAATGGATGTTATGGACTGGTGTGAGGTGAGAGTTTGCCTCAAATTTACCTCATTCTAAATTTCACTTTTCAAACCTAGAAAACCCATTGAATTGAGGGGTTTTGGACACCTAGATTCTGTGTTGCTGTGTTTTGAAGCTTGATTTTGGGTTAGACATGATTGATACATGAATTGGGACTTGTAGGAATTGATTTGGGCAAGATTGGATGAGGGGAAGTGTGGTTTTCGAAATATACTCTTTGTGCAGATTTTGCTGTAAAATTGTGCAGCAGAATTCTGCACAAGTGCAGAAAAATCCATGTATTTTGCTGGTTGTGGAAAGAGTAATGTAAAATGAGTTCTGGATGTTTGCTAGTAGATCCCAACGGTCAAAATGTAGGCTTATGCACTATAGACTTCCAGTAAAATTTTGGAGTCGATCCAACGGTTAACAAATTGGATCGAAGGAATTGTTACTGGGGTCTTTGAGTGGGAAAAGCTGTGATTTTTGGTTGGTGTTTTGGCAGAGTTTTCTGCCTTTGCTTTGTTTTGCTTGGCTGTGATAGCTTGTGCTGTGTGAATGTTGTTTTGCTTGGATGTTGTGGAAGCTTGGGAGGATTGATGGGGACCCGGTGTTGAGAGAAACGAGGATATGGGCTACGTAGGAGTACGTGAGCTCAGTTGGAGGTGGGCAACAGGGGATGGTGGGTTTATGCGCGCATTGTGGATGTGGAAAACTTGTTGTGCACCATCGCCCGACCGCCACCTAGTACCACATGTGATGGGTACCCCATGATCCTACAAGCTTGAGATGAGGAAGTGTTGAAGGGTGAAACTTCCTGCTTTTATTGTTGACCACAGAGTGGTACCTGGAGATATGTCGCGGGGGTCAGGAGACCTTGGGGACGTCAGGTGGGGTGCTATTGCCCAAAACCAAGCTTGACCAATCCCGACCCAACCCGGGCATAGTCGGTCAGTGAGAACCTGTGATGTACCTAAGCAGGCGAGCTCCTGGCAGTCAACAGATAAAAGGAAAACAAGACCACAAAGCAAGGAGGCTTGTGGTGGCTGGCCAGCTGTGAATTTTGTGTAATATGTGGATTGTGGCCTCTGGTAATCGATTACCAAGGGTGGGTAATCGATTACAAGGCTTAAAATTGAGGACAGGAGGCTAAGATGGTCTCTGGTAATCGATTACCAAGGGGTGTAATCGATTACCAGGCTTGAAAACGAAGTCAGGAAACTTAGGGAGCCTCTGGTAATCGATTACCAGCCTGTGTAATCGATTACACAGAGGAATGGGTCACTGGTAATCGATTACCAGGCATGTGTAATCGATTACACAGTGTATTATTGCATATTTCATGTCCTGAGGCTGTGTAATTCAAGTTTAGCCTCTGGTAATCGATTACCAAGGTTGTGTAATCGATTACCAGAGATGGAAAGCCTTAAAATACCCCTTTTATTGCATGTAGTGTTTATGAGACGCATCGTGTGCAGCACAGTTAGATTCTTGTGAAAGAGTCTACCCCTTTCTCTTCTTTCTTGTAGATCGTGATGGCGGCACAGCTAATTCGTGATCGAGTAGAGATGGAGTGCCTAGAGGGAGCTTGGGAGACCCTCGAAGGCAACACGAGGTGCCGATTTCGGGGCACCATTCGATTCACGGCTACTTCTTTGGTGCATCCAGATGAACCTGCACGGACGCTTCAGCGCACTGTGGAGTGGATACTACCCACGCCTACACCATATCGTCTAGTGGAGCCCGTTCAAGTGATCGAGGTAACGTCATCCGAGGAAGACCCTGAGGAGGACCTGGAGGAGCTACCTCCTGAGCCTGCTGTGGATGCCCTTGACTTTCTAGAGGGTGATGAGGATCCACTTCTCGAGGTGGATTCTCCCGAGGAAGTCATGTCGGCATCTGAGGCAGACTCTACGGAGGATAGCGGCCCGAGGGAGATGGCGATCAGCGGGGGCTCTTCATCCTAGTGGACAGCTTTTTGGATTAGTTTTGTATACTTTTTGAGGGTGGGTGTATCTAGGACTAACTGTTAGGTTTACTCTTTTGTTTTTGTATGGGTAGACCTGATGTATAGGCATTTGATGATTGTATACATGTGGCTGAAGCCACCACTATGGACACCTTTGCTCTGGATGACACTATACATTTTGTAAAACTCCCATATTTTGGACAGCTTTAAATGATGAATGCATTTATGATCGATCTTGTTCTTTGAAAAGAAAGCGTTAGTAACTTTATTTGTAAAAGAGTTTATCGACCGTATTTTATTCTTTTATTTTCACGTGACGACCTAAAGTAATGGCTGGTACGTTCTTTCTTTTGAAAAAGCAAAATAGTTTAGAGATTATGAGCAGTGAGAAAGAAATGACTCCGAACAGAGTTGTGAACTGGCCATTCAGGACTCTGTAGTGAGGATTTTCCTTCGAAAACTTGTTTTAGTGAAAAGAGAAAGAAATGAAAAAGAAAAAGAAGAAAAAAAAATACCATGGTTTTTGTTAATTAAATCATTACTATTAAACCAGTCATTATTTTGGGGACGCCACAAACCCACTCATTATGTAATATGGGGTAAATGATCCCCACTGCCAACAACTTCATCACCCCCTTCTTGACCTCATCTTGGATAATAGGATTGAGGCACCTCTATGGCTATCTATCTCACTAGTCTGAACTCATCCTCCAATAGAATCTTATACATGTAGACGATAAGATTAATCCTAGGAAGGTCAGCTAGAGTCCACCCAATGGCTCTCTTATGATCTCTCAAGAATTTCAACAACTTTTCCTCTTTCTCAACTTGGAGAAAGTAATCAAAGGAAACTAATTAGTTTCCTCTAAATAAGCATACTTAAAGTGTGTAGGCAAATACTTTTAGTCTGAAGATGGTAGCTGGAGTATGGAAGGCAATGGAGGTTGGCTTGCAACCACAATTTCATTTGTTGATACAACCACATCTACTACAACATCAACCTCTTGGAATTCTGCACCTGCAGCAAGAGCAACACTAATCTCTACACAAATAGCACATACAGATGCATCATCACAACCAAAATCAAAATCAGAAATCTAAAAAAAACATCAAAATCAGAATGTAAATCTATGCAACTATCAACCATATAATCAATAACATCCAAGAAAAAAAAGTGAGTGGTCTTTTGAGGGATGCTTCATGGCATCAAAGATGTTGAACTGCACAACATCATCACCAAACTACATGGAAAGTGTCCCTATATGCACATCAATTTTGGTTTGGGCTGTCATGAGGAATGGTCTCCTTAGGATCAATATAGAACCATATCTAGATGAATCATCTTCCATATCCAAAATGTAAAAATCTTCAAGGAAAACGAAACCATTAACTTTGACAAGTAGATCCTCCAAAACTCCAAGTGGTTGAACGGTGCTCCGATTTGCTAACCGAATGACCACTTTAGTTGGCCTCAAATCACCAAGCTTCAAGGATTTATAAAAAAATGTAGGCATGACATTAATGGAAGCACCTAAATCCAGCATGGCATCTGCAAATGTGAAAATAGTGAAAATGTCAACATCTTTGCACTTTTGTGGCATGGTGGGCTAGGTAATGGCAGAAACATTTGTACTATGAATCAACGTAAAACCATTTCTAATGAAATCCTACCCCCCAAGGGTATTGGATAGAAGACTCCAAAAGAATTGGCCAGAGATGCAGGAGAAAGCCCTAAGGTTCTTATGAGCCTTAGGGTAGATTTTGAGCCAATGGGCTAAGTATGAGCCCACTTTTCATTGTAAGTATTAGAATAGGTTTTCCTTCATTTGGGCCGTGTATTTTGGCCTACAAATTAAATGCACCCTACCCTACAAGTTAAGGGTACCCTAGTAGTATAGGGTTTTTAGCCTTGTATTTCAGCGCATTTTGAGTAGTCTTTGTAGTAGGGACTTTCTTGTATTTTTCATGTATTATTTTTTTTGGGGGGGGGGGGTGAGCTTAGCTATTGGAGGCGTGTGTGTTCCCTTGGGGGTGAGCTTAGCTATTGGAGGCGTGTGTGTTCCCTTGAGGGTGAGCTTAGCTATTAGAGGGGTGTAACACTAGCTTCTCAATGAAGCTTCTCAAGGAAGCTACCTAGGCTATAAATAGAAGCATGTGTAACACTTGTGGTAACTTTGATGAATGAGAAACTTGTGAGACACACTTCAAAGTTCAACTTCTCTTCCTAATCTCCTTCAATTCCCATGCACCCTCCTCTCTCTCTCATTCTCTTCCTCCATTGAAGCTTCCTCTCTAAGCTTCTTATCCAAGGCTCTCTCTTGGTGGTGAAGCTTCTCCTTCCATGGCTTATTCCTTAGTGGATGGCGCCTCCTCTCCCCTCTTCTCCTTTATCTTCCGCTGCAACTCTATGGCTGAAAATCACCATTGAAGGACCTTATTGAAGCTCAAAGATCCAGCCTCCATAGAAGCTTCTCAAGCAAGCTTCCATCAAGTGGTATCAGAGCACAAGAGCTTCAAGTAGGTGCTCCTTAAACCTCAATTAATTTCATCTTTATCTTCTCCTCCATTGTTGTTTCTTCATTTTTTTTCTCCATGTATTTCCTCATATGTCTTGTGTTGAATGTTGTTAACATGATTCTTTAGAATTTCCACCGATTAAACTTGCTATAGAAGCTAGATTTGATTTTTTATGGTTCAAATTTCTTGTTCTTATTCTTGAACCACGAATTGTGTTGAGTTTAGGTTCCTTTGAGTTTTGTCTTGCTATTTTAGTGGCTGAATCCTAAACCATATAATTCTTAAAAGAAAAAACACTAAAGTGTAAGAAAACCTCAAAAATCTAGAGTGACATGTTCACTCATTGTAGTTTTGTCATAGAAGTCGTGTCTAGTCATGAAGCTTGTCACATAAGATTCCTTATGTTGTGCTGAATTTTATTTTCTTGTTTCTTTGTCTAACTCATTTGTTCATGAGTGTATGAAATTTTTTTAGCCTATTATTTGAGTTGAGTCAAAACTTGCATTTTAATTATTCCTTAACATGTTCATGAATAATTCTTAGAGTCTTTGATTCTGAACCTTTTCTTGAACTTTACGTTTCCTTATGATTGTGTCTATTCTAAATTTGAGTTTTGGTGATTGAACTGCTGGCTGAAATTTTGATCCTAAGAGAATGTTCAACTCCTAAAACTATGGTAAACAAGCCTAGTGAGTTTAACATACATAGGAAAGTTGAAAGTAAGCCTAAGGAAATCAACATACCATGCTTAAAATTCAAAGTCTGAAATCGCTGGTGTTGGCAGCTTGAACATATGAACTTGTAAAAATTAATAGGAATTGGTCACTACGAATTTGAAGCTAAAACTTTTACTGAATTTTCTAGACATCTGGGAAAAAAATTATAAAAAAGAACCAAGTGATTTGGATAAAAGGAAAAAATAAGAAAAATCATACAAGTTGGTAGAAAAATCAGTGTCCAGGAAGAATAAAAAAAAGTGAAAGGGAAGTGTGCTTGTTGTTTTGGATCAAACTTTGTTCTATAATTAGTGCTTATTTTAGACCAATCTTAGTTCTAAAATTTCAATTGAAAAGTAGTGTGAAAACAAGTGCCAAAATTAGAGGTTTCTTGAGTCTTTTTTTTTGTTTTTTTACTCTACTCTAGAGCCATTCTAGGTTTCTCTTTGAATCCTAGCTTTCTTTTATGTGCTTTTCATTGCTTTAATTGCTAAATAATCCTTGAAAAATTGTCGTTAAAACTCTATTGGTTTAGCTTTCATTTCATTTTTTGTCTTTGGTTATTGCTTGTCTCTTTGTTTCCTTGTTTTTGAGTTGCCATATAGGGAATTGAAAAGGAGGATTGGTGCCATCCATTAAAGATTTGAGTCAAGAAGAAAGAGGCCAACGACCTTAAGAGCTATTGGACTAAGAAGCACTCCAAATTGAGTGAAACACCAAAGAGAGAACAGCCACCAAAATTGAGAACTTTCTTTTGTAATTTTGTAATTGGCAATTTACTTGTAATTGGACACTTGTACGATTACCTTCATTGCTTTCAAATTTTGTAACAAAAGAGCTTTTCATTGGAAGTAAGTTGGGAGCCTCCAATAGGTCACCCTAATTCCATTTGTGTGTAATAATTTTAAGCAATTTTCCCTTAGGATAGTGAGTGTTTTGTTGGGAACCCTAAATGTGGTCATCTAAACACTCTTAGGATCCGCCTAGTTTACATTTCTTACACTTTAATTTCTTGCTTACTTTCATAGCTTATTTTCTTTACTAGTCACGCCTAGTTTATCTTGTTATTGCATAATACATTCTTCTTGCTTATCACGCTTATCTTGAGTTCTTTTGAACCCTAGCTTTTACCTTTTGCAAACCCCCAAGATGAAAGAACCACAACTTAGGAACCAACATGAGTCACCATTCATCTAGTGTTAATGGTGAGGGTACTGGTCATAAGGACCCTCGATCTAGAATATTAGATGAGTTGAGTTCCCTCAAGTTATGGAAAGAAAAACTAGAAAGAAAAGAAAAAGGAAAAGAGAGGATAGAAATAAGTCAAGATGAGAGGGAACAAATAAGGGAATAAGAAATAAAGAAAATACTAAAAGAGTTAAGAAAAGAAAAAACATGCCCCCTATAGTAGTCATGACTCCTGCAAGAGCCTAAGTGAAGAACTTAATGACTATTATAAAGGAAGGCATAGGTCACATCCTAGAAAAGAAAAGAAAGCCTTAAGTATAAGACTAAGAGAAAAGAAAAGAAAAGAAAGCCTTAAGAGGCTAACATTAACCTCTCATACTTCCATGGGAAGGACAATGTAGAGGCTTATTTAGATTGGGAAATGAAAGTTGAGAAACTCTTCGCTTGCCATCATACAAGTGAGGAAAGGAAGGTTCCTTTGGCTACCCTTAGCTTCCAAGGGTATGCCATCTATTAGTGGACTTCCCTAGTTAGGGAAAGAAGGATTCGTGGGGATCCTCCAATAGAGTATTGTAATGACTTAAAAAGTGCCCTTAGGAAGAGGCACATTCCCTCCTACTATTAAAGGGTGCTCATGGATAAGCTCCCAAGGCTTAGACAAGGGAGTGTGAGTATTGAAGGGTATAGGCAACAAATGAAACTACTCCTTTTGAGATTTGGGCTTAAGGAGGAGGAAAGAACAAGTATTGCTAGGTTCCTTAGTGGACTTAATATGGAATTGAGGAACAAGGTTGAGCTCCTTCCATATAGGGACCTAGATGACCTAGTCCAACTTTGCATAAGGGTAGAGCAACAACTTAAAAGGAAGCCTACTTCAAAATCTTATGGCTCTCACTCTTATCCAAAGAAAGAGCAAGGTCAAGACATCTTAAGGGCTGCACCTTCTAAACCCAAAGATAATAAGAGGGATGAGGAAGAAAAACTAGAAAAACAAAAGAAAAAAGAAGAATAGTAAGTCCTTCACTTCAAAGGCCAAGGGGAATGAAAAAGAGGAAAAGGATTCCTCTAAGAAGATTATTAAGAAGGAAAATCATTTTGCAACAAAAGGTGATATCAAAAGAGCACTCCTTCTTAAACAATCCTTCTACCTTCTTCTATCAAGGGAAACATCCCTTAGCACTGTCATACCTCTTAAGCTTGAGGTTATTCCTCAAGTAAAGGAACAAAGTTTGTGTTGCAATCCTCAAACACCTTCACAGGTGGACAAAGATCAACTAACTATGAAAGATAAGAGGGATAAGGAAGAAAGACTAGAAAAACAAAAGAATAAGAAGGATAGTAAGGCCTTGTCATTAAAGGCCAAGGGGAAGGAAAAAGAGGAAAAGGATTCTGCCAAGAAGATTGTTAAGAAGGAAAATCATTTTGCAACAAAAGGTGATATCAAAAGAGCACCCTTCTTAAACAATCCTTCTACCTTCTCCTATCATGGGAAACATCCCTTAGCACTGTCATACCTCTTAAGCTTGAGGTTTGTCCCATATTTTTCTATACTTGTAGCACCACTCATTGAGTTGGTGAGGAACCATGTTCCCTTATGGGAAGAGGCCCAGGCAAGGGGTTTTCAAATCTTACCCTACTCTAACATACCCAACACCACTAATATATATGTTTTTATTCTTTTTACAGGTGTCGAGGGAAGAAGCCCAAAATTTCAAGAACCTCTAGATTTGAGGTCAAATCCTTTTCAAGGGGGAAGGGATGATGCAATCCTACCCCCCAAGGGTATTGATAGAAGACTCCAAGAAGATTGGGTCAAAGATGTAGGAAAAGGCCCTAGGGTTCTCATGAGCCATAGGGTAGATTTTGGGCCTATAGGCTAAGTATGAGCCCACTTTTCTTTGTAAATATTTGAATAGGTTTTCCTTCATTTGGGCCGTGTATTTTGTCCTACAAATTAAGGGCACCCTACCCTACAAGTTAAGGGTACCCTAGTAGTATAGGGTTTTTAGCCTTATATTTTAGGGCATTTTGAGTAGTCTTTATAGTAGAAACTTTCTTGTATTTTCATGTATTTTGGGGGGGGGGGGGGTGGGTGAGCTTAGCTATTGGAGGGGTATGTTTTCCCTTGGGGGTGAGCTTAGCTATTCGAGGGGTGTTACACTTGCTTGCCAAGGAAGTTTCTCAAGGAAGCTTTCTTCCTTCATGTATTTTGGCATGGGGTGAGCTTAGCTATTGGAGGGGTGTAACAATAGCTTCTCAAGGAAGCTACCTAGGCTATAAATAGAAGCATGTGTAACACTTGTGGTAACTTTGATGAATGAAAAACTTGTGAGACACACTTCAAAGTTCAACTTCTCTCCCTAATCTCCTTCAATTCTCATGCCCCCCCCCCTCTCTCTCATTCTCTTCCTCTCTAAGCTTCTTATCCAAGGCACTATCTCAGTGGTGAAGCTTCTTCTTCCATGGCTTATTCTCTCGATGGCGAAGCTTCTTATCCAAGGCACTCTAAGCTTCTTCTTGTCGCAACACCACTTTTCTTCAATTTAGAATCTGCTACATTTTGTGTTGTAGCTCCTTTCCACCCCTTAAAGTTGTGGAACAAATATTCCCTCATGGATTGACAACTATTTGGGATGGAAGTTGGCCAGAACCTTGTTGCTGCAACTGTTTCATAGTGGTAGCTAATTGAACAATTTGAGTATGCAAATCATGAATCATGGCACCCATTTTGTTGCAACTAAATGTTGCTTGTCACCATTCGCTTCACCAATTCCTCTAAAGAATGTCTTACATTGTTTTGGACAGGTTGGGTAGGTTGTGAAAAAAGATGATGGCCTCAATAAACAAAGAGGGGGGGGGGGTGAATCGGTTTTCCTACAAAATCGTAGTTTTAAAAATAGAGTTACGGAAAAAAAAAATCTAAACAAATCGTATCACAAAACAAATATGAATTGAATGTAATCAATACTTAATCAATCCTTCCTTACACATGATCCTTCATTAACTTCCTTTCTTTCAAAATCATGAAACTTGAATCTTTTCTAACCTTGAATAAAACTTGAATGAGTTGATTAAATCTTGAATGAGTGAAAGATATGAATCAAGAGACAAAGACACAATCTTTTATACTGGTTCACTCTCTATTTCTAGAGAAGCTAATCTAGTTATCTAATCCACAACCTGAATTAGATTTCCACTATGCATCAAGAATCCTTACAAGCAATCTACAATTCCCACCCCAGAAAAAGAGACTAAGGCATCCAACACTAGGACTCTCTGTGAATATAAGACTAAGAGAACCCTACTCTTAGCCCAAACTAGAAACCCCTATTCTAGCATGTTGTAAGAAATTCACGCATAAACACAAGATCGTGTAAAAACCATAAACTAGACAAAAGACCAAGTAGGAGAGATACAACCTGACCAATCTTTCCGCAAAAACCTTGATGGGTTGAGAAGTTGATCTTGTTTTACTCAAAAGAAACAACTTACTTCCAAGAAAAGATCTTCCAAATCAAAAGGTTAAGAAGTTATGAGTTACTATAAAGTTATTTTCTCTCTATCACTTGTTCACCAATGAAAGTATGAAATCTTGCTCATTCTAAGGCTAAGAAGTAATTTTTTAGATGTATTAAGTATTCTCTAATCATCTCAATAAGGTGATTGATTATTTCAATGAAGTAATGATTATATTATCTAAGTAATCGATTAAAGTGTTCATCCAATATCTGGAAAACAACTCAAGAACAATGGAATCAATTAGATGACCTAAGTAGTCAATTAAAGTGCTATTGTTCATCTCTTAACACATGAACAAGAGAGAAGTAATCGATTATTACATCTAATAATCGATTAAAGTAGAGACTCCTGAAAAAAACAGCCATTGTCTCAAACAACAGTGTAATAGATTAAAGTACTACCGTAATCGATTAAATCGATATGAGACTTAACTCTTTAAGCTTCAGGCAACTTATTGTAATTGATTGCAACAACTTTGTAATCGATTAAAACATAGTTTTTTCCTCTGAAGAAATTTTTCTAACTTAGAAAATTTCCTTCATACACTATGATGATGCACAATGCAAAACAGATATCAAATGTACTAAGATGCAACAACCAAGATAATAACCAATACAAATGTCACTCAAGGGAGTTAGGCATGTAAAATCCAAAACATCTTCTAAAGCTCCTTCAAACTTTTCCTTGAGCTTCAAGCTTTAGCATTAGGTTGTTCCATGTTGCTCATGTTGTTGTTCCCCCTATCTCTAATAGGTTGTTTGATGTAGCTCCATGTGGAGCTTGTAGGCCTTGGATCTTCTTCATCAATGGAGTCCATTGCTTCTTGAAGATCAATGGTGGAAGAATGGAGGAGGAAGAAAGATGATTGGAGACACCACTTCAAGGAGAAGATGAGTCAAGAACAAGCTCACCACCATAGGAAGCCATGGATAAAAGCTTGAAGATAGGAGAAGATGAGTGGAGGGAGAAGGAGAACACAATTTTATGCCTCAAATGAGGTCTAAACTTTGAAGTGTAATTCTCAAATGATCAAAGTTGAAAAAAATGCACACACATGGCCTCTATTTATAGTCTAAGTGTCACACAAAATTGGAGGGAAATCTGAATTTCTATTCAAATTTCACTTGAATTTGTGGAGCCAAATTTTGGAGCCAAAATTTCACTAATTATGATTAATAAATTTTAGATATGGTTCAACCCACTAATCCAATATCAAATCCAATATTCTCCACTAAGTGTGCTTAGGTGTCATGAGGCATGTAAAGAAACGAAGGATATGCACAAAGTGTGACTATATGATGTAGCAATGGAGTGTAGCAAACAAATGCTCACCTTCACCTCTAAAATTTAATTGGATTGGGCTTCTCCCAATTCAATTAAATTTATTTTCCAACACACACATCAAATATTCACTTAATGCATGTGAAATTACAAAACTACCCTTAATACAAAAACTAGTCTAGGTGCCCTAAAATACAATGGTTGAAAAAGCCTACATTTCTAGGGTACCCTACCTACATTATGAAGCCCTAAATACAAGGCCCAAAAATAATTAAACTTTAATCTAATATGTACAAAGATAGTGGCCTCATACTTAGCCCATAGGCCCAAAATCTATCCAAAGGGTCATGAGAACCCTAGGGCCTTCTCTTGCATCTCTGGCCCAATCTTCTTGGAGTCTTCTATCCAATGCCCTTGGGGGGTAGGATTGCATCATTCCCTCCCCCTTGAAAAGGATTTGACCTCAAATCTAGAGGTTCTTGAAGCTTTGGGCTTCTTCCTTCAACACCTGTAAAAATAATAAAAACATATATATTAGTGGTGTTTGGTATGTTAGAGTAGGGTAAGGTCTGAAAACCCCTTTCGTGGGCATCTTCCCATGAAGTGGGCCACTCAGGAATGACCTTTATTCTCTTAGGGTCTGTGAGAACCCCTTGATCTTTATTTAAAAAATTAAGGAAAGTAATGTAATAAAAAATACCTTTTTTTGTATTTTCATGTTGATTATTCCTACCAAAAAGTACGACAAACCTAAGGTGTCCCATATGAGCACCTAAGTTTGTATTGAAACTAAAAATAAGAACAAACCTACCTAATGAGTCCCTATGTATGTGGATCATGAAGATGTTGGATGCATAGGTGATTTTACAAAAAAGGGTTCCACCACTCAACACATTCATCATACCACCTATCATAGGGATTTGGTGCCTCATAATACATATTTTAGGCACTAACAAAGCACAAGGATTTAAGCTCTTATGAACCAAACCCTCATCCAACAACTCCTTTACTTGAGGAATAACCTCAAGCTTAAGAGGTATGATAGTGCTAAGGGATGTTTCCCTTGATAGGAGAAGGTAGAAGGATTGTTTAAGAAGGGTGCTCTTTTGATATCACCTTTTGTTGCAAAATGATTTTCCTTCTTAACAATCTTCTTGGAGGAATCCTTTTCCCCTTTTTCCTTCCCCTTGGCCTTTGATGACAAGGCCTTACTATCCTTCTTATTCTTTTATTTTTCTAGTCTTTCTTCCTTATCCCTCTTATCTTTCATAGTTAGTTGATCTTTGTCCACCTGTGAAGGTGTTTGAGGATTGCAACGCAAACTTTGTTCCAAGGTGGGTGAGGGTTATCTCATTAATTAGGCCATTATAGATGATTTTCATATCATATTGCCATGGCCTACCTAAGAGAAGGTATCCTGGCTCCATAGGAACTACACCACAAATCACTTCATCCTTATATGTTCCAATGGAGAAAGGCACTTTCACTTGTTGATTAATTATCATCTTCCCCTTGGTCATTGAGCCATTGAAGTTTGTAAGGCTTTGGATAGGGAGTAATAGCAAGGCTCAACTTAGAGACTAATCTTGTGTTGCAACAATTGCAACATGAACCACTATCTACAATGAGAGAGCATGTGTTATAAAAAAATTTTCACCTTGTGTGAAAAATATTCTCTCTTTGAGATTGGGTCAAGTCACAAGATTGGCCTCCTAGAAGCCTTCTGACCATTAAAAGGTCCCTTTCTTCTTGGGGGTAGATTTCTTCACTAGATTCTTCCCCTTTTGCTTCTTCACTTTCACTAGAGGAAGGTGAAGTAGTAGCCTCATCTTGGCTACTATAAATGTTTTGGCCCCTCATAATCATGGTTTTCTTGGTGGGGCATTGAGAAGCAATGTGTCCTCTTCCAAGACATTTAAAGCACTTTATAAAGCTAGTCTTCTCTTGCATACTAGCCATAGGGGGTTGTTTTTCTATTGTCTTCCCCTTATCATCTTTGGGCTTAGAAGGTGCAGCCCCTAAGATGCCTTGGCCTTGGTCTTTCTTTGGATAAGAGTCAGAGCCCAATGATTTTGAAGTAGGCTTCCTTTTAAGTTGTTGCTCTACCCTTATGCAAAGTTGGACTAGGTCATCTAGGTCCCTATATGGAAGAAGCTCAACCATGTCCCTCACTTCCATATTAAGCCCACTAAGGAACTTAGCAATATTTGTTCTTTCCTTCTTGTCGCAACCTACCCTTCAGCGGGAGGCGACGCGGGGCTCACGGGTGCATCTTCCATGGGAGGAAAATGCGCGGAGTCGCCACCAACGTTTATTCGAGGAAAATGTCAGAAAAATCAGAAAGGTGTGGTCTACGAACTTTAAGCGTGAAAAGTTCGGGAGTTGTTTTTACACACGGGGAAGGTATTAGCACCCCACGCATCCGTCACAAAGGATGTCAGCCTTTAATCAAGTGTGCAAATATGACTTCAAAATGTTTTATTTTCCCTTTTCTATGTCTTTTTGTGTTTTTATGCTTTTTGTGTTTTTTTGTATTTTTTATCTTTTTGTGGTCGACAAGGGTGTTTCCCTCGCTCCTACGTATCCTCAATTGCGATGAGGAAATCATACCTACGTAGTTCTTTGAGAACTGAACGTTGGTTAAGTTGTTTTTATCTTTTTTTGCAAGATATATTTTATCCCAACAAAAGTCGTTTAAGGCGTTGGACCATTAAACGATCTTTTGATTTTTGGAAAGGAGAGAAAAGTTAAGGCATTAGACCATTAACGATCTCTTGGTTTTGAAAGGAGAGAAACGTTAAGGCGTTGGACCATTAACGATCTCTTGGTTTTTGAAAGGAGAGAAACGTTAAGGCATTGGACCATTAACGATCTCTTGTTTTTGAAAGGAGATAAATGTTAAGGCGTTGGACCATTAACGATCTCTTGGTTTTGAAAGGAGAGAAACATTAAGACGTTGGACCATTAATGATCTCTTGGTTTTTGAAAGTAGAGACACGTTAAGGCGTTGGACCATTAACGATCTCTTGGGGTGGTCGACAAAAGCGGGGCTTTTGCTCCTACGTATCCTCAATTGCGATGAGGAAATCAGACCTACGTGGTTCTTGCAAAAGTGGTAAAGTTATGGGTTGATTTTATGCTTTTGAATGGTCCATGTTAACCGATAAAAGCAAAGAGGACTGTTTAAGGCATTGGACCTTAAAATGGTTTTAAGTGACTTTTGCGGACAAAGCTTGATTTATGAGTTGATTTTAGCCTTAGTTTCACTTGGGTTATTAGTTAATTCATTCAAGGAAACTTCCAAAGATAAACGTCCGATTGATTTTTTTGATTATTTTATTCAAAGATATTTTGATTATTTTATTATTATTTTTTCAAGATATTTTGATTATTTTATTATTATTTTGCTTTTTTTGCTTTAACCTAGGTTACAGCATGCACGATCGGTTAGATTTTGCTTTAACAGTGATTAAACAACATTACAAAACAAATGATCGGTTGAAATTCATTTTATCATTTATTAGGTGAGAAAACAGCTTAAATAAACTATTAAAAGCTCGTTAAAGCGGAAGAAAAGAAAACTGAAAGTAAGCGAAATTAAAGTGAAAGTACACAAAACAAGTAGGGACCACTAAGGGTGTATAGAATGAATTGAAATATTCGATTTCGGGAACTTACCGGTTGAAGACTGAAGAACGAATGAAGAACGGTGAAGAACGATGAAGAATTATGAAGAATTTCCATAGAATCGCTTACGGAAGTGTTACGGAAGTGTTACGGAGGCGTTACAGAAGCACTTCAACTCGATTTTTCTTCACGAAAACGTGTTTTTTGCCCAAAATAGCTGAAATGCATAGCTTAGGGGTCATCAATATTTTTGAAACAGCCCCCCTCCCCTATATATAGGGAAAAAGAGATGTGCTTGCCGCCCAGAGGCTTCTTGAGGAAGATTTCTAAGTGCACCCCAATTACTAAGTTCACCCCCATTTTTGTACTTTAAGGAAAAGTTATGGAAGCCTTATGGAAATGTTTCGAATTTAATTTTCATCTTCTTTTATCTTCCCATTCACCAATGTTAAGTGAAATATGTTTACCCAAGGTTTTCGGAAATTTAACGAAAGCGTTACGGAAGTCACGGAAGCCCCGAAAACCATTTTTCGAAAACGTGGAGGAGCTTGCCGCCCAGTTGCTTCCTCCTTAAGCAACCCAACTTCCAAAATGTTCTGGAAGGCCCTAGACTCGAATTGCTATTTACACCCCTATCTTGATAAGTTCACCCTCCATTTTTGTGTTTTTGGCTATTTTCTTTCCGAAACATTACGGAACTTTATGGATTATGTAATGACACCCATTTTCTTTCCAGAATGTTGCGAAACTTTACGGATTATGCAACAATGCCCTTTTTGACTTCCGGAATGTTGCGGAACTTGACAAATTGCGCAACAATGCTTCTTTTGAACTTCCGGAATGTCACGGAACTTTACGAATTACCTAACGATGGGTGTTAAGTACCTCGAGGCAGTCAAGCGAAGGTTGCATGCCACCAAACAATGGTCCCCGAATGAAATTAGGGTATGACAGTTGCCCCTCTTTACTTATCTTTAATTGGAGATAAAAGAGAAGTAAAGATAAGACACTAATTTCGTTCGAGCAGAACATCATTCGGCCTGTCAATATCCCGACCAGTGGAACCTATCATTCAGAAAGAGAGAAAAGGCATCAGAAGCATCAACAAAACTTCAGTGTCCTGAAAGCGATTAAATGGGACAGCCACGACATTTCCCCACGCCATCGAACTTGATCGCCCCTCGTCCAACAGAGAAGAATCTCGTGTGTCGTCGTGCTTGAATGTCTCCGGACGACGAGAGTAAAAACCTGCAAAAATTTTGAAAATAATCAAGATTGGACGACCAACATCATCCTGATACCGTCGAATTCGTTAGCCTAGGTTGACAAAAGGTGTGGATGACCATAAGGTATCTCCGCCTGCCACCTGACTTGTTGTCCCTGGATGACAAAAGGTGCGGAAGACGATGTTAGTCTCTACGCGTCAATGGGCTCGTTTGCCCCTAGTTAACGAAAGGTGCGGATAACCATACAGTATCCCCGCATGTCACCTAACTTCATGGGTTAGGATGACAAAAGGTGCAAAAGACGATGTTAGTCTCTGCACATCAACGGGCTTGTTTGTCCCTGGTTGACGAAAGGTGCAGATAACCATGCGGTACCCCTGCATGTCATCGGACTTGCCGTCTCTTGATGACAAAGGGTGCAGATAACGATGTTATTCTCTACACGTCAACGGGCTTGTTTGCCCCTGGTTGATGAAAGGTGCGGATAACCATGTGGTACCCCCACATGTCATCGAACTTGTCGTCTCTAGATGGCACAAGGTGCAGAAGACGACGTTAGTCTCTACGTGTCAACGGGCTCGTTTGCCCCTGGTTGATCAAAGGTGTGGATAACCATGCGGTACCCCAGCATGTCATCGAACTTGCTGTCTCTAGATGAAAAAAGGTGAAGAAGACGATGTTAGTCTCTGCGCGTCAACAGGCTCGCTTCCCCCTTGGTTGACGAAAGGTTCAAAGGACGACGTTAGTCCCTGCACGTCAACGGGCTTGTTTGCCCCTGGTTGACGAAAGGTGCGGATAATCATACGGTACCCCCGCATGTCATTAGACTCGCCGTCTCAGGATGACAAAAGGTGCAGAAGACGATGTTAGTCTCTGCGCGTCAACGGGCTCGTTTGCCCCTGGTTGACGAACGGTGCAGAGGACGACGTTAGTCCCTGCGCATCAATGGGCTTGTTTGCCCTTGGTTGACGAAAGGTGCGAATAATCATACGGTACCCCCACATGTCATCGGACTCGCCGTCTCGGGATGACAAAAGGTGCAGAAGACGATGTTAGTCTCTGTGCGTCAACGGGGTCGTTTGCCCCTGGTTGATGAAAGGTGCAAAGGACGACGTTAGTCCCTCCGCGTCAACGGGCTTGTTTGCCCCTGGTTGACGAAAGGTGCGGATAACCATACGGTACCCCCGCATGTCATCAGACTCGCCATCTCGGGATGACAAATGGTGCGGATAATCATATGGTACCCCCGCATGTCATCGGACTTGCCGTCTCTAGATGACCAAAGGTGCGGATAACCGTAAGGTGTCTCCGCGTGCTACCGGACTCTCGGGTCGCTGGATAGCAATGGGTGTGTGCGGGTTACCGTCGGGTGTCTCCGCATGCCACCGGACTCTCGGGTCACTGGATAGCAAAGGGTGTTTGCAGGTTACCGTCGGGTGTCTCCGCATGCCACCGGACTCTCGGGTCGCTGGATAGCAAAGGGTGTTTGCGGGTTATCTTTGGGTGTCTCCGCATGCCACAGAACTCTTGGGTCACAGTAGCAAAAGGTGGGGTGGTCGACAAAAGCAGGGCTTTTGCTCCTACATATCCTCAATTTGTGATGAGGAACTCATACCTACGTAGTTCTTGACTTTGTGAGACTAAAATAGTCTCGGTGTTTTTTCACTAAAATGCGAACATGCTTTAGTAAAGAAACAAAACCTCCAACTGATCAGAGCAACATATGATTTTTTGATGAAAAACAATGTGTCTATTGGGGAAGGAGAGTATACTGATGAAATTTTCTCATAACCATAAATGAGATTTTGGATGTTAGCGTTTCGTTTTTAAACGACTATTTAGAGGAAACACTAGGTCCAACAAAATAGAAGAAAATCACTCGAAGTGTATAAATCTCACACAGGTAAGTGTTTTATCCTAATTCCGAACCATAGATATGTCATGACTTAATTTTTCAAATCATTTCCTATCAAATCAAAGATTACGTGCGTGATCATGGATCAATAGGACTTTTTCGGGAATGGTGTTTTGGTGAGGAATTTGGCTCTGAATGTTTGGGCCTTTTCCTTTTCTATTTTTTTTTTTAGTGCGGGGCGAGAAAGTCGCTAGCGCACAGGATTTTGGTTGGCAATCAAAGGAAAGGGACCACTTTAAGTCATGGTTTTCTTTCTTTTCTTGTTTACTTGTGACAATTTTGTATTATTCAGATATTGTCTGGTCCAAAGACTTTTCTGTATATTTTGTTTTCTTCCGATCTTTGATCGGGAATTTTTCTTTCTTTTTTTTTTGCTTTCTTCCAATCTTGATTGGGAATTTTCTTCCTTTGCTTTCTTCCGATCTTTGATCGGGAACTTTCTTTTTTGTTTTGTTTTCTTCCGAGGGCAAGGATGGGCATTCTCACCCTGGGTCAAGGTTTATGGTAAGTTAGGATTTTGGCTCAAGGCTTATAGAACGGCTAGACATGATATATGTCAGGGTGTGGGTTTGGCCAGCGGTTCAGGGATAAAGGGGATGTCCCACATTATTTCCATGACGCACATGCAACAATGATGATTTGGAAATTTTATGCAAAACTAGTCATGCACGCACCCATGTGGACACTCAAGCATCAAGTTTTTATGGTCACATGACACTAGGGCTCAGGATTAATTTTCCCTATTAAGTCAACCCAGTGTTTCCAAAACATGTTCTTTTATCAATTCATGCATTCATCCGAGTCCATTTTGGGTGTTCGGGAAAATTTTCACAGCATTCACCCTTCAAGTGTATACACATTTTTTTTATAAAAAAAACCCTTTGTTTTGATCGGTGAATTTTTTGTTCAAAGAAAAGATGGAAGTTAGTTTCTTTTCAAAAGCGTGTTGGCTTTTCAGCCGAAAGATATATTTTTTCTTCTTGTTTGTTTTTGTTTTTTTTTTTCATGAGGTATTTTGCTACCTAAACATATGTATATTTTTGTGAGGTATTTTTGCTATATACATGCATATCTAAGGTATCTTGCTACCTAAACATATATATATATATATATATATATATATATATATTGTGAGGTATGACTACCTTCCGAGCTTGTGCCTGTTTTATTTAAATTCCTAGGATCATGAGCAACTAGGTGTGTCCTACTATGACTTGAGAAATAAAGGTGATCAAATAACAAGTAGAAATTTAAAAGGTACTAGGTTGCCTCCTAGTAGCGCTTCTTTAACGTCTTGAGCTGGACGCGTGATGACTTGTCGGTCATGGACCTAGTACTTTGCTTACCTTTGGCTTTGAACTTGGTCGCCTGCTGGTCGACCACAGGTCGTAGGCAACACTCCAACTTTTGTAGATGAGCTAAAGGGCTTTGGAGGTGGCGACGGTGCGTCTGTTGCCCGCTGTCGGCCATCCCCAGGTTGTTGTGGTGTCTCGCCCTGCGCCTGCCTGGGGGCGCAGTACTTCTTGATGAAAGCTCGGTTAGTAGGGGGCCTGATGACCTTGCTGGGGGGACGGGCACCCGGTAGAACTGACAGAGGCCCATAACTAGAGCTAGAAACCCCAGGGCCCTGTTGGGCTTCTCCGGGTCCATTGTGTGTCTTGTGGGCACAATCCCTGCAAATAGTGGATGGCATCAGAAATCAATTCAGCCACGTGCATACTTACCTATGTGATGATGGCACAGACCAACTGATACTTCCGCAGGGGGAGATAGGCATTGTGGTCACTGGGCAGAATGTTGCTAAGTAGCAACGTCATCCATATCTATGTAAGAGTGGTCATGATGGTGTGCATGATCCGCACTTGTCTCTTTGCAGCGGCACGGGTGAAATCTTGCCCCAGTATGCATAGTAGCTGCGCGATAGCCTCCCTCTCTGGTTGTGCATGCACAGTTGGTCGCCCTCCAATATCAGGGGGTGGCCCAGGAACTGATAAAAGGAAACTACTAGCCCCTTAACCGGGAGCGCAGGCCTCGATTAAGCATTAAGGGCGGAGGACCTTGAATTCTCTGAAGGCGCAGATGTGGAGTCCTATGAAGGAGAGGGCGTGTAGCCCTACGAAGGCGAGGGCGTTCAACCCTCTGAAGGCGAGGGCGTGTAGCCCTCTGAAGGCGAGGACCTGTAGTCCTCTGAAGGTGAGGGCGTGTAGCCCTCTGATGGTGAGGGCATGTAGCCTTTTGAAGGCGAGGGCGTGTAGCCCTCTAAAGGTGAGGACGTGCAGTCCTCTGAAGGCGAGGACATGTAGTCCTCTGAAGGCGAGGGCGTGTAGCCCTTTGAAGGTGAGGACGTTCTGAAGGCGAGGACGTGTAGCCCTCTGAAGGCAAGGACGTGGAGTCCTCTGAAGGTGAGGACCTATGGTCCTCTGAAGGGGAGGACGTGTAGTCCTCTAAAGGGGAGGACGTGTAGTCCTCTGAAGGCGAGGGCGTGTAGCCCTCTGAAGGCGAGGGCGTGCAACCCTCTGAAGGGGAGGACGTGTAGTCCTCTGAAGGCGATAGGTACTAGTACCCAAGGGTCCACCCTTATAAGAGATTGACTCATCGAGAGGGCCGATCATCCCAAATTCAAAAGATTGGACAGTAGATGTAGGAAATCTATGCAGTTAACATGATTTTTAGGGATGCAGATGCGTGCAACCTTTGTCTTAAAATGCGGTAAATGCAGACTTCGTATGCAACAATGAATGTAATAGAAAGTTTTACAATGTTCATGACATTCTTTCCCTATTTTGTGATTTTGATTTGATTTGATTTTTTTGGAAAACACAAATTGACTATCCTTTTGAAAGAGGTGATAATTCATACAACCTTATCCTATCTTTTGAAAATCTCTCTGGGAACTCCTCAGAGTGTATGTTTTGTTTGATTTAAACACTTGACCATTTTGGAGTGACGGCAATGGAGTCGTTTGATGCTTAATCAATCCATTGAAATCCTAGGGTTTGTCCCCCTTTTTTTGTTTAAAAACATCGATGGGTGAGAACTTTTGATCTGCCCCTGGGTTCGCTTGAGGCTCATACACTGTGCCCCTTATTGCCCCAGTGTAAGGCTTTGAGGTACCAATTGTTATCTTTCGTCATGACCTTGTAGCTGGGAACCTATTGGGCGAGAACTTCTAATCTGCCCCTAGGTTCGCTTGAGATTTATGCATGGTGCCTTTCATTGCCCCAGTGTAGGGCTCTGAGGTATCCATCGTTGTTTTGTTTTCACAACCTTGTAGCAAGGAAGAATGAAAAAGGTGGTTGATTCTCGCAAAAAGAATTTTTCAAGGACGAGAAATAGTTGAAGGATTTTTTCAGTTGACGGGTTAAGTCAAATGACTCTTATTCTTGATAACCCACTTCTCTAAAAAAAAAGACAAACTTTCCGGAATGATAAAATGAGGTCACGTGAACGTCTATATTTTTACTTGAAAACACAGTCAATCAAATGCTTTTTCCTTTTTCTTTTTGAACCCTTTTTTTCACTTTACTCGTCGTTTTACGACTCCCTTAGCAAATGTGCAGCACTAGTAATTTCTGATTGAACAATCTTGGAAGTCCCAACTCAGGAGCGCAGGTCGCTCGAGCAAACAAACCAATGGCTTGCACCCACATTCTAGTGGAAGCGAAGATGTAATTATGAGAGGATGAGGGACAAAGATGTCAAATTTATCCATTTTTATTTAGCATTGTAACTGTGGTTTTCAATAATGGCATAGACTTGAAAATCCTGATGGGTCATTAGAGACATCTAACAACAGCTTTGAAAATTGTCCCGTGTGTGGTGTTGCTTGTCAATGTTAGGATTCAACAAGCGATTCTCCTCAAATTTCAGTCAGCCTGCATCAATTAGACCTTTCACCTTATGCTTTAGGGCCCTAAAATGCTCAATGGAATGCGCCGGGGCTCCTCCATGATAAGCACACATTGCGTTCAAGCCGTATTCTCGGAGAAATGGAGGTTGATGAACCTTGGCTGGGGTTATGGCTACCATTGAATTATCAAGTAGATATGGGAGCAAGTTAGCATAGGACACCGGAATTGGGGTGAATTGGTTGGTGTTTTGGTTCGTGCTATTTACAGGCTTTTTCACTGTAAAATTCATTTCTTGGTTGGTGTTTTGGTTCATGCTAAAGGTGGTGTTTAGCATTGGTTGTGTGGTAGGAGGGTTTTGTGGTTGATTTAGGGATGGCCTTTGTGGATAACTGGGTGGTGGGTAAGGAGAAGGGTTGTTATTGGATGAGTAATGACATTGTTGGGTTGGTGGGAAACTTGGTCGTATAGGAATAGCAGTCACAGCATGGGCTTCTCCCTCATTCTCACCCTCTTCATTTGCCCCAGTTTGTTTTTGCATTTATCAAAGCATGATGATCAGATTTGCCTCTTTTCAAACCCACTTCGATCATTTCGCCAGCAAAGACCAAATCCGGAAAGCTTGAAGGTGTGTAACCCACCATTTTTCATAATAGAACACTGGTAACGTGTCTACTATCATTGTTATCATTTCTTTCTCCGTCATTGAGGGAACCACTTGTGCTGCCAGATCCCTCCACCTTTAGGCGTATTCTTTGAAAGATCTGTGCCCCCTCTTGCATATGCTCAGTAGTTACAACCATTAGGTCCTTCCAAGTTAGTATACCTAGTGACAGCTGCCCCAGTAAGACTTTCTTGGAAGAAATGTATCAGCAGTTTCCCATCTTTTGCATATGCCCCCATCTTCTAACGATACATCTTTAGATGGTTCTCGGGGCAAGTAGTCCCCTTGTACTTGTCAAAGTCCGACACCTTGAACTTGGGAATGACCATGTTTGGGTACTAGGAACAACTCTTCTACGTCAGTAAAGGCATAATCTCTGCCTCCTTTAATGACCTTGAGCCTTTCCTCTAGATTATCCAAATTCTCCCATTTCTTCCATAGGATGAGGGTTTTTACCCACTGTGGAATGCAAGGGGTGTGGTTGTGGGTGATACTGAGGGCCCTCCAAAGTGTTTTGCAGGGGTATACCACCAACTGCTTGCCCTTCAGTGGCATATATGAGGCAAGGCTCGAAGTTGGCTAAATTGTGGTGGGGTATTTCATGTGTCTCCCCCATGGGTTGAGAGACATGTGCATGATCAGATTGAGGTTGTTGGCTCTCAATGAGTATAGGAGTGGAGTTATTGACATTCTCATTGGGAGTGTACACCACATTGGGTGGTGTATAGTTGGGAGGCAAGCTATATGGCGGGAAGGCGTGCTCGTTTTGAATTTGCACGTCATGGGGACCACCCGTACTTCCCGAATTTTTGCCTACCATATCTGAGGTTGGATGATTCATTTGGTTGAGGCCAGATGGGGGCATCGGGTTCACTTTCGCAACAGCGCTGGTAGCGGCAACTGCAACCGCATTGGCTTCCATTATCTTCTTTATGCTCATCATGGCCTCCATCATTGTGGCCATTTGCTCTTTCATGGCCTCCATGTCGGCCTTCATCTGCTCTTGCACCTCCTCTACTTCACCCATTACTCTAGCTCTAGCACGGGTTCAGTAAGGGTATCATAAAGCGCGTTCTTTTCTTTTTGATAACAATGATTAAGTTTTTTTTTCAAGGAAAGAATGCAATGAGCAATGCAACCAATGAAAAGCATGGATGTATGTGAATGATACACAGTTGAAGTATTGTGAATTTTTACGCGGGACATGGGCTTGAATTAATTTAGATTTTCAATATGGTCCATGACATCTTTGTCAAGGTGAAACTGGAAGTAACAAGGACATCAACAATCCTAAATGTGTTTGGCAGTAGACGAAGCAGTGATGTAACTCGATCCATCTTTTGCCCCAATTTTTTGCAAGATGGTTACTTCCATACTTCAACTTGACTTGATGAACCTTTTCATAAAAGCATGAGCTTGGTTCAACCCTATAATCCAAGGAATGGCAATTTTGATCGCCAATACTTCAACAACATTTCATAGGGATGAAAGACTCAGGAATACGCATGCTATGCATGGAAAATGTAATTATGAGATTGAGATGCCCCAAGAAACATCATTTCCTAGTTAACCACACATTAGGTACCATGCTCAATCATTTTGTTTTGTTGTTTTTTTTTAGAAATGGGTTTATGATCCCAACATGGTTGGCTCATGGTACCTAACACATGCAACTAAGAATGTAGTGTGAATTTTCACGCTTCCTTTTTTTGTTTTTGTTTTGCAGAGGAAAACGCAAGGATCATGCATGAGCAAACATGAAAACAAAAGGTATGCAGTTTGTAGAACAAAAAGTATGTTGAACACATATGCATGATGATGCAATGACTCATGCAAAATGTGATGCTGGAATATGATAACAGGAAAATGCAGGAACGATATGTTCATTATGATGCCATGAAGAGATGCTTATGTGATGCATGATATGAATGCATTTACGGACACGAGAGCCCAAAAAATTATCTCTTCTTACTTGCGCATTCGGGGGCGCAGTGCCCCATGTGTGCAGTTAAGAAGGTGATATGGACCTTCCGGCTTCCCGTGACAAAAGACGAGACCAACATACAACGCATGCGTGACGACATGATGCAGATGCGCAAAAGCACAATATGGGAATGTACACATCATGGCAATATCCTTAAATAATCATACAACAAAGGCATACATGACATTTAGGTTATATGCATGGCAGTGTTTAAAAGGCACGCAGTGTGTTTACTTCGTGCCCCTATTTTAGGGACCTAAACGGGAGGAACTAAAAGGCTTTTAGTGATAATTCCCAAGGTGGTCATACTCTCTTGATGGTTTTTAGAGGTATCATCTCCTTCGAAAGAACATATTGTGGCAGTAGGGACTACCAGCAACAACATGCTATCAAAGAGAAAAACTCTAGATGAGGGCTCGCTGTTATCAAGCAAGTCGGAGACCCAACATGACCACAGATTCACCTCCACTCCTTATGTTCCCATGGACCCGGGTATAGGGCCCCTTTTCAACTCACCGTGTGTACAAATAGTGTTGGTGTTTGTGTGCGTCAAATGAATAAATATCTATCTCATGCATACATTTCAAAAAACACACTAAAAGCATCAAAGAGTTATATACAAGAACATAAGAGAAATAAAAGGAAACCGACAAAAGAGGAAGTCATGATATTGCAGGAGATTAGAAGGCCTAACTCTCTAAAAACAGTCCCCAGCGGAGTCGCCAACTGTCGCAACCTACCCTTCGGCAGGAGGGCGACGCGGGTCTCACGGGTGCATCTTCCATGGGAGGAAAATGCGCGGAGTCACCACTAACGTTTATTCGAGGAAAATGTCAGAAAAACTAGAAAGGTGTGATCTACGAACTTTAAGTGTGAAAGGTTCGGGAGTTGTTTTTACACACGGGGAAGGTATTAGCACCCCACGCGTCCGTCACAAAGGATGACAGCCTTTAATCAAGTGTGCAAATATGACTTCAAAATGTTTTATTTTCCCTTTTCTATGTCTTTTTGTGTTTTTATGCTTTTGTGTTTTTTTGTATTTTTTATCTTTTTGTGGTCGACAAGGGTGTTTCCCTCGCTCCTACGTATCCTCAATTGCGATGAGGAAATCAGACCTACCTTGTTCTTTGAGAACTAAATGTTGGTTAAGTTGTTTTTATCTTTTTTTGCAAGATATATTTTAACCCAACAAAAGTCGTTTAAGGCGTTGGACCGTTAAACGATCTTTTGATTTTTGGAAAAGAGGGAAAAGTTAAGGCATTGGACCATTAACGATCTCTTGGTTTTGAAAGGAGAGAAACGTTAAGGCGTTGGACCATTAACGATCTCTTGGTTTTTGAAAGGAGAGAAACATTAAGGCATTGGACCGTTAACGATCTCTTGGTTTTTGAAAGGAGAGAAACATTAAGGCGTTGGACCATTAACGATCTCTTGTTTTTGAAAGGAGAGAAATGTTAAGGCGTTAGACCATTAACGATCTCTTGGTTTTGAAAGGAGAGAAACGTTAAGGCGTTGGACCATTAACGATCTCTTGGGGTGGTCGACAAAAGCGGGGCTTTTGCTCCTACGTATCCTCAATTGCGATGTGGAAATCAGACCTACGTAGTTCTTGCAAAAGTGGTAAAGTTATGGGTTGATTTTATGCTTTTGAATGGTCCATGTTAACTGATAAAAGCAAAGAGGACTATTTAAGGCATTGGACCTTTAAACGGTTTTAAGTGACTTTTGCGAACAAAGCTTGATTTTTGAGTTGATTTTAGCCTTAGTTTCACTTTGGTTATTAGTCAATTCATTCAAGGAAACTTCCAAAGATAAACGTCCGATTGATTTTTTTGATTATTTTATTCAAAGATATTTTGATTATTTTATTATTATTTTTTCAAGATATTTTGATTATTTTATTATTATTTTGCTTTTTTTGCTTTAACCGAGGTTACAGCGTGAACGATCAGTTAGATTTTGCTTTAACAGTGATTATACGACATTACAAAATAAATTATCGGTTGAAATTCATTTTATCATTTATTAGGTGCAAAAACGGCTTAAATAAATGGTTAAAAGCTCATTAAAGCGGAAAAAAAGAAAACTGAAAGTAAGCGAAATTAAAGTGAAAGTACACAAAACAAATAGGGACCACTAAGGGTGCATAGAATGAATTGAAAGATTCGATTTCGGGAACTTACCGGTTGAAGACTGAAGAGAAGACATGAAAGGAGATGCTTCATCTTGATGTAATCTTTCGAAACAATGTGAGGACGCACGATTGAATAGAAGACATGAAACTCCTTAAGGTGTCTTTGAGGATCTTCACAATCCTCATCTATTTCAGGATATTGGATGCACAAAGGTTGATGAGCAACATCTAGTGTAGCCAATTCCCTCAAAGTCCTATTTTGTTCAGCCATAATATCAAGATGCTAATAAGAAACAAGATTACTAAAAATAGTATTACAATTAGATTCAGAATAAGAAACATAACTACTATCAACTACACTACTATGGTTTACTAAGTCAGCATTCCTATCATGTTTGCACAACCTATGAAATGTATTATCTATTTCAGCATCAAATGGATACAAGTCACCAGGATCAGACCTAGTCATGCATAATGACAAAGCATCAAACATGTGCACAGTAACCAATGAATGTGTCAAAGATGCTAGTATATAGAAATAATGATGAGGAAAATGTAAAACCTATGAAAATAATTCTTTTAAAAAAGAATTTCTAGAACACCAAATAAAACAAATTAAAATAAAATAAAATTCAAAAATAGCACCAAGAGAAGGAATTTGGAAATTTTGACCTTCAGCTAACCCCAAAGGGATTAATTTTGCTAGAAATGAGGGATAAACTTTAGACACCAAGTTGCACAACCAAACTCCACAGAGATAACCTATAAAACTCAAAACAAAGGAAACCACTAAAACACTACATATATAATGGTTAGTATGACTAAGACATATTATCAAAAACTACATATACACAAACTAAGAACAGGACACAATGAATTGTGTCCCCGACAACAACACCAGTTTTGACAAAATTGTTAAGGTTACTATCAAAAGATACTAGAATCTCCAATAATTTTATAGAATAGGGCAGAATCCTAGGTCATTCTCCCAGAAACACAATTCATCAAACACTAGGAATTAATTCAAATAGATGGGGGGGATTTTATTGATTATAGAATTAATAAAAACAAGACACAAAATTCAATAAAAATAATAAAACATATTCAAATAAAATCAACCCAAGGATTAATCATCCTTATTCCTATTCTGAATTAAATTCTATAAACCTAATCATGATCATCCATTAAGCCTAGAAAATTGGAAAACAAGAAAGGAGAAGAAACATATTACAAATTCATAATTTAAGCACAAAGAATCTCAAATTTACTGTAGGCTTTAGGACCCTTAGATTAAAAAATAAATTTAGCTCTCCATGAACATCTTCTTTGAAAGCTTCAAAAGAGAAAATTGCATAAAAGAAAAGGAAGAAAGAGATAGAAGTTGACAAAAACCCTTAATCAAAATTCTCAATATTGTTCTTTTTAATCCATTACATGGGTTCCTATTTATAGGGAAGTAAAAAATATAAATCCTAAACAAATCCTAATCTTATCTGACCTAAAGGTAAGATCAAATAAAATATTGTTCTTAATAGAGGAAACAAATCTTAATAAGATGAAATCCTCATCCTAATAAAGGAAACAATTCTAAAGATGAAATAAGAAAAAATATCCTAATGATATTAACTCTAAATGTCAATAATCAATACTAAATACATAAAATATATCTTCAAATATCTTTGGATAAATCTCACTCATAAACTCTCAAAAAATCTACTTAAAAGTGTAATTGTGCCACTAATTACTTATTAGGCCCAAAAATGCTAAAGCTAAAAATATAAGTGTAGGACCGCAGTATTGAAGCTCGAATTTCACCCATTAATAGTCTGAATTATCTTAATCTCGTGAGACACAATATTGTAGAGCTTCTTCTTAGAGTTCAAAGAAGGCAAGAATCGCTTGAATCCAAGCTTTGTGTAAAAGTTTACGACATGTACAGTAAAACAATGTCAATAATAAGAAAATATTCAAAAATTAATAAAATCAAAACTTGACCCAATGAAGCCCAATGTTATAAAACTTAGCTAAAATAGCCTAAAACAATCATTAAATTATGATAGTTTTGCATAAAATGAGTCACTACTGAATATTAAATGATGCTCTATTAGTATTTCCAAAAGGAGCAAGGTCGATGACATGAATGCCAAACTAATATGTGAGTATCTTTATTATTTACCACAATCATGTCTTTCAAATAAGCATTTGCAATATATTTTTTCACCATAATATTTTTATATTTGTGTGCTTTCCAATTAGTGCAGCAGGACTTTTATCCATCAATTTTTTTGTGATTTTTTTTAAACTGTTACTTTTTAAAAAACATTGATCACACTATCATGTTTAACATAAATTCAATTTTTTTAACTTATCTAACTAATTGTATGTTGCTTCAATGACTTGCAAAATCTAATTTTTCTATTTGTGTTTTAGCACTTGGAAGGAGACGCAACATTTGAGTGTTTTTCAGGACTTGAGCACTTGAGAAGTGATTTATTTTTAGTGAAGCAAATATTTTCATCTGCCAATTTTTATTAAGTCATTGCCTCCTATCACTTTGTATTAATGCCACGACACTTTTTTGAACTTATCTAATTTATTATATGTTTGTGTTTTAGGTTTTACCTGTATCATCCTTTAAAAAAAATAGGTTTTACCTGTATCACTATTCATTATCCATGTTTCCACGCTAATTCTAATGTTTATTTCATTAGTTTATCAAATTAAATATTTTTAACTTTTTTTTTACTCAGCTGGAACTTAAGCTTGAAGTTGGGACAATTTTTGTGAGCCATGCCTTAGATTAAATAAGTATCTAAGAGGAACGATTGCTAATTTTGAGATATCCTTCATCTTGTGCACTTGCTAGATATTTAGATTTTGACTATGCTATAGATTTATATGCAAGACAATCTATGATGGGTTATGCTTTCATAATTGACAATTATCTTGTTAGTTGGAAGGCTACACTTCAACCTATAGTTACTTTTTCAACAATAGAAGCAAAAGATATGGCTCTGGTAGAAGCCGCAAAGGAAGCTATATGGTTAAAACCTCTTATCAGCAATAATCAGTTTACTTAGGATGAAGCTATCATTTTCTGTGACATTCTTAGTGTAACACCCCGATGAATCACACCTGAAAGAGAAGGATCCAGATGTTGTATAGGTATGGGACTATATAGTTGAGGATGACTTAAAGGAATTAATTGGTACTACCTATACCAACAAGATGCATCTACTTTTCGGTATCCTATTACATAAGAATTCCACAATTAAGTGTGCTTGGCTTGGACTAGCTATGGGATGAGTGACCTTCTGGAAGTTTCTCGGGAAACGTGTGAGTAAGGACAACATACGCTGAAAAGTTTCATGTTGGTTTGTGGGGATAATCATTGATCCTGGAAGCAGGAGAAATGTTTGTCAGGTTCTCAACGGCTCTCACACTACAGCACTTCACGCGGTGGCATTTCACTCAACATCCTTGTTGGTCAAAACCCTCCACCAGTCAGAACTCTCCGTAGGTAGCCCTTTCCAAGACCTCAAAAATCAATTATGCCCACTTCCAGGATCAATGACTGACCCCACAAACCAACATGAGACTTTTCAATGTGCATTGTCAACACTCACTCACTTACTGGGAAATTTCCCAGAAGGTAACCCATTCCATAACTACTCCGAGCCAAGCATGCTTAATTTTGGAGTTCTTATGTGATAGGCAACCAAAAATTAATCTTGTTGGGATAGGTAGTATCAATTAATTCCTTTAAGTCATCCTCAACTGTACAATCTGATACCTATACAGCCCCTGGATCCCTCTCATACTAGTGTAATTTGATCGAGGTGTTACATGCCATGTACAATCTGATACCTATACAGCCCCTGGATCCCTCTCATACTAGTGTAATTTGATCGAGGTGTTACATGCCCGCCAGCTTACGTCTAGTTCGTCCTCGAACCACACTGTACTTGGAGAGAGGTATGCTCTGATACCATTTGTAACATTCCTGGTTTTTTACTTCTCAATAGATGATGCAATCCTACCCCCCCCCCCAAGGGCATTGGATAGAAGACTCCAAGAAGATTGGGCCAGAGTTGCTGAAGAAGGCCCTAGGGTTCTCATAAGCCTTAGGGTAGATTTTTGGCCCATGGGCTAAGTATGAGTCCACTTATCATTGTACATATTAGATTAGGGTTTCATTATTTTTGGGCCTTGTATTTAGGGCTCCATAGTGTAAGGAGGGTACCCTAGTAATGTAGGATTCTTCAGCCCTTGTATTTTTGGGCACCTAGACTAGTTTTTTGTATTAGGGGTAGTTTTGAAATTTCACATGCATTAAGTGCACTATTTGATGTGTGTGTGTTGGGAGAGAAATTTAATTGAATTGGGAGAAGCCCAATCCAATTAAATTTTGGACCTTCCTAAGAGGGAGGTGAGCATTTGCTTGCTACACCCCATTGCCAAATCATATAGTCACACTTTGTGCATGTCTTTCATGTTTTACATGCCTCAAGACACCTAAGCACACTTAGTGGAGAATCTTGGACTTGATCTTGGATTAATAGGATGAACCATAGCAAAATTTTGGACCTTCCTAAGAGGGAGGTGAGCATTTGCTTGCTACACCCCATTGCCACATCATATAGTCACACTTTGTGCATGTCTTTCATGTTTTACATGCCTCAAGACACCTAAGCACACATAGTGGAGAATCTTGACTTGATCTTGGATTAATGGGATGAACCATAGCTAAAATTCACTAATCATAATTAGTGAAATTTTGGCTCCAAATTTGTTTCCACAAATTCAAATGATATTTGAATAAAAATTCAAATTTCCCCCCAATTTTGTGTGACACTTAGGCTATAAATAGAGGCCTTGTGTGTGCATTTTTTCAATTTTGATCATTTGAGAATTACACTTCAAAGTTCAAACCTCATTTGAGGCATAAAATTTGGTACTCCTTCTCTCCTTCTCCCTCCACTCATCTTCTTATACCTTCAAGCTCTTATCCATGACTTCCTATGGTGGTGAGCTTGTTCTTGACTCATCTTCTCCTTGAAGTCACATCTCCAATCATCTTTCTTCCTTCTCCGTTCTGCTGCCATTGATCTTCAAAAATCAAAGGACTCCATTGATGAAGAAGATCCAAGGCCTACAAGCTCCTCATGGAGCTACATCATGTGGTATTAGAGCATCTTCATCTAGGTGATGTTCTTTGGCTTCCTATATCTTTTTGTTCGGTCTTAATTCCTTGTTCTTCATCTTCTTCTCCATGTATCACCTCCATTGTCTCGTGGTTTGGTGCTGTTTAGAGTAGATACAAAAAAATAAACCGACTAAATCTTAGATCTACACTTGTTCTTGCATTTCTATGGTTCAAACTTTATAGATCTACACTTGTTCTTGCATTTCAGTCATAATCTTCTTATGTTGATCCTTTAGATCTCAATTTTCATGCAAAATATTTTAGGTTCTAGCATTGATGTTGTGTTAGAGTCATGTTAAGTCATAATAATTGTCACATTGTGTTCTAAGTTTGTGTTCAATTTTTATTTTGTTGATTGAATTCTAGATACATTTGTTCATGTATTCTTGCAATTCTTAGCCTATCATTTGAATTTTGAGTCTAATTCATGCATGTTATTTAGTTCATAACATGCTCTAAATCAATTCCTAGAAGTAGTCTTATTGTTGAACTTTTTTTTTGTTTTCTAAGTTTCAAATATGATGCCTATGAAGAAATTGAGTTGTGGTGCTGAATTGTGGCTGGATTTGTGAATCAAAATAAGTCTTAAGCTCTATTGAATTTTTTTATTCAAGACAATTGAGCATAAGCAAACATAAATTGTAACTATCCAAGTCTTAAACAACATAAACACTACTCTTGATTTCTAGGTTGAAATTCTGGTTGGTGTCAGTTTTGGCACACTATGTTCTTAACTCCACCATGGCTTGAATACTTCGAATTTTGAGCTGAAATTGTTACTGAATTTTCTAGACATTTGAAAAAAAAATAGAAAAAAAGAACCAAGTGATTTGTATAAAAGGAAAAAATAATAAAAATCACACAAGTTGGCAGGAAAATTAGTGTCCAGAAAAAAAAAAGTGAAAGGAAAGTATTCTTGTTGTTTTGGCTCAAAATTTGTTCTATAATTGGTTCCTATTTTATACCAATCTTAGTTCTGAAATTTCAATTGAAAAGTAGTGTGAAAACAAGTTCCAAAACTATAGGTTTCTTGAGTCTTTTTTTTTTAGTTTTTTCTTTACTCTACTCTAGAGTCATTCTAGGTTTCTCTTTGAGTCCTAGCTTGCATTTATGTACTTTTCATTGCTTTAATTGTTGAATAATCCTTAAAAATTTGTCTTGTTAAAACTCTATTGGTTTAGCTTTCATTTCATTTTTTGGTCTTTGGTTATTGCTTGTCTCTTTGTTTCCTTCTTTGTGAGTTGCCATATAGGAAATTGGAAAGGAGGATTGGTGCCATCCGTTGAAGAATTTGAGTAAAGAAGCAAGGGGCCAACCACCTTAAAAGCTATTGAACTAGGAAGAACTCCAAATTGAGTGAAACACTAAAGAGGGAACAGCCACAAACATTGAGGACTTTATTGTAACTTTGTAATTGGCAATTTATTTGCCTTCATTGCTTTCAAATTTTGTAACAAAAAGGCCTTTCATTGGAAGTGTGTTGGGAGCCTCAAATAGGTTACCAAACTTCCATTTGTGTGTAATAATTTTAGGCAATTATACCCTTAGGATAGTGAGTGTTTTGTGGGGAACCTTAAATGTGGTCATCCAAACACTCTTAGGATTTGCCTAGTTTACATTTCTTGCACTTTAATTTCTTGCTTACTTTCATAGCTTATTTTTTTTGCTAGTCACGCCTAGTTTATCTTGTTATTGCATAATACTTTCTTCTTGCTTATCATGCTTATCTTGAGTTCTTTTGAACCCTTGCTTTTACCTTTTGCAAACCCCCAACAAGAAAGAACCACAACTTAAGAACCAACATGAGTCATCATTCATCTAGTGTTAATGGTGAGGGTACTAGTCCTAAGGACCCTCTATCTAGAATCTTAGATGAGTTGAGTTCCCTCCTAGGCTTGGATTTCCTTTTAGTAGGGAATCTATCCTTTCTAAGGTGGAGCCAAACCCAGTCACCCTCATTAAGAACTAGCTCTTTTCTTCCTCTATTGCCTTTAGTTGAATACACCTTTGTTTGGTTCTCTATTTGGTTCTTAACCCTCTCATGCAACTTCTTTACAAACTCTGACATAGATTCCCCTTCTTTATGTATAAAAGAAGTGTCCAGTGGGAGGGGAATGAGGTCTAACGGTGTTAGGGGATTAAACCCATAGACAATCTCAAAAGGGGACTGCTTGGTGGTTCTATGAACCCCCCCCCCCCCAGTTGTAGGCAAATTCTACATGAGGAAGATACTCATCCCAAGACTTATGGTTGCCTTTTAGAAAAGCCCTTAAAAGGGTGGATAAAGACCTATTCACTACCTTTGTTTGCCCATCAGTTTATGGATGACAAGTGGTAGAGAAAAGAAGTTTAGTTCCTAGCTTAGCCCATAAGGTTTTCCATAAGTGGCTAAGGAACTTAGCATCTCTATCTGACACAATTGTCTTAGGTAAACCATGGAGTCTCACAAGTTCCCTGAAAAAGAGTTTTGAGATGTGGGAAGCATCATCCACCTTGTGGCATAGTATAAAGTGTGCCATCTTGCTAAACCTATCCACCACCACAAAGATAGAGTCTACACCTCTTTGGGTTCTAGGAAGCCCATGGACAAAGTCTATACTAATGTCTACCCAAGGTGCAGAGGGGATGGGTAAGGGTGTGTATAGCCCATGAGGCATCACCCTAGACTTGGCTTGTAAACAAGCCACACACCTAGTCCAATGCTTATGGACATCTTTCTTCATATAGGGCCAATAAAACTTTTCTTTGAGTAAGACAAGGGTCTTGTCTATCCCAAAGTGGCCTATGAGCTCACCCTCATGGCTCTCTTTCACAAGTAATTTCCTAATGGATCCTTGGGGTATGCAAGGTTTCCCTCTTTGAACAAATACCCCTCAGCCAAATAGAATCCATCTTGGGCCTTTTTCCCACAACTCTCGTAAATGGGAGAGAAATGTTCATCTAAAGCATACAAGTCCCTAATATTATCAAATCCTAAAATTTGAGCTCCTAGGGAGCAAAACAATGTGTGTCTCCTAGAGAGGGCATCAACTACCACATTTGTTTTTCCCTTTTTGTATTTGATAACATATGGAAATTGCTCTAGGTACTCTACCCATTTTGCATGCCTTTTGTTTAACTTGCTTTGCCCTCTAATGTACTTAAGTGATTGATGATCACTATGAATGACAAATTCCTTGGGAACAAGGTAATGTTCCCAAGTTTGGAGGGCTCTTATTAAGGCATAAAGCTCTTTATCATAGGTGGGGTAGTTGAGGGTGACACTATGAAGTTTTTCACTAAAATAAACAATAGGGTGCCCACCTTGTAACAATACAACTCCAACTCCCACTCCAGAGACATCGCATTCTAGCTCGAAAGTTTTAAAAAAGTCAGGAAGAGCTAGAACAGGTGCCTTAGTAAGCTTTTCTTTGAGCAAAGCAAAGGCTTGCTCTTGTTTTTCACCCCAGGTAAATGTCACATTCTTCTTCACCAGCTCATTGAAAGGTGATGCAATTGTAGAGAAATTAGGAACGAACCTTCTATAGAAGCTTGCTAACCCATGGAAGCTCCTAATATCTCCCACACTTTTTGGGGTGGGCCATTCTTGGATGGCCTTGATTTTCTTAGGGTCCACTTGGACCCCATTTCTACCAACTACAAACCCTAAGAAAACTATATTATCTACACAAAAAATACACTTCTCTATATTTGCATAGAGGGTGTTTTTCCTAAGGACTGAAAGAACTTGCCTGAGATGTCCTAAGTGATCATCTAGGCTCCTACTATACACTAAAATATCATCAAAATAAACAACTACAAATCTACCTATGAAATCCCTTAAGACATGATGCATAAGCCTCATAAAGGTGCTTGGTGCATTAGTGAGCCCAAAAGGCATCACTAGCCATTCATACAAACCAAACTTGGTCTTGAAAGTGGTTTTCCACTCATCACCCTTTTTCATCCTGATTTGGTGATAACCACTTTTAAGATCAATTTTTGAAAAGATATTGGCACCATGAAACTCATCAAGCAAATCATCAAGTCTAGGAATGGGGTGCCTATACTTTACAGTGATGTTGTTGATGGCCCTACAATCTGTACACATTCTCCATGTACCATCCTTTTTGGGCACCAACAACACTGGCACAACACATGGGCTTAGGCTCTCTTGGACCCAGCCCTTCTCCAACAATTCTTTAACCTAAGACTCTATCTCCTTAGTCTCCTGAAGGTTAGTCCTATTGGTTGGCCTATTAGGAAGGCTTGCTCCTAGGACTAAATCTATTTGGTGTTCTATTCCCCTTAAAAGAGGTAACCCAGGGGGTATCTCTTTGGGAAATATATCACCAAATTCATGTAAGAGTTCTTGGACCTTTGGGGGTAAGATCTCAAATTTAGGAATTGTGGCAGTGCTAAGGGATGTTTTCCTTGATAGGAGAAGGTAGAAAGATTGTTTAAGAAGGAGTGCTCTTTTAATATCACCTTTTGCTGCAAAATGATTTTCCTTCTTAACAATCTTCTTGGAGGAATCCTTTTTCTCTTTTTCCTTCCCCTTGGCCTTTGAAGACAAGGCCTTACTATCCTTCTTTTTCTTTTGTTTTTCTAGTTTTTCTTCCTCATCCCTCTTATCTTTCATAGTTAGTTGATCTTTGGCCACCTGTGAAGGTGTTTGAGGATGCAACACAAATTTAGTGCCAAGATGGGTGAGGGTAATCTCATTAGTTAGGCCATTGTAAATGATCTTCCTATCAAATTGTCATGGCCTTCCTAAAAGAATATGTCCTGCCTCCATGGGAACTATATCACAATTAACTTCATCCTTATATGTCCCAATGGAGAAAGGTACCTTCACTTGTTGGTTAACTATCATTTCCCCTTGCTCATTGAGCCATTGAAGTTTATAAGGTTTTGGGTGGGGAATGATAGTGAGGTTCAACTTGGAAACTAATCTTGTGCTACAACAATTGCAACAAGATCCACTATCCACAATGAGAGACACAAGTTTTATCTAAAATTTTGCATCTTGTATGAAAGATGCTATCTCTTTGGGATTGAGATAGATCACAAGATTGACCTCTAAGGAGCCTTCTAACCATTAAGAGGTCACCTTCTTCATGGGGGTAGACTTCCTCATTGGACTCTTCACCCCTTACATCATCTTCACTTCCACTAGAGGAAACGGAAGAAGTAGTCTCCTCTTCACTACTATAAATGTCTTGACCCCTCATAATCATGGTTTTCTTTGGGGGTCATTGAGAGGCAATGTGACCTCTCCCAAGACATTTAAAGCATTTAATGTTGCTATTCCTTTCTTGGGAACTAGTCTTAGGGTTGGATTTCTCTATGGTCTTACCCTTATCTTCCTTGGGTTTTGAAGGTGCAGCCCCCAAAATTCCTTTGGCTTGGTCCTTCCTTGGATAAGAGTGAAAGCCATAAGATTTTGAAGAAGGCTTTCTTTTAAGTTGTTGCTCCACTCTTATACAAAGTTGGACTAGCTCATCTAGGTCCCTATATGGAAGGAGTTCAACCTTATCCCTCACTTCCATATTAAGCCCACTAAGGAACCTAGCTATGCTTGTTCTTTCCTCCTCCCTAAGTCCAACTCTTAGAAGGAGTAGTTCCATTTGTTGTCTATATTCTTCAACACTCATACTCCCTTGTCTAAGCCTTTGGAGCTTGTCCATAAGCTCCCTTTCATAGTAGGAGGGAATGTGCCTCTTCCTAAGGGCACTCTTAAGATCATTCCAACACTCTACTAGAGGATCCCCATGAATCATTCGTTCCCTAACAAGGGAAGTCCACCAATAGAGGGCATACCCTTGAAAGCTAAGGGTAGCCAATGGAACTTTTCTCTCTTCGCTAATATGATGGCAAGCAAAGAGTTGTGCAACCTTCATTTCCCAATCTAAGTAGGCCTCAACATTATCTTTTCCATGGAAATATGGGAGGCTAATGTTAACCTCTTGAGGCCTTCTATCCTTTTCTCTTCTTTGGGAGTAATGTTTAGTATGTGAACTATGACGCTCTCTATAATAGTCGCTAAGTTCTTCACTTAAACTCTTTCAAGAGTCATGACTACTATAGGAGACATGTTTTTCTCTTTTCATTTCTTTCATTATTTTTCTTCTTTCTTCCTCTCTTATTTTCTCTCTTTCATCTTGACTTATTTCTTCCACTCTTTTTTTACCTTTTTCTTTTCTCTCTTGTTTTTCTTTCCATAACTTAAGGGATCTCAACTCATCTAATATCTTATACAAGGGGTCCTTAGGAGTAGAACCCTCACCATTAACACTAGATGAAGAATGAAGACTCATGTTGGTTCCTAAGTTATGGTTCTTTCATTTTTGGGGTTTGGAAACAAAAGGTAAAAGAAACTATGGTTGAAACTAGCCAAAATAAACACTAAAAGAGGTGTGAATGATAAGGTAAAAACTAATTGGTAAAAGGCAAGCTATCTAGGCAGTTTGACAATGGAGGGTAAAGGAAATAAGCTATGAAAGTAAGCAAGAAATTAAAGTGCAAGAAATGCAAACTAGGCGGATCCTAAGAGTGTTTGGATGACCTCATTTAAGGTTCCCAACAAAACACTCACTATCCTAAGGGAAAATGGCCTAAAATTATTACACACAAATGGAAGTAGGGTGACCTATTGGAGGCTCCCAACTTACTTCCAATGAAAGGCCTTTTTGTTACAAAATTTGAAAGCAAAGCAAATTGCCAATTACAAAATTACAAAAAAAAAAATCCTCAGTTGTGGTGGCTATTCTCTCTTTGGTGTTTTACTCAATTTGGAGTGCATCTTAGTTTAATAGCTCTTAAGGTGGTTGGCCCCTTGCTTCTTGACTCAAATTCTTCAAGGTATGGCACCAATCCTCCTTTCCAATTTCCTATATGCCAACTCACAAGCAAGGAAAAAAAGAGACAAGCAATAACCAAAGACCAAAAAAAATGAAATGAAAGCTAAACCAATAGAGTTTTAACAAGACAAATTTTCAAGGATTATTCAACAATTAAAGCAATGAAAAACACACAAAAGCAAGCTAGGACTCAAAGAGAAACCTAGAATGGCTCTAGAGTATAGTAGAAAAACTAAAAAAAAAAAAAAGACTCAAGAAACCTCTAGTTTTGGCACTTGTTTTCACAATAATTTTCAATTGAAATTTCAGAACTAGGATTGGTATAAAATAGGCACCAATTATAGAACAAATTTTGAGCCAAAACAACAATCACACTTCCCTTTCACTTTTTTTTCCTGGACACTGATTTTTCATCCAACTTGTGTGATTTTTATTATTTTTTCCTTTAATCCAAAATTACTTGGTTCTTTTTTCATAATTTTGTTACAGATTTCTAGAAAATTCAGTAAAACTTTTAGCTCAAAACACGTAGCGACCAATCCCAGTAATTTATACAAGTTCGTATGTTCAAGCTACCAGCACCAGCGATTTCAACCTAGAAATCAAGAGTAGTGTTTATGTTACTTAAGGCTTGGATAGTTACAATTTGTGTTTACTTATGCTCAATTATCTTGAATAACACAATTCAAGAGAGCTTAAGACTTATTTTGATTCACAAATCCAGCCACAACTCAGCACCACAACTCTACTTCATCATAGGCATCATGTAGGAAACTTAGAAAACAAAAAAAAAAGAGTTCAACAACAAGACTACTTCTAGGAATTAATTTAGAACATGTTATGAACTAAATAACATGCATGAATTAGACTCAAAATTAAAAAGATAGGCTAAGAATGACATGAATACATGAACAAATGTATCTAGAATTCAATAAACAAAATTAAAATTCAACACAAACTTAGAACATAATGTGACAATTACTATGACTAAACATGACTCTAAGACAACATGGATTAAGTGATTTACACTTAGATTTTTTGTGTTTTTTTTCTAATCAATATTTTGGAAGATAATTTAGATCTAAAGGTTCAGCACAAGAATATTATGAATGAAAAATGATAGAACCTAAAATCAACACAAAAACATGATTCAAGAGTAGATCTACAAAATTTGAACCATAGAAATGCAAGAACAAGTGTAGATCTAAGATTTAATCGGTTTATTTTTTTGAATCTACTCTAAACATCACCAAACCATAAGAAAATGGAGGATATACATGGAGAATAAGATGAATAACAATGAATTAAAGTGAATTGACCGAACAAAAAGATAGAGGAAGCAAAAGAACATCACCTAGATGAAGATGCTCTGATACCACATGATGTAGGCTCCATTGGAGCTTGTAGGCCTAGGATCTTCTTCATCAATGGATTCTTTTGCTTCTTGGAAGATGAATGGCAGCAGAATGGAGAAGAAAGAGAGAGAGGAGACGCCACTTCAAGGAGAAGATGAGTCTAGAAGAAGCTCACCACCATAGAAGGCCATGGATAAGAGCTTGGAGGAAGAAGGAGATGAATGAAGGGGGAGGAAGAGAAGAGCACGAAATTTTGTGCTCTAAAAGAGCTCTGAAATCTGAAGTTTAATTTTCAAATGATCAAAGTTCCAAAAAATGCACACACATGACCTCTATTTATAGCCTAAGTGTCACACAAAATTGGAGAGAAATTTGAATTTCAATTTAAATTTCACTTGAATTTGAAATTGAATTTGTGGAGCCAAAATTTCACTAATTATGATTAGTGAATTTTAGTTATGATTCAGCCCACTAATCAAAGATCAATTCCAAGATTCTCCACTAAGTGTGCTTAAGTGTCATGAGGCATGTAAAGCATGAAGGACATGCACAAAGTGTGACTATATGATGTGGCAATGGGGTGTAGTAAGCAAATGCTCACCTCCCCCTCTAAAATTTAATTGGATTGGGTTTCTACCAATTCAATTAAATTTATTTCCCAACACACATCAAATATTCACTTAGTGCATGTGAAATTACAAAACTACCCTTAATACAAAAACTAGTCTAGGTGCCCTAAAATACAAGGGCTGAAAAATCCTATATTTCTAGGGTACCCTACCTACATTATGGAGCCCTATATACAACAACCAAATATAATGACATCCTAGTCTAATATGTACAAAGATAATTGGACCCAACCTTGGCCCATGGGCTTATAAATCTACCCTGAGGTTCATGAGAATCCTTGGGCCTTCTTCAGCAGCTCTAGCCCAATCCTCTTGGAGCCTCTTGCTCATGGCTCTAGTGACTGATCCTTTCCTAGGGAGGATTGCATCAAAATAAGGGAAGAAGAAAGAAGGAAAATGCTAAAAGAATTAAGAAAAGAAAAACATGCCTCCTATAGTAGTCATGACCTGTCGCAACCTACCCTTCGGCGGGAGGGCGACGCGTGACTCGCGGGATGCGTGTTCCATGAAAGGAATACGCGCGGAGTCGCCACCAACGTTTATTTGAGGAAAACGCCGGAAAAACCGGAAAAGACGCGATCTACGAACTTTTAAGTGAAAGGTTCGGGAGTTGTATTTACGCGCGGGGAAGGTATTAGCACCCCACACGTCCGTCCCAAGGGACGGCAGCCTTTAATCGAATGTGCAAACGTGACTTTGATTTTTACGTTCCCTTTTATGTCCTTATATCCTTTTTATATTTTTCCTTTTTTGTGGTCGACAAGGGTGTTTCCCTTTGCTCCTACGTATTCCTCAATTTGAGATGAGAAAATCAGACCTACGTAGTTCTTTCGGAACAAAGTGTTTGGTTAAGTTGTTTTTTATCTTTTTGCAAGATATATTTTGATTTGAACAAAAAGGTCATTTGAGGTGTTGGACCATTAAATGATCTTTTGATTTTGAAAGGAGAGAAACGTTAAGGCGTTGGACCATTAACGATCTCTTGTTTTTGAAAGGAGAGAAACGTTAAGGCATTGGACCATTAACGATCTCTTGGGGTGGTCGACAAAAGCGGGGCTTTTGCTCCTACGTATCCTCAATGAGGAACTCAGACCTACGTAGTTCTTTCTTATCAAGTGATTCTTTTTTACTTAAGAGGTGATCATTTTAAGGCGTTGGACCTTGAAAATGATCCATTTTACTTAATGAGAATTTGAAATGACAAACTTCAAAAACCTATTTTTGTGGACGAGCTTGACTAGGCGAGTTGATTTTAGCCTTAGTTTCACTTTAGTTACTAGTCAATTCGATTAAGAATGAGAAATCCCAAAGAGAAAATGTCCGATTGATTTTCCGTTTTATTTTACTAAAAGATGTTTTTTTTATTATTATATTATTTTTTACCTCTTTTTGATTTCCAACGTGGTTACGGCACGACCGAACGGTCGGAATTTATTTTAACCGAAGTTAACGGATAATACAATTCAAACGTTCGGTGGAAATTTATTTTATTTTTAAGTTAAGCGAGAAATGACTTAAGTAAAATGGCTTAAGCACGTCAAGAGGGGGGATAAAAAGTAAACAAAACGAGAATAAAAATGCACGAAACACAATGTGGACCACTACGGGTACATAGAATGAATCGAAAAGCTTGGTTCGAGGTACTTACCCGTTGAAGATCGAAGAACGATGAAGAACGAATGAAGAACGTCGAAGAACGGTTGAAACCTTTGCGAAATTCTTCACGGAAAACGTTACGGAAACGTTTCGGAAGCGCCTCGGCTTAGATTTTCTTCACGGAAACAATTTTTCCAAGAAAATTCGAAAGAGAGAGAAGTGCCAAAGGGGCTGAACCCTTTTCTTCTTCACTTCCTCCCCTATTTATAGCAAAATAGGGGAGGTGGTTGCCGCCCAGCTCGCCCAGGCGAGCTCAGCTCGCCCAGGCGAGCCAGGTTGCTTCCTCCAGAAGCAACAGCCTTCTGGAGGAATATTCTGGAGGGCCCAAGTGGGCCTGGGTGCTATTTGCACCCCCATTTTTACTAAGTACACCCCCCTCTGCTGTTTTTTGGTGATTCTTTTTTCGTAAAGTTACGGAAACTTACGAATTTCGTAACGATACTTTTTTTCTTTCCGTAATGTTACGGAACCTTGCGGATTACATAATCATCCCCCTTTTGACTTACGGAATGTTACGGAACCTCACTTAATTATGCAACGATGCTTCCATTTGATTTCCGGTGTGTCACGGAAACTTACGGACTGTGCATCAATATTTTTTTGGTTTTTCGGCATGTCCTGGAATTTCACAAATTGCCTAATGATGGATGCCAAGCACCTCACAAGGACCAAAGAAAGGTCGCATGTCATCAAGCAAAGGTCCCCGGACGAAATTAGGGTATGACAGTTGCCCCTCTTTACTTGTCTTTTATTGGAGATAAAAGGAAAGTAAAGATAAGACACTAATTTCGTTCCTCTCGATTTGACGAGAGTCGCGGGTGACCATAAAATCTCCACATGCAAATGACTTGTTGTTCCCAGAATTTCACAAATTGCCTAATGATGGGTGCCAAGCACCTCACAAGGACCAAAGAAAGGTCGCATGTCATCAAGCAAAGGTCCCCGAACGAAAATTAGGGTATGACACTAATTTCGCTCCTCTCGGTTGACGAGAGTCGCGGGTGACCATGAAATTTCCGCATGTAAATGACTTATTGTTCCCGGAGGAACAAAAGGTGCAGAAGACTATGTCAGCCTCTGCATGCTATCAAGCGTTCTGTCTTACAGATAGCAAAAGAATATTTATACGGATAACCACTCGGGTATTTCCGCGTATCATCGGGCCCGCCGCCTCTGGATGACACAAGGGTGCGGATAACCGTAAGGTATCTCCGCGTATCATCGGGCCCGCCGCCTCTGGATGATACAAGGGTGCAGAATGACCAAACTTGGTCTCTGCTTGTCATCGGGCCCGCCGCCTCTGGATGACAAAAGGGTGCGGATAACCGTAAGGTATCTCCGCGTATCATCGGGCCCGCCGCCTCTGGATGATACAAGGGTGCAGAATGACCAAACTTGGTCTCTGCTTGTCATCGGGCCCACCGCCTCTGGATGACAAAAGGGTGCGGATAACCGTAAGGTATCTCCGCGTATCATCGGGCCCGCCGCCTCTGGATGATACAAGGGTGCAGAATGACCAAACTTGGTCTCTGCTTGTCATCGGGCCCGCCGCCTCTGGATGACAAAAGGGTGCACGTCACATGACCTTAGGGTCAGTATGACAAAGATTATGGTGCGGCCGACAAAAGCAAGGCTCTTGCTCCTACGTATCCTCCAATGAGGAACTCAGACCTACGTAGTTCTGGATAACTTGTGAGACTTGAAAAGTCTCCATCGGAAAATGCTGACACCTCCGGAAAAGGCGCAGATGACCACATTGGCCTCTGCTCATCAATCACACTTGGGGTCACTGAATGACGAGGTGCGGATAACCGTAAGGTGTCTCCGCGGGCTACCAGCTCTTGAGTCATGGCAACAAAAGGCGGTATGGTCGACAAAAGCGATGCTCTTGCTCCTACGTATCCTCCAATGAGGAACTCAGACCTACGTAGTTCTGGATAACTTGTGAGACTTGAAAAAGTCTCGGTGTTTTCTCCACTAAAAAAATGCAAACATGCTTTAGCAAAGAGACAAATATTCCAACTGTTTAGAGCAGCATATGCTTTTTTGAGTGACAAACAATGCGTCTACCAGGGAAGGAGAGTCTGCTGATGGGATCCCCCATAACCATAAATGAGATCTTGGATGTTAGCATTTCGTTTCTAAATGACCATTTAGAGGAAACACTGGGTTCGACAAAAATAGAAGAAAATCACTCAAAGTGTATCAATCTCGCACAGGTAAGTGTTTCATCCTAATTCCGGACCATAGATATGTCATGACTTAACTTTGCAAATTATTTCCTATCAAATCAAAAATTACATGCGTGATCATGGATCAATAGGGCTTCCCTTGGGAATGGGTTCTTTTGGTGGTTTTTTTTTTCGGCTTTTGTGTGTTTTTGGCTTTTGATTTTTCTGGCTTTTTCTTTTTCTTTTTCTGTTTTTCTTTTGTTTAGTGCGGGGCGAAAAAAAAGTCGCTAGCGCACGGGATTTTGGTTGGTAATCAAAGGGAGAAGACCACTTTAGGTCATGGTTTCCTTTTCTTTCTTTTGTTCATTTGATGACAATTCTGTACTGTTCAGATATTGTCTGGTCCAAAGACCTCTCTGCACATTTCTTCTGGTTTCTTTGACCAGGAGCTTCCTTCTTTTTTACTTTCTCCCATTCTTTGGTTGGGAATTTTCTTTCTTTTCTTTTTTCTTTCTCCCACTCTTTGATTGGGAATTTCCTTTCTTTTCTTTTTTCTCTTTCTCCCACTCTTTGATTGGGAATTTCCTTTCCTTCCTTTTTTGCTTTCTCTTTGATTGGGAATTTCCTTTCCTTCCTTTTTTTTTTTTTTTTTTTGCTTCCGAGGGTAAGGTTTATGGTGAGTCAGGATTTTGGCTCAAGGCTTGTAGAATGGCTAGACATGATACATGTCAGGGTTTGGTTTGGTTCAAGGATAAAAAGGGATGCCCCACATTATTTCCATGACACAAATGCAAAAATGATGATTTGGAAATTTTATGCAAAACTGGTTATGCATGCACCTATGCGGACACTCAAGTGTCAAATTTTTATGGTCATGTGATGCTAGGGCTCAGGATTCATTTCCTCTATTTTAGTCAACCCAACGTTTCCAAAATATGTTCTTTTATCCATTTGTGCATTCATCCGAGTCCATTTTGGGCGTCTGGGAAAATCTTCACAGCATTCACCCTTCAGGTGTATACACATTTTTTCAAAAACTAGTTATGATCAGTGAATTTTTCCAAAGAAAAGTTGGAAGTCATCTCTTTTCAAAAGCATGTTGGTTTTTCAGCTTGACAACTTATTTTTTCTTTTTTCTCCTTCTTTTTTTTTTATCATTATCATTTGTTTATTTCTTTTTCTTGTTTGTTTTTTTTTTCTTTTTTTTTTCATGAGGTATTTTGCTACCTAAACATGTGCATATTTTTGTGAGGTATTTTTGCTATATACATGCATATCCAAGGTATCTTGCCACCTAAACATACATATATATGTTTTGTGAGGTATTTTTTTGCTACATACACGCACATCTAAGGTATCTCTCTACCTAAACATACAAATATATATTTTGTGAAGTATTTTTTTGTTTACATACACGCACATCTAAGGTATCTCTCTACCTAAACATACATATATATATTTTGTGAAGTATTTTTTTGTTTTCTACATACATGCATATCTAAGGTATTTTTCTACCTAAACATACATATATATATTTTGTGAAGTGTTTTTTGTTTACATACATGCATATCTAAGGTATTTTCACTACCTAAACATACATATATATGTTTTGTAAGGTATGACTACCTTCCGAGCTTGCGCTTGTTTTATTTAAATTCCCAGGATCATGAGCAACTAGGTGCGTCCTACTATAAAAAGTGATCAAATAGCAGGCAGAAATTTAAAAGGTACTAGGTTGCCTCCTAGTAGCGCTTCTTTAACGTCTTGAGCTGGACGCCTTATAACTTGTCGGTCACTGACCTAGTACTTTGCTTACCTTTGGCTTTGGACTTGGTCGCCTATTGGTCGGCCATGTGGTGTAGGCAATACTCAAACCTTTTTGTGGATGAGCAGAGGTGAACTCTAGAGGTGATGGCGGTGCGTCTGTTGCCCACTGCCGGCCATCGCCAGGCTGCTGTGGTGTTTCGCCCTGCGCCTGCCTGGAAACGCAGAACTTCTTGATGAAAGCTCGATTGGTAGGGGGGACCTGATGACCTTGCTGGGGGCGACAGGCATTCCCTAGAACTGACAGAGACCCGTATTTAGAGCTGGCAACTCCAAGACCCTGTTGGCCTTCTTCGGGTCCACTAGGTGTCCTGCGGGCACAATCCCTGCAAACAATAGATGACATCAGAAATCAGTTGGGGGAGGTGCATACTTACCTATGCCACGACGACATGAACTTGCTGGGGGGAACGGGCGCCCTGTAGGGCCGACAGAGGCCCGTAACCAGAGCTGGAAACCCCAGGGCCCTGTTGGACTTCTTCAGGTCCACTGGGTGTCTTTGTGGGTGCGATCCCTGCAAACAATAGATGGTATCAGAAATCAGTTGAACCATATGTATACTTACCCATGTCGGGACGACACAGACCAACTGATACTTTTGCAGGGGGAGATTGGCATTGCGGTCACTGGGCAGAATGTTGCTAAGTAGCAATGTCATCTATATCTGTGTAAGAGTGGTCATGTTGGTGCGCATGATTCGCACTCGTCTCTTTGCAGCGGCACGGGTGAAATCTTGCCCCGGTATGCATAGTAGCTGTGTGATAGCCTCCCTCTCTGGTTGTGCTCGCACAGTTGGCCCTCCTCCAATATCAGGGGGTGGCCCAGGAACCGTTAAAAGGAAACTACTGGTCCCTTAACCGGGAGTGCAAGTCTTGGTTAAGCATTTAAGGATAGAGGACCTTAAATTCTCTTAAGGTGCGGATGTGGAGCACACTGAAAATGAGGACATATAGCCCTCTAAAGGTGAGGGCGTGCAACCCTCTCAAGGCGAGGATGTATAGTCCTCTGGAGGTGAGGGCGTGTAGTCCTCTCAAGGTGAGGGCGTGCAGCCCTCTGTTGGCGAGGACGTGTAGTCCTCTAAAGGTGAGGGCGTGTAGCCCTCTGTTGGCGAGGACGTGTAGTCCTCTAAAGGTGAGGGCGTGTAGCCCTACGAAGGTGAGGACATGCAGTCCTCTGATGGCGAGGGCGTGTAGCCCTCTGAAGGTGAGGACGTGTGGTCCTCTAAAGGTGAGGGCGTGTAGCCCTACGAAGGTGAGGACATGTAATCCTCTGAAGGTGAGGGTAACTAGTACCCAAGGCGAGGGCGAGTAGCCCTCTCAAGGCGAGGACGTGTAGTCCTCTGGAGGTGAGGGCGTGCAGCCCTCTGATGGTGAGGACATGTAGTCCTCTCAAGGCGAGGACGTGTAGTCCTCTGGAGGTGAGGGCGTGCAGCCCTCTGATGGTGAGGACATGTAGTCCTCTCAAGGCGAGGACGTTTAGTCCTCTCAAGGTGAGGACGTCCAGTCCTCTGAAGGCGAGGATGTGTAGTCCGCTAAAGGTGAGGGCATGTAGCCCTACGAAGGTGAGGACATGTAGTCCTCTGAAGGTGAGGGTACCTAGTACCCAAGGCGAGGGCAGGTAGCCCTCTCAAGGCGAGGACGTGTAGTCCTCTGGAGGTGAGGGCGTGCAGCCCTCTGCTGGCGAGGACGTGTAGTCCTTTCAAGGTGAGGGCGTGTAGCCCTCTGACGGTGAGGGTAACTAGTACCCAAGGTGAGGACGTGTAGCCCTCTCAAGGCGAGGACATGTAGTCCTCTGGAGGTGAGGGCGTGCAACCCTCTGATGGTGAGGACGTGTAGTCCTCTCAAGGCGAGGACGTGTAGTCCTCTCAACGGTGAGGGTAACTAGTACCCAAGGTGAGGGCGTGTAACCCTCTCAAGGCGAGGACATGTAGTCCTCTAGAGGTGAGGGCGTGCAACCCTCTGATGGTGAGGACGTGTAGTCCTCTCAACGGTGAGGGTAACTAGTACCCAAGATGAGGGCGTGTAGCCCTCTTAAGGCGAGGACGTGTAGTCCTCTGATGGTGAGGGCGTGCAGCCCTCTGATGGTGAGGGTAACTAGTACCCAAGGTGAGGACGTGTAGCCCTCTCAAGGCGAGGACATGTAGTCCTCTGGAGGTGAGGGCGTGCAACCCTCTGATGGTGAGGACGTGTAGTCCTCTCAAGGCGAGGACGTGTAGTCCTCTCAACGGTGAGGGTAACTAGTACCCAAGGTGAGGGCGTGTAGCCCTCTCAAGGCGAGGACATGTAGTCCTCTAGAGGTGAGGGCGTGCAGCCCTCTGATGGTGAGGACGTGTAGTCCTCTCAACGGTGAGGGTAACTAGTACCCAAGATGAGGGCGTGTAGCCCTCTCAAGGCGAGGACATGTAGTCCTCTGGAGGTGAGGGCGTGCAGCCCTCTGATGGTGAGGACGTGTAGTCCTCTCAAGGCGAGGACGTGTAGTCCTCTCAACGGTGAGGGTAACTAGTACCCAAGGTGAGGGCGTGTAGCCCTCTCAAGGCGAGGACATGTAGTCCTCTGGAGGTGAGGGCGTGCAGCCCTCTGATGGTGAGGACGTGTAGTCCTCTCAAGGCGAGGACGTGTAGTCCTCTCAACGGTGAGGGTAACTAGTACCCAAGGTGAGGGCGTGTAGCCCTCTCAAGGCGAGGACATGTAGTCCTCTGGAGGTGAGGGCGTGCAGCCCTCTGATGGTGAGGACGTGTAGTCCTCTCAAGGCGAGGACGTGTAGTCCTCTCAACGGTGAGGGTAACTAGTACCCAAGGTGAGGGCGTGTAGCCCTCTCAAGGCGAGGACATGTAGTCCTCTGGAGGTGAGGGCGTGCAGCCCTCTGATGGTGAGGACGTGTAGTCCTCTCAAGGCGAGGACGTGTAGTCCTCTCAATGGTGAGGGTAACTAGTACCCAAGGTGAGGGCGTGTAGCCCTCTCAAGGCGAGGACATGTAGTCCTCTGAAGGTGAGGGCGTGCAGCCCTCTGTTGGCGAGGACGTGTAGTCCTCTAAAAGTGATAGGTACAAGTACCCAAGGGTCCACCCTTATGAGAAAGCAAGAGATCGACTCATCGAGAAGGCCGGTCATCCCAAATCCACAAGATTTGGACATTAGATGTAGGAAATCTATGCAGTTAACATGATTTTTAGGGATGCAGATGCATGCAACCTTTGTCGTGAAATTTGGTAAATGCTGACTTCATATGAAACAATGCAATGTAATGGAAAGTTGTACAATGTTCATGACATTCTTTCCCTATTTTGTGATTTTGATTTTGATTTAATTTTTTTGGAAAACACAGATTGACTGTCCTTTTGAAAGAGGTGATAATTCATGCAACCTCATCCTATCTTTTTTGCAAATCTCTCCGGGAACTCCCTCAGAGTGTGTGTTCTGTTTGATTTAGTCACTTGACCATTTTGGAGTAACGGCAATGGAGTCGTTTGATGTTTGATCAATCCATTGAAATCCTAGGGTTTGTCCCCCCTTTTCTTTTTCTTTTAAAAACATCGACAGGTGAGAACTTTTGATCTGCCCCTATGTTCACTTGAGGCTCATGCACGATGCCCCTCATTGCCCCAGTGTAAGGCTTTGAGGTACCAATCGTTGTCTTTCGTCATGACCTTGTAGGAGGGAACCTATTGGGTGAGAACTTCTAATCTGCCCCTAGGTTCACTTGAGGCTCATGCACGGTGCCCCTCATTGCCCCAGTGTAAGGCTTTGAGGTACCAAGTGTTGTCTTGTTTTCACGACCTCGTAGTGAGGAAGAATGAAAGAAGCAGTTGATTCTTGCAAAAAGAATTTTCCAAGGACGAGAAATAGTTGAAGGATCTTTCAGTTGATGGATTAAGTCTAATGACTCCTATGTAGAAGCAAGATGTTTTGATGTTTTGATGATGCCAAAGGATCAAGTGCTTCCAAGTTTTATTCAAGACAAGAATCCAAGAAAGTCAAGATATATGATCAAGTTTGATCTCTTAGAATCTTTAGGAAGAAGTTTCCAAATTGAAGAAGCAAAAGGTTTGACCAAGGAATTCTATCCTTTCAAATTGAGATTTGCTCTCTGGTAATCGATTACTAGCAGTTTGAAAATGTTTTAATTCAAATTTTTTAAAACCTGTAATCGATTACATAAGTCTTGTAATTGATTACCAGAGGGGATTTTCAGAAAATAATTTCCAAGAGACATATCTATTCAAATGTTTTATGAATGGCCATTCAAATGTTTTAAAGAGAGTTTTCATTGCCCAAACAGTTTTATCCTCTCGAAAAATCAAGAGTTTTTCTGAACTGAAATGTCTTATCCTCTCAAAAAGATTCCTTGGTCAACCACTTGCTTATTCAATAAGGAATTTTTGATTGATCTTCATTTTACAATCTACCTCTTTTACGAGAGACCTCTTCTTCTCTTCTTCTTATTTCTGAAAAGGGATTAAGAGACCGTGGGTCTCTTGTTGTAGAGGATTCCTGAACACAAGGGAAGGGTTATCCCTGTGTGCATTGTTAATTCCGAAAAGAGAGATTGATAGTTCAATTGGGGAATAGTCTTTGCATCTTAATTCAACCCCCCTTTTTCTTAAGGTAACTGAGGCCATTTGTCCAACATCCTATTCTTGATAACTCACTTCTCTCTAAAAAGACAAAATGAGGTCACATGAACGTCTATATTTTTACTTGAAAACACAGTCAATCAAATGCCTTTTTATTTTTTTGAAACTCCTTTTTTATTTTTATTTTGAAACTTATTTGTTTTGAGCTTTATTTGTTGTTTTACGGCAGCCCCGCCAACGTGCAAGACGAGTAACCTCTGATTGAATGGTCACAGGTCGCTTGAGCAAATAGACCAATGGCTTGCACCCAATTCCGGTGAAAGTTGAAAATCCTGGTGAGTCATTAGAGACATCTAACAACAGCTTTCAAAATTGCCCCATGTGTGGCATCTCTTGTCAATGTCAGGATTTACACGCAATTCTCCTCAAATTCCAGCCAGCCCGCATCAATTAGACCTTGCACCTTACGCTTCAGAGCCCTACAATGCTCAATGGAACGCCCCGGGGCTTCTCCGTGACAAACACACATTGCGTTCGAGTCGTATTCTCGGAGAAATGGAGGTTGATGAACCTTGGCTAGGGTTATGGCTACCATTGAATTATCAAGTAGATATGGGAGCAAGTCAGCATAGGACACTGGAATTGGGGTGAATTCTACAGGCTTTCTCGTTGCAAATTTCATTTCTTGGTTGGTGTTTTTGGTTTTGCTAAAGGTGGCCTTCGTCATTGGAAGTGCGGTAGACAGGCTTTGTGGTTGATTTAGGGATGGCCTTTGTGGAAAACTGGGTGGTGGGTAAGGAGGAGGTTTGTTATTGGCTGAGTAATGACATTGTTGGGTTGGTGGGAAACTTGGCCGTACAGGGATGGCAGTCACAGCATGGGTTTCTCCCTCATCCTCACCCTCTTTATTTGCCCCAATTTTCTCATTCGTCCAAGCAGGATGATTAAATTTGCCTCTTTTCAGATCCACTTCGATCCTTTCACTGGCGAAGACCAAATCCGCAAAGCTTTGAGGGTGCATAGCCCACCATCTTTCCATAGTAGAGTATCGATAATGTGTCTACCATCACGATCATCGTCTCCCTTTCCATCATTGGGGGTACCACTTGGGCCGCCAGATCCCTCCACCTTTTGGGCGTGTTCTTTGAAAGATCCGTCCCCCTTTTTGCAAATGTTCTGTAGTTGCATCCTATCCAGAACCATATCAAAATTGTACTGACACTGCTTAATGAAGGCAACCATTAGGTCCTTCCAAGAATGGACTCAAGAAGGTTCCTAAGTTAGTATACCAGGCAACAGTTGTCCTAGTAAGACTTTCTCAGGAAAAATGTATCAGCAGTTTCTCATCTTTTGCGTATGCCCCCATCTTCCGACAGTACATCTTTAGATGGTTCTTGGAGCGAGTAGTCCCCTTGTACTTGCCAAAGTCCGGCACCTTGAAGTTGGGAATGACCATGTTTGGGTATTAGGAACAACTCTTCTAGGTTAGCAAAGGCATAATCTTCACCTCCTTCAATGGCCCTGAGCCTTTCCTCTAGATGATCCAACTTTCCCATTCCTGCCATAGTCATGAGGGTTTTTAACCGCTGTGGAATGCAAGAGGTGCAGTTGTGGGTGATACTGAGGGCCCTCCAAAGGGTTTTGTAGGGGTATACCACCAACTGCTTGCCCTTCAGTGGTATATCCGAGCCAAGGCTCGAAGTCGGCTAGATTGTGATGGGGAATTTCATGGGTCTCTTCCACGGTTTAAGAGACATGTGCATGATCAGTTTGGGGTTGCTGGCTTTCAATGGGTATAGGAGTGGAGTTATTGACATTCTTATTGGGAGTGTACGCCACATTGGGTGGCATATAGTTGAGAGGCAAGCCATATGACGGGAAGGCGTGCTCGTTTTGAATTTGCACATCATGGGGGCCGCCCGTACTTCCTAAATCTTTGCCTACCATATTTGAGGTTGGATGATTCATTTGCTTGAGGCCAGATGGGAGCATCGGGTTCACCTTAGCGACAGCGCTAGTAGCGGCAACTATAACCGCATTTGGCTTCCATTATCTTCTTCATGCTCATCATGGCATCCATCATTGTGGCCATTTTCTCTTTCATGGCCTCCATGTCGGCCTTCATCTTCTCTTGCACCTCCTCTGCTTCACCCATTACTCTAGCTCTAGCACGAGTTCGGTAAGGGCGCCATAAAGCGTGTCCTTTTCTTTTTGATAACAATGATTAAGATCATTTTTTTTTTCAAGGAAAGAATGCAATGAGCAATGCAACCAATGAAAAGCATGGATGTATGCGAATGATGTACAGTTAAAGTATTGCGAATTTTTACGCAGGATATGGGGTTGAATCAATTTAGATCATTTTTATTTTTTTTTTATTTATTTTTCAAGGAAAGAATGCAATGAGCAATGCAACCAATGAAAAGCATGGATGTATGCGAATGATGTACAGTTAAAGTATTGTGAATTTTTACGCAGGATATGGGGTTGAATCAATTTAGATTTTCAACATGGTCCATGACATCTTTGTCAAGGTGAAACTGGAAGTAACAAGGACATCAATAATCCTAAATATGTTTGGCAGTAGACGAAGCAGTGATGTGACTCGATTCGTCTTTTGCCCCAATTTTGCAAGACGGTTACTTCCATATTTCAACTTGACTTGATGAACCTTTTTGTAAAAGCATGAGCTTGGTTCAACCCTATAATCCAAGGAATGGCAATTCTGATCGCCAATACTTCAACAACATCTCATAGGGATGAATGACTCGGGCATACTTTAAGCTTATGCACGGAAAATGTAATTATGAAATTGAGATGCCCAAAGAAACACCATTTCCTAATTAACCATGTAATTAGGTACCATGTTCAATTATTTTGTTTTGTTGTTGTGTGTGTTTTTTTTTTTTTTTTTTTTTTTAGAAATGGGTTTATGATCCCAACATGGTTGGCTCATGGTGCCTAACACATGCAACTAAGAAGGTAGTGTGAAGTTTCACGCTTCCCCTTTTTTGTTTTTGTTTTGTAGAGGAAAACACAAGGATGAGCAAACATGGAAACAAATGGTATGCAATTTTGCAGATCAAAAAGTTTGTTGAACGCATATGCATGATGATGCCATGACTCATGCAAAATGTGAGGCTGGAATATGATAACGGACAAATGCAGGAACGATATGTTCATTATGATGTTATGAAGAGATGCTTATGCGATGCATGATATGAACGCATTTTACGGACACGAGAGCCCGGAAAATTATCTCTTCTTACTTGCGCATTTGGGGGCGGAGTTCCCCATGTGTACAATTAAGAAGGTGATATGGACCTTCCGGCTTCCCGTGACAAAGGACGAGACCAACATACAATGCATGCTAGAGATAAAATGTGGGAGTGACTTGATTCGCACTGATTTTTGGAGTAAAAACGTGGGATAAACTCATTTTTTTCAAAAAGTTATAACTAGTCAAGATCTGAGTGACAATACAAACATCCTAGCGGTTTCTAATCATATAGTCCATTAAGTCTATCATATGCTGACAATAGCTGAGAAGTCCGTGGATCTCCTTGGGGGCGGAGTAGGTGTCCGCCATTGCTTTGGCTTTGGCTAGCAATCGGGGAAGTTCTTGACTCCTGTTCAAAGTAAGAGCAAATCGGTCTGTCCACATTGTTGCCTCTTGGTGCCATGAATCAATTACCCTCTCCCTTGCTTCGCTTTCTGCTGATATCTTGGCGTACTCATCCTCTAGCCTTTGCTCGTGAGTCGCCGCTAGATTTAGCTTCTCTTTGCACTCATCGATGACGACCCACATATTCCCTTCAGTCTCGCTTAACTGTTGGGACAAATTTCTTTTCGACCTAAGGTAAGCCTTTAGCTCGTCCTTCAAGATCATGCCTTTGACCCGTGATGATTCCTTTCACCTCTTCGGAGCTTGAGCTTACTATTGCTGCCCTATAAAGCCCCTCAAAACTTTGTTGGCACGTGTTCTTCCTTTCGGGCCTTCTTGGTTTCTCGTTCCAAGGCTTCAGCGGTGGCCATATTGACGTCCCTTAGTTCATCATACTCTTTTCAGACTTTGATGGCTATGGACTTGAACTTCTCTTCGACTACCCGGGCTCTTTCAAGCTCTGCCTTTAGGGCTTGTACCTCATCACTTTCTTCCGAAGCTTTAACCTCATCGTCTCTCACAGTCTTTAGATTTGGGAGCCAATCCAATCCTTGTGTTCGGACTCTCAGCCACTTATGATAGCCGCCGATGATCCCATTACGGCTTCCCCTAAGCTCTCTGTCCTTTCTTCATGCCGCATCCCATGCCTTGCGAACTCCTTGGAGTACCCTCGCGTTGTGGTCACTGAAACCCCGTGCGATGAAAGGCGTGATGCTTTTGTCTGATGGCACTCCTCTCATGAGGTAGCCAAGCTGTCTTATGGCGAAGACGGGATTATAATTAATACAACCCCTTGTTCCCATCAAGGGAACATTTGGACATCCTTCGCATGAAGATAGAATCCTGATTCTTCCTTCCTTCTAGCGAGGGAACCAATTAACAGACGCCCCTCCATGCTAGCCAAGAGTTGGTCCCAATTCGCCTTTCCTTTTTCGACGCACAAGCGGTGACCTTGTAGCGGATAGACGGGCCTACCTTCTTAGAGAAAAAGGTGTGAAACCAGCCACACATAGAGAGTCAGTGCACAACAAACAATTCTTGCGCTGCTCTTTTCACATCCCCGGTCGAACGTGTCATATAGGTCGGCTAGCATAGCGACAACCGGGCTTTCCTCGTGGTTATGATAGGCGAGAAAAGCGTCGATCGCTGCCAGGTCCACCAACCCATCCACATTCGAAAAGAGGACTCCTCCAAAGATCAACAGTGCGAGAACGTCTATGAACGGGGCCCATTCGTTTCTACCTGCCAAGATTCCTGCTTTTGCCTCCAAACATTTTCTCGGTATCCCGATCACCCCATTTTCGACTTGCTTTTGGTGGTCTAATTCCTTCGCCAAGATTTGGAATATTTTAGAAATTCTAGCTAATGAGGGATAGAACCCTGAGAAGAGGTATTGTTTCCTTCCCCCTAGAGGACATCCTAGGATTTCTTCGAATTCTTCCACCATGGGTGATAGTTGGAAGTCCCCAAAAGTGAAGCACTTTAGGGGCTGGTCATAATACTGGGAAAGGGATGCAATCGGTTCCATGGAGACTTCTACCCTAGTTAGGTCCCAAATCTTACCATAGGCTTTGTGGAAGGCTTGCTGCTGGAGCTGACCCATCAATCGCCCTAACTCTCTTAGACTGGTGATCCCTAGGCTCTTGACCTTGACTGGATAAAACCTCTTTTTAAGTGAAGGCTTTTGACTTGATCCCATGTTTTACTAAAGTGAAATAAAATCTAGTGCGAATCAAAACTCCGACATCTATCATGGGTGGAATGGATGAATGCATGAAGAAATGCATATGACACAGATGTAATTTAAGAATGCGGGTGCCCGGGACATTGTCTCCTTCTTAGACACAACGTCTAGGGGTAGCAAAGTGCCCCAACGTATGTATTTAAAACGGTGACCTGGACCCTCCGTTGATTTGTCTATAGAGGGGATCAAGACAGAACCCATATGTGATGCATATGCAAAAGACGCAATGCGGGAATGTACATAGCATGACAATATTTACTGAACATAAGCAAAAGGGTATATGATACTTATGCATGGCAGTGTGAAAAATGGCACGCAGCGTGTTTGCTCCGTGCCCCTATTTAAGGGACCTATAAGGGAGAGAACTAACTAGGCATTTAGCGATAACCCCCCCAAGGTAGTCATATCTCTCTTGATGGTTTCTAGAGGTATTATCCTCTTTGAAGAACATATTGTAGCAGTAGGGACTACTAGCAACAATAAGTTTTCAAAGAGAAAAGCTCTAGATGAGGGTTCACTGTAATCAAGCAAGTCGGAGACCTAGCATGATCACAGATTCGCCTCCACTCCTTATGTTCCCATGAACCCGGGTATAGGGCCCTTTTTCACTCACAGTGTGTGCAAATAGTGTTAGTGTTTGTGTGCATCAAATGAATAAATATTTACCTCATGCATACATTCTAAAACACACTAAAAGCAACAAATAGTTTATATACACAAGAACATAAGACAAATAAAGGGAAACCAACAAAGGAGAAAGTCATGATAAAACATTGCACAAGATTAAATGGCCTAACTCTCTAAAAAACATTCCATAGTGGAGTCGCCAACTGTCGCAACCTACCCTTCGGCGGGAGGGCGACGCGTGACTCGCGGGATGCGTGTTCCATGAAAGGAATACGCGCGGAGTCGCCACCAACCTTTATTTGAGGAAAACGTCGGAAAAACCGGAAAAGACGCGATCTACAAACTTTTAAGTGAAAGGTTCGGGAGTTGTATTTACGCGCGGGGAAGTTATTAGCACCCCACACGTCCGTCCCAAGGGACGGCAGCCTTTAATCGAATGTGCAAACGTGACTTTGATTTTTACGTTCCCTTTTATGTCCTTATATCCTTTTTATATTTTTCCTTTTTTGTGGTCGACAAGGGTGTTTCCCTTTGCTCCTACGTATTCCTCAATTTGAGATGAGAAAATCAGACCTACGTAGTTCTTTCGGAACAAAGTGTTTGGTTAAGTTGTTTTTTATCTTTTTGCAAGATATATTTTGATTTGAACAAAAAGGTCATTTGAGGTGTTGGACCATTAAATGATCTTTTGATTTTGAAAGGAGAGAAACGTTAAGGCGTTGGACCATTAACGATCTCTTGTTTTTGAAAGGAGAGAAACGTTAAGGCATTGGACCATTAACGATCTCTTGGGGTGGTTGACAAAAGCGGGGCTTTTGCTCCTACGTATCCTCAATGAGGAACTCAGACCTACGTAGTTCTTTCTTATCAAGTGATTCTTTTTTACTTAAGAGGTGATCATTTTAAGGCGTTGGACCTTGAAAATGATCCATTTTACTTAATGAGAATTTGAAATGACAAACTTCAAAAACCTATTTTTGTGGACGAGCTTGACTAGGCGAGTTGATTTTAGCCTTAGTTTCACTTTAGTTACTAGTCAATTCGATTAAGAATGAGAAATCCCAAAGAGAAAATGTTCGATTGATTTTCCGTTTTATTTTACTAAAAGATGTTTTTTTTATTATTATATTATTTTTTACCTCTTTTTGATTTCCAACGTGGTTACGGCACGACCGAACGGTCGGAATTTATTTTAACCGAAGTTAACGGATAATACAATTCAAACGTTCGGTGGAAATTTATTTTATTTTTAAGTTAAGCGAGAAATGACTTAAGTAAAATGGCTTAAGCACGTCAAGAGGGGGGATAAAAAGTAAACAAAACGAGAATAAAAATGCACGAAACACAATGTGGACCACTACGGGTACATAGAATGAATCGAAAAGCTTGGTTCGAGGTACTTACCCGTTGAAGATCGAAGAACGATGAAGAACGAATGAAGAACGTCGAAGAACGGTTGAAACCTTTGCGAAATTCTTCACGGAAAACGTTACGGAAACGTTTCGGAAGCGCCTCGGCTTAGATTTTCTTCACGGAAACAATTTTTCCAAGCAAATTTGAAAGAGAGAGAAGTGCCAAAGGGGCTGAACCATTTTCTTCTTCACTTCCTCCCCTATTTATAGCAAAATAGGGGAGGTGGTTGCCGCCCAGCTTGCCCAGGCGAGCTCAGCTCGCCCAGGCGAGCCAGGTTGCTTCCTCCAGAAGCAACAGCCTTCTGGAGGAATATTCTGGAGGGCCCAAGTGGGCCTGGGTGCTATTTGCACCCCCATTTTTACTAAGTACGCCCCCCTCTGCTGTTTTTTGGTGATTCTTTTTTCGTAAAGTTACGGAAACTTACGAATTTCGTAACGATACTTGTTTTCTTTCCGTAATGTTACGGAACCTTGCGGATTACATAATCATCCCCCTTTTGACTTACGGAATGTTACGGAACCTCACTTAATTATGCAACGATGCTTCCATTTGATTTCCGGTGTGTCACGGAAACTTACGGACTGTGCATCAATATTTTTTTGGTTTTTCGGCATGTCCTGGAATTTCACAAATTGCCTAATGATGGATGCCAAGCACCTCACAAGGACCAAAGAAAGGTCGCATGTCATCAAGCAAAGGTCCCTCGACGAAATTAGGGTATGACATGACCCTTACAAGAGCCTAAGTGAAGAACTTCGTGACTATTATGAAGGAAGGCATAGGTCACATCTTAGACCTCACTCTCATAGGAGAGAAAAGGAAAGAAAGCCTCAAGAGGCTAACATTAACCTTCCATACTTCCATGGGAAGGACAATGTAGAGGCTTACTTATTTTGAGAAATAAGGGTAGAGCAACAACTTAAAAGAAAGTCTACTTCAAAATCTTATGACCCTCACTCTTATCCAAAGAAAGACAAAGGTCAATGCATCTTAGGGGCGGCACCTTCTAAGCCTAAAGATGATAAGGGGAAGACAAAAGAGAAGCAACCCCCTAAGGCTAGTATGCAAGAAAAGACTAGCTTTATAAAGTGCTTTAAATGTCTTGGAAGAGGACACATTACTTCTCAATGCCCCACCAAGAAAACCATGATTATGAGGGGCCAAGACATTTATAGTAGCCAGGATAAGGCTACTACTTCACCTTCCTCTAGTGAAAGTCAAGAAGCAAAAGGGGAAGAATCTAGTAAAGAAATCTACCCCCAAGAAGAAGGACAACCTTTAATGGTTAAGGAGGAGTGTAAGGAGGTAAGTGTCTCCTCCAAGAGGTTAGCTAAGAAGGAAATTCATTTTGCAATAAAGACAAACATTAAAGAAACTTCCCCTCTTAGACAACCTCCACATCTTTTCCTTTGTAAAAAGACACTTGTTAGCACTGCCACACCTCTAGGGCTTGAGATTATTCCTCAGGTACAAGAGTTGTCGGATGAGGTTTTGGTTTGTAAGAGCTTAAATCCTTGTGCTTTGTTGGTGCCCAAAATAGGTATTATGAGGCACTAAATCCCTATAATAGGTGGTATCATGAATGTGTTGAGTGGTGCAACCCTTTATTGTAAAATCACCCATGCATTCAACATCTTTATGATTCACATACATAAGGACTCATTACATAGGTTTGTTCTTATTTTTTGTTTCAATACAAACCTAGGTGCTCATATGGGACACCTTAAGTTTGTCATACTTTTTGGTAGGAGTAATCAAAATGAAAGTATAAAAAAGGTACGTTTTATTGCATTACTTTCCTTAATTTTTTAAATAGTGATCAAGGGGTTCTGACGGACCCTAAGAGAATAAAGGTCATTCCAGAGTGGCCTACTCCACTAAGTATAAGAGAAATTTGGGGCTTCCATGACTTAACAAACTTTTACAAAAGAATTGTCCCATATTTTTCTATACTTGTAGCACCACTCATTGAGTTGGAGAGGAACCATGTTCCCTCATGGAAAGATGGTCAAGAAAGGGGTTTTCAGACCTTACCCTACTCTAACATACCCAACACCACTAACATATATGTTTTTATTCTTTTTACAGGTGTCAAGGAAAGAAGCTCAAAGTTTCAATAACCTCTGGATTTGAGGTCAAATCCTTTTCAAGGGGGAGGGGATGATGCAATCCTATCCCCCAAGGGTATTGGATAGAAGACTCTAAGAAGATTGGGTCAGAGCTGTTGAAGAAGGCCCTAGGGTTCTCATAAGCCTTATGGTAGATTTTTGGCTCATGGGTTAAGTATGAGTCCACTTATCTTTGTACATATTAGATTAGGGTTTCATTATTTTTGGGCCTTGTATTTAGGACTTCATAGTATAGGGAGGGTACTCTAGTAATGTTGGATTTTTCAGCCTTTGTATTTTAGGGCATCTAGACTTGTTTTTGTATTAGGGGTAGTTTTGAAATTTCACATGCATTGAAGCCTAATCCAATTAAATTTTGGACCTTCCTAACGGGGAGGTGAGCATTTGCTTGTTACACCCTATTGCCACATCATATAGTCACACTTTGTGCATATCTTTCATGCTTTATGTGCCTCATGACACCTAAGGACACTTAGTGGAGAATCTAGGACTTGATCTTGGATTAGTGGGCTAAACCATATCACTAATCATAATTAGTGAAATTTTGGCTCCAAATTTGATTCCACAAATTCAAATTCAAGTGAAGTTTGAATAGAAATTCAAATTTCCCTCCAATTTTGTGTGACCCTTAGGCTATAAATAGAGGCCTTGTGTGTGCATTTTTTCAACTTTAATCATTTGAAAATTATACTTCAAAGTTCAAACCTCATTTGAGGCATAAAATTTTGTGCTCTTTCTCTTCTTCTTCCTCCACTCATCTTCTCCTACCTTCAAGCTCTTATCCATGACTTCCTATGGTGGTGAGCTTGTCCTTGACTCATCTTCTCCTTGAAGTGGCGTCTCCAATAATCTTTCTTCCTTCTCCATTTTGCTGCCATTGATCTTCAAGAAGCAAATGACTCTATTGATGAAGAAGATCCAAGGCCTACAAGCTCCACATAGAGCTACATCATGTGGTATCAAAGCATCTTCATCTAGGTGATGTTCTTTGGCTTCCTCTATCTTTTTGTTCGATCTTAATTCCTTGTTCTTCATCTTCTTCTCCATGTATCTCCTCCATTGTCTTGTGGTTTGGTGTTGTTTAGAGTAGATTCAAAAAAATAAACCGATTAAATCTTAGATCTACATTGTTCTTGCATTTCTATGGTTCAAATTTTATAGAAGTGTCACCAGCAGACTATCAAGGTCTTGGAAAGGCCTACCTACGAAGAATTCTGACCGATCGAGGGTTCGGATCAACAACGATGTTGAGTGAAGCATCACCATGTGAGGTACCGTAGAGTGCGAGCTACCAAGAAGTCAACAATCAGGGATGTTACACTTAGTGAAATGTATTTTCCTAAGGATCAAATTCTCCATGAAAGGACTAAGCACATTTACTTCAAGTATATATTCATTTGTATTGAGAAGAGGATCACAGTCCAGAAAAATTGATACAAAAGAAAACCTAGCTAACATGATCACAATGCCTATTCCCAGAAGTAATTTATGCATTGTCTGCATCTATTTAATATAGATTAGTTGAAATAAATTTGTATATCTGATTCAGAATTGTTACTATACCAAGATAGAGATTGTTGGATGAAAGAGGTGTTTGGACGACACTACTTGGACCATCTAGTCTAGTGCCCTTTTGTATGGAAGTCCAATGTCTATTGGTGGAGCTCATTCAGCTGGCTACAAGAGGAGCGTCAAGTCCTTTTAGTTAGTTGTTAGATGGTTCAGATAACAAGTTTTGTTTAGTTCTATTTTGTAACCGTTTTATATTGTAACTATTTTTTATTAGTTTTACTCCTATATAAGGTAGTTAAAAACACTCAAAGAGAGAAAAGAGTTTTTTGAACCTACTCATTGTATTATGTTTTTCGTTAGTAATAACATACACATTGTGTGTTACTCTCTTCTTCTTCTTCTTCTCCGATAATCTTTTTCTCTATTTTGAACTTATTTTTGAGTCCTAATCATAACAAAACAGAAGTACTGAAGCTTTGGCCTACCTAGATCAAATACATATAAAAGGAAAGATCATAAACTCAGAGCAGTCATCTCTAACACCCAATCTAGTGTGGAAACTACACAAAAGCATGAGTCAATAGGTGTTCGTGTACAACAAAGGTACCCAAGGAAGTGATCCACACATCTAATCACATTGTGTATCATACCTCGAAGGTAGCAATCCAACTCAAGAAGTGGATCCAACTCCATATGATCCTAAATAAACAAACCTAAGGTGTGAGTCGTCCTACTTCGTCAACAGAAACACAAAAAGACTACAACAAAATACACACATAATCTATCAAGATTACACCTTTACCATGGTACAATGGTCGTAACTATTAGAGATAGGGGGAGCAACATGAGCAACATGGTGAACAACCTAAAGGCTAAAGCTTGAAGCTTAAGGAAAATCTTGAAGAAGGTTTTGAAGAAGTTTTGATTTTTACATGCCCAACTCCCTTAAGTGGCATTTGTATTGGTTGTTATCTTGGTTGTTGCATCTTAGTACATTTGATATCTGTATTGCATCATGCATCATCACGGTTTATGTGAAGAAAAGTTTCTAAGTTAGAATAATTTCGATTACACTATTGTTTGAGACAATGACTAATTTATTCGAGAGTCTATGCTTTAATCGATTACCAAGTGGATTAATCGATTACTTCTCTCTTGTTTAGGTGTTCAGAGGTGAGCAAGAACATTTAATCGATTACTTAGGGCATCTAATTGATTACATTGTTCTTGAGTTATTTCTAGATGTTGGGATGAACACTTTAATCAATTGCTTAGATAATCTAATTGATTACTTTATTAAATTAATCGATTACCTTGTAGATTTAATTGATTACATGCAATTATAATTGTTTTCTCTATAAATAACCAACCTTTGTTCATATCTATACATCAAGAGATCAATAAAGGATTCTCAATACATCTCAAAAATAACATCTTAACCTCGAAATGAGCAAGATTTTGTGCTATCATTAGTAGAAAAGAGAAGAGAAGAAAAATGTTTTTTAGTAACTCGTAACTTCTTAATCGTTTGGTTATGAAGATCTTTTCTTGAAAGTGAGTTATGTCTTTTGAGTTGAAGAAGATCACCTCTTCAATCCAACAAGGATTTTGTAGAAAGATTGGTCAAGTTTTATCTCTCTTACTCTATTTTTTCTTGTGTATGATTTTTACACGATTTTTTTGGTTATGCATGAATCGCTTAAAGCATACTAGAATAGGGTTTTCTAGTTTGGGCTAAGAGTAGGGTTCTCTTAGGCTTATATTCACAAGTCTCTTTTTCTAGGATGAGAATTGTAGATTAGCTATGATTGCTTGTAAGGATTCTTGATGCATAGTGAAAATCTAATTTTGGTTGTGGATTAGATAACTAGATTAGCTTATCTAGTAATAGAGAGTGAACCAGTATAAAAAGATTGTGTCTTTCTTCTCTTGTTTTGATCTTTTTCTGTCATTCAAGTATTAACCAAATTTTTGATAAAGGTTCAAGTTTTATAATTGTAAAAGAAAGGATGTTAATGAAAGATCATGTTTAAGGAAAAATTGATTAAGTATTGATTACGCTCAATTTATATATTTATTTGTGTTAGTGCTTAGCTTTACTAAGCTTTAAAAGATTGGCTAAAATTTTGTTAAAACATAAGCACTTAGACAATGAAGGAAAGCTGGAGTTGCTGCACATGATGTCCAAAAGTTATGTCAAGGAATCAGATTCGGGCTGCACAATGCACAAGGCAAGATAAAATGTCAAATGAAGAATTGAAGCTGCAGGATCCACGATGTCGGATACGATGTCCAGGACATCTTGCCCGAAAATACTGGACACATAAATCTGTTATATCTTTAACAGATTAATGTGCAGTTAGCAACAGATTTGGCGATCTATCTTTAGGAACGAATTAAAAGATAATTAAAGTTCGAATTACAAACTTGAATAGTTCGTTCAGGGATTAAAGATTAAAGATAAAAACTAAAAGATCAAGCTTTATCTTTTAGATCTTTAAGTGCAGATTTTCAGGAAAATGATAGATCTCATCCAGCGCAAGTTTGTTGCAGCCCAGATACGCACACTGCTATATAAACATGAAGGCTGCACGAGTTTTCCACCAAGTCCGGGATTGAAGAGTTATTTTGTGAGTTTTGGGACTTGAGTGATTTGTGAGCCACCTTGATGTTACCCTAACATCAAGTGTTGGACCTGAGTGTGTAGAGTTGATCTCTTTTGTTCAGAGAGCAATCTCTGGTGTGTATTCGATTTAATTGTAAACACGGGAGAGTGATTGAGAGGGAGTGAGAGGGGTTCTCATATCTAAGAGTGGCTCTTAGGTAGAGGTTGCACGGGTAGTGGTTAGGTGAGAAGGTTGTAAACAGTGGCTGTTAGATCTTCGAACTAACACTATTTTAGTGGATTTCCTCCCTGGCTTGGTAGCCCCCAGATGTAGGTGACGTTGCACCGAACTGGGTTAACAATTCTCTTGTGTTATTTACTTGTTTAATCTGTTCATACAGTCAAATACAATCTGCATGTTCTGAAGCTTGATGTCGTGACATCCGGTACGACATCTGACCTCTGTATCAGAATTTCAATTGGTATCAGAGCAGGCACTCGAAATCACTGAGTGAGATCTAGGGAGATAAATTCTGATGAACATGGAGAAAGAAGGAGGACCAGTGAACAGACCACCAATTCTGGATGGAACCAACTATGAATACTGGAAAGCAAGGATGGTGGCCTTCCTCAAATCACTGGATAGCAGAACCTGGAAAGCTGTCATCAAAGGCTGGGAACATCCCAAGATGCTGGACACAGAAGGAAAGCCCACTAATGAATTAAAGCCAGAAGAAGACTGGACAAAAGAAGAAGACGAATTGGCACTTGGAAACTCCAAAGCCTTGAATGCTCTATTCAATGGAGTTGACAAGAATATCTTCAGACTGATCAACACATGCACAGTGGCCAAGAATGCATGGGAGATCCTGAAAACCACCCATGAAGGAACCTCCAAAGTGAAGATATCCAGATTGCAACTATTGGCTACAAAATTCGAAAATCTGAAGATGAAGGAGGAAGAGTGTATTCATGACTTCCACATGAACATTCTTGAAATTGCCAATGCTTGCACTGCCTTGGGAGAAAGGATGACCGATGAAAAGCTGGTGAGAAAGATCCTCAGATCTTTGCCTAAGAGATTTGACATGAAAGTCACTGCAATAGAGGAGGCCCAAGACATTTGCAACATGAGAGTAGATGAACTCATTGGTTCCCTTCAAACCTTTGAGCTAGGACTCTCGGATAGGACTGAAAAGAAGAGCAAGAATCTGGCGTTCGTGTCCAATGATGAAGGAGAAGAAGATGAGTATGACCTGGATACTGATGAAGGTCTGACTAAAGCAGTTGTGCTCCTTGGAAAACAGTTCAACAAAGTGCTGAACAGAATGGACAGGAGGCAGAAACCACATGTCCGGAACATCCCTTTAGACATCAGGAAAGGTAGTGAATACCAGAAAAGGTCAGAGGAAAAGTCCAGTCACAGCAAAGGAGTTCAATGCCATGGGTGTGAAGGCTATGGTCACATCAAAGCTGAATGTCCCACTCATCTCAAGAAGCAGAGGAAAGGACTTTCTGTATGTCGGTCTGATGATACAGAGAGTGAACAAGAAAGTGATTCTGACAGAGATGTGAATGCACTCACTGGGAGATTTGAATCTGCTGAAGATTCAAGTGATACAGATAGTGAAATCACTTTTGATGAGCTTGCTGTATCCTATAGAGAACTATGCATCAAAAGTGAGAAGATTCTTCAGCAAGAAGCACAACTAAAGAAGGTCATTGCAAATCTGGAGGCTGAGAAGGAGGCACATGAAGAGGAAATCTCTGAACTTAAAGGAGAAATTGGCTTTCTGAACTCCAAACTGGAAAACATGACAAAATCAATAAAGATGCTGAATAAAGGCTCAGATTTGCTTGATGAGGTGCTACAGCTTGGGAAGAATGTTGGAAACCAGAGAGGACTTGGATTTAATCATAAATCTGCTGGCAGAACAACCATGACAGAATTTGTTCCTGCCAAAAACAGCACTGGAGCCACGATGTCACAACATCGGTCTCGACATCATGGAACTCTGCAGAAAAAGAGCAAAAGAAAGAAGTGGAGGTGTCACTACTGTGGCAAGTATGGTCACATAAAGCCCTTTTGCTATCATTTACATGGCCATCCACATCATGGAACTCAAAGTAGCAGCAGTGGAAGGAAGATGATGTGGGTTCCAAAACACAAGACTGTTAGTCTTGTTGTTCATACTTCACTTAGAGCATCAGCTAAGGAAGATTGGTACCTAGATAGCGGCTGTTCCAGACACATGACAGGAGTTAAAGAATTCCTGGTGAACATTGAACCTTGCTCCACTAGCTATGTGACATTTGGAGATGGCTCCAAAGGAAAGATCACTGGAATGGGAAAGCTAGCCCATGATGGACTTCCTAGTCTGGACAAAGTACTGCTGGTGAAGGGACTGACTGCAAACTTGATCAGCATCAGTCAGTTGTGTGATGAAGGATTCAATGTAAACTTCACAAAGTCAGAATGCTTGGTGACAAATGAGAAGAGTGAAGTTCTAATGAAGGGCAGCAGATCAAAGGACAACTGTTACCTATGGACACCTCAAGAAACCAGTTACTCCTCCACATGTCTATCCTCCAAAGAAGATGAAGTCAAAATATGGCATCAAAGATTTGGACATCTGCACTTAAGAGGCATGAAGAAAATCATTGACAAAGATGCTGTTAGAGGCATTCCCAATCTGAAAATAGAAGAAGGCAGAATCTGTGGTGAATGTCAGATTGGAAAGCAAGTCAAGATGTCCCACCAGAAGCTTCAACATCAGACCACTTCCAGGGTACTGGAACTACTTCACATGGACTTGATGGGGCCTATGCAAGTTGAAAGCCTTGGAGGAAAGAGGTATGCCTATGTTGTTGTGGATGATTTCTCCAGATTTACCTGGGTCAACTTTATCAGAGAGAAATCAGACACCTTTGAAGTATTCAAAGAGTTGAGTCTAAGACTTCAAAGAGAAAAAGACTGTGTCATCAAGAGAATTAGGAGTGATCATGGCAGAGAGTTTGAAAACAGCAAGTTTACTGAATTCTGCACATCTGAAGGCATCACTCATGAGTTCTCTGCAGCCATTACCCCACAACAAAATGGCATAGTTGAAAGGAAAAACAGGACTTTGCAAGAGGCTGCTAGGGTCATGCTTCATGCCAAAGAACTTCCCTATAATCTCTGGGCTGAAGCCATGAACACAGCATGCTACATCCACAACAGAGTCACACTTAGAAGAGGGACTCCAACCACACTGTATGAAATCTGGAAAGGGAGGAAGCCAACTGTCAAGCACTTCCACATCTTTGGAAGTCCATGTTACATTTTGGCAGATAGAGAGCAAAGGAGAAAGATGGATCCCAAGAGTGATGCAGGAATATTCTTGGGATACTCTACAAACAGCAGAGCATATAGAGTATTCAATTCCAGAACCAGAACTGTGATGGAATCCATCAATGTGGTTGTTGATGATCTAACTCCAGCAAGAAAGAAGGATGTCGAAGATGTCAGAACATCGGGAGACGATGTAGCAGATACAGCTAAAAGTGCAGAAAATGCAGAAAACTCTGATTCTGCTACAGATGAACCAAACATCAATCAACCTGACAAGAGACCCTCCATTAGGATCCAGAAGATGCACCCCAAGGAGCTGATCATAGGAGATCCAAACAGAGGAGTCACTACAAGATCAAGGGAGATTGAGATTGTCTCTAATTCATGTTTTGTCTCCAAAATCGAGCCCAAGAATGTGAAAGAGGCACTGACTGATGAGTTCTGGATCAATGCTATGCAAGAAGAATTGGAGCAATTCAAAAGGAATGAAGTTTGGGAGCTAGTTCCTAGACCCGAGGGAACTAATGTGATTGGCACCAAGTGGATCTTCAAGAACAAAACCAATGAAGAAGGTGTTATAACCAGAAACAAGGCCAGACTTGTTGCTCAAGGCTACACTCAGATTGAAGGTGTAGACTTTGATGAAACTTTCGCACCTGTTGCTAGACTTGAGTCCATCAGATTGTTACTTGGTGTAGCTTGCATCCTCAAATTCAAGTTGTACCAGATGGATGTGAAGAGCGCGTTTCTGAATGGATACCTGAATGAAGAAGCCTATGTGGAGCAGCCAAAGGGATTTGTAGATCCAACTCATCCAGATCATGTATACAGGCTCAAGAAGGCTCTCTATGGATTGAAGCAAGCTCCAAGAGCTTGGTATGAAAGGCTAACAGAGTTCCTTACTCAGCAAGGGTATAGGAAGGGAGGAATTGACAAGACTCTCTTTGTCAAACAAGATGCTGAAAACTTGATGATAGCACAGATATATGTTGATGACATTGTGTTTGGAGGGATGTCGAATGAGATGCTTCGACATTTTGTCCAACAGATGCAATCTGAATTTGAGATGAGTCTTGTTGGAGAGCTGACTTATTTTCTGGGACTCCAAGTGAAGCAGATGGAAGACTCCATATTCCTCTCACAAAGCAAGTATGCAAAGAACATTGTCAAGAAGTTTGGGATGGAAAATGCCAGCCATAAATACTCACTTGAAGCTGTCAAAAGATGAAGCTGGCACCAGTGTTGATCAAAGTCTGTACAGAAGCATGATTGGGAGCTTACTATATTTAACAGCTAGCAGACCTGACATCACCTATGCAGTAGGTGTTTGTGCAAGATATCAAGCCAAATGTTTCTGCCCCTGATGCTGATACAGATGTTCCAACATCTTCCACTCCAAATGTTTCTGTCCCTGATGCTGATAAAGATGTTCCAACATCTTCCACCCCAAATGTTTCTGTCCCTGATGCTGATAAAGATGTTCCAACATCTTCCACCCCAAATGCTGAAGTCCTCTCTTCATCCAGTAAAGGGGAATCAACAGAGGAAGAGGATCAAGCCACAGAGGAGACCCCTGCACCAAGGGCACCAGAACCTGCTCCAGGTGACCTCATTGACCTAGAAGAAGTAGAATCTGATGAGGAACCCATTGCCAACAAGTTGGCACCTGGCATTGCAGAAAGATTACAAAGCAGAAAGGGGAAAACCCCCATTACTAGGTCTGGACGAATCAAAACTATGGCACAGAAGAAGAGCACACCAATCACTCCTACCACATCCAGATGGAGCAAAGTTGCAATTCCTTCCAAGAAGAGGAAAGAAATTTCCTCATCTGATTCTGATGATGATGTCGAACTAGATGTTCTCGACATCAAGAGGGCCAAGAAATCAGGGAAAAAGGTGCCTGGAAATGTCCCTGATGCACCATTGGACAACATTTCATTCCACTCCATTGGCAATGTTGAAAGGTGGAAATTTGTATATCAACGCAGACTTGCTGTTGAAAGAGAACTGGGAAGAGATGCCTTGGATTGCAAGGAGATCATGGACCTCATCAAGGCTGCTGGACTGCTGAAAACTGTCACCAAGTTGGGAGATTGCTAAGTTTAGTCAGGGAATTCATTGTCAACATTCCCTCTGACATAACAAACAGAAAGAGTGATGATTATCAGAAAGTGTTTGTCAGAGGAAAATGTGTTAGATTCTCCCCTGCTGTAATCAACAAATACCTGGGCAGACCAACTGAAGGAGTGGTGGATATTGCTGTTTCTGAGCATCAAATTGCCAAGGAAATCACTGCCAAACAAGTCCAGCATTGGCCAAAGAAAGGGAAGCTTTCTGCAGGGAAGCTAAGTGTGAAGTATGCAATCCTGCATAGGATTGGCGCTGCAAACTGGGTACCCACCAATCATACTTCCACTGTTGCCACAGGTTTGGGTAAATTTCTGTATGCTGTTGGAACCAAGTCCAAATTTAATTTTGGAAACTATATTTTTGATCAAACTGTTAAGCATTCAGAATCCTTTGCTGTCAAATACCCATTGCCTTCCCAACTGTATTGTGTGGCATTATGTTGAGTCAACATCCCAATATTTTAAACAACATTGACTCTGTGATGAAGAGAGAATCGGCTCTGTCCCTGCATTACAAACTGTTTGAGGGGACACATGTCCCAGACATTGTCTCGACATCAGGGAAAGCTGCTGCTTCAGGTGCTGTGTCCAAGGATGCTTTGATTGCTGAACTCAAGGACACATGCAAGGTGCTGGAAGCAACCATCAAAGCCACCACAGAGAAGAAAATGGAGCTGGAACGCCTGATCAAAAGACTCTCAGACAGTGGCATTGATGATGGTGAAGCAGCTGAGGAAGAAGAAGAAGCAGCTGAGGAAGAAGAAGAAGCCGCTGAGGAAGATGCAGCAGAGGATACAGAATCCGATGATGATGATTCTGAAGCCACCCCATGACCATCAGACCTTTATTTTTGCTTTTACTTTTACTAGTTATTGGTCTGTAATATTTGCACATTAATTTCATGCATTCTACTTTTGTCAAATTCTGTCTAAAAAGGGGGAGTAATTATTATGCATGATTTATGATTTTGAGTAGTAGGATACTATGTATGCAATAGTAGTATTATGCATGATTCATGATGTTGAGGGGGAGTTGTATGTATATGATTTTGAGGGGGAGACTGCTGCTGCTGATGATGACTGATGTTACATGAGATGTCTTGACATCCTGGAAAAGACTAGTAGCTGATAGAAGATGCTGCAGTAAGAGCATGGAGACAGGGGGAGCAGAAAGCTGATGTCACGTGAGATGTCTTGACATCCTGGAAACGACTTGCAACTTGCAGAATTTTGCTGTCGCCACTACAGATACCGCTGTGCTTGATTACTCTGATAATGAAAGTTGCTGATCCCACTTGCATAACTGCTCGTACCTGCTCAGGAAGTGTCTAAGTATGTTTTAGACAAAATTTGCCAAAGGGGGAGATTGTTAGTGCTTAGCTTTACTAAGCTTTAAAAGATTGGCTAAAATTTTGTTAAAACATAAGCACTTAGACAATGAAGGAAAGCTGGAGTTGCTGCACATGATGTCCAAAAGTTATGTCAAGGAATCAGATTCGGGCTGCACAATGCACAAGGCAAGATAAAATGTCAAATGAAGAATTGAAGCTGCAGGATCCACGATGTCGGATACGATGTCCAGGACATCTTGCCCGAAAATACTGGACACATAAATCTGTTATATCTTTAACAGATTAATGTGCAGTTAGCAACAGATTTGGCGATCTATCTTTAGGAACGAATTAAAAGATAATTAAAGTTCGAATTACAAACTTGAATAGTTCGTTCAGGGATTAAAGATTAAAGATAAAAACTAAAAGATCAAGCTTTATCTTTTAGATCTTTAAGTGCAGATTTTCAGGAAAATGATAGATCTCATCCAGTGCAAGTTTGTTGCAGCCCAGATACGCACACTGCTATATAAACATGAAGGCTGCACGAGTTTTCCACCAAGTCCGGGATTGAAGAGTTATTTTGTGAGTTTTGGGACTTGAGTGATTTGTGAGCCACCTTGATGTTACCCTAACATCAAGTGTTGGACCTGAGTGTGTAGAGTTGATCTCTTTTGTTCAGAGAGCAATCTCTGGTGTGTATTCGATTTAATTGTAAACACGGGAGAGTGATTGAGAGGGAGTGAGAGGGGTTCTCATATCTAAGAGTGGCTCTTAGGTAGAGGTTGCACGGGTAGTGGTTAGGTGAGAAGGTTGTAAATAGTGGCTGTTAGATCTTCGAACTAACACTATTTTAGTGGATTTCCTCCCTGGCTTGGTAGCCCCCAGATGTAGGTGACGTTGCACCGAACTGGGTTAACAATTCTCTTGTGTTATTTACTTGTTTAATCTGTTCATACAGTCAAATACAATCTGCATGTTCTGAAGCTTGATGTCGTGACATCCGGTACGACATCTGACCTCTGTATCAGAATTTCAATTTGTGATACAATCAATACAAAAGTTGTTTTCGTAACTCTATTTTTGAAAAATACATTTTGTTTGAAAACCAATTCAACCCCCCACCCTTCTAGGTTTATTGAGTTCCATCATCTTTTTTTCAGTAACTACTACACAACAACATCTAACACACATGGTATTTACATACTATGGTTGCCAAATAAAATAGCGCACATAAAAATAATAATTGCTCTAGATTCAAACTTCTCGATTCTTTCAATCCTTCAAAATAGATCACAATTGCATATATCAATAATTAAAATCCTAAAAATTTCACAAGATAGCATGACAGAGAGGTTTCCAATTTTGACATTCAAAGATGTGTAATTTTCTCCCTCTTCCCACAATCAAATTGAATGGTACTTTTTATAATCTAAAGCTAACAAAAATATCTTTTTCAAGAAGACAAAAATTTCTCCTACCCACTTTGTTTTGCTTTGTCCTTTAAAATTCGAAGGTAACCTCTATAATTTTTTAATATACATGGATAAAAATTGTTTTCTCTCTAATTTAAGGAATTTTAAACTCATTTTTAAGATAATCACCACAATAGTAATGAACTTAGAAAAACCACACCCTGCTATACTTAAAAAAATTATTTGTGTTCTAATCAATAATCGATTAAAAAATCTTAAAAGTAAGAGCAAGGTAATCAATATTAAATTTTCAGGCCCAAACTAAAAATAATATAAGAATTAAGGCAATTAAGAAAAGAAAAAACTGATATCTAATTTTATATTTGATTATTCTGAGTACTAAAATAAGTAAATGATTTTTAACGATTTATATTAGTAATATATATATTTTTTTTCTAGAAAAATTTATATTTTTTACAAATGTTTCTACATGTACATATAAAATATAAGAATATATTTTGCAGGTATTTAGAGTTTTAGTTTATTGATTATGCAAATATATTGTTTTAAATATAATATACATTAATTCAAAACTTTTAATTTATATTGTTTTAAAATCACTTAGATGACATGTGTCTGTTTATTAAACACATAATAGATGTTGTTTTAATTACTTAAAGTGTTGATAATCTTATGTGATACGCGAATGACATCATATTATTGGGTGATGCTACATTGAAAAATGTCCTTATAATTAGGAGCATGTTGAGATGCTTCAAACTCAACTCAGGCCTTCAAGTTAATTTCCATAAAAATAACTTTGGGGCCTTAGGTTTGGAGGGTGAGCTATGTTTGAAGTATGCTCAACTTCTTAATTGTATCTTTGTCATTCACATATCTTGACGTTCCCATCAGAGCTAATCCTAGGAGGGAAGAGACTCGGAGGTCATTGACTGATAAATTCAAGAAAAAGTTGGTATTTTAGAGACACAAAGTCTTATTGTTTGCGGAAAGATCACTACTACAAAAATTATATTTCATGACACATGATTGAAGATGGTTGTATAAAACCGATGTGATAAAAAATGCAGTGACATTTTGGTAAATAGTTATAACTTTTTCAAAAACACTTTTGTTTGAAACATCCGTTCAAAGATGATTTTTATAAAAACTGTCATGATTTACGCTTGTCATGATTTTTGTCACTCCAACGCTTTGGGTTTCTCAACACCACTCCAACCAATCAATTAAAAGCGATAAGATAAGCCAAACTCACTCCTCAATCCCACAAAAGCGAGGTGGAGACATCATCGGAGGATGCAGTGGCGCTTCCGTTCTCCGGGACGACAGGGCCAACGAAGGAGGTGGTTCTGATGCACAAACGTGGATCTTTCAAGGAAGCGCCTCAAGATCTCTCTTCTTTGGCAACTCAACTCCCTCATCTTCTTCGTCGCTGCCTATGACAGCATCGACGAGGTCATTGACATGGCGACCCAAGTAGTTCTTCCTCCTCTCATTTTCTTTGGCTTCTCCTTTAAAAATGTTTATTTCTTCTTTGATCCTTCATTTTTGTTGTTGTCTTATTTATCTCTGGTAGAAGAAAATTAAAAAGGTTGTGCGAGAGTTTTCAATTTTTTGTATTTTTTTGTTTGTAATAGTTTATTCATGGTACAAGATTTGACTAAAAAAATGGCTTTGAACTGGATTGTAGTACATGATTTTGCAACTGGAGAACGATGACTCTGCTGGTAGGAAACAGCTGAAGAAAAGAAAATAAAAAATTTTCTGAAAAAAATTTAAAATATATATATATGGCTTGTCAGGCCCAATACTCATATATACACAATCCTAGCTAGGGTTTTTCTAAGAGTCGGATTCGCTCGCCTTGCTTCGCTACACGATAGCAGCTGCAGCAGCAATGGTGAGTTTTATTCACAAACGAAAGATCATCTCTGCACATGCTTACCTACATTTTCTTCGTTTCTCTTACATCTTAGATAGGTTTTAGGTCTTACATCGATTGTGATGTGAAACCCTTATTTTTGTTTGCGTAATGTGCAATTGTTACTGTGTTTGATTTCGTAGGCTCCTAAACGAGGTGGAAAGGCTCCGACTCTTGCCGCTAAGAAGAAGCCTGTACGTAACTAATAACTTCACGGAGTTCAATTCGATTCGTGATTCGGTTCTTGCTATCTGTTTATTTTTGTTTTGTTTTGAAAATGGTTTTATTTTCTGTTTTGAAATCTCAGGAGAAGGTTTCGAATCCGTTGTTCGAGAAGCGTCCGAAGCAGGTTGTTGTGATTGCTCACGATGTGGACCCAATTGAATTGGTTGTCTGGCTTCCTGCACTGTACAGGAAGATGGAAATTCCGTATTGTATTGTGAAGGGAAAGGCCCGCTTGGGAACGGTAATGTGCTTTTTAACATCCACATGCTTTTTAACAAGTTGTCCATAAGAAAGCTGCATTCGTTTTGTGCTTGACCACTGTTAAGAATGAAGATAAATTGGAGTTGAGCAGAGTTTTGGAGGCTACCAAGGTGGCATTGATTAAATTAATTCTGTTTCTTTTGAAGATAAATTCGTTTTGTGCTTGACCACTGCATTCTGTTTTGTCCATAAGCCAACCTATTGAAGCCTTTTCTCTTGTTGTCACCTTTAAACGTTGACAAGGGCACCACTTGTCATGCCTCATCTTGTTCTTGCGATGCTGTTACTTTTAGCTCTATTTCTTTCTCAAACTCAACTCTCTACCTGTGATTTTTTTTTTGCAGAGAATACCAGAACTTTTGACTTGACCAGTCAACGACCAGGGCAAAGGACAAGGTTCGTTGGTTAGATTAGTCTTTGGTGCTTATTTTTAGTTAAGGATTAAGATTGTGAAGTTTTTTTTTGGCTTATTTACGAAGTGAATAACAAAGAAGGAATCATTAACACTGCAGAAAACAAACCAAAAAAGGTATAAAAATAAGGCTACTAAATAAAATATTGTCAATTTTAAAATAATGTGGACAGTCCCATTACATGTTAAACGTAATGGTGCTCGTGAGTACCTATCACCACTTTTTTTGTTGGTTGGCAACTTGCCATTTAATTAGTCAGGTTAATGTCTTTTTTAGTGTTAATCTCTCAGCTTCCTTGCAAGTGTACTCTAGAACTTTGATATAATAAATAAACATTTTTGTCATTGCCATGTATCCCCTCCCTAGCACTTTATTTTCAAGTTAGCTATATACCATGATAAAGTGAAGCTGGCATACGTAAAGAAAAGAAAAAAGAGAGATTAATATCACACGAGAATGAAAAAGCTATAGAAACTTTTGGCTCTTGAGTCCCAATCCTAATTTGACTAACAATGGTACAAGGTATTTAAAGTCAGTGACTAGCTTACCAACATACAGCTGCCAATAACCAAATCACAGAAAATAAAAAATAGTTATATTAGCTAATTAATATAAGATCTTGGTCTTGGTTTATGGCACGTTATAATTAAGGGGAACTTATGTCACTTATTTCTCGTTTTGTATAGAACATACAGGGAGTATGGCACCTTGTAATTAAGGGGAACTTGTGTCACTTATTGCTGGGTGGTATAGAACATACAGGGAGTATATTTCTTATCAATTTCTCATTTTGTCACATCAAACTTTGGTTATTTGCTGCTAGTGTGTCATGTAATAGGGAGGAAGCTATGTTCCTTTAATTTCTCTATGCTTAGGAAGGCTTCCTTGCAACTGTTATAATTTCTAGCATCACCTTGTTGTAAAGCTTGTATTCTAATATATTAGACATCATTTTGTGGTATCTTCTCATATTTTGCTTGCTTGTATTTTATGGCGAAGGAAATGACTCATTTTCAATATGTTTTTATGAAAAATTTATCTCCAATATCTTCTATTATATTTTCTTGGGCACAACCAAGGACATTCTAAAGTATCTATACATAGTGAACTTGTTGCCCTGCATTTTTAATTCATTCAACTTTGTCTTTTATTTCTTTTTGTGTTTGTGGGATTTAAGGAAGAGAGAAATTGGAAAATCGATTTTTATGGCCTCAGGAATTATACATGGAGTTACATGCTTTGGATAGATTTGCACAAGATTATCAGCATAAGCGTGAAGAGGATGATAATTCAGGTGCAGCTCAAAGTGGTAATTGAAGAGTACTACCTATGACATAATCTGCAATTTTTGTTTGTGACAAGCATATCAATTTATTTTCTCTGATGGAAAGGAAAGGAAAAAGGTTCTTTTAACTGTTAGACACACACCAGAACTATAGAAAAAACTAACATACCTTGTTAGACAAGTATAAAAACTTCGTACCCCATTGCCCAGAGGCTCTTCGCTATGCGAAGGTATGGGGGAGGGATATTGTACGCAGCCTTACCCTTGCATATGCAAAGAGGCTGTTTCCGGATTCGAACCCATGACCAACAAGTCACCAAGGCACAACTTTACCGCTGCACCATATAAATTTATTGTAGCTTATAAGGGAATCTCAGTTATTTTTTCCTTTTGTTTTGTTCTCTTATAAGTGTTTACAGATGTTTATCAAATAGATTTTTACTCTCTGTTTCATGCAAGTGGATGAAATGATAGAATTTTTTTTTCTTTTTTTTTTTTCCAGGAATTGATCGCAAAGATTGTCCCCACATGAATGAATATTTCTTTGAAGATGAAAGATGACCCAAAGACTAATAAAGCTTTCGATGGGTGCTAGAAATATATGTCTTACCAAACAACTGATAGATATTTTTGTTCTAGTTTGAAGAGGTATTGGAACTGATAATTTGATACATTATGTTAATGGTTTTTTTCTTGTGGAACCAAGGTATGCTTATGCTTTTGCATCTACTCTGCATGGTGTGAGGCACATTCTGTGGAAAGGTTTGGCACAACATCATGTCTCTTGATGTTGTATTTAATATATGATGTTATCATATCAAGTTGTTATCAAATATGACAAACATACCCAACCTGAATTTAGCTTTCTTGTTTGTGAAATATCAGCCCCCATGGGATCTTGAAACTAACAAGAAGTACATTCACCATTATACTTATGGATTTGACTACAATATGAAGGTGAAGTATTTCTTTGCCTTAAATTGCATAGTTATTGTCTTTAAATATTCCTTATAAATTTGCCTTCTTGGTGAACACATCTCTAAACTTGTGAAATCTGCTTCATTTTCTTACTTTGCTATGAAACAAAGGACTTATTTGCTTTGCTTTGCATGAACTACCAAGTTGTAGTTTTTTTTCTTATTAAGTTTCATATAACTATATTTGTTTCCTAGTAACCTTTGATTTGGTCATTGTATCTGTTCTCAACTATGATGATTAAGAATATGTAAGCTATAAATTCCCATATAAACACACCCATTTACCAAGTCACTTGTAGCCTGCCAAATGCCTTGTCTTTGATATTCTTAGATGTTGGTAGAAAATTTGTTGTTTTTTATTCATTTTATTGAACGGTCAATGTTGTGTCTTGTACATGCTTTTTTTTTCTATGAAGATATATAGGATTTATAAATTTCATGACACCAATATATTCCTGAATAACATATTTTGATTTATATATATATATATATATATATATATAGAGAGAGAGAGAGAGAATACAAGAATATCTAGCTTAATTTCTCTCCAAGCTTTACAATTATAAATTTAGTATTTCCTTGATTTCTGATGTGATCGTATTAATCTTGTTTCCAGGGGAAGCCAATGGACAGGAGCCTATGTAATGGAATTTCAAGATCCAATTAATTTGTAAATATTGTATTTTAAAATAATTAATTTATGAATAATAAATCTCATTGTCTAAGGTGGTTTTTAAAAAAATCATTTTAGAAAGTGTACATTCTGAAATGGTTTCTCACAAAACCGTCTTCGAATCCTCTAATTTTTTAATTTAAAAAAAGATATTCTAAGATGGTTTTTCAGATAATCGTCTTAGAAAGTAAAATCTACTTTCTAAGACGGTTTTAACAAAAATTATCTTAGAATCCTTAATTTTTTTTAAAAGAAAACATTTTAAGACGATCTTTCAGAAAATCATCTTAGAATCTTCATTTTTTTTAAAAAAAAACATTCTAAAAATCATCTTAGAAATTGGACCTTCCAAGACCGTTTGAAAATCGTCATGCACGTCAACGGCTTTAAAGACAATTGAAAATTGTCGTAAAAAGCCTTTTAGAACCGTCAAAGAAAGCATTGTTTTTAGTAGTGGATTGTGTTTGATCAACTCGATCAATTGTCTTCTATGCCCTTAGTCTTTTTATCTTTATTTAAAGCTCCTAGTTTGGTTATTGATAAATTGATTTGCTTAAAAAGGAAATTTTATGAGGTAATGGGAAAGGGGAGAAGTCCATTAAGAGGGTGGGGTGGGAGAAAGTATGTTGTACTAAAATACATGGTGGACTAGGGGTAAATGATAGGTTTGTTCAATATGGTTTTATTGGGAAATGGAAGTGGGAGTTGTTTCATAATGAGGGTTCTCTTTGGGGTAGGGTCTTGGGTTCTAAATATGAAGGGTTGTTAATTGAAAGAGTAGGTAAGTTTGAGAAAGGTGTGGAGTGGAGGCTAGGTGGTGGTGATTGTCTTAGGTTTTGAGAGGATGAGTGGGTGGGAGTCACTTGTTTAGCGTCTTTGTATCCTGGACTTTTTCTTAATTCCTTGCAAAAGTCAGTGTTGGTATGTCGTGGGGAAGTGGGTTGATGGAGCCTGGTGTTGGGTTCTTAGGTGGCGGCATGAGTGGTTTATGTGGGGTAAAAAATATGGTACGTGAATTCTTTGGTAGTTGGATATTCCTCAGAAAGTAGCATTCTTGTTTTGGAGGCTATTCTTGGATAGGCTACTAACTCTTGATAATTTGAGGAAGAGGAATGTGGTCATTGCTTCAAACAATTGGTTGTTCCTTTTTTGCAATGAAGTGGAAGAGTCATCAACTCATGTTATATTTTCTTGCAGGATGACTGACCGTGCTTGGAAATATATATATTCATTGGGTAATTTCGTAATAGAACTTGGAGTTGGTTGAAAGAGGGATCACAGAACTTTGATTATCCTTTCTTTGTTTGGTCGATGGACACTAGTGCATGCTTGGATTGTTAATGCTCTTTGTTGCGTAGATGTGTGATACTTATATGGTGGTCTTTAAAGGGTGAATGAGGTGCGAAACGGGTATGATGATTTCTATGGAGTAGTAGGGAGGAATATAAATTCCGCAACAAGGTGGAGTTCTTTACTAGAAAAAAAAAATTTCAACGACGATTTTTATATACATTCAAAGATGATTTTTGAATCATTTTTGAAAGCAACGTCGTGGAAAGTCTTGACTTACCACAACGATTCCTTAGAAATCATCCTAGAAAAGCTATAATTCTAAGATGGTTGTTAGTTAAAAATCATTTTACAACATTCTAAGACAGTTTTTAGTTTAAAACGTCTTAGAAGGGTCACATTCTAAGACGATTCTAACTAAAAATCATCATAGAATTATATCCTTTTAAGACGATTTTAAATTAAGAACTGTTTTAGAATGACAACATTCTAAGACCATTCTAAGAATCGTTTTAAAATGTTGTCATTCTAAGTTTGTTTATAATTGAATACTAATTAATATTAATTATGCTTTGCTCCCTTTATCAGTTTATGCTATTAAAAAAATGCATTACCGTGATGCTTTTTGAAATTCAAACAAGAATTTGTAAAATTCTTCAACAGAACTCTGGCCCCCTTGCTTTCTGCATCTTTGTAAATACTCCATGGCCTAAAAGGAATGAATCACATATACAAAATATAAGTAAATTCATTTAAACTGTTTATATAGAAAATATAATGATCTAGTTAATAGACATTCTTTAGGCCATATTTTAAATCGCTATTACCCAATCTATCATCAAATTCAATGGTACATATTCATGAACATCATATTCAACATCACATCATATATTATTAAAATAAAGATATTTTCTTCCAATAACAAGAAACATACAAAAATAACACTAATTAAAGGAGAAACCAGTGCTTTAAATTCCAATCTCATGATGAAAAATTATTATTAAACGAGAAATTGACTAAAAATAGCATTAATTAAAAGAGAAACCAGTGCTTTGGTAGTTTGATTTAAGATAGTACTGCATGAAATATGATATGCATTGATTTTGCCAAGAAATTAGAAATAACCGAAGAAAATGAAATAAACTTACCATTCTGTTAATACCTCAATATCATGAACAATTTGTGTTCCTGTCAAATCATCATCCAAAACAACTAAAATCTTTGAATTGCTTCCTTTTAGTGTTTGTATATCAAGAGCATCATGTAGGGGCCACTCGAGTGGAAGAGAATGTAACACAACATCATTCCTTTGAGCCTGAAGTTTTCCATGAACTTTAACACCATATAGTGTGGCGTCCCTAAATAATGACTGGTTTAATAGTAATGATTTAAATAACAAAAATCATGGGAATTTTTTTTTCTTTTTCTTTTTCGTTTCTTTCTCTTTTTCACAGTAATTAAGTTCATAAGGAAAATCATCACTATAGAGTCCTGAATGACCAGTTCACAACTCTATTCAGAGTCATTTCTTTCTGATCACGCATAAACTCTAAAATATTTTGCTCTTTCAAAAAGATAAAAGTATATCAGCTATCATTTTAGGTCGTCACGTGTAAAATAATAAAATAAAATACGGTCGGTGAACTCTCTTTCAAATAAAGTTTGTTAACACATTCTTTTCAAATAACAAGATTAAACATAAGTACATTCATCATCTAAAGTTGTCCAAAATATGGGAGTTTTGCAAAATACATAGTGACATCCAAAGCAAAGGTATCCACTATGGTGGCTTCAGCCATATGTATACAATCATCAAATTCCTATACAATAGGTCTACCCATACAAAAACCAAAAGAGTAAACCTAACAGTCTGTACTAGATACACCCACCCCAAAAAAGTATATAAACCTAGTCTAAGGAGCCGTCTGCTATAATGAAGAACCTCCACTAGTTGCTATCCCTCCAGGACCGCTCTCCTCCGTAGAGTCTGCCTCAGATGCCGACATGACGTCCTCGGAAGAATCCACCTCAGGGAGTGGGTCCTCATCACCCTCTGGAAAGTCAAGAGCATCCACAACAGGCTCAAGGGGTAGCTCTTCTGGGTCCTCCTCAGGGTCTTCTTCAGATGACGTCACATCTATCACTTGGACTGGCTCCACTAGTCGATATGGAGTAGGTGTAGGTAATATCCACTCCACAGTGCGCTGAAGCGTGCGTGCTGGTTCCTCTGGATGTACCAATGAAGTAGCCGTGAATCGAATCGGGCCTCAGAATCGGCACCTTGCATTGCCTTCGAGGGTCTCCCAAGCTCCCTCTAGGCACTCCATCTCCACTCGGTCATGGATTAATCACGCTGCCATCGCGATCTACAAGAAATAAAAGAAAGGGGGTAGACTCTTTCACGAGAGATCTAACTACGGTAGCAACACAATGCGTCCCATAACCACTACATGCAATTAAAAGGTGTGCCTCAAGGCTTTTCATCTCTGGTAATCGATTACACAGCATTGGTAATCGATTACCAGATGCCAAACTCGAGTTACACAACTTCAGAACATGGAAACCTGCAATATGCATTGTGTAATCGATTACACATAACTGGTAATCGATTACCAGTGACCTGTTACTTTGTGTAATCGATTACACAGTATTGGTAATCGATTACCAGAGGCCTCCTCAACATACTGTCTCTATTTCTAAGCCTGGTAATCGATTACACCCCTTGGTAATCGATTACCAGAGGCCATCTCAACTTCCTGACCCCATTTTTAAGCCTTGTAATCGATTACACACCCTTTGTAATCGATTACCAGAGGCCATAATCCAAATATCACTCAAAATCCATAGCTGGCCAGCCACCACACAAGCCTCCTTGCTTTGTGGTCTTTGTTCTTTTATCGGTTGACTGCCAGGAGCTCGCCTGTTTAGGTACGTCACAGGTTCTCACTGACTGACTATGCCCAGGTTGGGTTGGGATTGGTCAAGCTTGGTTTTGGGCAATAGCACCCTACCTGACGTCCCCAAGGTCTCCTGACCCCCGCGACATATCTCCAGGTACCACTCTGTGGTCAACGGATAAAAGTAGGAAGACTGACTCTTCCACACTTTCTCACTTCAAGCTTGTAGGATTATGGGGTACCCTTCATATGTGGTACTAGGTGGCGATCGGGCGATGGTGCAAGTCGACTCTCCACATCCACAATCACACATAAATCCACCATCCCCAGTTGCCCACCTTTAACTGAGCTCACGTACTCCCACGTAGCCCTTATCCTCGTTCTTCTCAACATCGGGTCCCCATCAATTCCTCCAAGCTTCCACAACATCCAAGCAATTCAACATCCAAACATCATGAACTATCAAAACCAAGAAAACAGGGTAGAGGCAGAAAACTCTGCCCAAAACACAAACCAATACCACAACTTTCTTTACTCAAATACCCCAGTAACATTCTCTTCGTTCCAATTCGTTCACCGTTGGATCAATTCGAAAATTTTACTGGAGGTCCCTAGTACATAAGTCTACATTTTGACCGTTGGGATCTACTAGAAAACGTCCAGAACCTAATATGTATAACCCTTTCCACAACCAGCCATGCATAAGCATTTTCTGCACAAGCACAAAATTCTGCTGCACATCTCAATAGCAAAATTCTGCATAATAGTGCAGATTTTCGAAATCACTCTTGCCCTCATCCAATTTTGCCCAAAATGGATCCTACAAGTCCTAAATCATGTATAAATCATACCTAAACCAAAGACAAGCTTTAGACCAAAGCAATTCAAAATCTAGGTATCTAAAACCCCTCAATTTAGTGGATTTTCAAGGTTTGAGAAGTGAAAATGAGAATGGGGTAATTTTGGAGCAAACTCTCATCTCACACAAGTCTATAACATTAATCTAAACTTTCTCAAACTGGTTTTACAACTAAAACTCCACCGAATCAAAATTTGACCCCTCAACACCCAATTTACCCTAGAAATGGCTCTTGTTTTCACTTTGGTCACTCATTTTCCTCATTTGCTCAGCCCAAGCTTTCCCACAAGTCCTAAATGACATTTTAAACTAGGATTAACTCACTTTAACCTCCAATTACCACTAAATCCAAATTTAGTTTTTCAAATCCTTAAAGCATCACACTTTTCCACTCATATCATTACATTCTCACTTTTTAACCCTAGGTTAACTCTACCCTTCATCTCTATCAATTTTCCATCAGCAATTTCAGCACACAAACATCACAAAGCATCATTATAAAATCTTAAAACATAATGAGTAAGCTTGACTCACACCAAACATGACAAGTTTAGCATGCTTTCAACAAATTTCTTCACAAACAACTACCATAAGGCATAAACTTAGTAAAACTACCCATCATATCTCCCAAAACACAATACCCACAAAAATTTATGTGAGAAGAAGTCTACCCAAACCTGAAATTTGAAGTCCCACAACGTAGAGATGCGCTTCACGACTTTGAAAATGGCTTCCTTTCGCGATTTGGAGTAGAAATGGTGTGCAAAGGTTGGAGCTTTGATGGAGCTTCAATGGTGAGGAAGAAGAAGGGAATAGCAACGTGAGAGAGAGAGGGAGAAAAGCTTCTGAACTTTTTTTTTTTTTGGCTGAGTGAGGAGGAGAGAGAGAACGTGGCTTTGTGTTTTAAGAAAAGGCTTTTCTCTTTTTTTTTAAAAAAAAAAATGTGCCACATGTCTTCTTTTGAGTGGAGCAAAAAGGGGCCCACTTTTTCTCTTGATGTGACTCATACTCAGCCACAAGAAGAGAAAAATTTAACCTTTTGAAATGCTAAAATCCTGCCTCGGTTTATGTGCCATTTCTCTGGTTCTAGTCTCTTGCGTTTCTCTGCACCCGTCGGGGCCAGTTTTCGAAAGTAAACAATATATATATCAAAATGCTCAGAATGAAACCCCGAGCGGGGTTCAGAGGTTGGTTTTGTTAAATTTTAAGTTACACGCAAAACGATAATTTTTAGACTAATTAATTGAGAATTAATCTATAACTATCCAGTTATGGATTTCTCTTCGTTAATTAGCCTAACCCGCGTATCTTTCCCCCAATATACTTACTTCTACTAGAAGTATATATATATATATATATATATATATATATATACACTAAATAATACTTATATATAATCTTTCAAAATGCAGATAGCATCTCATAAACTTGTGCAAAAGTTGATACACTCCCCTAAGTATTTTTAGTCCAGTCAATGTGTTTATCATTGGACAAATTTGGATAAAATGCAAATAGGATTCCAAACTCTTGAGATAATGAGGAGAAGAGTATATTCTAATATTTTTATTTTCTTGACAAAATCAATTGTTGTTCGATTTCATCTGAAAACCGATTGGAATTAAGTGAAGTTGTCCAACACATATACAAGTTGCACCCCAAGAGTTGAAGCAGAATATGTAGGACTTTCCAATAGTTATAACTAATGAATGTAAAGTTGTCATTGCTGATGATTAGTGAATGGGAGTTAAAAAAGTAGAGGAAGGGGAAAATAAGGCACCAAGAAATAGACAAACAACAATAGAATATCAAGCAAGTTTCTCCAAAGTACACATATTATTACTATTACCATGAACCAAAAGTTAAACCTTATACAATTTATTGTTTAGTAGTAACCAGAGCTTCCTATTACTATAGATAGGCTTCTACATGGAAAATAGGGAGTTGGTAAAGGGAGAACTACCCTCCAACTTCCAGGGTTAATGGAAAAGAAAGATAAAAGACAAAAGGAAAGAAAAGGTGTTGGATCAGAAAATTGTAAAGCCCAAACCCAAAGAAGCATATGTCAGAAATTATTGAAATATTTCTTCCCTATATAATGTCCATTATGTTATCGAAAAATGTTTTCTCAAAACCACCAAATATGCACCACAACAAAAGCACAATAGATACACATGCAAATAATATCTAGATCTTGACATAGTATTAAGATATCCCCCATTAGCTAGGAATATGGTCAAAATACTCTTAATAACCAATATAACTTGGGTAATCCTTTCCCCTTGAGCTAACTTTTGGAGTTGAGTTAGACTTAATTTATTCCTAACATGGTATGCAAGCCCTTGACCACACCAACATCATTAATCTGTCACCAACCAGCAACAGAACCTATACAACGACAAGTTTGAGCAAGCAATTCTCCTAAAAGTTTCCTAAAACCCTTTTTTTACTACATGCTACTTACTTAGACTAGCAAATAACATAAAGATTTTTGACTATCGATACATTAATCACAAAATGATTATTAATTACACTTTCAAAGTAACTCCCATCAGTTAAACTATCTACTTTGATTGGGAAAATCAACCAGTATCACATTTTTTGTTACAAAATCCATTTATGAAGCCACATAAACATGGAAATGAAGTTGGTGAGGAAAACCTTTGTAGTATTAAGCACTACATTCTTGCAGTCTGGTAAGATGCTCATAGACCATGCAGGCAAGTGATATGATTTGGTGTCTACATTAGCAAGGAAGGTCGCACATACAGATCATGTCTTGTAAACTGCTGCTTGGGGTTAAGATATTGCACAATACATTATGGACAAACAAATTGTTCATAAAGCATATAAAACATGGTAGTGTAGAAAGAGAAATTGGCATCAACATACAACAACATTTTCTCACAAACAATAAAAAAGCAACACTTAGGAAATTGCAAAGCAGGAGTTAACCAGAGAAACCTATGACAATGAGCATGTATACAAATTTTAATTGTGTGAAAATTCCACTCTACGCAGGTCATTTCCAGGGAAAGAAACTTCCAAATTTTAAAAACTAGGAAAACTTCAAGTTGGTTGGTTCATAATAAGTTTATCCAGAAATTCCATCCCAAGACATGGAGTAATATGCTTTAATGGACCAAAAGTTTCAAAATAAACCATTTATACCTCTAGGTTTGGACCAAGGGATGTAATTGTTGGATCAGTAGCTATTAATGCTTCTTCACAAAGTTTTATGGCCTCAGGAACTTCTTTAAGGTGGCCCCACTTAGGCCGAATCAATGTTTCCATACTCATTTTTAATCTGACATTAGTAAGTACAATTATTCTCATATTGATCAAACATAACCCAAAAATAAAAATCCAGAAAAATATTATGATTTGTAAGTTATAACTCTACTTCAACATCTGATTGTTACTAATATCATTAAAAAGAAGATACGCAAACAAAATTGACTATGTATATAACCAAAAAACATGAATTTATTAAATAAAAAAACATACCATAAAAACTTGAGATAATATAATAGGTCCTCCCAGTGAGGCATATAGATTCTCTTCTTTGATCATATCCACAATTTTGGCAATGAATTGCTTCATTTATGCGTGAAGACAGTTTTGATGAGTGGACTTGGATTCTAGGACATCTCGGAGTGAAAGGAAGAAGGTTACCTTGAAGGGTTCATTGTCAGTTTCTGAACTTATTTCCCGGAATGAAGTGTAGCCAAAGAGGGAAACCACTGTTGAAAAATGAAACCCCTCAATTAGACACGAAGACCCCTAGAAAATAAAGAAGAGCAAGGACCAAACTTTACCCATAATTCCATTCAGCACACACGTATGGACCAATGTGGAGATGCACATATAGACTTGTTGCAGCCACTGTCTTCACAAATTTCACCAAGTCCTTCCTGCCATCAAAATCATACTGCCAAATTTCTTTTCATTACTCTTTTCATTCAAAATGACACACACACAAATCAAATAAAAAAACTGCTCAACATTTCATGCTTTCAACAAATGCAATGTTGAAACTAAAAGCCATATGAATGTACAAAAAAAAGAATGGGAAGAGAAGAAAAACAACTTGGCCTCGAACTGGTTCATGTAAGTTCCAAAAAACATAAGTCTCAATCACATCCAATCCTCCATCTTTGGATTTCTGAATAAGTTCTAGCCACATCTGCAACATTACCCTCTTTAAGTTCATAGAAAAGGCACACACAAACACAAAGAAAGAGAGAGAGAGAGAGAGAGAGAGAAACCTCTGGAGTACTACGAGGGTAATGAATGGAACCATAGATCAAGACCCTGCGCTTGTCGTTGATGACTAATGCTCAATAATCATACTCCACATTGGTGCAAAACAATGTGAGAGTGTGAATGCAGAGTAACTAAGATAGAACCAACACAATCTGTGTCACTCATGTTTTTTTGTTTTTCTGTTTTCCAGAACAAAGAGATGGAGCAAACCCACAATGTCCCCCAATGTCCCAACTGAATAGTAGGGGGAAGAGGGCTATGAGTAGACTGTTTCTTACCAAGTCCTTCACAAAGATATCTAGTGTTGAACAAGGTGTGTAATCATTGTCTATCATGTGTTGGCCACGATTTTCAAACATCCTAAAACATAAGACCTCTCTTGAGTTTAGTAGTAACATTTTCTATTAAAATCTATGAATGTGTTTTATAAAAGAATAATGTTATAGAAGAAGGCAAGAAGAGAAAATACAACTAGAGGAGGATAAGAAATCATCCAAAAATAAGACAACAATCTGTGTTGGAAATTCCATTGAATTAGCCATAAACAGAGCACTAGAGAGAAACCCTAAATACAACCATAACCTCAAAATATGGATTACAAACGCAACAAATTGATCAAAAAGTTAACAAAAAGAAAAGTGACTTCATAATTTAGGAGAGAACAAAGTCATCACTTCATAGAAGATACATACCAGGAAATTCCCCCACTAATATTGGCATAAAATCGAACAACAATCTTGTATTCAAACCCAATCGTGCTACATATTCAATTGCCTCAACAGCTGAGGCAATCTAAACTCTAGCAAGCAATTGCTTAATCATCTTTACACCACTACATAAATGTTGAACTGGTGTTACTATACGTTTTTTTGAACTGATGTTACTACATTCACTCAATTTCAATGTCACTTTAAAGTAGAATTAACATTGCATTACCTGTTTCATGCATAAAGAACAAGTATCAGTATTGGTTAAAGGAAAAAATGCATTAATATTGATTGATTTAAATTAATAAATACCTTCCAACACCACAACCACCTTTGATAATATAAAGTTTCCCACTCAAGGCTGATTACAAAGAAAATTAACAAGGAAGTTATTTCTGAAAGTACTCTAAATCCAGAATTAGAATTAACATCTTTCACTTCTATGATAAGTACTTATTACCTGCAAATACTAGACCACCATTCTTAAGAGCATCATCAGTTCCTAAAGCCATTATCTGAGAATTATTCATGACACAAAATATAATTTTGTATCCATTCATAATTGCTTATAGCTAGATCATGAGTGGCAATACATATGTATCTGAATCATCAACATAGTGTATGTCTTCAATAGTGTAACGACCTCCTTGAAGGAAAAATGGGCAAATTACCCTTGCATCCATATCACCTAATACTGAAACAACAACATAATTACCCCTATACACAACAATTTATTGTCATTTAGAAAATTCAAGAGTGTCAATATTGTTGATCAAAATATATTATATTCTACAAAACCAAATTAATAATAGGACCTTAGTTCCTTATCCTAGTGTGAACTGAACAATAACAACGATTAGAAAATTACCATAACATACTAAAAGTATATTCACATCCTTCAAGAAATTATGCAATGGCAACACACTCAGAAAACCAACTCTGCATCACTTGTTTTCTGATATATCATTATTCTGCCATTATCTTAATGTCGACCAACCATGCTACTTCCTGTAAATCATGAAGATTTTGATGATGTCAAAAAGATCAAGCCTTGGATAATGAGCATCATCATCAAAAAAGGGGAGAATGTGGATCATGCATTGTTTTGAGGATGTCGAAAAGAAATCACTTGATTGTCATCATCAAAAAGGGGGAGAATGTGAATGTATGTATACATGATTTTGATGATGCCAAAGATAAGCGTTTCTCAAGTTTGATCCAAGTCAAAAATTTAGAAATTTAGAAAATAACTCCCAAGAGTCACAACTCTTCAGAAAATAACTCCTGAGAGTCACATTTGTTCAAGAGATTTTTGAATGTTCATCAAAGGCCTATAAATAGGTGACTTGGGAAACAAAATGCATGAGAGAGATATTCCAAGAGAACTTCACTGCCAAATGCTCTCTCAAAAAAAACTCTTGGGCAAACACTTGCAAATCCATTAAGAGTTTCTCCATGGACTTCAATTGTAATATCCTTCTCTTCAAGAGAGAATTCTTCTTTCTTTATTCTCATTCAAAGAGATTGATTAAGGGACTGAGGGTCTCTTAAGTTGTAAGGATTCCTGAACACAAGGGATGGGTTATCCTTGTGTGGTTTAGACTTTGTAAATGGATTTTTACAAAGGGAGTGGAAAATCTCAAGTGGGTTGCTTGAGTATTGGACGTAGGTGTAGATGCAATTGCCTTTGATGTTTTGATGATGATCATGATGATGTGTTGCAATTGATGCAAATGAGCTTTTCAAGATTAAATTCAAGACAATACTTCAAGATTACAAGTCACAACATCAAGATGATCACTAGAATATTAGGAAGGGAATTCCTAATTGAATTAGCAAAGGTTTGGCCAAGTGATTTAAATTAAAAAAGTGTTTCTCAAAGGTTTTACTCTCTGGTAATCGATTACCAGAGGATGTAATCGATTACCAGTGGCCAAATACGTTTTATAACAGCTACAAAAATTTGAATTCGAAATTTTAGACTGTGTAATCGATTACACAATTTTGGTAATCGATTACCAGCAGTTAGTAAACGTTTTAATTCAAATTTTAAAAGCTGTAATCGATTACACAATTACTGTAATCGATTACCAGACAGGATTTTCAGAAAAATAATTTTAAGAGTCACAACTTTTCAAAGGCTTTATTCATGACCACCAATGGTCTATATATATGTGACTTAAACACGAAATTGCTTAGAGATTTTTTAGAACAACAAGTGTTTATCCTCTCAAAGAGCAAATTCATTTTATCCTCTTAAGAATTCCTTGGCCAATTCAATTGCAATTCATTAAGGAATTATTTGAGTGCTCAATCTGTAAAATCCATCTCTTTCTAGAGAGATTTGTTCTTCTTCTTCTTCTCATTCTCTAAGGGATTAAGAGACTGTGAGTCTCTTGTTGTAAAGGAATTCTAAACACAAAGGAAGGATTGTCCTTGTGTGTTTAGAACTTGTAAAAGGAATTTACAAGATAGTGGAACTCTCAAGCGGGTTGCTTGGGGACTGGACGTAGGCACAAGGGTGTGGCCGAACCAGTATAAAACTGAGTTTGCATTCTCTCTTCCCTTAATCTCCTTTATTTATTATTGCTTTATATTCATATTCAAATTGTTTTATTTGAATTAATATTTAAGAAGATTGTCATTAAGGGAATTCATAACTTGAATAAAAAGTGAAATAGATTTTTAATTGGGGAAGTAGTTTGGGATATCTTAATTCAACCCCCCCTTCTTAAGATATTTGAGGCCACTTGTCTAACAGTAGGCATGGGCTTTGTTGAACCAGTATAAAAACTATGTTTGCATTCTCTCTTCCCTTATCTCATTTATTTTGTTGCAATCAATTTTGTCTTGCATGTTTAAAGAACATTATTAAATTGATTGCTGCTTCTTTTGCATTCTAAGCCTATCCCTCTTAAGTTATTGAGATCGTTGGTCCAACACTTCAACCCTTGTTTATTTTCTCTGTTAAGGAAATAAATATAAATAGTCGTGAAATAACTAATGAATTTAATGACTTCATAAGCAGTCGCAAGAGGAAGCACTGCTTCAATTCGAAAGCAATATCAAAACAGAGAGAGCCAAACCCCAAACCTGCTAGTGTTTATTGCACTCCAACCTTGTAAGCTTTGATTAAAGATTGATTATATTTATCCATAGCTTGCTTCTCCCCGATGAATGATGCAATCTGAATTGGATAAATGGAAAGGGGGAAAACAATGAAGAAACAAAATTTAGCTTAAACAAGATAGAAAAATAAAAGCTTCAAATCAACATATATGAGTATAGTTGTCGAACCTCATATTTGTTGATGTCAATTGGGCTATGATCAGAACTATCCAAATCCTCATCTTGACAATGACCTACAAAATGGGCAGCTTGGTTGCACAAAAAACACTTATCCTGTCAACACAAATATCCATTACGAATACAATGCATTGTCCAAGGGCTTTGGTACAGACAAAATCAAATAAACAAATATGTATATTTATTCTCAAATAATTGTCAATAATTATACAAACTTGTTTATAATGTTTATAGCAAAAATCAAATAAACCGTAGTGGTCTATCCTATCTCATCTAAAGCTTTCTAGATCGGATGTTTTTTACTTTTAAAAAATATGTTGCCCATTCCTCGCAGATTGTTGTTATGGTCTCGATGTCTAATGACGTGCCATCACCAAACCACTACAAATTATAAAATATACAAATTAGTCACGTACATGTAGAATGAATAAAAAGTGATAGTCAACTAATAATTTTAACTTGTTAAAGTAAATATATCATGCTCCAATCATTCTTCAAACCCTACTTACTATGTTCCACATCCAATGCGTGGCATAAGAGCCACACTCATAGGCTCCGCTTTGGACATGGCTCTACACTCAATATGAAAAATAATTGAATTTGAACATTACGAAGTTACAAAACATCACCAGTCGAAAATAAGCTTTCATTATATGACTAAAATTTACTTCAATCCACTGAGGTGTAGCTTGATCAGTTTTACCATCCAAAGTAGTCTTTAATGTCTTCATTGCGCTGGTTAGAAAAAAAAATCAACATATATACGAGGAAAAAACTATTTATCTATCCATGTTTAGAATAGATTAACTGAGGTGTACTATAAAACTTGTTAATTGCAACTTTGATATGAATATCATGCTTCTTATGCAACGAACAAAACTAGATGACAACATCCTTTCTAGGACACAAAACAACCAGTTGTCAATGGGCCCTGAATTTGACAACAATTAGGTATGTATAATGCAAACAATTGCTGAAAGGCATTTCATAAATTTTACTTATTGATTCAAGTAAGCTCCTAGGTAGACCCGTCACATGGATTCCTTCACCCATGTTTCAATGTAATGTTGTCATTCAACACGTCTATCTGTTGCATTGTGTATGGACTGAGGCTCAAGGAATCCATACACCAAACCATGACCCACGCTTGAACTCCACTCATTCATAAACCTATTTTGATCATTTCAAATGAAAATTGATAATCATGTATATCATAAGAAATATTAATTATTAGTCAATGATATGAAATTTACTTACATCATCCATAACTATAGTATAGCTATATTCAAACATTTGTCACCTAATATTATTTCATTTACATTAAAATATGTTAAGAAGAAAGATGCATTTACATTTGGAATCCCAAATCTAGTCCCATCTCACAACAACTCAGTAGAATTCTGGTAAATATCATACAGGCTCTTAATCAAGTCATCCAAGGGATCATCTGTAGCAACATCATCCGACCTTTGAATAGGTTCAACCAGTTTCTTTGGACTAATCTGTGAACCATATATGGTTAACGAAAAGAAGAATTAACCTAATGTTAGTAACTATTTTTTATGAATCTACGATTATGTTAAAACATGTTAAACAAAATAAAAATTACCTCATGTGATACAAGATTCACAACATGTGTCGGCCATGAAATGAATGTGTCAAGGGCTGGCCTGACATACTGAATTTCTGACATTGGCAACGAGACTTGAGCATCACCGCAAAAAAAAAAATTCAACTCTCACCCTTACCATATCATCTGCATAAGTCATGCCATGTATGGTAGACCCCCCCTCATATATTTTTCCCAAGGCCACCAGGTGTGTACAATGATCACCTTGCACATACAACCCCATAGTCAGCATCACATGAGCAACATGTTCTTCCCCTGATGGATTGACAGCAGTTTCAGCATTGCTCCCCTTTGTGCTCTTACGTGCACCTAATACTTGTATATTTGCCTTAATTGAGGGTGAGTACTGCGATCGCCTTTGGGATAACTCAATTTTGATGGCCTCCTTTAACTCCTATTTTATTTTCTCTAGACTCAGTTTGTTTTCTTGTTCCAACTCATTGCTCCACTCTTCCTTAAGGTTTTCGATTATCTCATTCGTCTACTCTTCCTTAAGGCTTCCAATTATCTCATCCAACTGTTGTTGGGCGATGGATGTAGAGGAACTATTGGAGCCACGTGATGCCCTTCCATAGTATTGACTAATTGTCACACCAGACCCCGTTGCACGAACATGACCTGCATGCTCCGGTAGCCCAATGGCAGTATTGAGTATGTCGTCACGACCATGGGAACAAAGCTACCCTATGTCATCTGTTCTTGTAACGAGTCCTATAACAAGCATGACATAGATAAACATCAAATGAGGTTGTTGTTATTATACAAAAAAAATTATTGAAATTAAAGCTTAAGCACGAACTCACAATTTTATTAGATATTTCTTGTGTTGCCTGAGATGTCATCTACTGATATCGCTTTATGCGGGCCAACTTCCACTTCACATGTCTTTCAATGGGAGATGGGGGGTCGTCAATCAATGGTGTATTCTCAGTTAGTATTGCCTTCTGTTGTCTTTTCTTCCTTTTCTTGTCTAATAGCTTCTTTTCAAGCAAATCATAACCCCCACGAGACAGTAAGTAGGGGCAGTGATTATATTTTTGAATTTCTTGTGCCTTTTTCCTGATTCCTTGTCATACACCATATAATATTTCCATCTAATTAATTAAAATGAAATGATATATTTCAATTGAAATTTAAAGTAAAACACATCGACATCTAATCTTCCAGTTAGGGGTCTTGTGGCTTGCATCAAATTCCTCCCAAGTTTATGGATTTAGACCATATTTTACAGAAGGATCCTATTTATGTTGTCCCTTAGTGTCAGCATACACAAATTTAGTGGTTAGGGAACACTTAAATTGCCTCCATCTAGTGGCTACCGTGGACATGACCTTCTTGGCATTTGGTGCTTCTTGGATATCAAATTTGGCCTGCACAATAAATTGTTGTGTAACAGTTAGTGCATGTCAATATTTTCAAGTCTTCATAACATAAACCTCCCTGTTAAGTCAACTTACCAAAATGTCATCCTATACTAGGTCCTTTAGAGATTCTGGTACATCTTTCCAATTGCTATGTACAATAGGAATCTTTTCTCGAGCTAGGACCCCAATATAGTTGTGGAACTTCTCTTTATGTGGGCCTAATCCTTTCCCAGTTGTAGGATCGACGTTAACTGTTGGTATGGGATGATCCAAGGTTCTTAAAGTCAACCATCTTAGCCGTGTGGATTGTCTACTCCTCCTAGACATAGCTTCTGAATGACCATCTGAATGCAGAGGAGACCTTGGTAGTGTTCCCATGATCCTGTGCAAATAAAATAAATTCATTAATGCACATCGATTACAAATAGCATATATGTAACAAATTGTAAATATGCACGTTAAATAAATTGGTTACAAATAATGTAATATGATAAACATTACTTTGATACCACAGTTATGTAGGAATGTTCTTCCATAAACCTTTATCATGATCATTATGATTTGCATGTACTTCGTTCGCCTTGTTTTCTTCAATTATAGAAGGCATTTGTGTGGAAAAAGCAGGCGTCTCACAAATGTCAAGTGTTGAATCATCATTTGGGTGACTGATACCAGTTGATCTTCCTTGTAGAACCACTGACAATCTTGAATCACACAGATCTTGGATGTAAAACACCTATCTAGCTTGTTCTGCCATAATGAAAGATTCATCCTTGTAAGCCACCTTATTAAGGTCTACTAAAGTAAATCCCAATTGATCTCGATGCACACCGATATTTCCATTAACCTACTTACATTTAAAAACAGGCACTCTGAATTGACTATAATCTAGCTCCCAGATTTTTTCAATCACTCCAAAGTAAGACATTGATGCTTGAATCGGGTTGTTATCTGATGCACTTCAAAAGTGTTCAGAATCAGCCTTAAGACTCACCCCACTATTCTGCACACTACTTTTATCATCTTGTGACTTTTTATAGAATCAATAATTGCTGATATCATATCCCTTCCAAGTGGGGACATTAAGATTTGGGCCAATAGGTAACAATTTTAATGTTTTGGAAGCACTATCATAACTAAAGATTGTTTCTTTAAACCAGTTTATGAAAGTTCTATTATGCTATTCCAACACTTTCATCATGTTCATTTTTGGGTGAATAGCTGTCAGATATTCTTTGTGAGTACGTATGTAGGGAAGAACCCCTTGTGCATTATTCAAGATACACAAATGCACTTGTGAGACCTCCTGTCGAGTCATTTTTTCAACATTGTATCCTCGTGTACCCTTACCTCCCTGTGTCTGGTCATGACAAGTTTCAGGAAGCCCAACAGATTGAACTATTTCAATGTACAGGGAACAAAACTCAATAGATTCTTCAACAACATACCTTCCAACATTGGAAGCTTCTGGTCGGTATTGATTCTTGGTATAACCCTTTAAGACCTTCATGACATGGAATTTATTAACTAACAATGGAAATTGGTTGATTCTTTAATGAGAATCAAATATACAACAATAAAAATGAAGTAGAATGATGCCCTTTCAACTGGGAAAAACCATTTTATTAGGTAGAAAAGAGGCAAGAACAAACCAGGATATGATAACTTATTTTCCACAAAACATAAAACCACATGTGGTTCCCCTAGGTTTTTCTCTTTTTGTTTTTGTTCTCCTAACCTCTCTTAATGACTTAATTCTCTACTTAGTTTCTAGTTAAACTCTAACTTCTAAATTGATTCTAGAGTAATGATTTATTTATTGATCCCTTTTGTTAGACTTAACTCAAAATAATTAAAGTGAGTGAGAAATTAATTCTTCTCTTCCTTAATTAATTAAACTAATAGTTTCTTACATCTAGACAATGATGCTCTAAACTTTCATTAATGAGTCTAAATCTCTCATATTAGCCAAAAAAGTCTTTAATTACTAAACAGTCATTTATGAAAGATTCCCTTACTTTGACTTTCTAAACTATAGTTGACTGAATGTTTGACCAAGGTTTTTTTTTTTTTTACTTTTAAATCACTTTTTCTTAGACTTAGTACTTCAAATCTAGGTCATTTGATTGTCTAATGATGATTCTAACTCTTACATGAACTATTTCACTATGGATAATACTACCACATTGCAAATCAAACAAGCACAAGCTATTTCTATGTTGAACTTTCCAATCTAGAAAATTGGGAAGTTACAAATTTCAATAGTTTGCATCTAATTTAATTAAATTTTTCATTTTAAATTATTCAAATATTTCTTATAAACTATAATGTTATAAAACTAATAATTTTTTGCAATATAGTTGTAAAATAATTGAATTATTTTTATCATTTTATTTTTAAAATTAAAAATATTTAAATCTAACAAAAGTTAATTATTTTTAAAATTTTATGCGTAATAAATTTCTCATATAATTTTATAAATATTTTAAATAAAATTACACATATATGTTAGTCTATATCTAAATATATATATTTTTTTCTTTTTGAATACTTTCTCAATCTTTCTACCATTTTGAAAAACTAAATTAGCTAATTATAAACAAACGTATTTTTAACATGTGTCAAAACGATGAGAATCTGTGTGAATGCACAAGTATCATACTAGTTATATAAAAAAAATTCTCCCTAAATATTGTTTTTCTGATTTCGTCTTAATCATAATTATTTCCTATAAGTGGTTTTAGTGATTACTATTTCAAGGTAACATTATTGTGATTCCACATATTTCACCTTTCATCTACGCATAACAAAGTACTCAAAAGTTGTTTTATTTATGAGATTACATTGATCAAAGAGTTGATGGTAAAGATTGTTTTCGACATGGATATGTGTATAACTTTCCCTTAATTCAAGAAGATTTGAACTAATATCCTAATATTCAAGTTTATAATTTTTATATTTATTATTAATGTAGTATATTGAAGGCTTCGTTGTGAGTGTTATGAACATCACCTTATAACTATTTATCAACGGGTTCGAGTCTTGTGAATAAAGAAAAAATATAGTTGAAAGAAAAGATCCACAAAGTCAATGGATACTTCCTGATAAAAAAAAAAACTAATTTTAAGTTGTTTTGCTAATTTCAAGACCTAATCACAATTATTTGACTTTAGAGAAAGCCACCGCCAATCAGAAAATAATAAAGAAGATCCCTGCCAAGGCTTGACGGCAACTTGTGTATCAAAGTACTATTCTTATAATTCATGCTCAATTCTGGCAAGTTATTTGACTTTAGAGGAAAGGAAGCCATTGTAAATTAGCAAGCATCCCCTGCCAAAGCTTTATGGCAACATGTGTAGTTTTTCCTACTGGTGGTTAATATATTTTATTTTTTAATTTATTGTGACACTTCAAGAGATTGGTGGGGAAAACAGGTGGCCAGTTTATGACATTATCACCATTAGAAAACTGTTCTGGCTAACCTTTGATCTTTTCATAATCAGTTAGTTAATTATGTAAGCAAATAAGCTTTTATTCAACCACTCACTCACAGATCACAAATTCACAATCCACTAGAGGAATGACGATTAGCCTTTCAGATAGGTTGATTTGGACTTAAAATTTAGGGAAAAAATACGTTATCACATTAGTCCTTTAAAATATTTTATCACAATATTAATTGTAATCTTAATTTTCACTTTCAGTAGACCCTAGATTACTTTTCTTAGCATCATTCAGATTCTGTTGACACAACTGCTTTTGAGACAAGGAATCCTAAAGAGTATGGTGCAATAATGTGGCTTTCGGATTTGAGTCCCTTTTGGAAACTTTGTGTGAATTTACCGAGAAGGGGCACAAAATAAACTGACATTGTTTTCTATTTATTTCTGTACATTTTGCTGGCAAGAAAAAAATTATATAAATGCAATCAAATAAGTCAAAATATGAAGTCCTGAAATACTGACCAATGATTGGTTCCTTGTGGAAGGGTGCTCCTAACAACAACAATGTTGAACCCCCTTCTTTCGGTGGAGCAACATCATCATTTTATGATGTTGATGCTGTCCTAATCCACTCCCAAATTAGTCAACGTATTAAACCTTTTTATTTTTTGTTTATTTTTGCTTAACGCATGTAAACAAAGACAAAACAGCTGCTATGTTACCTAATCTATGTATATCACTTTCCATGCACTATTTACTATTTAGATTAGCCCAAATGAAACAAATCACGAGCGTTCATTCCATTAATGTCAAACATATACTATATTCAAAGCTGAATATATGTTTTAGACTTAAGCTGTTTTCATGATAGAATTTACCGAAATACGCTATATGCTATGCAATGTAGGGGTCACCTATGCATGTGTAAATGAAGTTGAAGACAAAAAGCTCATGAGGTCACCACCCCTCGTCCTATCTCTCAACCTACACTTTCCTTTATCATTGTATCTCCACTCTTTCCGCATTCACATCTCCACAAGCAAAGCCATAGAAATTAAGTGTTCATAGAAGACATTGATTAGAAAGTATATAAACCAAGGGGAAGCAGAAAAAGAAGCAGCACCTTAGGACCAGTTGCAATCAACAGGTATGTCTTATGGTTAATGCTTTGATGCTTTTTAGTGTAGTTAATGTCTTATTCATAGACATACATAAGTTTAACCAGGGTCTAGCCTATTTGGTTCAGGCTGTGTGACTTATTATGAATCTCCTTTTTAATTCCTACTGGTAAAAAAAGATATACAAGTTTCCATATTTGTCTAATTAATCCAATGGGTTCCTCCACATGATGGTCTCTTCCTATTTTTTTGGCATAAAAAATCTTTAGCTTTTGGCTCCTCAATGATGTGTTGTTGTTGCTGTTGTTCTCCAAGCATATACATATACTACAACATAGTCTTCCATCACTGCTAATAGCACCATCATTTGCAACGACACAAGTTTTGATTTTCATCTTATTCTGAAACCAGATGAACATATATGTGAAAATGTTCCTGGTCTTTTGGACCTACCAGTTTTCTTGCTACCCTCTCACCCCCAAATTCACCACTTTTCTGGCTCATGTGTATTCATGATATGGTTGTGTGGGACACTGTGGGCTGTCTCTGCACTTTCAATTAACTAGTTTGGTGAATATTGGAATCTAGGAGAGTGGTGTAAGTATCTCTTCTCTCTCTCTATGAATGTGCTAAGTGCTCTGACTTTTAGCCTTATTCCTCTATTACAAAAGCTAATTGCATTATTTCCAAAACCACTGAAAGAATAGACCTGATTATTCTCTATGTTCATACTTTTCTTGTGTATACTGGAAAATGTTTCTGGTCTTTCTATTTCCAAAATCCACAAAATGGAATTTTCTCTTCTTTTTTATTTCTTCTGCTGACTCGGTCTTGGTCACCAGATTATTTGACTACTAAAAACTAGTTCATTCACTATTAGTTTCAAAGTTTTGGTTTACACATCTTTATTTTTGCACTTTGGTTGGGAACCAAACAAAGTAGGTGAACAGAAAAAAGCTAATAAGGTGATTTCTCATGTCAAACAGGAACAGCTTATTTTGACGCAAAAAGACACTTTAATAAGGTGTCGTTTAGTCTTTTAGATCAGAATCAAAGAAAATAACTTCAATTTGTCTAATAGAATACAAACCGTACACTCTAATACTTAACATGTCTAGAAAATAGCCCCAAATTGTCTTTGTTGTTTTAGCTTTGCAAAGACATCACATACTAGTGTCCAATCATCTAATCATTTGTTTGTTCTCCAGTTAAGTGGTATCTTGAGGGAGTCCTTGTTTGGAGCCAGAAAATGGCCAAGATGCTGGGCCTCTTGTTCATGATTGGAGCAATGTTGTTTGGTGTTGGAGCTGAACCAGTTGAAGATAAACAAGCATTGCTTGATTTCCTTCAAAGCATTAACCACTCTCATTATCTCAACTGGAATAAGAGCACTTCTGTGTGCAAAAGGTGGATAGGAGTGATCTGCAACAATGACCAATCACAAGTAATAGCTCTTCATTTGACCAGAACTGGATTGAGTGGTCCAATTCCTCCCAACACTCTTAGCCGTCTCTTGGCACTGGAAACTGTGAGTCTTGCATCAAATAGCATAACTGGTTCTTTCCCTACTGGTTTTTCTCAGCTAAAGAATTTGACCTATCTCTATCTCCAATCCAACAATTTTTCTGGTCCATTGCCATCAGACTTTTCAGTTTGGAAGAATCTTAGTATTGCCAATTTATCCAACAATTCTTTCAATGGGAGCATCCCATTCTCACTCTCAAATTTGACTCATCTCACTTCTTTAGTCCTAGTCAACAACTCTCTTTCAGGTGAAGTTCCTGATCTCAATATCCCTACCCTGCAAGAGCTAAATTTAGCCAGCAATAACCTTAGTGGGGTTGTGCCTAAATCCCTTGAGAGATTTCCAAGTGGGGCATTTTCTGGTAACAATCTTGTTTCTTCACATGCACTTCCTCCTTCTTTTGCTGTTCAAACCCCAAATCCTCATCCAACAAGGAAAAAATCCAAAGGGCTTAGGGAACCAGCATTGTTGGGAATCATCATTGGTGGTTGTGTGCTGGGAGTTGCAGTGATAGCAACTTTTGCGATTGTGTGCTGCTATGAAAAAGGTGGTGCAGATGGACAACAAGTGAAGTCTCAGAAAATAGAAGTATCTAGGAAAAAAGAAGGTTCCGAAAGCCGAGAGAAGAACAAAATTGTTTTCTTTGAGGGTTGCAATCTTGCATTTGACTTGGAGGACTTGTTGAGAGCATCTGCTGAGGTGCTTGGAAAGGGCACGTTTGGGACAGTTTATAAGGCTGCTCTAGAAGATGCAACAACGGTGGCAGTGAAGAGGTTGAAGGATGTCACGGTCGGAAAACGTGAGTTTGAACAGCAGATGGAGATGGTGGGGTGCATTAGGCACGACAATGTGGCTTCACTGAGGGCATATTACTATTCAAAGGAGGAGAAACTTATGGTATATGATTACTACGAACAGGGCAGTGTCTCTTCAATGTTGCATGGTATGTTATCTTGTTAATGTCTTCTCCTCCCTTAAATTATTTTCAGATAATCTAATTCATCATCACAGACCTATACAATTAAAATTGGTTTTCTGTAATGGTCTAATATAAATAGTCTTTTAAGCATACCAAGGCAAAGTAGTGATACTTTCATTCATACAGATATTGGTTAGGTGAAAAGATGGCAATGAAATAGTGGAAAAATGAAAGTTGTTTCCCAAAATCCATGTAAATGTAATTTCCTTCTCTTCTTAATTTGTGATTTCCATTAAATACTAAAAGCAAGAGCAGTGGCTGAAATATTCATTTGTTGCAGCAAGTCATAAGACTTAAAATACGCAACAAAGTCAAGTTATGTGGCTTCCTACACATTATTTTCCGAGGGCATTGCTAATGTTAACTATGCTTTGGCAACTTTATCCGCGATGCAGGCAAAAGAGGGGGAGGCAGAATTTCATTAGACTGGGACAGCCGTTTGAAAATAACAATTGGTGTAGCAAGAGGCATTGCTCACATCCATGCTCAACATGGAGGGAAACTAGTCCATGGAAACATAAAGGCATCAAACATCTTCCTCAACTCCCAAGGATACGGTTGTCTATCCGACATTGGTCTTGCAACATTGATGAATCCAGCATTGAGGGCAACAGGATACCGTGCACCGGAAGCAACTGACACACGAAAAACATTGCCAGCATCCGATGTCTACAGCTTCGGGGTGCTTCTGCTTGAACTTCTAACAGGGAGGTCTCCCTTACATGCCAAGGGAGGTGATGAAGTTGTCCACTTGGTTAGGTGGGTGAATTCTGTAGTTAGAGAGGAGTGGACTGCAGAGGTGTTTGATGTGGATTTACAAAGGTATCCAAATATTGAGGAGGAAATGGTTGAGATGCTACAAATTGGAATGGCATGTGTTGTGAGAACACCAGATCAGAGGCCAAAAATTGGTGAGGTGGTGAGAATGGTTGAAGAAATTCGTAGACTAATAAACACTGAAAATAGATCATCCACTGAGTCTAGATCAGAAGGTTCCACTCCAATCCCTCATGCAATTGAGACACCTTCTACATCTTTTGCACATTGAGATTCTCTTTTGGATTATTAGTCAACAAGTTGTTAAAAGATGTAATTTAGTGATCACTGTCTCAATTTCAATTTTGACTATAACATGGAGCAGTGAAGTAGGTAAAAGAAAATTGGTGCTAAGTAGTTAACCTACCAGACTTAGGTTATGTTAAAGTTTCAAGTTGGGTCCCTCGATTTGGTGTTGTATTGTACTAATTATTTAGTCAGGGAATCTTGTTGTTTTGCCATGATTTTGGGGTTGTGCTCCACATTTGTCCTCTCCTCTTTCCCCGCAAAATTGAAAGGTGCATGGGATTTGATCACAAAATTAAATATTATTCACGGAATAAAAAGGAGGATAAAGAATGTAAAGTTGTTTCCATTTATTCCATTTTCATTGGCGCATTCAATGCCAAAGTTGTCATCTTATCTTATATTCATAATTCACAGACTTCTAGTTTTATAATTATCGATATTTTTACTAGTTTTGTAGTTGCGAAGGAATTGTCATCCTAAAGACATCAATGAATGGCAGCAAGAAGCCAAGAAGGGATTCATTTCATTCGGATAACATACTCGTCAACAATGTTTTAAAATTCGAACCAGTGGTGACGGACTCAGCAAAGATATTGGGCTAGTGGGTTATTGATCACATATGTGAGTCATTGAAATGCATAACTCGGTATAATAATATCATAAATAACTATATTTAGTATCTATTAGATTTGCTATTTATATATCTACTATTTAACTTAGCACAGTGGTTAAACTTGATTGAGGCTTGTCTAAGATGATTAGAGATGACAAAGTGTATATAGATCCATCGATTAGCTGGAAGCAATGCAAAAGTTTCACCTTCTTGCGCAGCTAATAGAGAGTTTCTTAAGCATAATTTTATTCTCATGTGTAATTTCCTAGGATTCATCATACAAGAAATTACACTACAAAATCTTGGATAACATATTCTCGCATCTATTCTACTCTATAATTTTTATGAGAAAGTTTAAAATACTTACCTGGATCCATAATGTTGTTCAACAATTATTACTAGTGTTTCTCCCTTCTCTAACTTCCTTGATCTCTGTAATGGTATAGAAACCCTTTGAATTTGTTTTTGGTCTTTTTTGTGTTCTCCACTTTTCTTTGTGTGAGAAAACAAATGTTTAAGAATATGTTTATAAAAAAAGGGAGAGAAGTTATCTTTTATTTTTTTACTAATAATTTTCATAACCTCTTTTTTCAACTCTCTTCTTCTTTAATATCAAAATTAGCCTTAATGAAGTGAGAAAAGAGGAACTTATTTTAATAACTTAAAAATGACCTCCAATGACTTTAATATGATTTCTAACAACCATTACATTAGACATCTTTTCATTAAAAAAAATTCCATAATTACATGAGCCAATATTAGATTAAATAATCTAACATTCTCCTACTTGGTTCATGTGATGACTTGAAGATTCAACATTAAATTTTATGTGTGCAACATACATTGAAATTATAAGTCATCATCCTTAATTGAATTAAAATGATTGAATCATGGAGGTTGCAAGTCATCCAAACAACTTGGTCCCTTCCATGTATCACAAATCATTCAATTCAACTCAACTTTAATTAATATTGTAATGTGTCTTTAATATAATTTCTAAGACACATTTTTGTCATCTCACTAAAACCATAATGTATACCATATAATGTGAATGACATAATAAACAAAAACACATTTGTAGTTGAATTCATAAGTGTCATACAATACGAGCATTACAACTATAATGTATATATATACATCACATTACATCATTAACAAGGACTTATCCGTAATACCATCCCTTCAACATATGGCTAATGAATGTCTTGGGTGGTAAACCTTTAGTCAACGGATCCACTATCATTAAGTTTGTACCAATATGCTTAATTGATACTTTATGTTTATGCATTTCTTCTTTAATCCATTTGTTTTGCTCCTTTCGAGTATTTGTCATTCTTAGAGAAGAAGACACCTCCGAAGTTATCACAATAAATCCTAAGTCGTTTGGCTATATTGTCAACAATTCCAAATCCTGAACTAATTTTCACAACTGCAATGCTTGAATTGTGGCCTCAAAGCCGTTTTGCACTTTTCGATGATGCCACTCCTCCGGCCAGAAGAAAGATGTACCCAAGTGTAGACTTCCTTGAGTCCACACATCCAACATAGTCTGAATCCAAGTAGCCAACCACTTCAAGATGGTTTGACCTCCTATATGTCAGCATGTAAATCCTTGGTGTCTTGTAAATACCTAATAACTTTCTTTGCAGCTTTCCAATGTTCTATTCCAGGATTGCTTTGATATCGACCCAACATTCCTACAACAAAACTAATATTCGGTCGTGTACACGTTTGGGAAAACATCAAACTCCCAACCACTGATGGATAGGGGATAGACTCCATTTTCTTTCGTTCCAAATCATTTCTAGGACATTGCATTTGACTAAACTTGTCCCCTTTCTGAATTGGAACAATCCTTGTAGAGCACTTTTCCAATTTGAATCTCTTTAGTACTTTATTGGTATATCCTTTTTGAGACAATCCCAACAATCCTTGTGACCTATCATGGAATATTTCTATTCCTATCACATAGGATGCCTCAACCATATCTTTCATTTCAAATTTATTAGAGGGACACTTTTTTACATCATGTAACATAGCAACATCATTAGAAGCTTTGTGAAGATACATAGATCAACAACATTCTCTACAAAACCATACAATGTGATGGTATCATTGAACTTGATATCATTGTTTGGAAGCCTGTTTTAGTCTACATATTGACTTCTTTAACTAACACACTAGATTTTCCTTTCCTATAGAAGCAAACCTTTAGGTTGATCCATATAAACTTCTTCCTCTAAGTCACCATTCAGAAAGGTGGTCTTTACATCCATTTGGTGAAGCTCTAAATCATAATGAGCCCCCAACAAAATCCTCAAAGAGTCTTTCTTAGAAATAGGAGAGAAGGTCACTTTGTAGTCAATGTCATCCTTTTACTTTGGCCATGAATCTAGCTTAGAACCTTTTGATATTGCCCATTGAGTCACGTTTGGTCTTAAAGACTCATTTACAATTAACTCATTTTGAATCTTCAGGCAGCTCAACTAAATCCCAAACTTTTTTGTCATCCATTTATTAAAACTCTTCTTTCATAGCATTGAGCCACTTTTCAAAATTGTCACTTTTGATGGCTTGTCTAAAAGAAACTGAATCTTCATCAGTGCTCAAGTAACATTCATGTTCAAGTGATTATACAACATAATTGCTTGAAATAGTTGGCCTTCTTTGCCTTTTAGACCTTCTTGGTGCTATTTCGTGTGCCTCTTATATAACTTGTTCATCTATGACTTGCACATTGTCTATTGGTTCATCATCTTGTGGGTTTTGAAATTATTTTGCCTTTGGGTGTTAATTGATTATAATACAACCAGATAAACAACATCCTGATGAAGGACTTTAGGTGAAGAATAAGATTCACCATGAGTCTCTACAATATCAACCTTTTGTTATTTCTCACTCCCACTAAAATTACCATTTTCAATGAACCGAACATTACCATCCTCAACTATTCTCATACAATGGTTAAGGCAGTAGAATCTGTAACCTTTGGACTTTTTAGGATACCCAATGAAAAAACCACTAATGGTTTTTTCATCAAGTTTCTTTTCATGTGGATTATACATCTTTACTTTTGCTAGACAACCCCAAACATGGAGATTCCTCAAACTGGGTTTCCTTTTCGTCCATAATTCATAAGAAGTCTTAGGAACTTCCTTACTAAGAATCCTGCTAGGCAAATATGCTATAGTCTTTAATGTGTGCATCCATAAAGATAAAAGTACAGTATTATAATACAACATATACCTATCCATATCCATTAGAGTATGATTCTGCCTTTTAGCCACACCTTTATGTTGTGGTGTGCCAGGAATAGTATATTGTGCACATATGCCTATATTTTCAAGAAACTTTGCAAATGGACCTAGACATTGTCCACTTTCATCGTATTTTCCATAAAATTCACCACCTTTATCAGACCTTACAACTTTCACTTTTATGTCCAACTGCCTTTCTACCTCATCAATGATCACTTTTAAGGCATCCACTAATTGAGATTTTTCATGCAAAAGATATAGATAATAATAACGTGAAAAGTCATTAATAAAGGTGATAAAATACTTTTCACTGCCCCAAGATGGAATGTCAAAGGGTCCACAAATATCAGTGTGTATCAATCCTAGAAGTTCATTACTTCTTGTAGTAGAATTCTTTGATATTTGTTTGGTTTGCTTTCCTTTAATGCAATTCAAACATATATCCCAGTCACCGAAATCCAATTGAGGAAAAATTTCATTTTTCATTAACCTCTTTATCCTTTCTATGGATATGTGACCTAATCTTTGATGCCATAAATAAGCAGAACTATCATCATGCACATTTCGCTTACTACCAACATCACATTCAACATTAAACAAGGATTCCATAAACTTTACATCATGATTAAAAAAATACAAACCATCTTTTAAAGTACCAGATCCATAATAGTACATATCCTTAAACAAAGAAAATACATTATTTCTAATCTTGAAACTAAAAACTATTTCATCTAACTTTGCAACAAAAACTAAATTCCTCGTACATCCAGGTACATAGAGACATCCTTCCAAATCTACATGACACCCAGTGTCCAAGATTAATCTGCAAGTCCCAATGCCCTCTATTCTTACCTTCATTTTGTTTCCCATGTAGAGAAAATTTTTAGTAACTCTTATTGTTTAGATCGAAAGGAATCCCTACATAATATTTGACACATGAGTAATTGCTCCAAAATCAAGCCTCCAGGTATTATTAGGTACCTCAACAAGATTTGATTCAAAATTTATAGATATATAAAATATACATTTCTTTTAGACAATCCTTCTTGAGGTGGCCACTTTGCTTGCAGAAGTAACACTTATTCTCTTTATGGACCCCTCCATCTTTAACCTTTAATTGGGATTTGCCCTTGTCCTTTTTACCCAACTTGCTCTTACTGGTTTTGGCTCCATCACGAATCATGAGATGAATTGAGTTGTCCTTCATTTTCTTTAATCTCCCTCCCTCCTAAATTAACATGACCTTAATTTCTTGAAAATTCCATTTTTCCTTAAGAGCGATATAGTTCACTTGAAATTGGCCAAATTCAGCAGGAAGAGAGTTCAAAATAAATTGTACCGGAAAGGACTCATGCACATGCATTCCCATGGAATTCAACTTTGTTAGAGACAAGGGGAGCAACATGAAGACTTAGCGTTGAAGCTTGAAGAAGAGCTTTAAGAATTTTTGTCTTGTACATGTCTAACTCTCTTGAGTGGCATTTGTATTGATAGTTATATTGAATGTTGCATCTTAGTCTCTATCATATCATATGCACATCATACATCATCATGTGTGAGTAAGGAGAAAATTTCTAAAGTAAGAAAATTTCTTCAGAAGGCAAAACTCTTTGTTAAGGTTGTAATCGATTACACAAGTTATTTTAAGTTTGTAGAGTTATGTCTCATAATGGTTTAATGATTACAATCTTATTGTTATCTATAATCCATTACACAATTGTTTATGAGACAATGATTGATTTATTTAGGAGTCTCTGCTTTAATCGTTTATGATGTGATATAATTGATTACTTCTCTTTCTATAAGTGTTTCAGAAGTGATCAAGAACACTCTAATCGATTACATTAAACATCTAATCAATTACATTGTTCTTGAGAGGTTTCTAGTTTTTGGGAAGAATGCTTTAATCGATTGAAAAGACAATATAATCAATTACTTTGTTGAAATAATCAATTACATTGTAGATTTAATTACAGACAGTTATAACTATTTTCTCTATATATATCCACCTTGTGTTCTCACTTCTAACAACTTCTGTGTACAAGTTCATTAAGTGTGAAATTGCATGAGCTGATATAAATGAAAGAAGAGAATAAAAATGCTTAGAAACAATGACTCATAACTTCTAAATCTTTTGATTATGAAGATCCTTTTGCGATAAGTGAGTTGTGATACTTTCTTGAGTTCAAGAAGACACCTCATTCAGTCAAGCAAGGTTTTTGTGGAAAGGATTGACCAGGTTGTGTCTATCTTTTACTCTACTTTTTTGTGTACGTTTCACACATTACTTGTTTGTGCATGAATCGCTGAAGGTATGCTAGAATAGGTTTTTCTAGTTTGGGCTAATGATAGGTTTCTCTTAGGCTTTTATTCACAGAGGACCGTAGGGTTGGGTCCCTAAGTCTCTTTCTCTAGAGTAGGAACTGAGATTGCTTGTAAGGATTCTATATGCAAAGTGAAAATCTAATTTAGGTTTGGATTAAATAACTGAATTAGCTTTTCTAGAGATAAAGAGTGAACCCGTACAAAAAATGGTGTACTTCTCTTGATCCTTATCTTTCTTTTACTAAAGGTTAAAGAAAATATCTTTTTGAGAGAAAGAACTTTAACAAAGGATCTTTTGTAAAAAGTGATTGATTAAGTATTGGCTTATCAAAGTTTTGTGATATGATCCGCGCAAAAGAAGTTTTTTTAACTATGGTTTTAAAAGTATGTTTTGTTTTGAAAACCAATTCACCCCCCCCCCTCTTGGTTTGTGAGTTTCATCATCTTTTTCAATTGGTATTAGAGCTAAGTCCTATAAGTTACTCAAGATTACAATTTTTTTTTTCTAAAGATGGGCTCAAAACAAATCACTTTCAGAGAAGGTGCACCTTTGAATCGACCTCCTTTGTTTGAGGGAGAACATTTTCTCTTTGGCAAAAGAGAATGGAAATCTTTATTTAATCAATTAATGTCGATGCTTGTAATACCATTGTTAAAGGTCCTTTTATACCAACTAAAGAAGTGAATGGTGAATTGGTACCTAAAGAATGGGATGAGATGAAAGATGATGAGAAAAGAAAAGTGCAAGATGATCAAAAAGCTAAAAACATTTTAACTTCTGGTGTATCTTATGATGAATTCTTTTGTACCAGAAGGTGCAAAAGTGCAAAGGAAATATGGAATATGGTTGAAGTCACTCATGAAGGCACAAAGAATGTGAGAAGAGCAAGAAAGCACACTTTGGTATCCGAATATGAAGCGTTTCAAATGAATAATGAAGAAACCATTTTAGAACTTCAAACAATATTCACTCATATTGTGAATCACCTCCTTGGTCTTGGAAAAATGTTTGAAGATGATGAGCTGAACATCAAAATCCTCAATTGTCTTACAAGAACTTGGGAACCAAAGATTACAATATTCAAGGAATCCAAGGACTTGGGAACAATGTCGATGGAAGCTCTCTTTGGAAAATTGCTAGCGTATGAACATGAGCTGATTCAACAATCGCATGCAGAAGAAGCAGAAAAGAAAAGAAAAGGAATTTCACTCAAAGATAACTGTCGCCAAGAAAGGAATACGCGCGGAGTCGCCACCAACGTTTATTTGAGGAAAACGTCAGAAAAACCGGAAAAAGCGTGGTCTACAAACTTGAAGTGAAAGGTTCGGGAGTTGTATTTATGCACGGGGAAGGTATTAGCACCCCACACGTCCGTCGCAAGAGACGACAACCTTTAATCAAATGTGCAAATATGACTTCAATTTGTGTTATCTTCCCTTTTTCACGTTCCTATGTCTTTTTATGCCTTTTATATTTTTTTTTTATCTTTTTGTGGTCGACGAGGGTGTTTCCCTTGCTCCTACGTATTTCTTAATTGTGATAAGGAAATCAGACCTACGTAGTTCTTTGAGAACCAAAAGTTGGTTAATTTGTTTTTATCCTTTTTTGCAAAATATATTTTGATTGAAAGGTCATTTAAGGCGTTGAACCATTAAACAATCTTTCAGTTCTTTTTGAAAGGAGAGAAAACATTAAGGCATTGGACCATTAATGATCTCTTATTATTTTTGAAAGAGGTAATAAAGCTACATGTTGATTTTAGGCCTTTTAGAAATCTACGTTTAACCAATAAAAGCGGAAAAGACCGTTTCAAGCCGTTGGACCTTTAAAAATGGCTTTTTTAGGTGATGACAAAAGTTTGATTTATGAATTGATTTTAGCCTTAGTTTCACTTTGGTTATTAGTCCATTCTATTAAGAAAGAAAAATCCCAAAGAAAAACGTCCGATTGATTTTTTTGATTATTTTACTAAAAGATATTTTTTTATTATATTATTATTTTGCCTCTTTTTTGGTTTTAAACGTGGTTATGGCATGACCGAATGGTCGGATTTTATTTTAACAAAAATTAAAAGATGTTACAATTCAAATGATCGGTGGAAATTTATTTTAGTTTTTGATTAGGCGAGAAAATGACTTAAATAAATGACTAAAGCACGTCAAAAGGGGGTACGGAAAGTAAATGAAATAAAAATAAAAGCACGCGAAACAAATGAGGACCACTAAGGGTACATAGAATGAATTGAAAAGTTCGATTTCGGGAACTTACCGGTTGAAGACCGAAGAACGACGAAGAACGGTGGAAAATCTTCGCGAAATCACTCATGGAAACATCTCGGAAGCGTTACGGAAGCGTCTCGGCTTGGATTTTCTTCATGGAAACAATTTTTCTCACTAATTTTAAGTGATTCTTAGATACCAGGAGGGTTGAACATTTTTGTTCTTCCCTCCTCCCCCTATTTATAGGAAAATGAGGGAGGAGCTTGCCACCCAACTCGCCTAGGCGAGCTAGGTTGCTTCCTCCAGAAGGCGGTGCCTTCTGGAGAACTTCCTGGAAGGCCCAAGTGGGTCTGGTTGCTATTTGCACCCCCTATTTACTAAATACACCCCTGCCCTTTTTTGCTGATTCTTTTTCCGTAACGTTGTGGAACTTTACGAATTTCGCAATGATACTCGTTTTCTTTTCATAATGTCACGAAACCTTACAGATTATGCAATCATCCCTTCTTTGGCTTCCAGAATGTTACGGAACTTCACGGATTGCGCAACAATGCTTTCTTTTGACTTCCGGCATGTTACGGAACTTCACGGATTGCACAGCAATGGATGCCAAGTACCTCGAAGTGGTCAAACGAGGATCGCATCCCAACAAACAGATGGTCCCCAGATGAAATTAGGGTATGACAATAACTCTTCAAAGGAATATTACAAAGAAAGTTATAGTTGTAAAGAAGAGGCAGAGAATTTCAACTTAATGGGAAAGAAGTTTGGAAAATTTCTCAAAAAGTTCAAAGACATAAAATTCTCTAAATCTTCAAAGAAGATTGAAAGCAAAAACACCTTCACTTGCTTCAAATGTGGTAAGCAAGGCCATATCAAATTTGAATGTCCTATCTACCTTAGAAAACATATCGGTGAAAAGAAAGGAAATAAGGACAGAAAACATAAAAAGGCCTACATAGCTTGGGAAGATAATGCATCTACAACCTCCGACTCTTTTACTGATGAAGAAGCTGCAAATGTATGCTTGATGGCAAAGTCAATGGATGAATCATCAACCATTGAAGAAACTGAGGTAAATTCTGAATTTGAAGAAGTTTTGGAAGCATTTAATGAAATGCATGGAGAAGCTCAAAGGCTTGCTATTTTAAACAAAAAGCTAAAAAGCGATCTAGAACTGCATATCACTAAATTGGCCTTCAGCACAAAGTAAGCTAGATAAATTGAAGCAAGAAAATGAAAAACTTGTTTCAAGCTATAAAGCCACTGGTTGTGTTGGTACCTCTACTTCTCTCAATATGGATGATTACAAGTCTTTGCAAACTAAATTTGAAACTTTAAAAAAGGATCACTATGCATAATGTATGAAGTTGCAAGCAGAGCTTTCCTATCTTAAAGATCTTTTAAGAAAATTGAACAAAGGAAATAATGATCTTAATCACATGCTCAGCATGGAAAAGCATACTACCAATAAGACTGGTTTGGGGTATAACAAGAAAACTACCTTTTCTAAGAAAACTAAGTTTGTATCCTCAAAAGCGGTGAACCCAAACAAGGTCTCCAAAAAAAGAGCATAGTGCATTCTAAACCAAATGTAAAGACCTGTCATTACTACATGAAAATAGGACATACATCTTATAAATGCTATGTTAGGAGTTTGACGTTCCTAAAGGAAAATGTGTCTGGATTCCAAAAGATTTATTTGTGAAAATTAACCCCGTTGGACACAACTTAAATTGGGTACCACCTCTCTCTAATTGATTTTGTCTTGCAGTTGTGCCTAAAAGCAAGGGACTCACTATGGTACTTGGATAGTGGCTGCTCTAGGCATAAGACAGGTGACAAGTGTAATGACCCAACTCGTCACTACGATATCACCACTCTAAACTGTGAGAATTTCAATTTTTTAATGAAAACTCCGTTAATTTGCTTAAGAAAAAATGAAAGTAATTTTTTTCTCGATATGCACTCACCAAACAACGCACCATTACTTAAGTGAATACATATATATGTAGGTATAGTAACTTAGTACACATCATTCACATAATGAAAACTAAATTTGTTCATACATATAATTAAATTTGTGATTTACATCCTCAATTAAACAAAAAGAATTATGGAACCAGCTATGGAGGAGTTGATTAACAAAACACAACTCTCTCCCGAAATAATCCCAACGTCATCATGTCGGCTTGGCGGCTCCATAAAAGAATCTCACTTCTCGTACTCTATTGCTGTCATTCTACTCCCATGAACAAAGGTTCGCGATCATCATAGGTACCAACCACACGATACAAAAATTGTGAGGGGTGAGTTTATTATAAAAGAAATTAATACAAAAATCCAATAACCACAATTAGTAAGAAAACATTAACAAATATCATAAGCTTACACAAACATTCATTAGTCCAACACACACTCAACAAATAGTCATCATCCGTCCATAGTTCCAATCAATCATGCTCAGTATGATGCATGCACCTGACCTCAACTCTCAAATGCAATGTGGTACCATCCCCAAGGAAATAGCCTAAGCGTGTCCACACGATACTCTCACTTAGGAAAACTAGGAGTGTCGAGGTCACCCTGTCGTGCACAGGCAACTCCCCCCCATGGTGATTAGCCTGAGTCTCAAGGGAGTTTCAAATCGAGTGACATGCCCCCAAGTACAAGTATTCCTCCTCATGAGAAACTACAAGTACTTACTGACAAAGTTTATACTATTTCCATATCATATGAAGTATGAAACATGGGCATCATCAATGCACTAACCGTGGATAATTAAGGATTCTAAGTCATCCCCCTCCAGAGAAGCTTAAAAATCTTTAACCACTATATTTCGCCCACCAGGAATATCCCACAAGGTCACTGCACCCCCCGTGTAGATACACAACATACAACGTATGAAACATGGACACCATCAATGCACTGACCGTGGATAATTAAAGATTCTACGCCATCCCCCTCCAGAGATGCTTAAAACTCTTTAACCACTCATTTTCTCCCACCAGGGATATCCAACAAGGTCATTGCACCCCCCATGTACATACACAACATACATCATCATAGTGCATTTTCAACATCATCAACATTTCATCTCAATGTCATTCTCAACATCAGCATTGTCTCATCTCAATGTCATTCTCAACATCAACATCAACATCATCTCATCTCAATATCATTCTCAACATCAACATCATCTCATCTCAATATCATTATCAACAAAAACAACATCATCTCATATTAACATAATCATCAATAACAACATCAACTCATATTAACATAATCATCAATAACAACATCAACTCATATTAACATAATCATCAATAACAACATCATCTCATATCAATATTATCATAAACATCAACGTCACCTCATATCAATTAATGTCATCAATAGCAATATCATCAGTAAGTCACATTCCGCATATAGTTCATGCCTGAGATTCACACTCCCAAGGTCTTCAGACAACACAAGTTTAATAAAAACAATAATGTCGTTTATCAATAATAGACGTATCGTATCCCATTAGTCAAAAACATTGTTTTCTTGAAAACCAACATGCAACAGGGACATGCATACATCCCCATAGTTAGGTTCCCTAACCCCAACTATGGAAATAAAAACTGTAAATGATAATAAACTCCCTTAACCTATCATGAGCTCTCCGTCAGTTCCTCTTTACGTCGCTCAAAGGTTTCTCTCGTTCACACTCGTCAGTCCAAACACAAGCTTCTATATACCAAATTGAAGAAAATTTAGTATAGATTTCAAAAACAAGGTTAATAACAATATTCAGAGTCAAATACCCCTGTCAAAACATAAAGGACTGAGGGGTGTTTCAGATTCTACTAAAAGGAGACTTCATTTTGAAATTGCACTGATGCCAGTGTGACCGGGGTTCAGTGAAGGTCACGAAAATAACATCAATGTTATAAAAAGATAACTTTTACAATATTTCATTTTCAAGGGTTTTTCAAAGGAAGTGTAAAAACACCCTATTACAGTACCCAACACGAGAGATACTAAGAGAAACTCAAAGTAACTAGGAGAAAGGCTTAGAAGTCAAGATTACCTCAGAGAAGCTACGAAATGAAGGATTGGGGGAATTTTCTCCACCAAATCCTTGAGGAGGATTTTGAGGATTCCGATCTGATTACAACGTTCTTCTTGGTGTGGAGGTTCGGCGGCAAGCAACGACGACTCGTGGTGGCCACCAGTGGTTGTGGGTGGTGGAGAAGAAGGTGTTAGGGTTTGGGTGGGCGTTTGGAAAGGAGGAGAGGGAGAAAATTGTGTTTTCCACGCTGAAGAACGTATTTATAATCTGCAGATCTCGCTTAGCGAGCTCGTCTCGCTAAGCGGGAGTCCACTTTTCGCGCTTAGTGCGACAATTCGCGCAGAGTGCAACTCCTTCTGCACTAATTCTCGCTCAGCGTACTAACTCTCACTCAACACAATTCCCTTTCGGGTTGGAATTGTTCTTAGCGCGTTAATTCTCGCTCAGTGCAATTCCCTCTCGAGTTGGAATTGCGCATAGTATGCCCCTCGCGCTTAGCAAGACATTCAAAGTTGTTATTTTCAAAATCCCAACGGTCAGACTGTGGAGAATTGTCTTAGAAACGTCCAGCCAAAACGTGAAGACGGTCCAATGGTTAACAAATCCGAGATCACAATTTTACTGAAATAGGTTTAGGTAAAATTTGAAATCTCATAATTTCAACTTAGCTCGACAAAACTCCACATAACTCAACATCCACATCAAGAAATTCACACATGACTAATTCAAGCCATACCTCAACTCATTCAAGTCAACCATATAGTCAAATAACACGATAAATACATTTAAACATCGATTTATTATTAGTAATATTTCAGGGTGTTACAACAAGTCCAAACTTACTGACTTTGTGTCAAAAGAAGGAGGATATGTCACTTTTGGAGGCAACAATAAAGGGGAAATTATGGGAGAAGGAAACATTAGAAATAAGTACAAGGCACAAATAAAGAATGTTCTATATGTTGATGGACTAAAGCATAACCTCTTGATCATTAGTCAACTCTATGACAAGGGCTTCAAAATTGAATTCAACAAGCATTGTTTTCTTATTGATGAAGCTATATCCGGTGAGGTTGTCCATATTGGAAAAAGGATAGGTCATATCTATATGTTAAAAATTGAACATGCATCATTTCATGAGCTTAGTTGTTTGGTAAGTAAGATTGATGATTATTGGTTATGGCATCGTAGGGCTACATAGATAAACTTGCATCATCTCAATCATCTAGTCAGAAAAGACTTAGTATGGTATTCCAAAACTCAAGTTTGAGAAAAATAAATTGTGTGAAGCTTGACAAAAAGAGAAGCATGTTAAAAAATCTTTTCAAAGTAAAAATGTTGTTTTTACTTCAAAACCCCTTAAACTAGTTCACATAAACTTATTTGGTCCCTCTAGAACTATGAGTTTGGGTGGTAATTGCTATGGCTTAGTTATAGTAGATGATTACTCAAGGTTCACATGGACTTTGTTTTTGAAATCCAAAAATGAAGCTTTTTATGCTTTTCACAAACTTGCAAAGATTATTCAAAATGAAAATAAAGGTATGATTGGTTCACTTCTTTACTTAACTACAAGTAGAGTAGATATCATGCTTAGTGTTTGCTGGTGTGCAAGGTATTAGGATGATCCTAAGGAATCTCACTTAACAGCTGTCAAAAGGATCATTGAGTACCTTAAGGGCACAACCAAGGTTGGTTTATGGTATCCCCAAGGTACCTCCTTAAATCTACCAGGCTTTTCAAATTTTGATTTTGCAGGACGCAAACTAGATAGGAAGAGCACAAATGGGATATGCCACCTATTAGGAAGCTCGCTTGTATCTTGGAATTGCAAGAAGCAGGCTTGTGTAGCACTTTTGATGTAGCTCCATGTGGAGCTTGTAGGCCTTGGATCTTCTTCATCAATGGAGTCCCTTACTTCTTGAAGATCAATGGCAGCGGAATGGAGAAGGAAGAGAGATGATTGGAGACACCACTTCAAGGAGAAGATGAGTCAAGAACAAGCTCATCACCATAGGAAGCCATGGATAAGAGCTTGAAGGTAGGAGAAAATGAGTGGAGGGACAAGGAGAGAAGGAGCACGAAATTTTATGCCTCAAATGAGGTCTGAACTTTGAAATGTAATTCTCAAATGATCAAAGTTGAAAAAATGAACACACAAGGCCTCTATTTATAGCCTAAGTGTCACACAAAATTGAAGGGAAATGTGAATTTCTATTCAAATTTCACTTGAATTTGATTTTGAATTTGTGGAGCCAAAATTTCACTAATTATGACTATGGAATTTTAGCTATGGTTTAGCCCACTAATCCAAGATCAAGTCCAAGATTATCCACTAAGTGTGCTTAGGTGTCTTGAGGCATGTAAAGCATGAAGGACATGCACAAAGTGTGACTATATGATGTGGCAATGGGGTGTAGCAAGCAAATGCTCACCTCCCCCTTAGGAAGGTCCAAAATTTAATTGGATTAGGCTTATCCCAACTCAATTAAATTTCTCTCCCAACACACACACATCAAATAGTGCACTTAATACATGTGAAATTACAAAACTACCCATAATACAAAAACTAGTCTAGGTGCCCTAAAATACAAGGGCTGAAAAATCATACATTACTAGGATACCCTCCCTACACTATGGAGTCCTAAATACAAGGCCCAAAAATAATGAAACCTTAATTTAATATGTACAAAGATAAGTGGGCTCATATTGAGCCCATGGTCCCATAAGGCTCATGAGAACCATAGGGCCTTCTCCTGCATCTCTGCCCCAATCTTCTAGGAGTTTTCTATCCAATACCCTTAGGGGGTAGGATTGCATCAACTTTCCACTGTAGAAGCTGAGTATATTGCAGTTGGAAGTTGTTGTGCTCAAAGTCTTTGGATGAAACAACAACTTGAAGACTTTTGAGTAAACCTTGATCACATTCATTTAAAATGTGACAACACAAGTGCGACTAATCTAACTAAAAACCTTGTCATGCATTCAAGAACCAAACACATAGAGATAAGGCATCATTTTCTTAGAGGTCGTGTTTTAAAAGGTGATTGCTGCATTGAGTTCATTGATAGTGAGCATTAATTAGCAAATATTTTCACTAAACCACTTGCTAGAGATAGGTTCTTCTTCATTAGAAAAGAACTGGGCATCTTAGATGGATCTAGCATTGAATGATGTTTTGTTTAGTGCATGCAATTTGTTGCATATTGCAATCTATATCTCTTGATTTCTCTCTTGAAGTGTCTTAGTTTGTTGATATGTTTGTTTAGTCATTTGAAAAATACATGCTTTTCTTGGTTATTTCGTTATTTGTCTCTATTTTAATCGATTACTATGTGTCTAAGTCTATGATCAATTTTCAAAACATCTTGTTTTAATCGATTATGCCTTGATTTAATCGATTACTACTACTTGGTATGTGTTATCAGTTTTGAAAATCTTCTATTTTAATCGATTAACTCACGTTTTAATCAATTACCATTTTTGTTTTTGTGGTGTTTTGGTTTAAAACTGTCTATTTTAATCGATTACTTGCTTGTTTAATCGATTACTTGCCTGTAAATAAGAGTTTGGTTTTAAATGATTACTTAATGTTTTAATCAATTACCATGGCCCGAGGGGGAGTTTTTCTAGCATATTTAATCGATTATGCTTGCCTTTTAATCAATTACTTATACCAACTTTTGGTTTTGAGTGAAAACAAGGGCCAATTTAATCGATTACCATGTCATTTTAATCGATTACTTACATGTTTATTGTGTGTAATTCGTTACATTTCTTTGTCTTCACCTCATTAACCACCATTATTTTTGCATTTACTTCCACCACCAACCTCAGCCAACTAGAACGTCCCAATCTCTCTATAAAAGGTAACCTTAATCCATCCACAAATCACACCAGAGCCTCCTTTATACACCCATCTCTAAACCCAACCTTCTTCTACTTCCAAACCCTCTGTTTTCCTACCGAAATGGCGAGCAACCCTTCCAAAGCTCAGAAGAAAGCAAAGTCTTCCAAGAGGAAGCAAGGTGAATGCTCTTAAACTGCTCTTAACAGGCTGGATACATGGTTTAATGATGAAAGTAAGAAGAATGACTACAAGATGATTTATGCTGTGAAGAATGGGAAAATACCCAAGTATTTGGACTTGGAGTGATTCTCTCAACAAGGGTTTAACTTCCCTAATTTGCTAGAAGCTCAAGGTCTATCTAAGCTTGTGCAAATGAAAGGAACATTTTATCTAAAGCTGGTGAATGTCTTCTACACATGTACACACGCCTATTTAGAAGGTAATCTCTTTTCTACAGTCAATGGAGTAGAAATGGTTATCGATGTTGGTGTATGGAAGGCAGTAGCTAGACAGGACATGGGTGGAGTTCGCAAATTCAAAGAAATTACTGATGGGTACAGCAAGATGAAGACCTATAGGGGAATTCTTCTTGACCCAGCAAGGAATTTGAGGAATCGCCTAGGTGTAGGTGGTCTGACAGCAAAAGACAGAATGCCTGTGTACCTCATTACCTACATTCTCACTCCGAGGTCAAGTAATCATGCTCAGATAACTAACAATGATATGCAAATTGTGTATGGTCTTAAATTTGATATCAAGATGAATTGGGTACTTTTGATTGGAGACATTAGGTTGAAGAGTTGTCGGTTAGTGGATTATGAATTTCTGTATGTTGTGTTTGCCTTAAGATTCATTGACTATTCAATGTCGATGTATCTAATAAGATAGTGGATTTTTCCAAAGCATCTAGTAAGATCACCGAAAGGCATCTTAAGAAACTTGGGATGAGGTTTGTTGAACATGAGTGGATTATGGCTAGAGAGCCACCAGCAGTAGGAAACATGGATAAGATGGAAGAAGATGTCAAAGCTGAAGCTCCATAAGAGTCTGCACATCAATGGAGTCCTTTTGAGTCTCTCATGATTCAGAAGATGGATGTCATGCTTCACCTCCATCAAAAGAACTCAACTAAAGTTCACAGTACTTTAGAGAACATTACTACTCGACTGGAAAACATAGAAACCATGCTAACTCTTAGTAACCTCCTTAACCTTGATAAGGATGAAGCTTAGTCATGTTTCAGGGATTGTTTTTGTTGTTTGATGGTATGTTCTGCTTATGTTATGTTTGTTTTTGTTTGTTTGTGTTTGATAAAGAAATTATAATTTCACTCAGTAGTTTATGATTAAAGTTGTAATGTTTTTATGATTAATGAAATGATATGGCTCTTTCCCATCAGATTTCTGTTTATTTGTTTTGATTCTGTGTATAATTCAAACTTTTTGGCCTTGTTAATGCCATAAGGGGGGGAACTAGCAGAGTGCACTGCATAAGCATTTTTTCAACATATTGCATTGTGCAAAAAGGGAAGAATATACTGCATTAGCATTGCATCATTATGAAGATATATAATGATACTTATCTACACTTGATAATGATGATGATGATATGAATTGATACTTCTCTTAGTGTTAAGAAATTTTCAAGTAGACTAAGAAAAGCAAGTCTCTAGTCTCAAGACTTAGACCCTCCAAATGCACTTAATGACAAATTCAAGTTTGGCATCACCAAAGCCAAAAAGAGGGAGATTGTTAGAGATAGGGGGAGCAACATAAAGACTTAGCCTTGAAGCTTGAAGAAGAGCTTTGATGGAAGCCTGCTTGTGAAGATTCTATGGAGGCTGGATCTTTGAGCTCCAATGAGGTCCTTCAATGGTGATTTTTCACCATAGAGATGCAGCGGAAGGCAAAGGAGAAGAGGAGAGGGGAGGCACCATCCACTAGGGAATAAGCCAAGGAAGAAGGAGCTTCACCACCAAGAATTGCCTTGGATAAGAAGCTTGAAGAGGATGCTTTAATGGAGGAAAAGAAAGAGAGAAGGGGGGAGCACGAAATTGAAGGAATAAAAGAGGGAAAGAAGTGGAACTTTGAAGTGTATCTCATAAGACTTTCATTCATCAAAGTTACAACAAGTGTTACACATGCTTCTATTTATAGACTAGGTAGCTTCCTTGAGAAGATTTCTTGAGAAAACTTCCTTGAGAAGCTTCTTTGAGAAAAATTCCTTGAGAAGCTAGAGCTTAGTTACACACACCCCTCTCATAACTAAGCTCACCTCCTTGAGAAGCTTCCTTAAGAAGACATATGTAAACAGAACAAAAACATATGTATTAGTGGTGTTTGGTATGTTGAAGTAAGGTAAGGTCTGAAAACCCATTTCCTGGGCATCTTCCTATGAAGGAACATGGTTTCTCACCAACTCAATAAGTGGTGCTACAAGTATAGAAAAATATGGGACAAACCTTTTGTAAAAGTTTGTTAAGTCATGGAAGCCCCAAATTTTTCTTATACTTGGTGGAGTGGGCCACTCAGGAATGACCTTTATTCTCTTAGGGTTCATGGGAACCCCTTGATCACTATTTGACAAATTAAGAAAAGTAACGCAATAAAACATACCTTTTTCTGTATTTTCATATTGATTATTCCTACCAAAAAGTTTGACAAACCTAAGGTGTCCCATATGAGTACCTAAGTTTGTATTGAAACTAAAAATAAGAACAAACCTACTTAATGGGTCCCTATGTACACACACCATGAAGATGTTAGGTGTATGAGTGATTTTACAAAAGAGGGTTGCACCACTCAAAACATTCATCATACCACCTATTTTAGGGACTTGGTGCCTAATAATACCTATTTTGGGCACCAACAAAGCACAAGGATTTAAGCTCTTGCGAACCAAACCCTCATCCAACAACTTCTTTACTTGAGGAATAAACTCAAGCCCAAGAGGTGTGGCAATGCTAGCAAGTGCCTTTTTACAAAAGAGAAAATGTGGAGGTTGTCTAAGAGGGAAAGTTTCTTTAATGTTTGTCTTTATTGTAAAATGAGTTTCCTTCTTAGCTAAACTCTTGGAGGAGACACTTACCTCCTTACACTTCTCTTTAACCACTAATGGTTGTCCTTCTTCTTGGGGGTAGATTTCTTCACTAGATTCTTCCCCTTTTGCTTTTTCACTTTCACTAGAGGAAGGTGAAGTAGTAGCCTCATCTTGGCTACTATAAATGTCTTGGCCCTTCATAATCATGGTTTTTGTGGTGGGGCATTGAGAAGTAATGTGTCCTCTTCCAAGACATTTAAAGCACTTTATAGAGCTAGTTTTCTCTTGCATACTAGCCTTAGGGGCTTGCTTTTCTATTGTCTTCCCCTTATCATCTTTGGGCTTAGAAGGTGTCACCCCTAAGATGTCTTGACCTTGGTCTTTCTTTGGATAAGAGTGAGAGCCATAAGATTTTGAAGTAGACTTCTTTTTAAGTTGTTGCTCTACCCTTATTTCCCAATCTAAGTTAGCCTCTACATTGTCCTTCCCATGGAAGTATGAGAGTTTAATGTTAGCCTCTTGAGGCTTTCTTTCCTTTTCTCTTCTATGGGAGTGAGGTCTAAGATGTGACCTATGCCTTCCTTCGTAATAGTCACGAAGTTCTTCACTTAGGCTTTTGCAAGAGTTATGACTACTATAGTAGGCATGTTTTTCTCTTTTCATTTCTTTCATTATTTTTCTTCTTTCTTCCTCTCTTATTTTCTTTCTTTCATCTTGACTTATTTCTTCCACTCTTTTTTTTCCTTTTTCTTTTCTCTCTTGTTTTTCTTTCCATAACTTGAGGGAACTCAACTCATCTAAGATTCTAGATAAAGGGTCTTTATGACTAGTACCCTTGCCATTAACACTAGATGAATGATGACTCATGTTGGTTAATAAGTTGTGGTTCTTTCTTGTTGGAGGTTTGAAAACAAAAGGTAAAAGAAACTATGGTTGAAACTAGCCAAATAAACACTAAAAGAGGTGTGAAAGATAAGGTAAAAAAACTAATTGGTAAAATGCAAGCTATCTAGGCGGTTTGACAATGGAAGGTAAAAGATATAAGCTATGAAAGTAAGCAAGAAATGTAAACTAGGTGAATCCTAAGAGTGTTTGGATGACCACATTCAAGGTTCCCAACAAAACACTCACTATCCTAAGTAAAAATTGCCTAAAATTATTACACACGAATGGAAGTTTGGTAACCTATTGGAGGCTCCCAACACACTTCCAATGAAAGGCCTTTTTGTTACAAAAACTTGAAAGCAATGAAGGTAAGTAAATTGCAAATTACAAAATTACAAAACGGTCCTCAATTTTGGTAGTTGTTCTCTCTTTGGTGATTCACTCAATTTGGAGTGCTTCTTAGTCCAATAGCTCTTAAGGTGGTTGGCCCCTTGCTTCTGGACTCAAATTCTTCAAGGGATGGCACCAATCCTCCTTCCAATTCCCTATATGGCAACCCACAAACAAGGAAACAAAGAGACAAGCAATAACCAAAGACCAAAAAAAAATGAAATGAAAGCTAAACCAATGGAGTTTTAACAAGACAATTTTTCAAGGATTATTCAACAATTAAAGCAATGAAAAGGACATAGAAGCAAGCTAGGACTCAAAGAGAAACTTAGAATGGCTCTAGAGTAGAGTAAAAAAACTGGAAAAAAAAGACTCAACAAAACTCTAGCTTTGGCACTTGTCTTCACACTAATTTTGAATTGAAATTTCCAATTATAGAATAAATTTTGAGCCAAAACAACAAGCACCCTTCCCTTTCACCTTTTTTTTTCTGGATACTGATTTTCCTGCCAACTTGTGCGATTTTTCGTATTTTTTCCTTTTATCCAAATCACTTGTTTCTTTTTTTATAACTTTTTTCCAGATGTCTAGAAAATTCAGTAAAAATTTCAGCTCAAAATTCGAAGTAACCAATTCTCAGTCATTTTTACAAGTTTGTATGCCCAAGCTGCCAGCACCAGCGATTTGTTTCTTTAAGCATGGTATATTGATTGCCTTGGGCTTACTTTCAACCTTCCTATGTATGTTGAACTTACTAGGATTGTTTACCACAGTTTTCGGAGTTCAATATTCACTTAGGATCAACATTTCAGCCAGCAATTCAATCACCAAAACTCAAATTCACAATAGACACAATCATAAAGAAACCTAAAAGTTCAAGAAAAGGTTCACAATCAAAGACTCTCTAAGAATTTTGCATGAACATGTTAAGGACTAATTAACATGAAAGATTTGACTCAAATCAAATAATAGGCTAAAAGAATTTCATACACTCATGAACAAAGAGTTAGACAAAGAAACAAGAAAATAAAATTCAGCACAACATAAGAAATCTTATGTGCCAAGTTTCATGACTAGACAACACTTCTATGACAAAACTACAATAGGTGAACAAGTCACTCTAGATTTTTGAGGTTTTCTTCTACTTTAATATTTTTGTAAGAATTTTATGGTTTAGGTTTCAGCCACAAAAAATAACAAGACAAAACTCAAAGGAACCTAAACTCAACACAATTCATGGTTCAAGAACAAGAACAAGAAATTTGAACCATAGAAAATCAAATCTAACTTCTATAGCAAGTTTAATAGGTGGAAACTCTAAAGAATCATGTTAACAACATTTTGAACAAGACATGTGAGGAGATACATGGAGAAAAATGAAGAAACAACAATGGAAGAGAAGGTAAAGCAAAAAAATTAATGGAGGTTTAAGGAGCACCTACTTGAAGCTCTTGTGCTCTGATTACCACTTGATGGAAGCTTGCTTGTGAAGATTCTATGGAGGCTGGATCTTTGAGCTCCAATGAGGTCCTTCAATGGTGATTTTTCACCATGGAGATGCAGCGGAAGGCAAAGGATAAGAGGAGAGGGGAGGCACCATCCACTAGGGAATAAGCCAAGGAAGAAGGAGCTTCACCACCAAGAATTGCCTTGGATAAGAAGCTTGAAGAGGATGCTTTAATGGAGGAAAAGAAAGAGAGAAGGGGGGAGCACGAAATTGAAGGAATAAAAGAGGGAAAGAAGTGGAACTTTGAAGTGTATCTCATAAGACTTTCATTCATCAAAGTTACAACAAGTGTTACACATGCTTCTATTTATAGACTAGGTAGCTTCCTTGAGAAGCTTTCTTGAGAAAACTTCCTTGAGAAGCTTATTTGAGAAAACTTCCTTGAGAAGCTAGAGCTTAGTTACACACACCCCTCTCATAACTAAGCTCACCTCCTTGAGAAGCTTCCTTAAGAAGATTCCTAAAGAAGCTAGAGCTTAGCTACACATACCTCTCTAATAGCTAAGCTCACCTCCTTGAGATGAGAAGCTAGAACTTAGCTACACACCCCCTATAATAGCTAAGCTCACCCCCATGACAAAAAATATGAAAATACAAAAAAAAGTCCTTACTACAAAGACTACTCAAAATGCCCCGAAATACAAGGCTAAAACCCTATACTACTAGAATGACCAAAATACAAGGCCCAGACGAAGGAAAAACCTATTCTAATATTTACAAAGATAAGCGGGCTCATACTTAGCCCATGCGCTCGAAATCTACCCTAAGGCTCATGAGAACCCTAGGGCCTTCCCTTGGATCTCTAGCCCAATCTATTTGGAGTCTTCTACCCAATGCCCTTACGGAGTAGGATTGCATCAAGCTTTACATGCCCAACTCTCTTGAGTGGCATTTATATTGATTGTTATATTGAATGTTGCATCTTAGTCTCTATCATATCATATGTGCATCATGCATCATCATGTGTGAGTAAGGAGAAAATTTCTAAAGTTAGAAAATTTCTTCAAAAGGAAAAACTCTATTTTAATCGATTACAGTCTTACAGTAATCAATTACACAAGTTGTTTTAAGCTTGCAGAGTTATGTCTCATATTGGTTTAATCAATTACAACCTTATTGAAATTGTAATCGATTAGAGATTTTTTTTTGAGACAATGATTGATTGAATACATTGAGAACAATTTAATCGATTACCATGTGATATGATCGGTTACTTCTCTTTCTATAAGTATTTCAGAAGTGATCAAGAACACTTTAATTGAATACATTGAGAATCTAATCGATTACATTGTTCTTGAGAGGTTTCTAGTTTTTGGAAAGAACACTTTAATTGATTGAAAAAGTAATTAATCGATTATTTCATTAAAATAATCAATTATATTGTAGATTTAATCAATTACAGGCTGTTATAACTATTTTCTCTATATATAGCCACCTTGTGTTCTCACTTCTAACAACTTTTGGGTACAAGTTCATTAAGTGCGAAATTGCATGAGCTGATATAAGTGAAAGAAGAGAGGAAAAGTGCTTAGAAATAGTGGCTCACAACTTCTAAATCTTTTGATTATGAAGATCCTTTTGTGATAAGTGAGTTGTGATACTTTCTTGAGTTCAAGAAGACACCTCATTCAGTCAAGCAAGTTTGGATTAGATAACTGAATTAGCTTCTCTAGAGATAAAGAGTGAACCAGTATAAAAAAAGTGGTGTACTTATTCTCTTGATCCTTATCTTTCTTTCTTATTTTGGGCTTAATTAATTTACTAAAGGTCAAAGAAAATATCTTTTTGAAGCAAAGAACTTTAACAAAGGATCTTATGTAAAGGGTGATTGATTAAGTATTTGTTTATCAAAGTTGTGATACAATCCGTGCAAAAGAAGTTTTTTTTAACTATGGTTTTAAAAGTACATTCTGTTTTGAAAACCAATTCACCCCCCTTCTTGGTTTGTGAGTTTCATCATCTTTTTCAAACTTTGCTGCCAGATTATCCATTTTTGTCACGTGATCATAAAGTGGTTCAGACTAATAAAATTTCTTGTTGGTTAACCCACTTGATAGGTTCCCTACAATTGACTTGTTAGTAGTGTTAAATTGTGAGCAATCCTTGACCATTTTCATGAACTCCCTTGCATTATCTGTTTTGGGCATAGATGGCTTCACATTCGCAGCCATAGTCATTCTCATCAAGTTCAATGTCAATTTGTTAGACTGCTCCCAAGCCTCATGGAGAGACTTGTCAGCATCAATACTTGTCTTTGTAATGATTGGAGGGCTTTCATCCTTTATTAATGTCAGGTCAAGTCCATTACACCCAGTTGAAACTAGATCATTTTAGACTAATCATTATAATTTAGCCCATTGAACTTAATCATTGAGTTGCCTAAAGCAAAAATGTAAGCCAAAGTTGCATACATTAATGCTTTGAGTAAACATAATGGATTCAAACCATATAGACTTTAATCATGCATCTAAGTTCACCTTTGGGTGATAAATAAATGCATTGTCATACCAATAATAATGCCAAACATACTTTAATGGGCAATAAATCATACTATTCTTGACATGCATGATATCTTTGGATAAACATACACTCAACAAGCATGAAAACAAATCCTTAATACCATTAAGTATAAGTAATGATTCACCTTTGGGTAATCCACATATGCCTTATAATTAATTATTCCTTCCAACCTAATATAAAGTTTCATAGCATCATTATATCAATCAATCATATAATTTGGAAATACAAAACTCTATGGATTTGACCACTTTGGTGATTACCAAATCTCTCTTTAATATGTAATTCCAAATTAATTCCTTTCTGTAAAAATACATTTTCAAAAAATATTGCAATTCCATTTTCCAAAAATAATTTTACAAATAACCTTTCAATTGGAACTTTAAATTATAATTGAAACCATTGGAAGCATACAAACTTGAGGTGTAGTATTCACATAACATTACAATTGTTTTCAATCATATAAAAAACAAACTTTTGCATGCGACCAATAAACACCACAATCACCAATTATATTTGTGCATATACATGTTACAAAACTAATGCAAACACAATTGGTATCCAAATTCGAAAACATTGCGGCGGAAAAAATTCTAACAATGCACCTCGCAAATATACATGTTCCTTGATGGAAAATAAAAAAGATATAGTAAAAGAATCTCTGATTGAGAAAAATGTTACCCAAAACCTTGCTCTAATACCAATTGTAAGCATAATTTTACTCTGAAATGTAATTTCCTAGGGTTCATCATACAAGAAATTACACTACAACATGTTGGATTACATAATTCTCGCATCTCTTATACTCTAAATTTCTATGAGAAAGTTTAGAGCACTTACCTGAATCCATAATGTTATTAAGAAATTATTACTAGTGTTTCTCCCTTCTCTTACTTCCTTTACTTGGTGTCCCTGATGGCATAGAAACCATTTGAACTTGTCTTTGGTCTTTTTTGTGTTCTTCACTTTTCTTTACGTGAGAAAACAAATGTTTAAGAATGTGTTAAGAGTGAGAGAGAGAGAGAGAAGTTATCTTTTATTTATTTTATGATAACTTCCATAACATCTTTTTTGAAATCCCTTTTTCTTTAATGCCAAAATTAACCTTAATGAAGTGAGAAAATAGAAACTTATTTTAATAACTCAAAAATAATCCCCAATGACTTTAATATAATTTCAAGTCTAACAACCCTCACATTAGACATCTTTTCATTAAATTCATTCCATAATTACATGAGCCATCATTAGATTAAATAATCTAACAAATTTATCCAACTTGTTCTTACCTGAATAAAATTCTTTAATCATGCCTCACACATCAATTGAGGTCAATAGATCTGGTTTCATCATATTAGTACTGCATTTGATATATCCGAAGGAGGTTTTTCCCACCCTTTATCTATTGCAGTACCTGAGGTAGTAAGCTAGTATTTCCTTCGTGTAGTTTGAGCTAGAGTCCAATTATGCAGCATCACATTGGCTCTATAGAAAATGGTAGGGATAGCTCCTTCAATTGTATTCCATAGCTTCTCATTCCTCCATTTCCACAAACTCCACCACAACATTGCAACTTACATGAATTATCTACACTCAAAAGATCACTAAGTTTAAACACCAAGTCATGAAAGGATTCAACCTCATTGATTATCAGTTCAATCTAATTCCACATACTTGACGTCTCCTAAGTATAGATACTCCCAGGATAGGTTATAAAGCAATGCAATGAATTCTCCAATGCCTGCTCATAAAAAAATGTTCTTAATTACTTTACAATAAATGTTATGAATTAACAAAGATATGCATCTTCTCTTACAAGAATTGAAGATTAGCATACATTAATTAATGAGGTAGAAAGTATTTAATTGAAAAGAAAGAGATTATGAATCTCAATAATTTTAAGGATATTTTTTTTGGGGGGGGGGGGGGAGGGGGTGGGAATACAAATTTCTGACAAATTAAATGTTACTAACTAAATTAATCAATTTTCTTAAAGCGTGTGAATTAGTTAAAAGAGTTTTATATTTAAAAATGAAGGTAGTATACAAGGAACACACATGATTTTACAATAATTGTAATACTATGATTTTCTTAATGTATGTATGAATAAGTGGTATAATTAAATGGCAATAGAAATTTAATTTAATTTTATGTTGTGAAAAATATAAATAAAGTGGGTGATCTATTGCTTTCGATTGGATTGAAATTTGCTTGGAAATGAACTATGATGTCTGAAAATCGAAGCTTGAACAAATTGGGGGTTTTGAGGTGAAATGAAGATTTTGATTAATTAATGGCTTTTTTTGAAAAATTGAAATCTTAAGATTTGTTTTGGTGTTGTTATATGTTGGATTTCATAGAAAGTTTTTTGAAATTGTAGTGGGATGATTTGGATATTGAAAATCTTTAAAAATGGAACATTCGAAGAGAAGATGAACTAGTTTGAATATGTTCAGCATAATTTTCATTAGGCCAGGATTCATTTTTTGAAATTGTTGTCTTTGGAGTGTTTTTGCGAGGTCACACGTTTGTTGGCTCGCTGGGCTAGAGTTGAATTTTGAAAATATTCCATCTGGAACATTCTGACTAGTCACGATTTTGGCTCAGTAGGCTAGAATTCATGTTTTTGAAAATGTTGCCTCTAGAAAGTTCTTGTTGGGCCACATTTTGGCTCGTTGTGCTAGAATCTAGTTATTTTGAAAATTCTCTTGAAACATTTTCTTTTTTTCTAATTCAAAGGACTTTAAAATGTTTATGCAAATGCATTATGATTATTTATACGATGATTATGTTGTTCTTGAAGTGTTTATATTATGTTGAGGTGGTTGCATTGTTGTTACAATATTTATGTTTGATGAGGTGAATGGTTGATGATGAAAGATGACGTATGATTGTTATGGAGGAACCTGGATGATGATTAACCTTCTTAAAGCATTTAAGTGAGTCAAGTGGAGTTTTAAAATGTTTTGGAAACAAATGACTGCTTGCTGAGGATGAACTCTGACTAGGCACTGGAGCTCTGATCCACTGAGAGACCCAAGGGTCTCGCTTAGTAGATATCTTCCTAAGTACTCACGCCCTTTGTTTTATACTTTGAACACCCTTTGAAGTAGTGAAAATGGCTTATAAACTTTAAAGATTGACTCATTTTAGATGTGTAAAGTGTAACACCCTGAAATTTTGATAACTGAAAATAGATGTTTAATGTATTTCTTGTATTATTTAATTAATTGATTAATTTGGATTAGTTGAAGTGTTGTGTAAGTTATCCTTGTGCAACTGCTTGGTGTGGATATTAGGTTATGTGGAGTTTAATTGATCTGCATTGGAACTGTATGATTCTGAGATTGACCCAAAACCTGTTTCGGTAATTTGGAATGTAGGATCGCAACCTATGTTTGTATGTTTTGACAGTTGGGATTTGCAAAATAACATATGGAGCGTGAGATATAACTTTTGTACAAAAGCAGTGAAATATGTTGGAGTAGAATTCCCTAAAACTCGCCCAAGAAAGTCTAAGTTGAGCCAAGTCGCCTAAGCGAGTAAAATTTCGCCCGAGCGAGTCTTGTAGGCTACAAATACATCTAGCAGCATAAAACATGCATTTGTCTCCCCTCTTCTCCCCAAACCCTCACCCAACACTCCAAACCTCCTCCTCCACCACCCACAACCACCAGTGACCGTCACGAGCCACCATTGCATGTCACTGAACCACTGTACAAAGAACACTTTAATCGGAGCGTAATCTTCAAAACTCAACTTGAGGATTTGGTAGAGAATAAAGCCTCCAATCCTCCCTTCACGATTTCTTCAAGGTAACCGTGATTTCTAAGCCTTCTCCTAGTTAGTTTGAGCCTATCTTTGCTCGCTTGTGACTTGGGTACCATTATTGGATGTTTTTATACTTCCTTTGCAAAACCATTGAAAATGAAATGTTGTACAAGTTACCTTTTTTATATAAAATAGACTTTGTTTTTGTAACCTTCGCTGAACCCCGATCACAATGGCATGATCAAAATTTCAAAATGGCATCTCTTTGATGTGGATCTCAAAACAACCCTTTAGCCTCTTTTTAAATTGAATGGGCATTTGACCCCAAAAGTTGATATTAAACTTGTCTTTGGAATCTATACTAAATTGTCTTCAATTTGGTATATAGATCTTTGCATTTTGATGAACAGACGTGAACCTAATAGGTCTCATAACAACGCTGCAAGGAACTAACAAAGAGATATAAATGGGGGAAAGGAGTTTATTTTTGTTTACAACTTTTGATACCATAGTTGGGGCCAGGGAACCCAATTATAGAGATGTATGTATGTTCCTGTACATGCTGGTTTTCAAGAAAATTGTGTTCTTAATTAATGGATGTGATATATTTGTTATTGATGATTGAAATTGTGAATGATGTTGTTGTTGTAATGATTGGAATTTTTGGGAAAAGTCTTAATTACAGAGGAACCTCTACCTAAAATTTAATATTTGTTCTTCTATTTACTTCTTTATTAAAGTTTAAATAGTCATAAGAGTTTGTTTTGAATACCATAGTTCTGCTCTTTAATTTAGATTTTTCCCTAACATATCAATCTCGTGATATTATGGATAGTTGTTGTATGAGGTTTGTGTTGTCTGAAGACCTGGGGAATGTGAATCCCAGGTATGAATTTATATGTATGTATGTGGAATGTGATTACTTGTGATGTTGATGATAATATTGATATGAGATTATGTTGATAATGACATTGAGATAAAATGATGTTGATGTTGATAATGACATTGAAATGAGATGATGTTGATGTTGATGTTGATGATGATGATGATATTGAGATGGGATGATGTTGATGTTGATGACGATATTGAGATGAGATGATGTTGATGTTGATGATGTCATCATGATGGATGTATGTTGTGTATGTACATGGGGGGTGTAGTGACTTGTTGGATATCCTTGGAAAGGGAAGGGGATCACTTAGAATTTTTAACTATCCATAGTCATTGCATTGATGGTGCCCATGTTTCATACTTCATAATTGTATGGAAATAGTATAAACTTTGTCAGTAAGTACCTGCAATTTTTCATGAGGAAAAAATACTGGTACTTGGCGACATGTCACTCGGTTTCGAACTTCCTTGAGACTCAGGTTTGATGACTAAGGGGAGGAAATTGCCTGTGCACGACAGGGTGACCTCGACACTTGCTGCATGTGCACGACAGGGTGACTATGATAGGGTAAGCTATTTCCTAACGAATGGTACCACATTGCATTTTAGAGTTGAGTCAAGTGCATGCATCATTCTGAGCATAATTGATTTGAATTATGGAAAAGTTGATGACTAGTTTATTAAGTGTATGTTGAACTGATGGATTATTGAGAATGATTGTGGTTATTGTTATTGTTTTCTTGCAATTGATCTTTCATAATAAACTCACCCTTGCAATTTTTGTACCATGTGGTTAGTGCCTATGATGATCTCGAACTTTCGTTCGTGGGAGCAGATGAGCAACAGTAGGTGTCTTAGAGGGAAGTCTTTTGTTGGAGCAGCCAAGCTGTTAGGACTTTTGGCAAGCATACCAATTGTCGTTTGTAGGTTTCACATTTATAAAAGAGTTTGTCTCCACAGGGACTTGAGTTTACTTAATTCATTCAAATAAAAGGTTATCAGTTCAATAGTTATGTCCAAATTTAATTGAATGTCATTGGTTTTGGTTTGATTAACTAGAGACAACTTAAACTAAAAGAATAGTAAAAATAACGGAATCATGAGAATAATGAAAATAATGGAAATACGGAAAATATGAAAATAACATAATTCAGTGCGTCAGAAATATGTAAATTACGGAATAATAATAACGGCTTAAGTTAATTCAAGAAAACATAGGATTGAATTTCATCGTTCATACCCTTAGTATCCTAATAAGATTAACATCTATGAATCATTTTCCAATACTACTAATGCACACATTAAGTTATCCCAAGTCGATCCCTCGCACTTGGAACCTAAGAATATTTACTAAATATCGACCCCTCGCATATGCAATAAATACCCCATCATTACAATTATATTCTCGTGCTTTTTGCAATCAAAATGTTATGCTTTATTCCTAGAAATGTAAGATAAAGAGTAAAATCATTTGGTTCAAATTCTAGATTACTTTCCAGTCTCTCTTAAAATCCAATTTCATGACACTAGTGATGAAATAGAATCAATCATTACGAGTAGAATGAAATTACCAATAACGAGTAGAAAAGATTCATACATATATAATATCAAAAGGGATACATAATGGTACAGAGATTACATCCAATCCTTAAGAAAAACTAATCGATCATTGCACAGAGCACAAAACTAACAAGAGAAATGATGAAGGAAGTGATCCACGGTCGCAACTCTACAGCGCCTCGGCTCCACTTTTCCTTTTCTCCTTCTTCTTCTATGTTTTTCTCTAGTATTTGCTTCAGTTGGATCCCTTTTTCCCTTCAATAATGCATGGCTATTGATAGAAGACAACCAATGAGTGCAGGGAAATTCGCTCAGGCGAGATGCAGCTCACCCAGGCGAATTGTGGCTTAATGGTGAAGGCATCCACTAGCCCAAGCGAGCTGTAGCTTGCCCTGGCAAGTTGCTTGCTTAGGGCTAGTTACATCTTTAGCCCAAGTGAGATGGATGCTAGCCTGGGCGAATTTACGGTCAAAAACCTTCATGAAAAAACCATTTTGCCCTTCCTTTTGGCTTTGTTTCTGAATCTAACAAACAACCATCAAAACCTACAAAATCATGGAGGAATAGTTCATATTTAAACAACATTAGTAAATGTATAATATATATATATATATATATATATATATATATATATATATAAACAACTAGAGTTAAGGGTAGTTTATAAGAAAACTAGTACAATCAAAGGATAAGTGCTAGCAATTTAATCCTAAAAATAACTTAAATTTGGCACTTCTCACAAGCCGATGTGATAATGTTGGAACTTATTTTGGGAGAGACTTGTGTTTTGTTATCAACTCTTCCTTAGTTGTTTTCTTGACTCTTTTTGATTGGGCATGTAAATCCCAGGCTTAGATACATGTAAAAAACTGAGTTATGTTTGGACATGTGAATGATGTATAGTGGCTATATGTGTGTGTGTGTATTCATGTATTTGTGCGTTGTTTGGTGAATGTATATCACGAAAATTTACCCTTGTTTTCATAATCAAATTAATGGAACTTTCACTTAAAATTGAAATGTCACATTTTAGAGTTAGTGATATCATAGCGACGAGGCGGGTCATTACATAAAGATTAGTTGTGTTGGTGAAACTTGGATCCTTGAGGCAAACCATTGGTGAGATGGTGGATACGGAGGTATTGTATCTCAAAGCATTGCTTATGTATGATTACATTTAAAAGAAAAAGATAGTCAAGGAATCTCAATATTTAATTTGCATGAAAAGACACAAAACAAAGTGGGTTTCATGAGCAATAGACTTCAATTCCTTACTTAAGGCTCTAAAAGAAGGGCGAAAAATACTATTTTCACAAAAAGGCTCATTAGCTTAACATAGAACATATATTGGGATAATTAAACATATAGTTGGAGAACAAACAAATCTAATTCAATTGGTTGAATATGTATCTGACGTGAATGTCACAAATCACAATATTGGCCCATCAATTTGTGCACCAAGTTTGACTAATTTTTCAAATTTGTAGCAAATAGGGATAGGGATGGGGATCCCTCAAAATGTTTGTCAAGCTAAATGTCTATGCCAAAGACAATGTTATAAAATTTTAGAGAAAAAAAGTGAAAAGGAGGGATCTGAGAAATCTGAATGAATCATGTCTGAAGTATCCACATGTGGACAACACATGAAAGTGGGAGAAAAATGAATAGCAGTAGTTGCTATAACAGCTAGATTTTAGAGCCACCACATACTTCTCAATACTCAAGTCTCAGTTCAATGTTGTTCCTTTGTACCACATATTGCTCAATGGAAATGCAAACAACATCTTTACAGAATAACATGTTTGTCTCGTTCTGACTTCTAAGATATATGATCATATGATATGAGGATCACCTTGACCTCATCTCTTTGTTAATTAAAGTCCCCCTTTAGTATAGTGTGTATTCATGTATAATTCTCACTAGTTTTAGATGTTCAACAATATTTATCCTCACTAAACCCAATTTAAGGATATATTTTAAAAATCCTTCCAATTAGTGCCACTGTCATCTCTTGATAAGTTTGCTTTAGATGTTTTCAAGGATCAAACACGACTATTTTTTTTGCTTTTAGGAGTAATTAAGTAAATATGTATAGTTTTAGTTATGAAGAGCATTTGAGCCTGCAGCTTTCACTCTTTAAGAGGGGTCAACATAAACTAGTAAACTAACCAAATCAAGTATATATCACAAACAATTAATTCATAAAGATGCTTAAATTTAATTAAGAGAAAAGTGATTTAACAAAATACCTACCAGAGAACTTCACAGTAATATTGCAGTCTTCAAGCCCTTTCCAACCACTGACAACTAAATCTCCTTCATGTCATCATCTAAAAAGAAATGTGAAGATAAATCAGTTGAATGTAGAAACTCGATAACCATATGCATAGTTATGACTAAATTGTGTCTAATGAGTGATTCTCACACATGCACAAACAAAAAAACCAGGTTTGAGGAAGGCACTTAGTTCCACCATTCACCAATGAGTGGAGGAGGGTGCTAGCTAGCTTGTCTTATGTGTACACTTCAATAAATATCTTAATAATATCTATTTGTATGTTTTTTTACCAAAATAGTACAATAAAAAAATAAAAAAGAAGTATATGAAAAATAGAAGAAAAAAGTGAATATTATAAAAATTAAACATAAAAAATTTGTGGATAGAATACATATATCCTTTTACTATATAGGAAATCATGATTTTGAATTGGATCCATTCGTAGAACATCAAGTACTAGATTTTTATTAGTTCAATTCTAAGGAGGCTAAAGTTTTGTCTAATAGGAATATAAGATGGTATATCTTGTGTCGTGTCTTTTTTTTTTTTTTGAGGGGGGGGGGGAAGAGGAGGGGTTGCTTTAGCCATACCATAATAGATATTTCTGCTTCAATCAACAAATTAGTCATTCCAATAGTATTCTTTCAGGTCCAATTATGAGATTAGTCATCTGATACAAGCCCCCTTTTAAGATAGGTGTTTTAATCCTATTAATAAGTGCTTACATGATCAAGTAGTGTAATAATGTATGATTAGGGGCCATCCTAGATTTATGCATTTACAAGTTTAATGTCTAAGAGTTAGAATGCTTCTTATACTCTTTATTTAGAAAGTCTTTTTTTTGTTTATTATACACATGTATATATACAAAGCTTTTACATTATCTCATTTTGATTCTTCTTTCTATCTATTAATTCTTCCATTCTTTTTTATATATAATCTAGATTAACCAAATCTAAGAGCATTGTTAAGAGGTGAAAAATCTAAGAGCACTGTGTAGGTTCCTCTTTTCCCAAAGCAACAATGAGATCGTGCTCAAATCTGTGTGAAGTGAAAAATTTATGAGATAAACATAATGCAATGAAATGGCACGAAGACCCTAAACTGCATGTTAATCTTATTGGTTTCAACATGTAAAATTCAAGTGCAAAAGATGGTTTCAGCATGAAATATTTATTTGCAACAGGACTGTCATACCCTAATTTCGTTCGGGGACTATCGTTCGTTGATCTTTTGATCCTTGCTAGTGGACTTACGCTGTTGAAGGTCAGTTACAATGCAAAGCAAGGAACCATTCAGTGTTTTGATCAGGAATGCGAGAAATACCAAAAAAAAGAGGGGTAAAAGGGTCTTTTCATTGAGTTTCTTGCACCCTAGCTCGCCCGGGCTAGCCTCTGGCTCGCCTAGGCCCCTAAATTACTTCAGGGTGAAGGACCCAGCTCGCTTGGGCTAGCCAGTTACTTCAGGAGTAAGCATCAGCTTGCCTGAGCGAGCTACCATTGCCCCAAGTGCTCATTTTCCTATAAATAGGCGTGCTAGGGAGGCTGAGGGGAGGTTCCAAGGTTCAAAAGGTGAGGGAATTGAGAGAAGAGAGAAAGAAGACAAAGAAAGAAGAGGAAACCAAGCCGAGGCACTGTAGAATTGTGACTGTGATCAATCTCTATGTTGTTCCTTGTTCGGTGTTCTTCGTGCGACCGTCGGTTAGTTTTGTTTTTAAGATTTAAATGTGATCTATGCACCCTTAGGGGTCCTCCATCTATCATCGGTGATCTTGTTTTCTTTGTAAAGTTCGATCTTAACCTATCACTAGTATTGTAAAGTTGTCTTTAAAGAGATTAAAAGTTAATATACAAAACCAAGATAAAACCAACTCATAACTAATTTCTTTTTATCAAATATCACTTGAGATCATTTCAAGATCCAACACCTTAATGATTCTCTCTACTTTTCAAAATTTAAAACATCGTTTCAAGGTCCAACGCCTTAAACGACTTTTTGTTCGCAATTAAAATGAATCTTTCAAAAACATAAAAATCAATTTAACACACAAACATTCGAACTTTAAAGAACTACGTAGGTCTGAATTCCTCATCACACCTGAGGATACATAGGAGCAAGGGCAACACCCTTGTCGACCCCAAAAAAATAAAAAAATATAAAAAGGGAAAATAAATAATGTTGAAGTCATGTTTTTGCACACTCAATTAAAGGTTGTTGTCCCTTGTGATGAACGCGTGGGGTGCTAATACCTTCCCCATGCGTAAACAACTCTCGAACCCTTATTTTCAAAATTCGCAGACCTCTTTTTGGTTTTTCTAATATTTTCCTCGAATAAACATTGGTGGCAACTCCCGCGCATTTTCTTTTTTAGAGGACGCACCTTTGGCTTTTCGATCGCACTCCCATCGAAGGGTAGGTTGCGACAAAGACAAGATGCATATGCCTACCTCTTGACCAATTGTTTAAATGAAGAATGGCCCTGTAAAACCTGTACAACAATCAAGTTCAGGTAAGGGAAGAACATTTAGAATGTCAACAGAATTTAGGGCAACAATGCAAAATGGCAATCGCTTATGACTGTTTCAGAGATAGGTGCATGCGACAAACAAACTGGAAAATAAAACCACAAACATATATAGGATCTATTTGGATAAACTTCTCTATAAATACTTCTAGGAGAAAAAAAATAAGAAAAAATGAAATAAGTTTCTCTATAAGCTAAAATTAGTTTATGCGCAAGCTAATTTATAAAAGTCTTCTCTTATTAGTTTCTCCAAAAGTTGATTTTTAACTTATGCATAAGTTAATTTTAAATTAAGGGGAAGCTTATTTCTTTTTTTTATTATTATTTTCCTCTCCTAAGAGTGCTTATGGAGAAGTTTATGCAAGCAAACCCATGTTATATATCACTACACAGGGGAAGAAGAGAAAGAAAAGTCAGTTACAATAGATCATCACATATTTCCAAAATCAACAGTTCTAAATCCACCAATCAACACAATTACTGAATGAAGAAAGTACCAAATATTTTCTTATGTGTGAATGTATGAATACCTGATTTTGATGATGTCAAAGTAGAATCAAACAAGGTTGCTTCAAAGGAGAAACATTGCTTCAAGATTAATACAAGGTTGCTTCAACAAACAAAGTCTTGCTTCAAGATTAACTAAAGATCAAGTCTTGCTTCAAAACAAAGTGTTTCCAATACATCCAAGGCTTTGGTAATGTTAAAAAGGGTTTTGAATTTGAATTTTGAACCTGTAATCAATTACCAGATATTTATAATCAATTACCAACAACAGAACTCTTGAAATTCAAATTCAAAAGTCATGATCCTTCAAAATATAACTGTGTAATTGATTATCAGAAACCTATAATCGATTACCAGTGAAAAATTTCAGAAAAAGATTTTTGAAAAGACACATCTCTTCAAACCATTTTGAAAAGGTGTGAAGGGCCTATATATATGTGTGTCTGACTTCTAAAAGCAAGAGAGAGATATTCCAGGAGAACTTCATTGCCAAATGATCTCTCAACAACTCTTGGGCAAACACTTGCAAATCTATTAAGAGTTCATCCAGGAACTTCAATTGTAATATCCTTCTCTTAAAGAGAGAATTCTTCTTCTTCCTCTTCTTATTCGAAGAGATTGATTAAGGGATCGAGGGTCTCTTAAGTTGTAAGGATTCCTGAACATAAGGGAAGGGTTGTCAATGTGTGGTTCAGACTTTGTAAAAGGATTTTTACAAAGAGAGTGGAAAATCTCAAGTGGGTTGCTTGAGGACTGGACATAGGCACAGGAAGTGGCCGAACCAGTATATATCGAGTTTGCATTTCTCTCTTCCTTTATCTCTTTTATTTTATTCCAATCAATTTTGTCTTGCATGTTTAAAGAACATTATTAAATTGATTGTTTCTTCTTCTTCTGCATTTTGAGCCTATCACTTAGAAGGAGGGTTAAAAGTTTGTTAGTGGGAAATTAATTCACCCCCTCTTAAGTTATTGAGGCCGCTGGTTTAACATTATGGTCATTAGACATCTACTTTTTCTTTTTCATCTAATGCGTTCAAAGGATATAACAAGACTATTCCAATGTACCTACGAAGGTGTCACCTTTATACCCCACAGTTTACTTAGTTAAAAACTCCTTTGCTTCAAGATAGTCACCACTTACATTAAAACTTAAAATTAACATTAAAAAAATTGGTGCTTAATTTCAAACAAATTATTAGTGTGGGCCTGGGACCAGTTTTGCAGATGAGTCATTAATTGAACCACACTGATGTAACAAACAATTGTAAACAGAAAATATGAAAATAGAAGAACTCACTGTTAGTGAGGAAAACGTAAGGGATTTTCAATCTACCTAACAACATAAACAAATCAACAAATTCAAGAGTCGCTAATAGTGAGAGGGTTAGGGTTTCACGAGTCAACTGGGAGGGTGTTCTACAGCACGGATCTCCAGTGTGGTTGACAGAACGAGCCCATATCTGCTATCGCTACCAAGAACAAGGGTGGATCTGCAGTTGGGCGGTGGCATGGTGGCGGCTAGCACCATTGAGTGAGAGTAAGCACTGCCATAGGAGGAAAGTTTGTGTGTTGTGGGTTTGTGTGATGTGCGTTTGTGTGTGTTGTGTGTTTTTTCTTTTTAGTGTGTCTTTATTGAGTGTGTTTTTGTTTTTATTATGTTTGTGTGTTTTATTTTTACTAAGTTTGTTTTTATTTTTAAGTCTAGGCTTGTTTTAACTTCTGTAAAATTGTTTTTACTAAGACCCTTTTTTTTATTAAGTTTGTTTTTACTAAGACCCTTTTTTTATTAAGTTTGTTTTTTAAGTCTCTTTGTTTCCTTGTTTGTGAGTTGCCATATAGGGAATTAGAAAGGAGGATTGGTGCCATCCCTTGAAGAATTTGAGTCAAGAAGCAAGGGGAAAACCACCTTAAGAGCTATTGGACTTAGAAGCACTCCAAATTGAGTGAATCAACAAAGAGAGTACAACCACCAAAATTGAGAACCTTGTTGTAATTTTGTAATTGACAATTTACTTACTTTCATTGCTTCAAATTTTGTAACAAAAAGGCCTTTCATTGGAAGTAAGTTGGGAGCCTCCCATAGGTCACCCTACTTCCATTTGTGTGTAATAATTTTAGGCAATTTTCCCTTAGGATTGTGAGTGTTTTGTTGGGAACCTTAAATGTGGTCATCCAAACACTCTTAGGATTCGCCTAGTTTACATTTCTCTCTTACTATCATAGCTTATTTCCTTTACCGTCTATTTTCAAGCCACCTAGATAGTTTGCCTTTTACCAATTAGTTTTTACCTTATCTTTCACACCTCTTTTAGTGTTTATTTTGGCTAGTTTCAACCATAGTTTCTTTTACCTTTTGTTTTCAAACCCCCAACAAGAAAGAACCATAACTTAGGAACCAACATGAGTCTTTATTCTTCATCTAGTGTTAATGGCGAGGGTTCTACTCCTAAGGACCCCTTGTATAAGATATTAGATGAGTTGAGATCCCTTAAGTTGTGGAAAGAAAAACAAGAGAGAAAATAAAAAGTTAAAAAAAGAGTGGAAGAAATAAGTCAAGATGAAAGAGAGAAAATAAGAGAGGAAGAAAGAAGAAAAATAATGAAAGAAATGAAAAGAGAAAAACATGCCTCCTATAGTAGTCATGACTCTTGCAAGAGTTTAAGTGACGAACTTAGCAACTATTATAGAGGGCGCCATAGTTCACATACTAAACATCACTCCCAAAGAAGAGAAAAGGATAGAAGGCCTCAAGAGGTTAACATTAGCCTCCCATATTTCCATGGAAAAGATAATGTTGAGGCCTAGTTAGATTGGGAAATGAAGGTTGAACAACTCTTTGCTTGCCATCATATTAGCGATGAGAGAAAAGTTCCATTGACTACCCTTAGCTTTCAAGGGTATGCCCTCTATTGGTGGACTTCCCTTGTTAGGGAACGAAGGATTCATGGGGATCCTCCAGTAGAGTATTGGAATGATCTTAAGAGTGCCCTTAGGAAGAGGCACATTCCCTTCTACTATGAAAGAAAGCTTATGGACAAGCTCCAAAGGCTTAGACAAGGGAGTATGAGTATTGAAGAATATAGACAACAAATGGAACTACTCTTTTTAAGAGCTAGACTTAGGGAGGAGGAAAGAACAAGAATAGCTAGGTTCCTTAGTGGGCTTAATATGGAAGTGAGGGACAAGGTTGAACTTCTTCCATATAGGGACCTAGATGAGCTAGTCCAACTTTGTATAAGAGTGGAGCAACAACTTAAAAGAAAGCCTTCTTCAAAATCTTATGGCTCTCACTCTTATCCAAGGAAGGACCAAGCCCATGGAATTTTGGGGGCTGCACCTTCAAAACCCAAGGAAGATAAGGGTAAGACCATAGAGAAATACACCCCTAAGACTAGTTCCCAAGAAAGGACTAGCAACATTAAATGCTTCAAATGTCTTGGGAGAGGTCACATTGCCTCTCAATGCCCCACAAAGAAAACCATGATCATGAGGGGTCAAGACATTTATAGTAGTCAAGAGGAGACTACTTCTTGCCCTTCCTCTAGTGGAAGTGAAGATGAAGTAAGGGGTGAAGAGTCTAGTGAGGAAGTCTACCCTCATGAAGAAGGTGACCTCTTAATGGTTGGAAGGCTCCTTGGAGATCAATCTTGTGATCTATCTCAATCCCAAAGAGAGAACATATTTCATACAAGATGCAAAATTTTAGATAAAACTTGTTCTTTTATTGTGGATAGTGGATCTTGTTGCAATTATTGTAGCACAAGATTAGTTTCCAAATTGAACCTCACTATCATTCCCCACCCAAAACCTTATAAACTTCAATGGCTCAATGAGCAAGGGGAAATGATAGCTAACCAACAAGTGAAGGTACCTTTCTCCATTGGGACATATAAGGATTAAGTTAATTGTGATATAGTTCCCATGGAGGCAGGACATATTCTTTTAGGAAGGCCGTGGAAATTTGATAAGAAGATCATTTACAATGGCCTAACTAATGAGATTACCCTCACCCATCTTGGCACTAAATTTGTGTTGCATCCTCAAACACCTTCACAGGTGGCCAAAGATCAACTAACTATGAAAGATAAGAGGGATGAGGAAGAAAAACAATAGAAAAAGAAGGATGGTAAGGCCTTGTCTTCAAAGGCCAAGGGGAAGGAAAAAAAGGAAAAGGATTCCTCCAAGAAGATTGTTAAGAAGGAAAATCATTTTGCAACAAAAGGTGATATTAAAATAGCACTTCTTCTTAAACAATCTTTCTACCTTCTCCTATCAAGGGAAACATCCCTTAGCACTGCCACAATTCCTACATTTGAGACCTTACCCCCAAAGGTCCAAGAACTCTTACATGAATTTGGTGATATATTTCCCAAAGAGATACCCCCTAGGCTACCTCTTTTAAGGGGAATAGAACACCAAATAGATTTAGTCCCAGAAGCAAGCCTTCCTAATAGGCCAGCCTATAGGACTAACCCTCAGGAGACTAAGGAGATAAAGTCTTAGGTTAAAGAATTGTTGGAGAAAGGCTGGGTCCAAGAGAGCCTAAGCCCATATGCGGTGCCAGTGTTGTTGGTGCCCAAAAAGGATGGTACATGGAGAATGTGTATAGATTGCAGGGCCATCAACAACATCACTGTAAAGTATAGGCACCCCATTCCTAGACTTGATGATTTGCATGATGAGTTGCATGGTGCCAATATCTTTTCAAAAATTGATCTTAAAAGTGGTTATCACCAAATTAGGATGAAAAAGGGTGATGAGTGGAAAACCGCTTTCAAGACCAAGTTTGGTTTGTATGAATGGCTAGTGATGCCTTTTGGGCTCACTAATGCACCAAGCACCTTTATGAGGCTTATGCATCATGTCTTAAGGGATTTCATAGGTAGATTTGTAGTTGTTTATTTTGATGATATTTTAGTGTACAGTAGGAGCCTAGATGATCACTTAGGACATCTCAGGCAAGTTCTTTCAGTCCTTAGGAAAAACACTCTCTATGCAAATATAGAGAAGTGTACCTTTTGTGTAGATAATATAGTTTTCTTAGGGTTTGTAGTTGGTAGAGATGGGGTCCAAGTGGACCCTTAGAAAATCAAGACCATCCAAGAATGGCCCACCCTAAAAAGTGTGGGAGATATTAGGAGCTTCCATGGGTTAGCAAGCTTCTATAAAAGGTTCGTTCCTAATTTCTCTACAATTGCATCACCTCTCAATGAGCTGGTGAAGAAGAATGTGGCATTTACCTGGGGTGAAAAACAAGAGCAAGCCTTTGCTTTTCTCAAAGAAAAGCTTACTAAGGCACTTGTTCTAGCTCTTCCTGACTTTTCTAAAACTTTTGAGCTAGAATGTGATGCCTTTGGAGTGGGAGTTGGAGCTATATTGTTACAAGGTGGACACCCTATTGCTTATTTTAGTGAAAAACTTCATAGTGCCACCCTCAACTACCTCACTTATGATAAAGAGCTTTATGCCTTAATAAGAGCCTTCCAAACTTGGGAACATTACCTTGTTTCCAAGGAATTTGTCATTCATAGTGATCATCAATCACTTAAGTACATCAGAGGGCAAAGCAAGTTAAACAAAAGGAATGAAAAATGGGTAGAGTACCTAGAGCAATTTCCTTATGTTATCAAATACAAAAAGGGAAAAACAAATGTGGTCGTTGATGCCCTCTCTAGGAGACACACATTGTTTTGCTCCCTAGGAGCTCAAATTTTAGGATTTGATAACATTAGAGACTTGTATGCTTTAGATGAATATTTCTCTCCCATTTACGAGAGTTGTGGGAAAAAGGCCCAAGATGGATTCTATTTGGCTGAGGGGTATTTGTTCAAAGAGGGAAACCTTGCATACCCCAAGGATCCATTAGGAAATTACTTGTGAAAGAGAGCCATGAGGGTGAGCTCATGGGCCACTTTGGGATAGACAAGACCCTTGTCTTACTCAAAGAAAAGTTTTATGGGCCCCATATGAATAAAGATGTCCATAAGCATTGCACTAAGTGTGTTGCCTGTTTACAAGCCAAGTCTAGGGTGATGCCTCATGGGCTATACACACCCTTACCCATCCCATCTGCACCTTTGGTAGACTTTGTCCTTGGGCTTCCTAGAACCCAAAGATGTGTAGACTCTATCTTTGTGGTGGTGGATAGGTTTAGCAAGATGACACACTTTATACCATGCCACAAGGCGGATGATGCTTCCCACATCTCAAAACTCTTTTTCAGGGAAGTTGTGAGACTCCATGGTTTGCTTAGGACCATTGTGTTAGATAGAGATGCTAAGTTCCTTAGCCACTTCTGGAAAACCTTATGGGCTAAGCTAGGAACCAAACTTCTTTTCTCTACCACTTGTCATCCACAAACTGATGGGCAAACAGAGGTAATGAATAGGTCTTTATACACCCTTTTAAGGGCTCTTCTGAAAGGCAACTATAAGTCTTGGAATGAGTATCTTCCTCATGTAGAATTTTCCTACAACAGGGGGGTTCATAGAAACACCAAGCAATCCCTTTTTGAGGTTGTCTATGGGTTCAATCCCCTAACACCCTTAAACCTCATTCCCCTCCCACTTGACACTTCTTTTATACATAAAGAAGGGGAATCTAAGTCAGAGTTTGTAAAGAAGTTGCATGAAAGGGTTAAGAACCAAATAGAGAACCAAACAAAGGTGTATTCAACTAAAGGCAATAGAGGAAGAAATGAGCTAGTTCTTAATGAGGGGGACTAGGTTTGGCTCCATCTTAGGAGGGATAGATTCTCTACTAAAAGGAAATCCAAGCTTAGCCCTAGAGGGGATGGACCTTTTTAGGTCTTGGAGAGGATCAATAACAATGCTTATAGGTTGGACATCCTAGAAGAGTATGGAGTTAGTACCACTTTTAATATTTCTAATTTAATTCCTTTTTCAGGTGGAACTGATATTGAGGAGGAGGAACCGACAGATTTAAGGTCAAATCCTCTTTAAGGGGGAGGGGATGATGCAATCCTCCCTAGGAAGGGACCAGTTATCAGAGCCATGAGCAAGAGGCTCCAAGAGGATCTAGAGCTATTGAAGAAGGCCTGAGGGTTCTCATGAACCTCAGGGTATATTTTTTAGCCCATGTGATGCAATCCTATCCCATAAGGGCATTGGATAGAAGACTCCAAGTAAAATGGGCCAGAGATGCAAGAGAAGGCCCTAGGGTTCTCATGAGCCTTAGGATAGATTTCGGGCCCATAGGCTAAGTATGAGCCCACTTATCTTTGTACATATTAGATTAAGGTTTCATTACTATTGGTCCTTGTATTTAGGGCTCTATAATGTAGGTAGGGTACCCTAAAAATATAGGATTTTTCAGCCCTTGTATTTTAGGGCACCTAGACAAGTTTTTGTATTAGGCGTAGTTTTGCAATTTCACATGCACTAAGTGAATATTTGATGTGTGAGTTGGGAAATAAATTTAATTGAATTGGTAGAAGCCCAATCCAATTAAATTTTAGAGGGGCAAGTGAGAATTTGCTTACTACACCCTATTGCCACATCATATAGTCACACTTTGTGCATGTCCTTCATACTTTACATGCATCATGACACCTAAGCACACTTAGTAGAGAATATTGGAATTGATCTTGGATTAGTGGGCTGAACCATAACTGAAATTCACTAAACATAATTAGTGAAATTTTGGCTCCAAAATTTGGCTCCACAAATTCAATTTCAAATTCAAGTGAAATTTGAATTGAAATTCAAATTTCCCTCCAATTTTGTGTGACACTTAGGCTATAAATAGAGATCATGTGTGTACATTTTTTCAACTTTTATCATTTGAAAATTAAACTTCAGATTTTAGAGCTCTTTTAGAGCATAAAATTTTATGTTCTTCTCTTCCTCTCCCTCCATTCATCTCCTTCTTTCTCTAAGCTCTTATCCATGGCCTCCTATGGTGGTGAGCTTCTTTTAGACTCATCTTCTCCTTGAAGTGGCGTCTACTCTCAATCTTCCTTGTCCATTCCGCTGTCATTCATCTTCCAAGAAGCAACAGATTCCATTGATGAAGAAGATCCTAGGCCGACAAGCTCCAATGGAGTTTACATCATGTAGTATCAAGAGCATCTTCATCTAGGTGTTGAGGAAAAAAGCCAAGAGTTTCAAGAACCTCTGGATTTGAGGTCAAATTCTTTTCAAGGTGGAGGGAATGATGCAATTCTACCCTGCAAGGGCATTGGATAGAAGACTCCTAGTAGATTGGGTCAGAGATGCAAGAGAAGGCACTTGGATTCTCATGAGCCTTAGGGTAGATTTCGAGCTCATGGGCTAAGTATGAGCCCATTTATCTTTGTACATATTAGATTAAGGTTTCATTACTTTTGGTTCTTGTATTTAGGGCTCCAAATTGCAGGTAGTGTAACACCCTGATATATATATCTATATATTATTAGTAATTATGTTAGATGTTTGATTATTTGTTGCGTTATTTTCATCCGTAATTATTTTTAAGGAAGTTAATTTAGTTAATAGAGGGGTGGATAGATAAGGATGTAGCTTCTCAAAGAAGCCTCTTGAGAAAGCTTCTCAAAGAAGCCACGAGGAAGCTTCTAGAGGAAGCCTCTTAATGAAGCTTCTAGAGAAAGCTACATGAAGCTGCCTCGGTAAAAACACTGCTCAGCCTTCATTAACCGTTGGATCTTCCCGAAATTTGTTCTTCAACTTCACAAAACACTTTTCCATGATCTGACCGTTGGGATCTTTGACAAGATGTCTGAAGTGTGCTAGAAGCCTCTTAATGAAGCTTTTGGAGGAAGCCTCTTAATGAAGCTTCTAGAGAAAACTACATGAAGCTGCCTCGGTAAAAACGCTTCCCAGCCTTCGTTAACCGTTGGATCTTCTCCAAATTTGGTTTGCAACTTCACAAGACAATTTACCATGATTTCACCGTTGGGATCTTTGAGAAAATATCTGGAGTGTGCTAGAAGCTTCCGTTCCCGAGAGCATCTCTTATTTAAGCATTTCAGCCTTTGCTTTCTTGTAGCTTAGGAAAAATGCCATTTCTTCTTCTTTCTTTCTTCCAAATCTATTTCTAAAGTTCCAAGTACTTTCTCCATCACCCACATCCACCATTAGCCACCACAAACCATCATTGTTCTCCATTGAAAACCCACACCGAGAGGAACCCTTCAACCGAAGCAGAATTTCCAACTTGGCTTGCGGTTTCGGTAGAGAACGAAAACCCTAATCTGATCTTTCGTTTTCTTTCGAGGTAACCATGATTCTATGCTTGTTTCTTGTTAGTTTCATCCTGTCTTTGCATCTTTTCTAACTTTGCAACCGCCATTTCATGTCTTATGCTTCCTTTGAAAAACCTTAGAGAAAGAGACTTTGTAAACATTATCCTTTCATGAAATGCATGTTATTTTCGTAACCTACACTGAACCCCGGTCACATTGGCGTGGTCGGAATTTCCAAATTACGTTCCTTTGTAAAACCCGAAATACTCTCAGCTCTTTCATGTAGTGATGTGGGTGTTTGACCCAGAGCACTGTGTCATACCCTAATTTCGTCCGGGGACCTTTGCTTGATGACATGCGACCTTTCTTTGGTCCTTGTGAGGTGCTTGGCACCCATCATTAGGCAATTTGTGAAATTCCAGGACATGCCGGAAAACCGAAAAAATATTGATGCACAATCAGTAAGTTTCCGTGACACACCGGAAATCAAATGGAAGCATCGTTGCATAATTAAGTGAGATTCCGTAACATTCCGTAAGTCAAAAAGGGGATGATTATGTAATCCGCAAGGTTCCGTAACATTACGGAAAGAAAACAAGTATCGTTACGAAATTCGTAAGTTTCCGTAACTTTACGAAAAAAGAATCACCAAAAAAAAGGCAGAGGGAGGTGTACTTAGTAAAAATGGGGGTGCAAATAGCACCCAGGCCCACTTGGGCCCTCCAGAATATTCCTCCAGAAGGCTGTTGCTTCTGGAGGAAGCAACCTGGCTCGCCTGGGCGAGCTGGGCGGCAACCACCTCCCCTATTTTGCTATAAATAGGGGAGGAAGTGAAGAAGAAAAGGGCTCAGCCCCTTAGGCACTTCTCTCTCTTTCGAATTTGCTTGGAAAAATTGTTTCCGTGAAGAAAATCTAAGCCGAGGCGCTTCCGAAACATTTCCGTAACGTTTTCCGTGAAGAATTTCGCAAAGGTTTCGACCGTTCTTCGACGTTCTTCATTCGTTCTTCATCGTTCTTCGATCTTCAACGGATAAGTACCTCGAACCAAGCTTTTCGATTCATTCTATGTACCCGTAGTGGTCCACATTGTGTTTCGTGCATTTTTATTCTCGTTTTGTCTACTTTTTATACCCCCTCTTGACGTGCTTAAGCTATTTTACTTAAGTCATTTCTCGCTTAACTTAAAAATAAAATAAATTTCCACCGAACGTTTGAATTGTATTATCCGTTAATTTCGGTTAAAATAAATTCCGACCGTTCGGTCGTGCCGTAACCACGTTGGAAATCAAAAAAGGAGGTAAAAAAATATATAATAATCAAAAAAAATCTTTTAGCAAAATAAAGCGGAAAATCAATCGGACGTTTTCTCTTTGGGATTTCTCATTCTTAATCGAATTGATTAATAACTAAAGTGAAACTAAGGCTAAAATCAACTCGCCTAGTCAAGCTCGTCCATAAAAATAGGCTTTTGAAGTTTGTCATTTCAATTTCTCACTAAGTAAAATGGATCATTTTTAAGGTCCAACGCCTTAAAATGATCACCACTTAAGTAAAAAAGAATCACTTGATAAGAAAGAACTACGTAGGTCTGATTTTCTCATCCCAAATTGAGGAATACGTAGGAGCAAAGGGAAACACCCTTGTCGACCACAAAAAAGGAAAAATATAAAAAGGGTATAAAGGATATAAGGACATAAAAGGGAACGTAAAAATCAAAGTCATGTTTGCACATTCGATTAAAGGTTGCCGTCCCTTGGGACGGACGTGTGGGGTGTTAATACCTTCCCCGTGCGTAAATACAACTCCCGAACCTTTCACTTAAAAGTTCGTAGATCGCGTCTTTTCCGGTTTTTCCGACGTTTTCCTCAAATAAACGTTGGTGGCGACTCCGCGCGTATTCCTTTCGTGGAACACGCATCGCGAGTCTCGCGTCGCCCTCCCGCCGAAGGGTAGGTTGCGACAATTGGCGACTCCGCTGGGGAAACCCCATGTAAGTTTCCCACCAACCCAACAATGTCATTACTCAGCTAATAACCAACCTTCTCCTTACCCACCACCCAGTTATCCACAAAGGCCATCCCTAAATCAACCACAAAGTCTGTCTACCGCACTTCCAATGACGAAGACCACCTTTAGCACAAACCAAAAAAAACACCAACAAAAAGGAATTTTGCAGCAAAAAGCCCGTAGGGTTCACCCCAAATTCCGTTGTCATATGCTAAACTTGATCCCATATCCACTCGATAATTCAATGGTAGCCATAACCCCAACCAAGGTTCCTCAACCTCCATTTTTCTAAGGATACGACTCGAACGCAACGTGTGCTTATCAGGGAGGAGCCCCGGGGCATTCCATTGAGCATTGTATGACCCCGAAGCATAAAGTGTGAAGTCTAATTGATACGGGCTGGCTGAAATTTGAGGAGAATCGCTTGTTGAATCCTAACATTGACAAGCAACACCATACATGGGGCAATTCTGGAAGCTGTTGTTATGACTCATCAGGATTTTCAAGTTTATGCCATCATTGTAAACCACAGTTACAATGTTAAATGAAATGGATAAAGTTGATATCTTTGTCCCTCATCCTCTCACAAACGCATGTTTGCTTATTCAACTTTCACTGGAATGTGGGTGCAAGCCATTGGTCTGTTTGCTCAAGCGACCTGCGCTCCTGAGTGTTGACTTCTAAGACTGTTCAATCAGAGGTTACTCGTCTTGCACGTTGGCGTGGTTGCCGTAGAACAAAAAAAAAATTTCAAAACAAATAATTTCAGAAATAAAAATAAAAATAAAAATAAAAAAATAAATAAAATAAAAAAATAATAAATAAAAAATAAATAATAAAAAAGGTTCAAAAGAAAAAGAAAAAAGCATTTGATTGACTGTGTTTTCAAGACATTCATGTGACCTCATTATATCATTCTGGAAAGTTTGTCCTCTTAGAGAGAAGTGAGTTATCAAGAATAGGATGTTGGATAAATGGCCTTAGTTACCTTAAGAAAAGGGGGGGTTGAATTAAGATACGAAGATTATTCCCCAATTAAACTTTCACTCTCTCTTTTCGGATTAACAATGCACACAGGGATAACCCTTCCCTTGTGTTCAGGAATCCTCTACAACAAGAGACCCACAGTCTCTTAATCCCTTTTCAGAAATAAGAAGAAGAGAAGAAGAGGCCTCTCGTAAAAGAGGTAGATTGTAAAATGAAGCTCAATCAAAAATTCCTTATTGAATATGCAAGTGGTTGACCAAGGAATCTTTTTGAGAGGATAAGACGTTTCAGTTCAGAAAAAAACTCTTGATCTTTCGAGAGGATAAAACTGTTTGGGCAATGAAAACTCTCTTTAAAACATTTGAATGGCCGTTCATAAAACATTTGAATAGATATGTCTCTTGGAAATTATTTTCTGAAAATCCCATCTGGTAATCGAGTACAAGACTTATGTAATCGGTTACAGGTTTTAAAAATTTGAATTAAAACATTTTCAACTACTGGTAATCAGAGAGCAAATCTCAATTTGAAATGATAGAATTCTTTGGTCAAACCTTTTGTTTGTTTCAATTTTGAAACTTCTTCCTAAAGATTCTAAGAGATCAAACTTGATCATATATCTTGATTTTCTTGGATTCTTGTCTTGAATAAAACTTAGAAGCACTTGATCCTTTAGCATCATCAAGACATCAAAACATCTTGCTTCTACATAGGAGTCATTTGACTTAATCCATCAACTGAAAGATCCTTCAATTATTTCTCGTCCTTGGAAAATTCTTTTTGCAAGAATCAACTGCTTCTTTCTTTCTTCCTCACTACGAGGTCGTGAAAACAAGACAACAATTGGTACCTCTAAGCCCTACACTGGGGCAACGAAAGGCACCATGCAAAAACCTCAAGCGAACCTAGGGGCAGATTAGAAGTTTTCACCCAATAGGTTCCCAGCTACAAGGTCATGACGAAAGATAACAATTGGTACCTCAAAGCCTTACACTGGGGCAATGAGGGGCATCGTGCATGAGCCTCAAGTGAACATAGGGGCAGATCAAAAGTTCTCACCCGTCGATGTTTTTAAACAAAAAAAGGGGGGGACAAACCCTAGGATTTCAATAGATTGATTAAACGTCAAACAGCTCTATTGCCATCACTCCAAAATGGTCAAGTGACTAAATCAAACAGAACATACACTTTGAGGGGGTTCCCGGAGAGATTTGCAAAAGATAGGATAAGGTTGCATAAATTATCACCTTTTTCAGAAGGACAGTCAATCTGTGTTTTCCAAAAAAATTAAATCAAAATCAAAATCACAAAACAAGGAAAGAATGACATGAACATTGTACAAACTTTCCATTTCATTGCATTATTTCATATGAAGTCCGCATTTACCAAATTTCACAACAAAGGTTGCATGCATCTGCATCCCTAAAAATCATGTTGACTACATAGATTCCCTACATCTAAATGTCCAAATCTTTTGAATTTGGGATGACCGGCTCTCTCGATGAGTCGATCCCTTGCTTTCTCATAAGGATGGACCCTTGGGTACTAGTTGCCCTCACCATCAGAGGGCTGCACGCCCTCACCTCCAGAGGACTACATGTCCTCGCCTTGAGAGGGCTACACGCCCTCACCTTGGATACTAGTTACCCTCACCGTCAGAGGACTACATGTCCTCGCCTTGAGAGGACTACACGTCCTCACCACCAGAGGGCTGCACGCCCTCACCTCCAGAGGACTATACGTCCTCGCCTTGAGAGGGCTACGCGCCCTCACCTTGGGTACTAGTTACCTTCACCTTCAGAGGACTACACGTCCTCGCCTTCAAAAGGTCATGTACCTTCAACTTCAGAGGACTACACGTCCTCGCCGTCAAAGGGTCATGTGCCTTCACCTTTGTAGGACTACACGTCCTCACCTTTAGAGGACTACACGTCCTCGCCATCAGAGGACTACATGTTCCCCATTTTCAAAGGGGGACATGCCCTCACCTTTAGAGGATTGCACGTCCTTGCCATCATAGGACTACACTCCCTCGCCTTCAAAAGGCGACACGTCCTGAACTTCAGAGGGCTACACGCCCTCGCTTTTAGAGGACTACGCATCCTCGCTCTCAGGGGGCCCCATATCCACACCTTAAGATAATTTAAGGTCCTCTGCCCTTAAAAGCTTAACCGAGACTCGCGCTCCCAGTTAAGGGGCCAGTAGTTTCCTTTTAACGGTTCCTGGGCCACCCTCTGATATTGGAGGAGGGCCAACTGTGCGAGCACAACCAGAGAGGGAGGCTATCACACAGCTACTATGCATACCGGGGCAAGATTTCACCCGGGCCGCTGCAAAGAGACGAGTGTGGATCATGCGCACCAACATGACCACTCTTACACAGATATAAATGACGTTGTTACTTAGCAACATTCTGCCCAGTGATCGTAATGCCAATCTCCCCCTGCATATGTATCGGTTGGTCTGTGTCGTCATGACATAGGTAAGTATGCACATGGTTCAATTGATTTCTGATGTCATCTATTGTTTGCAGGGATCGCGCCCACAAGACGCCCAGTGGGCCCGAAGAAGTCCAACAGGGCCCCGGGGTTTCCAGCTCTGGTTACGGGCCTCTATAGTCCTACAGGGTGCCCGTTCCCCCCGGCAAGGTCACATCATCATAGGTAAGTATGCACATCGCTCAACTGATTTCTGATTTCATCTATTGTTTGCAGGGATCGCGCCTGCAAGACACCCAGTGGACCCGAAGAAGTCCAACAGGGTCTTGGAGTTGTCAAGCTCTAATTACGGGTCTCTGTCAGTTCTATGGAGTACCTGTCACCTCCAGCAAGGGCATCAGGCCCCCTACTAATCGAGCTTTCATCAAGAAGTACTGCGTCTCCAGGCAGGCGCAGGGCGAAACACCACAGCAGCCTGGGGATGGCCGGCAGCGGCAATAGACGCACCGCCATCACCTCTAGAGTTCACCTCTGCTCATCCACAAAAAGGTTTGAGTATTGCCTACACCACATGGCCGACCAATAGGCGACCAAGTCCAAAGCCAAAGGTAAGCAAAGTACTAGGTCATTGACCGACAAGTCATAAGGCGTCCAGCTCAAGACGTTAAAGAAGCGCTACTAGGAGGCAACCTAGTACCTTTTGAATCTATGCTTGTTATTTGATCACTTTTTATAGTAGGACACACCTAGTTGCTCATGATCCTGGGAATTTAAATAAAACAAGCGCAAGCTCGGAAGGTAGTCATACCTCACAAAATATATATAAGTATGTTTAGGTAGTGAAAATACCTTAGATATGCATGTATGTAAACAAAACAACACTTCACAAAATATATATATGTATGTTTAGGTAGAAAGATACCTTAGATATGCATGTATGTAAACAAAAAATACTTCACAAAATATATATATGTATGTTTAGGTAGAAAGATACCTTGGATATGCATGTATATAGCAAAAATACCTTACAAAACATATATATGTATGTTTAGGTAGCAAGATACCTTGGATATGCGTGTATATAGAAAAAATACCTCACAAAAATATACACATGTTTAGGTAGCAAAATACCTCATGAAAAAAAAGGGGAAAAAAACAACAAAAAAAAACAAACAAGAAAAAGAAATGAACAAATGAAAAAACAAGGAAAAAAAGAGAAAAAAGAAAAATAAGTTGTCTAGCTGAAAAGCCAACATGCTTTTGAAAAGAGATGACTTCCAACTTTTCTTTGAAAAAAATTCGCTGATCATAGCTAGTTTTTGGAAGAAAAAAAATGTGTGTACACTTGAAGGGTGAATGCTGTGAAATTTTCCCGAGTACCCAAAATGGACTCGGATGAATGCACAAATTGATAAAAGAACATATTTTGGAAACATTGGGTTGATTTAAAAAAGAGTAAATGAATCCTGAGCCCTAGCATCACATGACCATAAAAATTTGACACTTGAGTGTCCGCATAGGTGCATGCATGACCAGTTTTGCATAAAATTTCCAAATCATCATTTTTGCATTTGTGTCATGGAAATAATGTGGGGCATCCCTTTTATCCTTGAACCAAACCAAACCCTGACATGTATCATGCCTAGCCATTCTACAAGTCTTGAGTCAAAATCCTGACTCACCATAAACCTTGACCCAGGGTGAGAATGTCAATCCTTACCCTCGGAAGCAAAAAAAAAGAAGAGAAGGAAAATTTCCAATCAAAGAAAAAGAGAAGGGAAATTTCCAATCAAAGAGAAAGTAAAAAAAAAGAAAGAGAAGGAAAATTTCCAATCAAAGGAAAAAAGAGAGAAAAGGAAATTCCCAATCAAAGAGTGGGAGAAAGCGAAAAGAAAAGAAAGAAAATTCCCAACCAAAGAGTGGGAGAAAGTAAAAGGAAGGAAAGAAAGCTCCTGATCAAGGATCGAAAGAAATCAGAAGAAATGTGCAGAAAGGTCTTTGAACCGGACAATATCTGTACAATACAGAATTGTCACCAAATGAACAAAAAAAAAAGGGGAAAGGAAACCATGACCTAAAGTGATCTTCTCCCTTTGATTACCAACCAAAATCCTGTGCGTCGGTGACTTGTTCGCCTCGCACAAAACCAAAACAGAAAAGGAAAAGGGCAAAAACACACAAAAGCCGAAAAACCCACCAAAAGAACCCATTCCCAAGGGAAGCCCTATTGATCCATGATCCCGCATGTAATTTTTGGTTTGATAGGAAATAATTTGCAAAGTTAAGTCATGACATATCTATGGTTCGGAATTAGGATAAAACACTTACCTGTGCGAGATTGATACACTTTGAGTGATTTTCTTCTATTTTTGTCGAACCCAGTGTTTCCTCTAAATGGTCATTTAGAAACGAAATGCTAACATCCAGAATCTCATTTATGGTTATGGGGGTTTCATCAGCAGACTCTCCTTCCCCGGTAGACGCATTGTTTTTCACTCCAGAAAGCATATGCTGCTCTAATCAGTTGGAATATTTGTCTCTTTACTAAAGCATGTTTGCATTTTAGTGGAGAAAACACCGAGACTTTTTCAAGTCTCACAAGTTATCCAGAACTACGTAGGTCTGAGTTCCTCATTGGAGGATACGTATGAGCAAAAGCCTCGCTTTTGTCGACCACACTGCTTTCTGTTACCATGACCCAAGAGCTGGTAGCCCGCGGAGACACCTTACGGTTATCCGCACCTTGAGTGTGATTGATAAGCGGAGGCCAATATGGTCATCTGCGCCCTTTCCGGAGATGTAGGCATCTTCTGGTGGAGACTTTTTCAAGTCTCACAAGTTATCTAGAACTACGTAGGTCTGAGTTCCTCATTGGAGGATACGTAGGAGCAAGAGCCTTGCTTTTGTCGGCCGCCCCATAATCTTTGTCATGCTGACCCTGAGGTCATGTGACATGCACCCTTGTGTCATCCAGAGGCGGCGGGCCCGATGACACGCGGAGATACCTTACGGTTATCCGCACCCTTTTGTCATCCAGAGGCGGCGGGCCCGATGACACGCAGAGACAAAATTTGGTCATTCTGCACCCTTGTGTCATCCAGAGGCGGCGGGCCCGATGACACGCGGAGATACCTTACGGTTATCCGCACCCTTTTGTCATCCAGAGGCGGCGGGCCCGATGACACGTAGAGACAAAATTTGGTCATTCTGCACCCTTGTGCCATCCAGAGGCGGCGGGCCCGATGACACGCGGAGATACCTTACGGTTATCCGCACCCTTTTGTCATCCAGAGGCGGCGGGCCCGATGACACGCAGAGACAAAATTTGGTCATTCTGCACCCTTGTGTCATCCAGAGGCGGCGGGCCCGATGATACGCGGAGATACCTTTCGGTTATCCGCACCCTTTTGTCATCCAGAGGCGGCGGGCCTGATGACACGCAGAGACAAAATTTGGTCATTCTGCACCCTTGTGTCATCCAGAGGCGGCGGGCCCGATGACGCGCGGAGATACCTTACGGTTATCCGCACCCTTTTATCATCCAGAGGCGGCGGGCCCGATGACATGCAGAGACTGACATAGTCTTCTGCACCTTTTGTTCCTCCGGGAACAACGAGTCATTTACATGCGGAGATTTTATGGTCACCCGCGACTCTCGTCAACCGAGAGGAACGAAATTAGTGTCATACCCTAATTTCGTCCGGGGACCTTTGCTTGATGACATGCGACCTTTTTTTGGTCCTTGTGAGGTGCTTGGCACCCATCATTAGGCAATTTGTGAAATTCCGGGAACAACAAGTCATTTACATGCGGAAATTTTATGGTCGCCCGCGACTCTCGTCAACCGAGAGGAACGAAATTAGTGTCATACCCTAATTTCGTCCGGGGACCTTTGCTTGATGACATGCGACCTTTCTTTGGTCCTTGTGAGGTGCTTGGCACCAATCATTAGGCAATTTGTGAAATTCCGGGAACAACAAGTCATTTGCATGTGGAGATTTTATGGTCACCCGCGACTCTCGTCAAATCGAGAGGAACGAAATTAGTGTCTTATCTTTACTTTCCTTTTATCTCCAATAAAAGACAAGTAAAGAGGGGCAACTGTCATACCCTAATTTCGTCCGGGGACCTTTGCTTGATGACATGCGACCTTTCTTTGGTCCTTGTGAGGTGCTTGGCACCCATCATTAGGCAATTTGTGAAATTCCAGGACATGCCGAAAAACCGAAAAAATATTGATGCACAATCCGTAAGTTTCCGTGACACACCGGAAATCAAATGGAAGCATCGTTGCATAATTAAGTCAGATTCCGTAACATTCCGTAAGTCAAAAAGGGGATGATTATGTAATCCGCAAGGTTCCATAACATTACGGAAAGAAAACAAGTATCGTTACGAAATTCATAAGTTTTCGTAACTTTACGAAAAAAGAATCACCAAAAAAAAGGCAGAGGGAGGTGTACTTAGTAAAAATGGGGGTGCAAATAGCACCCAGGCCCACTTGGGCCCTCCAGAATATTCCTCCAGAAGGCTGTTGCTTATGGAGGAAGCAACCTGGCTCGCCTGGGCGAGCTGGGCGGCAACCACCTCCCCTATTTTGCTATAAATAGGGGAGGAAGTGAAGAAGAAAAGGGTTCAGCCCCTTAGGCACTTCTCTCTCTTTCGAATTTGCTTGGAAAAATTGTTTCCGTGAAGAAAATCTAAGCCGAGGCGCTTTCGAAACATTTCCATAACGTTTTCCGTGAAGAATTTCGCAAAGGTTTCGACCGTTCTTCGACGTTCTTCATCGTTCTTCGATCTTCAACGGGTAAGTACCTCGAACCAAGCTTTTCGATTCATTCTATGTACCCGTAGTGGTCCACATGGTGTTTCGTGCATTTTTATTCTCGTTTTGTCTACTTTTTATACCCCCTCTTGACGTGCTTAAGCCATTTTACTTAAGTCATTTCTCGCTTAACTTAAAAATAAAATAAATTTCCACCGAACGTTTGAATTGTATTATCCGTTAACTTCGGTTAAAATAAATTCCGACCGTTCGGTCGTGCCGTAACCACGTTGGAAATCAAAAAAGGAGGTAAAAAAATATATAATAATCAAAAAAAATCTTTTAGCAAAATAAAGCGGAAAATCAATCGGACGTTTTCTCTTTGGGATTTCTCATTCTTAATCGAATTGATTAATAACTAAAGTGAAACTAAGGCTAAAATCAACTCGCCTAGTCAAGCTCGTCCATAAAAATAGGCTTTTGAAGTTTGTCATTTCAATTTCTCACTAAGTAAAATGGATCATTTTTAAGGTCCAACGCCTTAAAATGATCACCACTTAAGTAAAAAAGAATCACTTGATAAGAAAGAACTACGTAGGTCTGATTTTCTCATCCCAAATTGAGGAATACGTAGGAGCAAAGGGAAACACCCTTGTCGACCACAAAAAAGGAAAAATATAAAAAGGGTATAAAGGATATAAGGACATAAAAGGGAACGTAAAAATCAAAGTCATGTTTGCACATTCGATTAAAGGTTGCCGTCCCTTGGGACGGACGTGTGGGGTGCTAATACCTTCCCCGTGCGTAAATACAACTCCCGAACCTTTCACTTAAAAGTTCATAGATCGCATCTTTTCCGGTTTTTCTGACATTTTCCTCAAATAAACGTTGGTGGCGACTCCGCGCGTATTCCTTTCGTGGAACACGCATCCCGCGAGTCTCGCGTCGCCCTCCCGCCGAAGGGTAGGTTGCGACACACTGTTACTAGCTTTGTTTTCTTAAATCCATACTAAGTCTCCTTCGTTTTGGCATGGTAGAGGCTTGTGTGGAATCGACAAGCAAGGACGAAAAGGAATCTTCAAGTGACGTGACGAGGAATCCGCGGGGTAGCTCATGATAGGTAAGGGGAGTTTATTATAAAATTTACCGTTTTAACACCATAGTTAGGGTCAGGGAACCTAGCTATGAGGATATCTGTCTGTCCCTGTTGCATGCTGATTTTTCTTCAAAGAAAATTACGTTTTAACTAATGGGATGCGATATATATATGTATTGTGATGAATGATATTGTTTTGGTTGTTTGAAATGTGTTGTTTGAAGACCGTGCGTGTGGAAATGATATTGTTGTGTTTGTTTGAATTGTTGTTGATGTTGCTATTGAGGATTTTAATTGATATGTGATGATAATGATAATTATGATGATATTGATTTGAGATGATGTTGTTAATAAAGACCATGTCAACATGAATTGTTATTATTGATGAATATGTGAATATGAAATGAGGTTGTTGTTGTTGTTGATAACGTCATTAAGATGAGATGATATTTATGTTGTGAATGACATGGAAATACGATTTGTTGATTGATGTTGGAAATGCATTGGCATGTGCATGTTGTGTATGTTCGTGGGGGGCACTGTGCACTGACCTTTCAGGGTCTTTGGCACTAGCTTTTGGCCACGTTCATACATTGGATGTTGTGTATGATCGTGGAGGGCACTGTGCACTAACCTTCCAGGGTCTTTGGCACTAGCTTTTGGCCACGATCATACGTCGTATGAAGTGTATGTCATGGGGGGTAGAGTGCACTGACCTTGTCGGATGGCCCAGACGTGGGTAACTAGCGTGGTTAGAGAATCTAAGCATTTCTGAGGGGATGCTTAGGTGCTTTAATTGGTCCATGGTCTTTGGCACTTACTTTTGGCCATGATCATAGCTCATACGACACAGGAAATAGAGTAATTGTGGCCAAGTGTACTTTGTACTAGGGGGCTGTCACCTGATAGGGAACACCTTTGGGCTCCCAGGCTGATCACCTATGGGAGGGGGGCTGTTACGTCCACAACCGGGTGGTCTCGACAAACTCAGCACAGTTCCCTAAGTGAGAGTGTCGTGTGGACATGCTTAGGCTATTTCCTGAGATTCGGTTGTTGTTGGTACGTACCACATTGCATCTGAGTGTTGAGTTAGGTGCATACATCATTCTGTGCAGTCTTGATTGGGTCCATGGATGGATGATGAGTAATTGTTGGATGTGAATGATGAATATTTGTTGGATATGAGTGTTGAATAATGATTGTTGTGTATGCTTATCATGTTTGCCTATGTTCCTTGCTAATTGTGGTTATTTGGAATTGGTATTGGTTCTTTTATAATAAACTCACCCTTGCAATTTTGTATCGTGTGGTTGATACCTATAATGATCATGATCCTTGTTCGTGAGAGCTGAATGACAGTGGCAGGGTGTAGGGAGTAAGATTCTGGTGAGGAGCCGCCGAGCCGACGTGATGACGTTGGCGTTATTTTGGGAGAGAGTTGTGTTTTGTAATCAACTCCTCCGTAGTTGGTTTTTAAGTTTTATTTTGTTGAGTTAAAGATGTAAAACAGGAATTTTAAATATATATATATATATATATATATATATATATGAACATATTTAATTTTCGTTATGTGTATGACATGTACCGAATTATTGTTTCTATGTAATTATGCATAGTCACTTAAGTAATGGCGTGTTGTTGGATGAATTTATGTTGTGACAAAATCACTTCTATTTTCAAAATAAAAAATTAAGGGAGTTCTTTTTATAAAAATTGAAATTATCGAATATTAGAGTGTGGATACCGTAGCGACGAGGCGGGTCGTTACAGGTAGGGTACCCTAGAAATATAGAATTTTTTAGCCCTTGTATTTTAGGGCACCTAGACTAGTTTTTGTATTAGGGGTAGTTTTGTAATTTCACATGCACTAAGTGAATAATTGATGTGTGAGTTGGGAAATAAATTTAATTCAATTGGTAGAAGCCCAATCCAATTAAATTTTAGAGGGTGAGGTGAGCATTTGCTTACTACACCCTATTGTCATATCCTATAGTCACACTTTGTGCACGTCCCTCATGCTTTAAATGCCTCATGACACCAAAGCACACTTACTAGAGAATCTTGGAATTGGTCTTGGATTAGTAGGTTGAACCATAATTCAAATTCACTAATCATAATTTGTGAAATTTTGGTTCCAAAATTTGGCTCCACAAATTCAATTTCAAATTCAAGTGAAATTTGAATTGAAATTCAAATTTCCCTCCAATTTTGTGTGACACTTAGGCTATAAATAGAGGTCATGTGTGTTCATTTTTTCAACTTTGATCATTTGATAATTAAACTTCAGATTTTAGAGCTCTTTTAGAGCATAAAATTTTGTGTTCTTCTCTTCCTATACCTCCATTCATCTCCTTCTTCCTCCAAGCTCTTATCCATCGCCTCCTATGGTGGTGAGCTTCTTCTAGACTCAACTTCTCCTTGAAGTGGTGTCTACTCTCTCTCTTCCTTGTCCATTCCACTGTCATTCATCTTCCAAGAAGAAACGGAATTCATTGATGAAGAAGATCCTAGGCCTACAAGCTCCAATGGAGCTTACATCATGCGGTATTAAGAGCATCTTCATCTAGGTGTTGAGGAAAAAAGCCGAGAGTTACAAGAACCTCAGGATTTGAGGTCTAATCCATTTCAAGGCGGAGGGAATGATGCAATCTGACCCCGCAAGGGCATTGGATAGCAGACTCCTAGTAGATTGGGCCAGAGATGTAAGAGAAGGCCCTTGGATTCTCATGAGCCTTAGGGTAGATTTCGGACCCATGGGCTAAGTATGAGCCCATTTATCTTTGTACATATTAGATTAAGGTTTCATTAATTTTGGTCCTTGTATTTAGGGCTCCATAATGCAGGTAGGGTACCCTAGAAATATAGGATTTTTCAGCCCTTGTATTTTAGGGCACCTAGACTAGTTTTTGTATTAGGGGTAATTTTGTAATTTCACATGCACTAAGTGAATATTTGATGTGTGAGTTGGGAAATAAATTTAAGTCAATTGGTAGAAGCCCAATCCAATTAAATTTTAGAGGGGGGGTGAGCATTTGCTTACTACACCTTATTGTCACATCATATAGTCACACTTTGTGCATGTCCTTCATACTTTACATGTCTCTTGAAAACTAAGCACACTTAGTGGAGAATCTTCGAATTGATCTTGTATTAGTGGGCTGAACCATAACTGAAATTCACTAATCATAATTAGTGAAATTTTGGCTCCAAAATTTGGCACCACAAATTCAATTTCAAATTCAAGTGAAATTTGAATTGAAATTCAAATTTCCCTTCAATTTTGTGTGAGACTTAGGCTATAAATAGAGGTCATGTGTGTGCATTTTTTCAACTTTGATCATTTGAAAATTAAACTTCAGATTTTAGATCTCTTTTAGAGCACAAAATTTCATGCTCTTCTCTTCCTCTCCCTTCATTCATCTCCTTCTTCCTCCAAGCTCTTATTCATGGCCTCCTATGGTGGTGAGCTTCTTCTAGACTCATCTTTTCCTTGAAGTGACGTCTACTCTCTCTCTCTTCCTTGTCCATTCCGCTGTCATTCATCTTCCAAGAAGCAACGGAATCCATTGATGAAGAAGATCCTAGGCCTACAACCTCCAATGGTGCTTACATTACCATGGGCCAAGGTTGGGTCCACTTATCTTTGTACAAATTAGATTAGGATTTAATTATTTTTTTGTCTTTGTATTTAGGGCTCCATAATGTAGGTAGGGTACCCTAAAAATATAGGATTTTTTAGCCCTTGCTTTTTAGGGCACCTAAACTAGTTTTTGTATTAGGAGTAGTTTTATAATTTCACATGCACTAAGTGAATATTTGATGTGTGTGTTGGGAAATAAATTTAATTGAATTGGTAGAAGCCCAATCCAATTAAATTTTAGAGGGGGAGGTGAGCATTTGCTTACTACACCCTCTTGCCACATCATATAGTCACACTTTGTGCATGTCCTTCATACTTTACATGCCTCATGACACCTAAGCAAACTTAGTAGAGAATCTAGGAATTGATCTTGGATTAGTGGGCTGAACCATAACTGAAATTCACAAATCATAATTAGTGAAATTTTGGCACCAAAATTTGGCTCCACAAATTCAATTTCAAATTCAAGTGAAATTTGAATTGAAATTCAAATTTCCCTCCAATTTTGTGTGACACTTAGGCTATAAATAGAGGTCATGTGTGTGCATTTTTTCAACTTTGATCATTTGAAAATTAAACTTCAGATTTTAGAGCTCTTTTAGAGCATAAAATTTTGTGTTCTTCTCTTCCTCTCCCTCCATTCATCTCCTTCTTCCTCCAAGCTCTTATCCATGGCCTCCTGTGGTGGTGAGCTTCTTCTAGACTCATCTTCTCCTTGAAGTGGCGTCTCCTCTCAACTCTTCCTCTTCTCCATTCCACTACCATTAGAATTCAAGAAGCAAAGGACTCTATTGATGAAGAAGATCCAATGCCTACAAGCTCCAATGGAGCTACATCATGTCTCTTTCCTTCGGCCTTCATTCTGCTTCTCCTACCTCCAAGCTCTTATCCATGGCTTCCTATGGTAGTGAGCTTCTTTTAGACTCATCTTCTACTTGAGGTGACGTCTCCATTCAGCTTTCTCCTTCTCCATTCCGCTGCAATCAGACCCCAAGAAGCAAAGGACTCTATTGATGAAGAAGATCCAAGGCCTACAAGCTCCAATGGAGCTACATCAGTTGCATCAGAGAGTAAAAATACAAAGTTCAATTTTTATTTGGATGTTTCTAAGCTTGAAGAGGGTCTTAAAGTTCTGACACCACGTGTTGATGGTATTGACACAACTGTCAGCTATCGTGGAGATTATTTCTTTATTAAGAGGAGAAGTGATAAGTTTTTCAATTCATAGGTTATAGCTTGTGCTGTCAATAACACCTCTTCAACTACAATTCTTATTCCTCACAGGAAAGGTTACACGATTTTTGTATCATTGCTCAGTTGTTTTGTTTATTTTGGGCCATAATCTTGAATAAATTAGATAATGACTTGGCTTGTGAATGTCTCAGCTACTGGGTAGTGTATATTAAATATCAGTTAAAAGCTTTTTGAACAATGCCGTCATTTATCACTGATTTCCAGCTTTTTGGTTTGGTTATTACAACATGATGAATTGTTCTTATGCTAGGTATAATGTTTTATTTTTAATTATTTCCAGTTTATCATTCCAATTATAATTCAAAAACCAGTCATCAATTCATGTGTCTGAGAGACTTGTGTGTGCTGACAAAGTGCAAGACTATTTTTTCTCTTTCTTATGGTGGTGGTAGTGAATACATGAGCCTAGAACTAGTGTAATACTTTTTCAAGTATGCCATCTTCACCATGAATTCCTAGTATCATAGACTTTAATGTAGCAATTCCTAGTATCCAATGATGTGTTTCCAACATGAATTCTGAAAGGGAATTACGTGTTTGAACTTCATTTAGTACCAAATCACTTCATTGCTTGTACATTTGTTTGAATGTTACTGCATAATACCATACTGCATAGACTTTATCTATCCAGATTATGTGGGATCAAAAGTATGTAAAAGATATTTAGTAACTTGGGTATTCATTTCTTAAATTGCCTATTTGGAAGTTGTCAAGCTCCCAGTGGAAAAGTTCCTGCTAATAGCATGCAGTCTAAAACTCCTAAAAAGGCATGTGCTTTATGGTTGTCTATCAAGATAGTTGCAAGTCTGCAACTTAATTTTCTTGTTCTTTTGTGCTATGATCACTTCAATCAATGAACTTTTCCTTCTCCTTTTACTTAGGCTTGTACGGAACACATTTTGTTTTCTTGTCTAATTTTATAAGTTTTTAAGTTCCAGTTAATTAATCTATGGTCGTGCCTTTTTTATTTACAGGAACATTCAGGGCAACAGTCTCAAAGGAAACATTCCAAAGTGCAAGCTCAGTGGAAAGGCAAGGCATCTTTAAGAAAGGCTCAACCTTTGTATGCAAGTATCAGCTCAGAAGTTCTTTGGTTAGATATTCAAGAATTTGCAATGGTTAAATATAAGGTATCAGCTATTACCTAACCTCAATATATAATATTAACCGGGATATTGAGGTTAGGTTCTTCCTATCCATTTAAAATAAGTCTGAAAGTATGTACATTTTGTTATTTTAACTATTTTTAGTTGAATGAGAGCTTGCCTTGGCACAATAGCAAGGATGTAGGATTATATGTTGTGTGAAAGAGATATACATATTGATCTAACACATGCGAATGAATTTAAATGACATATTCATATCAAATAGTAGAAGCTAAACAACACAAGCGTACCTCTAGCCATTGCAGATCAAACACGAAGCAGCGCAAGCATGAATCCGAAGTCAACTTTGTTTTTCAGACCCTTACTCACTCAAAATAGATGGTATATTTTTCTGAATAGAGAAGTAGGCTTGGTGATACTGTAACGACCCGCCTAGTCACTACGATATCACAACTCTAAACTGCTAGAAATTTCAATTTTTTTATGAAAACTTCGTTAATTTGCTTATGAAAAATGAAAGTAATTTTTTTCTCGATATACATTCACCAAACAACACACCATTACATAAGTAAATGAATATATATATATATATATATATATATATATATATATATATAGGTATAGTAACTCAGTACACATCATTCGCATAATGGAAAATAAATTTGTGATTTACATCCTCAATTCAACAAAAGAATTATGGAACTAGCTATGGAGGAGTTGATTAACAAAACACAACTCTCTCCCAAAATAATCCCAACGTCATCACTTTGGCTCAGCGGCTCCACAAAAAAATCTCACTTCTCGTACTCTACTGCAGTCATTCTGCTCCCACGAACAAGAGTTCGCAATCATCACAGGTACCAACCACACGGTAAAAAAATTGTGAGGGATGAGTTTATTATAAAAGAAATTAATACAAAAATCAAATAACCACAATTAGTAAGAAAACATTAACAAATATCATAAGCTTGCACCAACATTCAGTAGTCCAATACACACTCAACAAATAGTCATCATCCATCCACAATTCCAATTATTCATGTTCAATATGATGCATGCGCCTGACCTCAACTCTCATATGCAATGTGGTATCATCCCCAAGGAAATAGCCTAAGCATGTCCACACGACACTCTCACTTAGGAAAACTAGACAGTAAGTGTCAAGGTCACGCTGTCGTGCACAGGCAACTCCCTCCACTCCCCCCGGTGATCAGCCCTGAGTCTCAAGGGAGTTCTAAACCGAGTGACATGCCCCCTAGTACAAGTATTCCTCCTCATGAGAAACTACAAGTATTTACTGACAAAGTTTATACTATTTCCATGTCATATGAAGTATGAAACATGGGCACCATCAAATGCACTGACCATGGATAATTAAAGATTCTAAGCCATCCTCCTTCAGAAATGCTTAAAACTCTTTAACCACTCTATTTCCCCCACCAGGGACATCCAACAAGGTCACTGCACCCCCCATGAACATACACAACATACAACGTATGAAACATAGGCACCATCAATGCACTGACCGTGGATAATTAAAGATTCTAAGCCATTTCCCTCCAGAAATGCTTAAAACTCTTTAACCACTTCATTTCCCCCACTAGGGACATCCAACAAGGTCACTGCACCCCCCATGAACATACACAACATACAACGTATGAAACATGGGCACCATCAATGCACTGACCGTGGATAATTAAAGATTCTAAGCCATTCCCCTCCAGAAATGCTTAAAACTCTTTAACCACTCTTTTTCCCCCACCAGGGACATCCAACAAGGTCATTGCACCCCCCATGAACATACACAACATACAACGTATGAGACATGGGCACCATCAATGCACTGACCGTGGATAATTAAAGATTCTAAACCATTCTCCTCCAGAAATGCTTAAAACTCTTTAACCACTCTTTTTCCCCCACCAGGGACATCCAACAAGGTCACTGCACCCCCCATGAACATACACAACATACAACGTATGAAACATGGGCACCATCAATGCACTGACCGTGGATAATTAAAGATTCTAAGCCATTCCCCTCCAAAAATGCTTAAAACTCTTTAACCACTCTTTTTCCTCCACCAGGGATATCCAACAAGGTCACGACACCCCCTATGTACATACACATCACACAACGTATGAAACATGGACACCATCAATGCACTGACCGTGGATAATTAAAGATTCTAAGTCATCCCCCTCTAGAGATGCTTAAAACTCTTTAACCACTCTATTTCCCCCACCAGGGACATTCAACAAGGTCAATGCACCCCCCATGTACATACACAACATACATCATCACAGTGTATTTTTAACATCATCAACATTTCATCTCAATATGCTCAACATCAACATCATCTCATCTCAATGACATTATCAACAACAACAACATCATCTCATATTAACATAATCATCAATAACAACATCAACTCATATTGACATAATCATCAATAACAACATCATTTCATATCAATATCATCATAAGCATCAACCTCATCTCATATCAATTAATGTCATCAATAGCAACATCAACAGTAAGTCACATTACGCATATATATACATCTATAGTTAATGTCTGAGATTCACACTCCCCAGGTATTCAGACCACACAAGTCTAATAAATAATAATGTTATTCTTTAATAATAGATACATCACATCTCATTAGTCAAAAATATTGTTTTCTTGAAAACCAGCATGCAACAGGGACAAGCATACATCCCCACAGTTAGTTCCCTGACCCCAACTACGGTATTAAAAACTATAAACTATAATAAACTCCCCTCACCTATTGTGATCTCTCCTTCAGTTCCTATTTGTGTTGCTCAAAGGTCTCTCTCGTTCACGCTCGTCGGTCCAAACGCAAGGTACTATATGCCAAATTGAAGGGAATTAAGTATAAGTTTCAAAAACAAGGTTAATAACCATATCCGGAGTCAAATACCCCTATTAAAACATAAAGGGCTGAGGGGTGTTTTGGATTCTACTAGAAGGAGACATCGTTTTAAAATTCCGATCACGCTAATGTGACTAGGGTTCAGTGAAGGTCACAAAAATAACATCAATGTTATAAAATGATAATTTTTACAATGTCTCATTCTCTAGGTTTTTTCAAAGGAAGTGTAAAAACACCCTATTACAGTACCCAACACACAAGAGACACTAAGAGGAACTCAAACTAACTAGGAGAAGGGCTTAGAAGTCAAGATTACCTTAGAGAAGCTATGAAATGGTGGATTGGGGGAATTTTCTCCACCAAATCCTTGAGGAGGATTATGAGGATTCCGCTCCGATTAAAGTGCTCCTCTTGGTGTCGGGGTTCAGTGGCAAGCAACGGCGGCTTGCGGCGGCCACCGGTGGTCGTGGGTGGTGGAGAAGGAGATGTTAAGGTTTGAGTGGCGTTTTGGAGAAGAGGAGTGAAAAATCGTGTTTTTCAAGCTGAGGAATGTATTTATAATCTACAAATATCACTTAGCGAGCTCGTCTCGCTAAGAAGGAGTCCACTTTTCTCACTCATCATGCAAATTCTCGCTCAGCGCAACTTCCTCTGCACTGTGGCTCGCTCAGCGGGCCAATTCTCGCTCAGCGCAATTCCCTCTCGGGTTGGAATTGCGCTTAGCGTGCCCTTTGCACTTAGCAAGACATAAAAAGTTGTTAATTTCAAAATCCTAACGGTTAGACTGTGGATAGATGTCTTAGGAAGCTCCATAAAAAATTTGAAGACGATCCAACGGTTAACGAATCCGGGATCACGATCTTACTGGAATAGGTTTAGGTAAAATTTAAAATCTCATAATTTCAACTTAGTTCAATAAAACTCCACATATCTCAACATCCACATCAAGAAATTCACACATGACTAATTCAAGTCATACCTCCACTCATTCAAGTCAACCATATAGTCAAATAACATGATAAATATAGTTAAACATCGATTTATAACTAGTAATATTTCAGGGTGTTATAGATATAAAACTAAGAACACCCCATCCTATTTATAGAGTCTGCCCATCATAGAACTCAACCAATTTTGATCAGAACGTGGGTTTGAGGATAAGGACGTGAGTTTTTTATTGAATGTTGCAGAGATAAGGATTGAACGTGGGAGCAAAATGGACCAAATTCAGAAAACAAATTCCCGAAAAAACTACAACGGGAAAAATAGAGGAATGTGGACCCATCCGAAAATTCTATCATTCTCCCACTTGGTCCATTTAACTCAACATCAACCATAACAAGAAACATAATATGTGATTCATAGTGATAGGTCCTCTGATGATGAGTAATATCTTCCATGTACCACAATATATCAAGTTTCTCAACACTAGCTCTCAACTTAATGAATAAACCATATCTTTATTCCTGATCTAAACCGAATGATTTTTATCGAAATAAATAAATATGTGCACAAATCCATATGAGAAAACATCTAACTGAATAAGAGTTTCATTGAAAATAACAAATGTACGTAAAATGAAATTACATCATGGAACCAAGTCTCATTCATACTACATGATCCTTAAAATTCTTTGGTGGCATGCCTTTAGTTAAAGGATCAATAATCATCAACTCAGTGCTGATGTGTTCAATGACCACTTTCTTCACTTTAACACGTTCTCTTATGGCTAAGTACTTGATGTCGATGTGCTTACTTCGACTTCCACTTTTGTTGTTTTTAGCCATAAACACCGCAACAGAGTTGTCACAGTAAAACTTTAATGGCCTGGAAATAGAGTCCACAACTCTAAGGCCAAACATGAAACTCTTCAACCATACACTATGTAAGGTAGCCTCAAAACAGGAAACAAACTCAGCCTCCATAGTGGAAGTAGCAGTTAATGTTTGCTTGGCACTCCTCCAAGATACAACTCCACCGGCTAACATAAAAATATAACCAGATGTTGATTTTTGTGAATCAACGCAACCAGCAAAGTATGAATCAGAGTGGCCAATCACTTCCAAAAAATCAGTCCATCTGTACATGAGCATGTAATCCTTTGTCCCTTGAAGATATCTCATCACTTTCTTTGCAGCTTTCCAGTGGTCAATACCTAGATTACTCTGATATCTTTCCAAAACTCCAACAGAATATGCAATGTCAGGTCTGGTGAAAATCTGAGCATAAATAAGGCTTCCAACAGCAGAAGCATATGGAGTATTCTTCATGTGTTCCCGTTCAAAATCATTTTTCGGGCGCTGACTCAAAACGAGTTTTTCACCCTTCACAATGGGAGCTATATTTGGTCAACAATCTTTCATGTTAAATCTCTCTAAAATTTTGTTAATATAAGTCTTTTGAGACAAACCCAAAATGCCTCGAGATCTTTCCTTATGGATCTTAATGCCAATGACATAAGATGTCTCTCCCATATCCTTTATATCAAAGTTCTTCGAGAGAAATTGTTTCACCTCATATAGCAAACCCTTATCATTAGTTGCAAGCAAAATGTCATCCATGTATAACACAAGAAAGAAAATCTTACTCCCACTGACCTTTTGGTATATACATTGATCCATGATATTCTCTTCAAAGCCAAATGAAGTGATGACATCATGAAACTTTAGATACCATTGGCGGGAGGCTTGTTTCAAGCCATAGATTGATTTATTAAGCTTGCAAACTAAGTGCTCACCTTTAGTAGAGGAGAATCCTTCAAGTTGTTTCATGTAAACCTCTTCCTCTAGATGACCATTAAGGAATGTCGTTTTCACATCCATTTGATGTAACTCAAAGTCAAAATGAGCTACTAATGCCATAATTACTCAAAAGGAATCTTTCTTAGATACAGGAGAAAAAATCTTTGTGTAATCGATTCCTTCTCTTTGAGTGAACCCTTTAGCAACAAGTCTTGCCTAATGTCTCTCAATGTTGCCTTGTGAGTCTTTATTGGTTTTAAAAACCCATCTACATCCGATGGCTTTTACACCACTAGGCAACTGTATAAGATCCCAGACTTGGTTAAATGCCATAGAATCCATCTCATCTTTCATGGCATTGTACCACAAGTTTGATTCTTTAGAACTCATGGCTTCTGAAAACATTTCAGGATCATTTGCAGCTCCAATGTTGTAGTCCGATTCTTGCAGATACACTACATAATCACTAGGAATCACTGACCTTTTGACTCTAGTAGATCTTCTTAATGTTACCTCATCATTTTCTTGAGGAACTTGTTGCTCAACCGATTGTTCAATAGGTTGTTCAACATTATCTTGATATTCCTCATCAATAACTTGATCTGTATGATTGTTTCCAATAATTTATGGATTTTCAATCATTGGTTGTCTAACACCCGTTTGTACTTGAAGGGTGTGAATGAGAATCAATTTGTCACTTAAGCTAAAGGGTTAAGCTTCATAGTGATCCTTTTCAAAAATAATGTCCTAAAATTGATCACTCCCACTAATCAAGTCATTCTCAAGAAATTTTGTGTTTCTTGATTCCATAATCCTAGTGCTATGTGATGGACAATAGAATCTATACCTTTTGGACTTTTCAGCATATCCAATGAAATATCCACTAATAGTCCTTGGGTCTAGTTTGTTCTCTTGTGGGTTATAAATTCTCACTTCAGATGGGCATCCCCAAACACGTATATGTCACAAACTCGGTTTCCAACCTTTGAATAACTCAAAAGGTGTCTTTAAGACAACCTTGGTTGGAACTCGGTTTAATATATACACAGCCATCTTTAATGCTTCAATCCACAAGAATTGAGGAACTTTTCTATTACTTCTCATACTTCTTACCATGTCAATTAAAGTTCGGTTTCTTCTTTCTGCCACACTATTTTGATCCGGAGAACCAAGCATAGTGTACTGGGCAACAATCCCATGTTCCTGAAGAAACTTCGCAAACAGACCAGGTGCTTGTCCATTCTCTGTGTATCTACCATAGTACTCTCCACCTCGATCAGATCTCACGATCTTAATTTGCTTTTCACACTGTTTCTCGATTTCAGCCTTAAAAACTTTAAAGGCATCCAAAGCTTCATCCTTAGTACGAAGTAAGTAGAGATACATATATCATGAATAATCATCTATAAAGGTAATAAAGTATTTTGGACTACTTGTATCCATATCTGGACAACAAATATTTGTATGTTTGATTTCTAATAGGTTTGAACTCCTCTTAATGCAATCCACACAAGTCTCAAAATCAACAAAATCCAAAGTACTATACTCCTTCATTTACCAATCTCTTAATTCTCTCGATAGAGATGTGTCCTAATCTACGGTGCCACACCATAGAGGATTCCTCATTCACAACACATTGTTTAACCCCAGTGGCAACCTGCATAGAATTATAAGCAGCATCATTTTGCAATTCAATATAGTAAAGACCATCGAGTAATGCATTGGAACTAATAATTCTAGATTTCTTAATTAAACTAAAACCAGAATCTGAAAAATTAAAAGAAAAACCCAATGGTGCAAGTCTCCATACAGAAATCAAATTCTTAGAAAAACTTGGAACATAAAAAGTCTTTTCTAAATGTAAAATGAAACCACTGCTTAAAACCAAATTGCATGTCCCAATGGACTCCACATGTGAGCTCATCTTGCCTCCTGAATAGATGTGTTGCTCACTTCCCACTGGCCTCCTTAGGTTTTCCATACCCTGCAAGGTATTAGAAACATGGATTGTAGAACTAGAATCAATCCACCATGTGTTATGATTAATACTAACCATATTAGATTCATAACAAACAAAAGCAAATGGAGTACCTTTCTTGTCCGTCCAGCTCTTAATCTTTAAGCAGTTTTTCTTCATGTGTCCTTTCTTCTTGCATAAGAAACACTTGGACTCTTTCTTTATGACTGGTTAAGCAGGAATCTTGCCCTTGTTTTTGGGTTGATCCCCTTTCTTCTTTCCATGAACGGTTAAGTTCACCCTTTCGCCCTCTTGCATAATTAACCTTTCCTCTTCTCGAACACACATGGTCATCAACTCATTAATTGACCATTTTTCTTTATGTGTGTTATAAGAGATTTTGAAGGGAGCATATTGCAAGGGCAGAGTACACAAAATATAGTGTACTAGGAAAGAATCAGACATGGTAACCTCCAAGGCTTTTAGTTGAGCCACTATATCCCTCATGCTCATGATGTGATCATGTACACCCCTTATCCCTTTGAGCTTTAAGGATGAGAACTACATTATAAGGGTTCTGACAAGGGCCTTATCAGATGTAATAAACTAATCATCAATGGCCTTCAAAAGATCCTTGACCTTTTCATGCTGATCGATGGAACTACGGATACTAGTAAATATATTAATCTTTATGAACATTACGGACAGACGATTAGATCTCTCCCACTTTTCATAAAGATCGACAGCATCTGGAGTGCTAGTTTCAGTAATGCCTGGCGGTTCGTCTTTCCTAATAGCATAGTCAATATCCATCCAGACTAAATGAAGGAGAATTATCTCCCTCCAAACCTTATAATTATCCCCTTTCAATTCGGGAATATCACACTTAATATCAGACATGTTTGTAGATTGATTAACTGCAAAGTTCAAGAATACATTCTCATTATTCATAATTTGAGACTCGATAAATTGTCATGTTTACCAATGTAAAATATGTATTAGTTTATGAACCTAGTGACATACAACTTGCCTGTGGGCCAAAGTCCTACTCAATTAGATTCATACTTATGATAGAACTATCAAATTATGTTCCTTTTTCTCAATTTCTGTGGGTAAATTTAGAAATATAACCTAATATTTTATCCTAATTAATCATACAAATGTAACAAAATTCCTATGGGTATATTTTATCACATTAAATATGATTAATCACAACCAATGTTTTTTAAATGTGATTTTTACACTTAATATATAAACCTAATCAATTAAAGATGTTGTGACTATTCTCTAATTAATTAAATCATATTAATCACCTAACATTAATTCTTAATAAAGAGCTGCTTAGTATTCTAAATAATGTAAATAAATTGAATAGCATTGCATAAAAATATTCAAGATAACTTTGCATGTATAAAATCATTAAATCACACACAAAACTTCAAAAGTAAATAAATAATATATGCATACGATTATCCAATAGTTGAAACCATATAAGCTCTTAACCATTAAATTTAATATGCATAAATTATTTAGCTTAATATTGCATGCTTAAACAACAAAATAAACATACGATTAATCTTAATAAATAATTCAAACACACTAAAAGGCACTTAATAACTCATTTAAATCATATTGATTAATAGATAAATAATAAATTAATATGTTTTTTCCTACAGGTGAAGAGATGGCCTTATTACATGTGTATATATATATATATATATATATATATATATATATATATATATATATATATATATATATATATAAGTTTCAATATACACTTTCAAACTTTAGGGACGGGTTTCCCGTGATATCAAGGGCCATTGGGCTTCAATAGAATAAGATGGGTTCATGACTTATTAAAACGTGTGATGTCATTGTGGGCCAAAAGTAGCAGCAAAAAGGAAAACCCAAAGGTTTCCAGCCATATTCAACACGAAAAAAATAATACTTTAAATCACAAAAGGCTCATCAATTTCTTTCAGATTTCTCATATTAGCTTGAATTAAAAGCCATCAAAACGAAATACCCATATTGAATAGAACAACATTACTAACATATAGTTCCAAAACAAAAGCAAGGCAGAGCCATACATCGCTCTGATACCAAATGAAAGAGATATACATACTAATCTAAACACTCGAATGAATTTAAATGACATATTCAGATCAAACAGCGGAAGCTAAACAACACAAGCATACCTCCAGCCATTGCAGATCAAACACGAAGCAGCGCAAGCACGAACCCGAAGTCAACTTTGTTTTTCCAGACCCTTACTCACTCAAAATAAATGGCGTATTTTTCTTAATAGAGAAGTAGGCTTGGTGATACAAAACTGAGAGCACCCCATCTTATTTATAGAATCTACCCATCACAGAGCTCAACTAATTTTGATCAAAACGTGAGTTTGAGGATAGGGTCGTGAATTTGTTACGAAACATTGCAGAGATAAGGATTGAACGTGGGAGGAAAATGAACCACATTCAAAAAACAAATTCCCGAAAAAACCACAACGGGAAAAACAGAGGAACGTGGACCCATCCAAAAATTTCATCATTGTGACCTAGAGGTCCGCGAAACAACCTCTATTCCAAGGTCTAATATTTTGTTCTAAAAGATATATGGCAACAATCTTTTCAGTTATGTTCTTTTATAGGAGAACAAATATAACATTATTCTTAATAAAATTGCTATTGGAATGAAATCACCGCCATTTATTTAAACAGAATATATAAGACTTAAATTTAACTAGGCAGAAAAAAAATTAATTCTTAGATATGAAAATTGAATTCTTTAATTAGTTCCTGTAGTTCAGAAAATTAGAAAGATGTTAATTAAAGAAGAAGAAAAAAACTTATATCTCTAAAAAGTGGCAAAGTTTGTAGCAACTAAGCCATCATTACTTAAATAATTAATATTATTTGAAAAAAGAAATCAACATATCATAATCACTTTTTTCATGAGGCTCATGCTTTGTTTTTTCATGAGGCATAAAAAATATTTAATTCTCACATATGAAAATTGAATCCTTTAGTTAGTTCCTATAATTCAGAAAATTAGAAGGATGTTAATTAAAGAAGAAGAAGAAAACTTATATCTGTAAAAAGTGGAAAAATTTGTAGCAACTAAGCCATCATTGCTTAAATAATAATAATTATTTTTTAAAAAATCAACATATCATAATCACTTTTTTCACGAGGCTCATGCTTGTTTTTTGTACTGCCTGGATACTTGTATGCATTGGTTATGTTTTCAATTTGTAGGTTTGGGTTAATTATTAAAATAGATAACATATTAAAAAAATGCAAAAAGAACATTGGTTCGGAAAGAAGCAATATTGATCGATGTTATTTTTTGTTTTTTTTGTATATTTCTTAATATATGACATCAATTTTCATAAAAATTGATCTTGTATAGTGTATGTTAACATCGATTTTTTGAAAATCAATGTTAGCATTGATAATGTTAATGTTGGTAGTTTTAACATCGATCAAAAATCAATGTTAAAAATTAAAAAAATCGGTTAAAAATCTATTTTTCTAATAGTGGAGATATGATTTTGTTATTTCTAATCAAACTAATTGATGAAAAACATTAATAATAGTAGCAAATAATATTTTCCATGATATTTTTCAATCTTCTCTACATCAAAATAAGAGTTTGAATTTCATAAATAATATATTTACCAGATTTTGAATTCCATAAAAAATATATTTAGCATGTGCATTTTTCATTTCTAAAAGAACAAAAAGTTTAAAATTCTTAGACAATTAATTCAAGACTGATCATTCAAGCGTTCTCGACACAACCAACAATTGAACTTTCGTAAGTTTGTTTTCTGACATATTATTGTTCAATACTAAATTTGCATAGTTTTATTCAGTGAACAAGTAGAATTAGTTTTGTTTTTAGCCAGTAGTAATATCGTGATTTTATTTAATTGCAATAGTTTTTTTTTCAACGACGTAGTCAATATTATTCAATGAATTGGTACACGTGAACCATATATAGTCAATTAGAATTGAGAGAAATATGGTGTTCATATGATCATTACATGCACTAAGTCTTAAAAGAGGAGTAGGGGACTCTCGTTTATAGGAAGTTGGTGTTCTGGAGTATTGGGCAAAGCTTTTGCTTCGATCTTTACATGGGTTACGTGGTTTATAGGGGGTTGGTAACTCCTTACACTAGGTTTGAGTTTATTAATAATTTTAGCTTTTTGAAAGAAAAAAATAGAGTTGATTTTCACCTATCCATATCTAATGTTTTTCTTGGGTAGTGGACTATTTTATATGATCATATCTCGTGACTTACTAATTAAAATTTTTAAATTTTATAATTAAATCAATTTCAATCTTTAGATTATTTAAATTGAGTGACTGAAATTTAGTATAAAAATAAAAATCAAATTATATTAATATAACTTTGATGATTATTATATTATTTTTTAACTCTCATATATATATATATATATATATAAAATGTTTTAAAAGAAAACTCTCTTTATAATAAGAAATGAGAATTTTTATTAATAGCTCTTAGATTATAATTTTAAAAAACCAACCGCTCAGATTAAAACTCATCTAAAACCGCCTTTGTATATTTCTCTTCCTATTCAGATTTTCGTATACGTTTTCTTCCTCAGAGGCTCACGCCCACCGACGCTGCCAAAGCAATTCTTCACCTGTACTGTTGTATAATTCTGCGACATAAACACGATGCATTTATTTGTTCACCATGATCACGAACACGATCACACGTCAGGGAATATGGATTAGCCAATCAAAAAGGCCTAATTTCAAATTCCCATTAGCTTAACAAAGGAAAGGAAAAGAAAACAAAAATCTCTATTATTTGACACATTTACAATTTAAAAAAAAAAAAACTTGAATTTTGGGTATTTTTATTGAGTTCCCCGATTTCACAAGACAAATTCGAATCAAAAAATAGAGTTCATTTATTCTGCAAACCAGACTAACCTAATCGTCTAAACTTACAGACTTCGTGGGATGAGCCTTAAACGAATTAGGTCATACCTAAGTCTATTAGTATAATAGAGATGCAAACTTAAACAAGCCAAAACAATATTTGTGTGTTTTTTTTTTGTTTATTTAACCGGAAAAAGAACAATATATTCATTTTAATCATTACACGTTGTCAGTTTAAAATTTAGATTATTAATTTGTAATCAAATGATAATATAAAATAATTATTTTACACTCCAAATACATAATTTAGAAAGTTTTTGTTTCATGGAATCTTGATGGATGTCTAAAAATATATATTCTTATATTTGTTATAATTTTTAAAAATATTTTTGAGTATTATTGATTTATGTGAATGTTATAATTTTTTTTATCATGCTTTGTATTTATATTCCTGCGAAGAGAGAATGAAAAAGTGATATAATTTTATTTAAATTATTTTAAATTTTAAAAACTATTCTAAAAATATTAAAATATAATTAAACATAATTTTTAAAAATATCCAAAAATAATATATTTCTATATTATATTCCTGAAAATAACATTTACAAGAACAAAAGAAAATTCCTTTAAACAAACATTTCTTTTATTTTTCTATTATTTTCGTGTAAAATCCACCGTAGTCAGATAAAAACTTCCGGAACGCGGAAAGTATTGCATATAATGTTTGACCCAACATTTTATGCTGCTGGACGCGGTAAGAGAACGTGGTCGCGAAAGGTTCATCTTCTTCCGTAAGGTCAAACGCAAAATATAAACACCGGTCCTTTTGTTGGGGCGGCCACTTTTGTATTCCATATAGAGCACAGAGAATCTCATTTCTTAGAAATAACGCAGAGTAGGCCCCCACTCAATGCCACACTCCATTTCACACACAAATAAAAATTAATTTTCTTTTACAAATATTATTAATTATTAGGAAAAAACAGACACTTGGTAACTACCTATCTTTTCATGTTTTTATCAGATTTGTAAAAATAATTATAAAAATAAAATAATAATTTATAAATGTAATTACAGAAATAAAATAGCATAAAAATATGTACACTAGTAATTCATCTTCTTGACTATTTCTTATATTTAGTTATAGATGTAAAAAAATGTATTCCGCGTAAATAAATAAATAAATTAAATTAAATCCTGCAACGCATTCTCTCTTCACTTAAGTCCGATTAATTTACTTAAAAAATTAATTTAATAAATAATAAATTTCTACAATTTATTACCATGAATTGTACAGTTAAATTACTACTTAATTTCATATTCAAATCCTTAAGGAATAAATTGAGTTAAATTTAAATAAATATGGTAAAGACACAGTCTCTTTTCAAAGGTGTAGTTAAGTTAACCTCATTTCTGGCTGGCTTCCTGGTGGACCCTTGCAGGATACCCTCAATGACGAGTCATTCTTGGAACCAATAAATAATAAATAAATAATTACATAGAATAATAACAATAATTAATTATTAATTAATTAATTATAGAAGAATAACCCAAACCCAATCAATCACAGAGAAGAAGATCGATTCCGAAGCCCCACATACCATTTGTTATTCATATAAAAACTCGTTTTCCTTCTCCATTTCTCGTCGCACCTTTTCCTCTTCTCTCTCTCTTTCTCTCTTTCTAGTTCGTGTTCTTCGTCGCAAATCCGAAGTAGGATCTCTCTTGTTTTTTCTCTAGGTATGCAAATATTTGTTTATTTATTTATTTATTATAGGATTATTTCTTAGCCTACGCGTGTTTTGGATCTGTTCGTGTTTTGCGTTTTGATCTGAGCCGAGTTGTGGTTTCGATCTGTTGTTAGGTTTTTCGCGATGGCGTCGAAGCGAATTTTGAAGGAGCTTAAGGATTTGCAGAAGGATCCTCCAACATCTTGCAGTGCCGGTATATTTTTATTTTTTTGTTTTGATATTCTTTTCCTATTTTATTGTTGAGAATTTGGTTGTGTTTGTTTAAACAATTTGGATTTAAATTTTGGTAAGGAAGAAGCTGCGCGATTCTGATTTTCTAGCAGTAATATTTGTATATTGTAAAATAAAATTCCTGTTTAGAATTTTGTTTCTTAGGTTTTTTGTTGAGATTTATTTCAATCGGTTGTAGCGGATGTCGTTTGATATAGGTCTTGGTGCCGTTTGTAGATTAGAACAGTGTGTTTGATTCTGTGTTGTAGTGATTTCAGGAGGCTTGCCTGAGCTGCAAATTCTTTGAGGCTTGATGAAGCTGAAGGAGAAATAATTGTTTTTTTTGTAGAGTATTGAATTAATTTTTGCCATGGACAAAAAAATGTTTAGGGGAATGTACAATTCTAAGCATATATTGTTTCATATATTTTAAGGTGGGAATAGGATACATAGTCCCCAACATCTCCCTATGCAAGTGTATTCATGATTCAGCGTTTTGTTTCCTGGATCATGCATCTGTTGGCGGCTCTGTCTGTTTTATGACAAGATTATGCAATAAAAGAAGTTAGAACTGCTGTAGTTGTAAATTTACACACTATTGATGGAGTGTGGTCCAAACCTTTATATGTGATGGTGGGTATTTTAAGGACAAAACTTGGTCATGTTCCTTGTATTTTTGTCATTAAGTTCTCAAATCAAATAATGACTAGAGGATTTTACTTTCCAACATTATATGTTTTGGAGGGAAAGGGAAGAGAGGGTAAAGTTTTCATTTTGAATAAATATTCTTTAATTTAATAATTATCATAAAATAAAAGAAATAAAATTATTTTAATATTGTCGTATTTAAGAGCAATTTAGTGCTAAACAGGCAAAAGATTAATAGTACTGTTCTAGTGTTTGGATGATAAAAGTTGCATAAAACTGTTAGAAATTAATATTTTCACCTATTTATTTCTCAAAAGTGACAATTTACTAATTAACATGATGGGGCATTATGTAGCACTATCATTTTAGGAATTTATGCACTCTATTAAATGTCTGCATTTATAAAAGATAAGTTGTGCATACGTCATGCTTTGTTGTTCGTTTCAAAACATTGCAGGTCCTGTTCATGAAGATATGTTTCATTGGCAAGCTACAATTATGGGTCCTCCAGACAGTCCCTATGCTGGAGGTGTTTTCCTAGTGACTATTCATTTCCCTCCAGATTATCCCTTTAAGCCACCCAAGGTCTGTATATTGATAAGGTGTCTATTTATGTAGTGATAAATATCTTCATTTCTTTATAAGTTTATTTTAAATAATGCTGTAGTGCATTTTCCCTTTATTTTGTTGGAATTGATTAATTGATTTTGTCTTTTAAAACTCATTTCTGGGAAATGATAAAAAAAATTTATGCATGATCTTTTTCTCTATGAAAAAAAAGGTTTAGTACTACAAGTGTGTGGTTCTATTGAAAAATTTTGTTAGGACCGAAATCCTTTTGTATATCTGAACATGTATATGTAGTATGCTGTCATGAGCGCTATATAACTCCCGACTGTTCTCGGGTGTGTACTTATGTATGGTGATGGATCTTTCAGGTTGCATTCAGGACGAAGGTGTTCCACCCAAATATAAATAGCAATGGAAGCATTTGCCTTGATATATTGAAGGAGCAGTGGAGCCCTGCTCTAACCATTTCCAAGGTTTGTTCATTTATCAGATAGTTAGAAAGGCCTTTGTTTCTTAAAATATTATTATTCTTTAAGTGCCATCTATCTCTGAAGGTTGAACTAGGATGTAGCAGTTCCTTAGACTCTGTCAAATGGTATTTTACCCAGCATTGTATTCATCACCATGACTAGTCATTGATATTAAACTTGGTCAAAAAACTTTGTTGAAAGGCCTTTGTTTCTTAAAATATTATTATTCTTTAAGTGCCATCTATCTCCGAAGTTTGAACTAAGATCTAGCAGTTCCTTAGACTCTGTCAAATGGTATTTTACCGAACATTGTATTCATCACCATGACTAGTCATTGATATTAAACTTGGTCATCAAACTTTGTTGAATTACATGATTAGTTCAACTAATTAGTCACTTCTTGAAATGGTTGACTGGATAAATAAAGATATGACATGAGTCCATACTTTTAAGATTTAAAAGGCTATAACACAAGTTTGTATGATATTAATCTAACCATGATAGAATTAGTGATAGTTAAATATAATTTTTTAATATTAATTAATAAATTTAACAGATATTAATATATCTCTTAAAAAAATAATAGATATTAATATACTGAAAGTATTATAATGTTATCTAGTTTAATCAATAACATTATTTAAGTGATTTGTAAAATTTAGCAGCCTGAAAAAAATTGAATTTAAACGAAATAGGTAACACCATAACCAACAATTGAGGTGACATGGTGATCAAGCTGGACTTGTTGGATGACCTGATTTCAGATTCTGAGTTTGACTCTTTATGAGATTAGTCAGATCACCTTTGATTCAAACCGATTGAACTGAGGCTGCCCTTGTTTGACTGCTTTTAATCGAATTCAACATAACAGCTAGAATATGTTGACTTCTGGCAGGTAACCTGGTGCTTGGACAAACTGGCTCAATCGGTCTGTCCAGTGCAGGCTTCCCAACACTAGTATTAGTCTATATATGATGTTCTTGTGTCTTGAAGTTTGAATGTCATCCATTGATCCATATAAAGCTTGGTTGTTTTCATTGTTGAAGTTATGCTGGCTGATTTGCATGAAGTTTGTATTGATGTGATCAGTTTTGAACTGATCCCATGCAGGGGGTTTAGCTGAGTCCAAAATTTCTTCTTTAAACTATGTACTTTGACATCATTGTTTACTTTGTTTATATGTATTTGGCATCTTTAGGTGTTGCTCTCAATTTGTTCCCTGTTGACGGACCCAAATCCTGATGATCCTTTGGTCCCCGAAATTGCACACATGTACAAGACAGACAGGAACAAGTACGAGTCAACTGCAAGAAGCTGGACCCAGAAATATGCCATGGGCTAATTGACATAGAGAAGAGAGCGATTTTTACTTTCAGTGTTTAGGCCAAACAGCCTTGTATGAATATTTGTGGTCTTCGATTAAGGCCCCTCCAGTTGAAGATGAATGGGGAAATATTTCTTCTGTTGTCTGTATTGCAGAATGCAAACGCTACTTTTAAAACAGTGAAATGTAAGCCCAATTAAAAAGTTTAAAATTTTAACCTTGTATTGACAGTATTGTCGAATATTTAGAGAATGATTGGTTTGCTCTGTTATTCTGTTTTAGTTAATAATTGTGATTTGTGAAGTACCCATCTCGATCTTGTATTAAGATTTTATAAATGAAATTCGTAAAACAGCCATTTTATTCAGCTTTTCTTGACAAAATCTTGAAAATAAAATGGAAATGAAGTAGTATTATTGTTATAGAGTATATAATTCAAATGGAAGACAGAAATTATAATCTCACCTTCGTTAAATATGGATTTATTTCTTTTGAAGAGAGGATTGAAGAGTAAGCAGAAATCTATTTCATCACTCGTCTGGTTCATGTGGGGTTGATTTGCACAATTCCTGTTTGTTCTCTAGGTGATTTGGATTGGTGCGGTTGTCAGTTTCTATTGAAGAAACTGAAGCTTCCTTTGGTGTTGGATAGCTATACAGCCCCAAGTCTTGACTGGTTACATGAGTCAATGGTATCTGCTCCACCCTTCCAAATTTTGGTTCGAATGCCCGGATGATACTTAGGATGTGAACCCAACAATTATTACCTTAATTCCCAAGGTGGATGTTGTCAGTATCCTCACATTCTTAAGGTCATCACACCAATAGCTGAACCATATGATAAAATAAAATGGCCTTCGTGACATATTGTAATTCTTCAGTGTCTCTTACGGTTTCAGAAATAGATTTACACCAAGAGGAACCTTTATCTCTCCGTGTTATGTACTGAGCATATGGTATGCTATAGCGCTAGAGGTGAATGGAATCGCATCTCTCTAGACTAAGGTGGCCCTTTGGTTTCTCATATTTTCTTTGCCAATGACTTGGTGCTGTTGGGGTAAGCTTAATTCCACTCATCAAGCACAAACTTTTTTCATGGTTTTTGATCAGTATTGTGTTGCCTTTGGCAAGCAGATTAACAATGAGAAATCCTTGATTTTTTTTTTCTCGAAAATCACATATGTTGTCTTGACTAATGAGAGATCAGTTCTAGTCTGAACCAGTGATTAATGATTTTGGTAGCTATCTAGGGACCAATTATCTACAGAAGGAAATATAGAAGGTCTTATGCTCATTTGGTTTTAAAAAGCTAAGAAAAAGCTTGTTAGTTGGAAGATGAATAGCTAATCTATTGCAAGAAGACTTACTTTGGCTAATTACGTCAGGCAAACTTCAATCATGCTTATTGAAGTCTGTAGGGATTGAGAAAGCTTGCAGGGAAGGTATCTTATCTGGGTCTCTACTCAAGATTGAAGGAAAGGAGTTGTGAAGGTTTGGAGGAACGTAATTGATCGTATTTCACGGTTGGTTGTGGGCACTATATTGGGTTTTGGAAGGAACCCTTTTATAGTTTTATTCCTAGTTTGGGACCTCTAGATCAACATGCTTGTAGTAATAATAATGTTCCCTTATAGCAGGAGAACGTGAATGTTTCTCTGCTAATTATGGTGTGTGGCGTTGGGAAGTCCTCCAAACCAAAGGCTTCTTACCAATCATGCACCGATGCACGTATGCACTTGGAAGCTGGAAAAGCTCCTACTGATTCTGCAAATGATGATCGTCCCGTGAAGAAGTATTCTTTATAGTTGTTGAAAGTGTTATGTACTTTAAGGATTAAAAACTAAAAAAATAATTTTATAACAATGAAAAATAATAAATAATAAATTACAAAGATAAAAAAATGTATTTAAATCTATTTTTTTAATATTAATCTACTAAAATGGCATGTAGATACATTGTTGATTGTTACTTCTAGTGGCCTCCAAGGGTACAATTTGGGTGTTGCTAGGTGCACCGAGCAGTATTGTTGGTGCACCTAGCAATTATATGAATTGGCCATATTACCCTTATAGTCAAATATATTAAAAAAAGCTTTTTTGGACGTTTGATATTCTTTCGCCTTCATTTCTTTTCTTCTTTTCTTCTTTTCTTCCGAGTTCGCTTTTCTTCTCCTGCGCACCCAACATCTTCTTCCTTCTGCCATTTTCGCTCGTTGGTGAAGCTTTTTGGTGCATTTGTTGTGTTTGCTCAAGGTTAGTGCTTTGTATCTCCCCTCACCTTTTATCTGCTAGTATAATGTAGTTTAGGGTGGTTTTAGGGTAGAAGACTTATGGGTTTTTGGTCTGAGAAAGCGTGGTTTGGTCTGAGAAAGCGTGGGAGAGAGAAAGGTAGGAGACGAAGAGGTTATTCGCATACGAAAGAACGTTCTTTCGTATGAAGCAATCCTTCGTACGGAAGATCATTCTTCCTTATGTTCATACGGAAGAAGGTTGTTCCATAAGAACATACGGAAATGTTCTTCCGTATGAAGGATTTTTATGTTACGGAAGAACCTTCTTTTGTAAGTTCATACGGAACAACCTTATTACGTATGTTCTTACGGAAGAAGGTTGTTTCGTATGGAATTACAGAAGAACTTTGTTCCGTAACACAAAAATTCTTCATACGGAAGAACATTTTCGTATGTTCTTATGGAAGAACCTTGTTCCGTATGAACATACGGAGATGTTCATACGGAAATGTTCTTCCGTATGAAGGGTTTTTATGTTATGGAAGAACCTTCTTCCGAATGTGATACAAAATCTGAATTTTTAATTTTTTGTTTGAAATTTGATTTTTGAATTGCTATGGTTGTGCATATCTTGCATGAAATACATTTTTCACATGCTATGTTTGAATATATGAAATACACTGTCACTTCTTAAGTGCAACCCTTGCCTTGTATATAATCATATAGACCAAAAATACCAAAAATTTGTATATAACCCTTGCTTTCTATATCCTTGAAAATAACAATGTCATATTTGTAACCCATATGACATATAGGCTTCTCAATCTGCGAGAGTAGACTTATCCTTTGCAGACCCTTCCAATGCCATATAGAGTCAAAGAAAGGAATATTATGGGAATTATTCAAACAAACCAACTCATTGTACGTAGATCTCACAGTGAAAATACCATCAGTCATGCCTTATTCAAACAAATGGAATGACAAAGTTCATGGGGAAGAAATTGAAACATGAGATTCAAATTCCAATGTCCATCCTAACTGACAAAATCCCTAACACTCATATTCAAAATCCCTATCCCCATCTTCATCATTAAGGTAGACTTAACATTTGTAGTCGCTTTCAAACCCAATCCACCCCAAGCTTTAGGCTTGCAAATATTCTCCCAGGCAACTGTATGAACTTGTCTCTGATTCTCATTATCTCCCCAAATGAAAGCTCTACACTTTTGATCAACTTCATCACATTGATGTAGGCAAGCATGACATCGATCAACTTCATCTCTGATTGTCATCATCTCTGACTATCTCCCTTACCTTGTCTAATGTAGTGATTGGGCGAAGCCTATTATGACTATCTCCCTTAGTTCTTTAATAGTTTAGTTGTTTGTCTCTAAATTTTCAAAAGCAAAATTAAGAACAATTTCTCCTGAAACCAACATACACAAAATTGCATGACATACCTATTTGTGTTGCATTAGGTAGAAAATTTTAAACCAAATGAGTACTGAGAAACCTTATTTACCAATTATATGAATACTTAATTTGACAAAAAAACTACATTGTTCTTCATGATTTTTCAGATCATGGTTAGAACAAGAGGTCTAGCACGTGCTTTAGGTAGTGGTACAGGTAGAGGCACGGTTCGGGATGAGCATGATGTTGATGTTCCCTGGCGTCGTAGGCCTACTGCTTCTGCCCATAGGCAACGAGTTCAAGTTACTGTCGCTGAGGATGTTCCTCCTCAGGTGACTGAGGATCTTGATGATCTGGTGACTGAGGGTGTTGTTGATATGACCGAGGATGTCCATGATGTGGAGGAGGACGTAGATGCTGCGGACGTAGCTACAGATGGTGCTGAGGAGTCACCTGTTGATCATGGATAGGGATTCCCTGGTGGGCCACGTGACCCATCGGTCCTGACATCGTTTGTTGACCATGTGGCGTACAATATTTGGACTGGCCAAGTAACTTTATTTTTTATTTTTTGTTCTCTTGTTTGTGATAATGAATGTTAACTTTTATGTTGTGTTATTCAACTCAGGAACGACCTGAGTTGAAGCTGGTCTCCCACGGTAGGAAAGTTGATAAAATTGGGAGTCCAGCGCCTGAGATTGAAGGCCTTGTTGCCGGCACCGGATTAAGTCCATTGATCGGATGTTCTGTGGTCATCGGCGATCCTGGACTGATATCCGCATTTACGGAGAGGTGGCATAGGGAGACCAACACCTTCCACCTTCCAGTGGGAGAGTTGACTATCACACTGGACGATGTGGCGTGTCTCCTCCATCTTCCTATCACAGGGGCATTACACAGGTTTGAGCCTCAGGTCGTGGACGAGGTCGTGTTGCTGTTGACCGAGCTTTTAGAGGTATCTAGCCAGGAGGCTCGAGCTGAGACCGTACGTGCTCATGGGGGCTTATGTGCGACTATCATGGCTCCGTGACATGTATGAGAGTAGATGCCAGGCCTGACGTTGGATTGTAGCGACACGTGCTTACCTTCTCCACCTAGTGGGTTGTACTCTTTTTGCTAGTAAGAGTTCAACCTATGTTCATGTGGTGCATCTGGGGGCTTTTCGAGACCTGGGTCAGTCTGGGGGCTATGCATGGGGAGTTGCCGTCCTGGTTCACATGTATGACCAGTTGATTGAAGCTTCGCAGACCCCCACACGACAAATGGGTGGATACTTGACGCTATTACAGGTAAATTTTAAAGTTCGTAAACTGGTTTAAGTTGAAAAATGAATTTTAAAGGTTTTTTTTATCTTATGTTCACTTTATTTGTGTAGTGTTGGATATATGAGTATTTTGGCAGTGTTCATCAGTGCGTGACTGATGATGCGTACGCTGAGACTACCCCACGTGCCTCGAGGTGGCTTATGATGAAGGCACACATGAAGGGGATCAAGGGAGCACCGTACAGGGCACGTTTGGACGCTCTGACGATCACAAATGTTTCCTGGTTGCCCTACAGTGACCACCAGGCAGTTAGGGGCTTCGACCTGATTTCATGCTATTAGGGGCAGCTCAGATGAGGTCATGTTGTGGTCAACATCCGACCAGAGCGGGTGGTCCGACAGTTCGGGTACATCCAGACCATCCCTCTGCCGCTGATAACTGCTCTATTGTCGTATGACGAGATAGACGACTGGTGGATGCATTTTGGGGACCATTTAGCACCGACAGGTGAGATCTGTGTTATCCCCGGGCAGGTATTAGTGGACTACATGGACTGGTTTTTCCAAATCTCTCACCGGTTCATCACACCGACCCAGGAACGCGATCAGTCGAGACAGCCAGTTGCCCCAAATGTGATCGAGCCACATGTGCCGGAGGTTGCAGTCGCAGATGATCTCCCCAGACATTCAGTGGTATTTTAATTTGGTTTAGTGTTTTTTAATTTATTCTTTATTTGATATTTTGTTATAACTGTGTTTTTATGATTGTCACAGGTTTCTTGTGAAGGATGCGAAGCAATCGCAGAAAGGTTGGAGCGTGTGCTCAACCTTAGGATGGTGACTGCAGGAACTGAGTTACATGACATCATGGAAGATTGCCTGTGGCTCGCTAAGGGAGAGGCCATTGCTGGAAGTCTTAGGACGTGACGTAGACAGCGCATAGATTAGCTTTTGATATGATGTGTATTATTTTTGTGTTTCATAACATTATTGTTATTTCTACACTATTTTGGTAATACATATTTTGTTAATTATTTGTTTCATTATTTAATTTTTTGTGTAGTGTTTATGACTTACATAATCAATTGGTGAAAATAAAATCTAATTATGCCTAGAACTAAAAAGCACAAAATAAAAAAAAGGATTTGGACCGTAAAAAATATGGCTAAGTACCCCTGTTCGGTGTATTTTTAAAATTAGGTGCGAGTCACGCAAGACATTCGAGGGACCCTATTTCTCATGTTTGCACGTCAAGGAACGCAAAAAAAATAATATTGTGAACCGGTTCCATCGAATAGGACCTGAAATACAAGCACAAAATTCAAAAAAAGTAGGATCTGGACCCTTGAAAGTATGCCCAAGTACCCATGTTTGGCGTTATTTTAAAATAATGTGCGAGTCGTGCAAGACATTCGAGGGACCCTATTTCTTATGTTTGCACGTTAAGGAACTAAAAAAAAATAATATCGTGAACCGGTTCCATCAAATAGAATCTGAAAAAAAAGCACAAAAATAAAAAAAAAGTAGGATCTGGACCCTTGAAAGTATGCCCAAGTACCCATGTTCGGCGTTATTTTAAAATAATGTGCGAGTCGCGCAAGACATTCGAGGGACCCTATTTCTCATGTTTGCACGTCAAGGAACGCAAAAAAAAATAATATCGTGAACCGGTTCCATCAAATAGGACCTGAAAAACAACCACAATTCAAAAAAAGTAGGATCTAGACCCTTGAAAGTATGCCCAAATACCCATGTTCGGTGTTATTTTAAAATAATGTGCGAGTCGTGCAAGATATTCGAGAGACCCTATTTCTCATGTTTGCACGCCAAGGAACTAAAAAAAAATAATATCGTGAACCGGTTCCATCGAATAGGACCTGAAAAACAAGCAAAAAAATAAAAAAAAAAATAGGATTCGAACCCTTCAAATTATGCCCAAGTACCCATGTTCGGCATTATTTTAAAATAATGTGTGAATCGCGCAAGACATTCGAGGGACCCTATTTCTCATGTTTTCACGTCAGGGAACACAAAAAAAATAATATCGTGAACCGGTTCCATCGAATAGGACCAGAAAAACAAGCACAAAAAAAAAAGGATCTGGACCCTTCAAATTATGACCGCCTAAGACATTCGAGGGTCCGGATCCTTTTTTTTTTTATTTTGGTGCTTTTTTTTTCAGGTCCGATTCAATGGAACCGGTTCACAATATTTTTTTTTTGAGTTCCTTGACGTGTAAACATGAGAAATAGGGCCCTCAAATGTGTTACTCGACTCGCTCATAATTTTAAAAAAAATGCCAAACATGGGTACTTGGTCATAATTTTAAGGGTCCAGATCCTATTTTTTTTTTATTTTGGTGCTTTTTAGTTCTAGTCATAATTACATTTTATTTTCAGCAATTGATAATGAAACAAATAATTAACAAAATTGAGGTGTCCAAAATAATGTAATAATAACAATAATGGTGGTGCAACCAGCAATTTAGTGTTGCTAGGTGCACCCAACAATTTTTTAATATCCCCATTTTGCCCCTGTGGTTATTTTCTTTAAAAGGAAAGTTGTGGTCCTTCCTCCCTTACGTTTTCAACTTTGTTTTTTTGCATATTTTTCTTGTGTCCCTACTAGCTTATTGTTTGAGAGTCATTTTTTCGGTGTGGTCCCGTTGCTATGTTAAAGTGTGGTTTTTTGAAACTGTTAGAGGGTTAGTGTTGTTGTGTACTTGGAAGGTGCTGCACTGGTTTTGACTCGAACGAGGTATTGGGTCTTTCGTATATTGTTCTTTTGTTGTGGATGAAGTTTCTTCGTTAAGGTTGTTATGAAAGAAGCTTTTCCTCATAAATTTGAAAATACGGAAGAAATTCTTCCGTAGGATACATATGGAAGAACTTCATCCATAATGCCAAAATCATACTTATGGAAGCACTTCTTCCGTACGTATAATGTTTCCATTACGGAGGAAGCTCTGCCAAAATCATACTTACGGAAGCACTTCTTTCGTACGTATAATGTTTCCGTAAACGTTGTTTGTTTGTATGGAATAACTTCTTCCGTAAAGTTTGTACGAATGAACTTCTTCTGTAAAAATGTACAAAAAATCTTACGGAAGATCTTTTTTCGTATAAGGTTACGGAAGAAGTTCTTCCATCAAATTTTATGGGAGATCAATATTGGAATAATGGGAAGTTGTTGGGTGCACCAGCAATACTTTTGGGTGCACCTAGCAACACCCGTACAATTTTAGTATGGATTCTCTTGTTAGTTGGGCATTTCCCCTCATGGTTTTTGAAGCATAATGTTGATGGTTTAGTGCGGAGTCCATACGGTTATTCTGCCTGTGGTGGGTCTATTATGAAGAGATTAGAGTTTTGTGTCTAACCTTAGTGTTTGTCCCGAGAAAATATTAGATGGTTAAAGATTATTATGTTGTTTAATAATATTTATGTCATAATTAAGAGTTATTAATTGTTTTTTTTATAAATTTAAATTTTTAAAATGTCATAAAAATTGATTGATAATATATGACTACTTAATAATCTCAATCTATCTAATAATATGTCATTTGCATAGTGATAAAACAGAAAATGAGTGCTAACGTGACACTCTAATACATTTCTATGAATATATATTTTTATTGGTTAAAATTTATTAAAAATTATAAAATTAAGAGAAAAAATCATTAAATAGGATATATGATCCACAAAATTATTGATTTTTAATAGATTTCCACCAATAAAGAGTTGACCATATATAAGAGTGTATTAGAGACTTTCTTCTTAACATTTCTCTGTATCAGAATTTTGGAGGTTTACTTCATGACTCACAATTGGCCCATTGTCTGTACATTAGGAAGGAGGCTGGTGGTGGAGGTAGATTCAAAGCAAGTGATCCAACTAGTGAAAGGCACCTGCAGTCATGTTCATGACTTTTTCATCTTGATCCATCAAACTAAACTCATGAAGCATGCCTTTATTGTTGGGCGTAAACCCAGTTCAGTATCTATGTATATAAAAAATAGACAGGCAATTGCTTCCTTCGTCTCTGAATTTGTTTCACGCTCCTTTTTAATCTTCCACAAAGCCTAATCCGAAATGTAATTTTACATTATGGATTAGTCTTTCCAAAATGTTACTGAAATGTAAATTTTTATATTGTTGAAGAATGACTAATTTGGAATGTAAATAACATTCTGACTTAGGGTGCCTGAACCAATTGCCAAAAAGACACACATATGAATTGTGTGTATTATCACTTTATTGTGAGCGAATGCCTAATTTATTTGGCTTAATTATTAATTTGGTTCTTAAATTATTTTAAATGACTCAATTTGATCCCTAAATTTTTAAAAGATTCAATTTGATCGTCAAATTTTTTAAAAAAATCAATTTGATTTTCAAAATTTTATAATGTTCAATTTGATCATCAATTTTTTAAAAATGAATTAATTTTAATTCTAAATTATTTTAAATAGTTTAATTGGTACTTAAGTTCTTAGAAATATGAAACCAAATTAATTTATTTTTAAAAATTTGAAGATCAAATTAATTCATTTTTAAGAATTTAAAGACTAAATTGAATCTTTTAAACATTTAAAGATCAAATTGAATAATTTAAAATAATTTGGGGATCATATTAATTAAGGCAATTGATTCCATAAGAAATAGCTAAGCTTCAAAAACTCTAATCTCTACATCTTAAAATTAAATGAATGAACTTTGGGTAGAGTTGTGAATTTTGGACGGATATGGATTGACCCATAACATCACCTTATTTTTGTCTTCTAGGCCGGGCTCGGTCAATTTAATTACAAATTAATTTTTTCTTGAATTTAATCAAACCCGCTGTGAGCTACAGATCAAATAGGCTTAGCTTATAGGCTTTTTTTTTTTTTTTTTTTAAATTTAACTCACTTCTTATTTCATAGCAATATAAATTTCACCAAAAAAATATAAACAATATGATAAAAAAAATTTATTATATATTTAATATGAGTTTAATGTTTATACATTGACGGTGTAAAAATAATTTTATACTCATTTAATCATAAATCACCGTTTGAATTATTTTAAAATAATTATTTTAGAAGTTAACAACATAACATTTAGATTGTGATTAGATGACTCGATATTATTTTTTACATTGTCAACATATAATTTTTTTTCTCATTTAATATTTATGTAAAATAATCATTTTGCTAACATATTATATAATTTTAATGACTAATTTTAATATTTTCATAAATTATAATTAAAGATTGAATATAAGTATTTAATAGGTAATATATTCATGAGTCACAACTTGACGAAATTCATCACACAAAAAATGAGTTTAACATAATAAAAAGAAAGTTTGAAACTCATTAAAATAAAAACTAACACAAGAGGTTATCATATTACAAAAAGTGTGTAAGATAACATTAAAAAAAAAATAGTATCACACCAATTTTCTCAAAGTATTTTCAAATATTTCATGTAAGTGTTTTGGCTTTTTTCTACGGTGGTTCAAAGTTCTCATATGTTTTGTAGGTAATTCGTAATTGTAAAACACTACTAAAAAAAAAAAATCAACAATCCGCTTCCATGTTAATTGTACCATAATTCATATTTATATTAAATCATTAAAAAATAATGAAACCTGAAAATAAATTGTTAAACTCCAACTTTTATTATCTGCCTAAAATTTTCACTAATAATTAATTTATATTTGTTTATGTTAAACAGTAAACATATTGAAGTATAAATTAAGAGGTGTATTGAACTAGGATTTTAAAAGACTTTTTTAGTATAAAAAAATTCTGTGAATTTTATAAGACTTTGTGAAAATGTAATGACTTTTAAGATTTGTTTTAAAAGACTTTTATGATTTGAATTTTGTAGTATAGATTTTAATGGATTTATAAGATTTGGAGGGACTTTATGGATTTAAAAGATTTTAATAGACTTCCTAAATTTTTAGAAAACATTCAAAATTATAAGAGTTTATAAAAAAAAATTATTGATAATTTGCAAACTCTTCTTTTACTCATAAAAATCCAACGAACCTTTGATACCCTTAATTTTTTTTCCATGGGAAATAAATGAGTTACATGACCCTTTTTTTATCCTATTTGATTCAACTTTTCAACAGAGTAAATCCTATTTAATTTACAATTGAAGCTAGTAAATTAGATTTTTGTTATTGCATGTTTTTTTTTCACAACAAATGATTATTTTTTTTTTCAAAAGGAAAAGCAAAATATAATATTGGTTATCAAAACAAAAAATAACATCCACAGAGTCATGAAGGAAGACACGCTACATGATAGGTGCACCATATGAGGAATAGAAGACTTTGTACAATAGCCACTTCAATAAAGAAGTTTTAATAGATGTGATGAGTTAGAAATTGTTGGGTCTACCAATGTTAAAAATAATGTTATTCTTCATCAACCAAATCCCTCAACAAGTTGCAGGCTAAAAAATGTATCTAAGTTTGCAAACCTTTATATTGTTGAAGCAAATCCTCGTTTGAGTATAGTTGAGAATGATTGTATATGTATTAATAATAAAAAGTTGAATAAACCACAAGGAGTGTCATAAAAAATCCGTAGATACAAAAAGGTAGAGTTTCAATTCCATGTGCCAAAATATCTACGTGCTCGTAATACATCGTAGATGATTATATCTATATTTTAATAATAAAAAATTGTTACAGAGAAGCAAGAGAAAACAAAAGCAACATGTACATGTCAGTGATAAATGATCATGCGGTTATTGAAAATTATGAAGGTATTGAAGATTAAGAAGTGTTGGACATAAATGTTTATATTGCCTTCAAGAAAAAGAAAATGAATTATGAGTAACGAGAAAAAAAAGTAAGAATACAGGAAAGTCATATGTCAAAATCCATACTAAAAAAAATTTATTGAAATTTTTATATTTTTTAATACTAAAGGACTTTTGTAAAGTTATAAAAAATCTTAACCGAAATTATTAAATTTTGTTGTATTTCTCAAAAAATCTTAATAATCTTAATTGAATAACACAAGGCTTATTTATGTAATTTAAAAATTTTAATTAAATATATCAAGATTTTTTTATATAAAAAAATATTTTAAAATCCATCAAAATCTCAATCCAATACATCCCTAAACATGAATGAATATTAAAAGATAGTTTGAATAATATATATTTTTTTTTGTATTGTTGAAATTCAAATACTTTATACTAGAATATTTGTAAAAATCAATCAATAGAAAATGAGAGAAACATATGACACAGAAAAGGAAAAAATATTTATCTATTTAAATAAATTACAATATATATATATATATATATATATATATATATATATATATATTTATAAAGCCTAATTTTAATTTATAAAAGTGAATCTTACCAGTTAACTAAGTGTTGGATCTTATCTGAATCATTAATTTATGCAATATTATATTTAATGGCTTACATTCAATGGTCCATGAAGGATCATTTTTGCTCAGGGTCCTCGTTGTATGTCACCTGTTTGGACAGTGAAATCGTTTTTAAAATGTAAACGTGAAGAATTTTATGGGCTTCGCTTCATACATTAAATATTCAATTCTCCACATTTAACAAAGCTACTTCTTTTTTTGTGACTTATCTTAACATTAATTCCAATATCATAGAATTTTTTTTTTGAGATAGTAATAATAATGCTATGACCTACTTCTCTTGATGCGACAGTGTGAGTGTTGTTGGAATTTTATTCTTTATTTCCAAATTTTTATTTTCTATGCAGAAGTAAAAAAAAAATTACCGGTACATATCTTAGAATAATTCAGCAAAAGTTGTAGAATTTATAATATTTTTAATCATTAAAAATTAAAATACATATTTGAATTCCTTATGTATTTCTAATTTAAGTGTTTTTTAAGAAGAATTTTTGATAATTTTTTTGTCAACTTAAAGTCTCTTTATTCATTAATGGGAAATTGTAACTCTTCAATGGAAAGAAAAAAAATTATTTTGAGGTTTGGTATTTTGAATATATACATTTTTTTTTATAGTGTGTTAACATAAAATATTATTATTATCCTTTAATAGGTCATTGACATATATTAATTTAAGTGCATATCATTTAATAGTTTTATAAATCTATTTAATTTGATCAGATAAAATAAGTCTATTAATAATACTAAAAAATATACTATAATTATTTTATAATATTAGTCCATTGGTTAATTAGGTAAGAAAATTATACTTCATTAGTGGGTGAGTTTATGATATTTTAAGGATTGAACAAATTAAAAGTTAATATTTAAAAATATTATGAAAAATATAATACCTTATATAAATTTATTTAAATAGTTAAATTTAATTATGTAAGAAAATTATATTCATTTGTGGGTGAGTTTATATATTTAAAAGGATTGAAAAAGTTGGCATTGGTATTTGCATCCGCGATGATCGTAGAGAATTTGTCAAAGCTAAAACTTTTTTGTTTTCGGGCATCCACCACATCAAGAGACGGAAGCTATGGGATTACTTGAAGCAGCAAAATGGCTTATGGAACTTGGAATCAACAGTGTTGTGATTGAGCTAGGCTGCAAATTTGATGTACTTCATTGTGGCTCGGTCTTTCACACTGAATTCGGCTCTATTTTTGTCTTAATGTAGAATCATTCTCAACAATTCTCAAAATTATATGATTAGTTTCATTCAGAGACAAACAAATCATGTCATCCATTTTTTAATAAAGACGTCACGATTTTATGTTGGCTATATTTTTAATCTCATATCATCTTGCATTGATGCTCTTATTTGGAAAAAAAAATACAATAAGTTATTTGCTGTAAAAAGAAAAGTATTAAAAAAATTGAGTCGTCGAAATTACTACTATTAATGAAGGTTTTCAAACAATTTATGTTAGTTTTTTTTATAAACGCTACTAATTTTTTTTCCTTTAATTATTTTAAAAAAAATTTATCATTATTTTTTTCTTTTTGTAGTAGTGATATATTATTCCTGTATTTTAAAAAATTATGCATAGTACTCTTATTTTTCTGTATAGACAAACACACAGTATTTTTTAAAAAAATAAAATCATAAATTTGCAAAAGAATTTAGTATAATTTTCAAGGAAAAAATAAGTATAGTTAATACTAATATAATATTAAAGAAAGTCAATATTCTTCTAAAAAATGGAAAGTCAATATAATTGTTAATTTTTTTAACCTCTCTAAAGACTAAAATAACCTAACACAAATTAAGTTCTGTACAACCTCAATTTTCATGCCGCCTAACGTACGTTTGGAATCAATACCCAAACAATCTATGCTGTGAAACTTAAATAATACCACCAACCGATGGATGGACACTGAAAATTATTGCATGAACAGTTGTTGCCTCTAATCTAAAGGGGTCAAACATAAAACAATAGCCCATAGTCAAAGTCAGCTTTATCCGGAACATTAAATGGTAGTTGCCGCATTTTTTTATTTCTTTTTTTTTTTTATAAAATGATAGTTGCCGTATAAAAAGTGCTGCTGTTATGAACAAGGATTGATGAAGAATTGCAGAATAAGAGACATAGTAAGAACTTGAGATAAAGAAGGGAAATAACTTATATCATTTCCTTTTCTTTTCCATACATCTTAGATATTTATAGCTATTAGTGCTTGCTATTAGTGCTTGCTAGCGGACAAGGGCCAATAACAGAATCACCTGTGCACTAATAGAGCACTATAACAAAATTGCCAAAATGCAAAGCACTACTAACAGTGCTAACAGAACAGAATTATTTCCTAATGATTATAGCATAGTGGAGCATTACGAAAATAGTAGAATTGGTGCGCAAACTACCCTTAAACATAATCTCTCAAATGCCGAGGTTAGACATGGTATTGGGGCGGGCGGGGATGAGTATTGTCTCCCTAGTTTCTGACTCCGACTTTCAAACATGTTTCCGTACCGTATCTGATACACGACGGGTTTAAAATTATTATCCCATCCCCGTACCCGACGGATATCGGGTATCCCCGATCCTGACCCATACCCGATTTAAATTAAAAAAATATTTTTAAAAAAATATTAAAAATTTGATTTTAGAAAAAAAATTATTGTTAAATATTTATTTTCAACTACTTATATATATCATTAAATTTATTATAGCGTATGTGTCTACAAAATTCGTTAAGAAATGAATATTAAATTATATAAAAATTCTAAAATAAAATTAACTAGTAATAAATAAAATTAAGGCTAACACGTTTGTCTAGCGTGATTTTATAATTCTTTAAGGTAAATAAAATACGTCAAATATGAAACAACATGATTCAAATGTTCATTAGTTCAAATTACACCAAATTAGAAATAACTAGAAAATGAAAACAATGTCCATCATCAAAATAACCACTAACTTCACCAAAGATGTCATCAACATTTCTTCTTCAACGCTCAACCTGGTATTTATAAAATCAAACATCATATTTTAGATGTTTCAAATCTTAAAATCTTACATTGCATTAGTAAATAAGTATAGTTATTACTTTATCGATCAACAATAGTGTCTACTAATCTTGCAAGCATTGAGTGATGCTACTGACCAAAGATCCACCTATATTTTAAAAATTTTGAAAAATTAGCTATGTATAATGATATCAAAATTTTTTTAGAACAACTAAAAGTGAATATACCTTCATCATCGGATTCAATCTCATCAGTAAAAGTTGATTCTTCAATTAATCTAGAGCCTATAAATAATAATTATAAAATAATAAATAACAAGTTATAAGTTTTAAAAATATAAGCAATTCATAAAGTATCACATAAGCATTCAGAATTTTACCTGCATTCTCTGAATTCCATAACCAACTTTTAGAACACATCAAAGCTTCTAAAGTAGTATAATGAAGTCAGCTACGATGAGGACTTAATATCTGACCTCCAATACTAAATGTCGATTCAGAAGCTACAGTGGAGATCGGAATAGCTAACACATCCCTTGCAATTGCTTATAGTGTTGGATACTTTAGCTCATTCAATTTCCACCACATTAAGATATCAAAATCTGAACTTCTTGGTAAAACTTCCTCCTCTAAGTAATGATCTAACTCCATTTTCATAGTTGAGGTTCTTGCTCTTTTCTTTCTTTCAATGTATCTATCATAATCACACAATTTACTCTTTCCATCACTAACCACATCTGGTGATTCAAAAGAACTAGTAGAATCTTGATGCTTTTTGGCTTGATATTCTGAAACCAAATCATAACACAAGTTGCAATCCAATATGCTACACTATCTCGAATTTTTTCGACTCCATCCTTCACAACTCCTAAACCATCTTTTACTATCAAATTTAAGATATGTGCACAACAACGCATGTGAAGAAACGCTCCTTCCTTAATTAAAGTGCCTAATTTCAACTTATCCTTAATTTTTTCAATCATGCAATCATTTGTACTACAATTATCCAAAGTGATAGTGGACAATTTTGTATCAATGTTCCAATCCAGCAAACACTCAACTAATGCATTGCAAAGTCTTTCACTTGTGTGAGGTGAAGGAGCATAAATGAACCTAGCATATAATATAACAATAAGTAACTTAATCACACTATCACAGAAAAAGATCTAACACAATATATCAACACAAAAATATCTAAAAAATATCCAACACAATATATTGGGAAGCTATAAAATTAAGGATGTTGGTAGTACCTCAAAATGCGACTTTGCAAAGTCCATGAGCTATCAATGTAATGAGCTGTGACAGCCATATACCCTTTCTTTTGGTTGCTTGTAGTCCACATATCCGATTTAATTGCCACCCTTCCTTCATTTGTATCCAAAAACTTCATAACAATTGATTTTTCAAAGTCATAAACATTAAATATCTCTTTCTTTATAGTGTTTCGTGAAGGACATTGAAATTGTGGTTGGAGTGTAGCTAAAAATCTTCTAAACCCAACATGATTCACTATTGAAAGTGGATATTCATGCATGATAATAGCACATGCAAGCTCCTTCCTTGCATTTTCTTCATTATAACCTCCAGCAGTCAATTCTTGTCTACCTTGTGTAACCTTAGGAATAAGAAATGTTTGTACCTTCCCTTTGTCATGTAACCTTTTTTTGAATGCATTTCTCCATATGGGCATGCAAATGCTTTGTTCCATTCTTTGATGCTCCCCCGAGAAACTTTTTGCAGTATTTACATTGGGCCTTGTCTTGCCCATCAACAGTTTTAATCTTATCAAAATGCTTCCACTCAATACTTTTGAGCCTTCCTCCTCCAGTTTTTGTTGATGATACACCATGGTCATCCACCTCCAAGCTAGGTGGTTGTTGCATAGGTTCATTATTAGGACCTTCAGCTGTACCGGTAGAACTTTCTACTGGAGTTGGTTGGTGTGAAGACAACAAAATAGGATGGTCTGAAGACTGTGGAGTTAGTTGGTGTGAACTAGGTTCCTCATTTTGCATATTTTCTGCCATGGACTTCAACTAGTGCAGAGAATAAAAAATATTTAAATAAAAATCAGTTGGACAACATAGCAGGAGAAGTATTATTTTTTTTCTTCAGGAGAATGCATACTAGTTTGACAATTCTCTTCCCATACCCCTCCAAAAAATTGATGTTTCAGAACTGAAAATGCATTGTCATAACAATTCTCATACACTGCCAATGCATTTTTAATTCAACACTGAAAAACAATGTTAAAACTAATATACAACAACAACTAACAAAAGCTTTCCTATTTTAAATCTAAAAGGCCTAAAAAGAAAACATGTTCTGACAAAATGTACAAGTTCAGTCTCAATCCAATAGTCAGACGAACACTATCCAATAGTCAGACGAACACTTAATTTAATGTAAGTAATCCTAGTCAATCTAATTCTAGTTTGGAAATTGTTTGAACATATCAAATGTAGTTTGAACAGGGGGCAGTTCGTATAAATAACGAGAGCTATTCAATGAGCTATCTTGGTTTTCATTTTAATTTCAAAAGGTTTAACAATAAGTCAGCAAGAAGTCATTATGAACAAAATGTATTCTCCTGAGATTAAACAAATAAATTGATGTTCTTCCCATACCCCTCCAAAAAATTGATGTTTCTTGTCAGAACCATGTCAAAAAATTGATGCTCTTCACACATAAATATGTCAAAATGGATCCCTTGCATATAGATGCATTGAAGGACATATATATGAAAATGGACTTAGAATGTAATGTTTTTCCTACATAATAACGACCAAGAGATTTTAATGATATTTTTCTGAAGTTTTTCTTTAGATTATACATAATCTCTTATTTCTTTTTAACATTTACAACACTTCTTATAAAAATATATGATGTGATGTTGTTTTAAAGGTATTATTGTAATACATAAATTAATAATAATGTTTTTCAAACAATTAAAAGAATTAGTAAAAAGATAAAAAAAAAATATCCAGAGAAAAGTTGCCAAAACTTTAAAAATATCAGTATAATTTACTCCTTTTAATAGTGAGCTTCACAAAATTTAAATAATAGTTTGGTTTCAATTTCATTTGGACTATATGTGTGAAATGATAAGTGAAGAATTTTAATCCCTCAATTTAAACTCCACTGCAAATAAATATTTGTTAAAATGTTCCGTGTTAATGTACCTAAAAAATAGTTGTATTATTCATATAATAATTTATACACAATTTATATAATTTTTTTCCACATAATTCATTACTTTTCATACTTCCTTATCCTCTTTTTCTTTATCTTTATTTTTGAAATTCTAAATTTATCACTTTATATAACGACATCATTTTTCTCTCTGTTTTAATTCTTTAAAATATAATTAATTTTTATTCTCTAATATAATTAATTTTTATATTGCACCTAAATTAATAATTCATATTTCATTATACTTTGTTATATGTTTTTTCTCTCTAATATTTTTCAAATTTAATTTTATATTTTACTTGAATCCATACATTTTTATTTTAATGTGGAAGCAACATTTGTTACAATGCATGCTGCACATAATCCAAGGCAAGATATTAGGTTAAGCTCATTTAAGCAGTAGCTGGAGTGTAAAGAAAATTAGAATGGTTTGCATGCAAAGGTAATTATGAAAGAATGAACAAAAAATAAAAAAGCCAAAAAGTATTTTCAAGAAGAGGCAAGAATGCAATATTTCTCGAGAGGGATATACTAAGGATCATTACATTTGGAAAAAAATAAATAGAGAAACAGGTCTACATCTAAAAGAGGAGGAGAAAAGAAGGCTTGGAGCATGAGACTGACAGTGCGAGGTCAGGTTTGCCCAAATGTAGTTCAACATACTTACTCCAGGAGATAACATGAATAATTATTATATTAAGCTTTGATAAGCTCCCTTGTCACATTTAATTCTTTCTAATGACCAACTTTGATATTTACTCGTACTTTTGAGTTAAAGAAACAAAAAAATATAAAAAAAAACTTTCACAAAGCAACAAAGTAAATGTTAATAAGGTATGATGCCCAGCCAAAATCCATCTTAAACCAATGACAAGTATACCCAATTTCCATAGCACAAACAAATTACAGTAGTAATAATCAAATGTTAAACAATGTAAAACAAGTCGAACCCTGAACTAATAGAATAAAACATATAACAGAAACTTCAGTCCAACATGAATGAATCCAAGAGTAATCTCAATTTCTATCATTTAGGTCAAATAAGTGAAAAAGAAGATACCTCGGGTAGCCAATTGGGGTTCTCAGCATCAGCCATAACAATGTTGAGCCAATTAGAGTTTCTGGTTTCGACTTCGGAGACAAATTTGAGCAAGAAATTGTAGAGCCTGCACTTGGGGGAGTAGAACTCCAACAAAGTCGCTTCCTTCCCGCTTGTCAGAGTCAACGCAAATGCCTTTGCCTCTGCCTCCGACTCTGACGCTGCAATTGGACTCGTTTTCTTCTTCCAACTCGAAACAGAGCTCGCAGAAGGTGAGTGGATCTTACCGAGACTTGGAACTATCGATGAGAGAAATGGTTACCTCTGGGTTACAGCCAAACCTTAGTGTGTTTAGGGTTTTGCATAACATACATAGTCATGCGACTCATGCCTTCTTCATCGGGTTCGCTTTTGGGCCCAACGGAGTGTCTTTTCAATGGACCTTGGGCCGTGTTTTTTTTTGTTGGTATGATGGTCTACCAACTAGACGAACTTGTTCCTAGGTGCAGATTTTTATTTATGTTATAGTGGCGGGGTGGGTTCGGGGTCGGGGTCGGGGCGGATACAGTAATCCCATACCCGTACCCGTACCTGTACCCGACCCTTGGACATCGGGGAAAACCCGAACCCAAACCCATATCCGGTCAACTCGACTATTACCCGTCAAAGTCAGGACGGATTCGGGCGGGTACCCACAGGTACGGATTTTCTTGCCATGTCTAGCCGAGGTGGTTTAATCCTCCTTTTGGGCCTATCCTTTGGGTCTTGCTGCCTATCATTCCCCAGGGCATAAAAAATCACCTTGTCCTCAAGGTGATAAAGCATTCTTCAAAGTTACCAATTCCTCCCACGTAGTGTCATCAGGAGCTAGACTAGGACATTGAACAAGCACCTCTAAACGAGGTTCAGAGTTGGAATTATCCCAACTAGTAGTGATTATGGTTAAAAGAGTGATGACAGGATGATTGTCCACATCTGAAGTTCCGATTGATGGGTTGAGCAACATCTGGTGAGGATGAATTAAAAGGTTTTAGAAGAGAACAGTGGAATACTGGGTGAATTCATGAGTTTATAAGCAACTTTTCCAATTCGTTCAATGATTTGAAAAGGGTCATAGTAATGTTTAGCAAGTTTCAAATAAGGGGTCCCCATTGCTGAGGATTATTGGTAAGGACGTAGCTTCACCATAACCATATCCCCAACGGTGTAATGAACCTCCCAGCGCATGTGATCAGCAAAATGTTTCATTTGTTCCTGGGATTTGAGAAGCTTCTTGCACAACCTTTCAAATTCCTTGTCCTTGTTTATCAGTAGAGTGTCGATATCATCTAAATTTGAAGTTCCCTCTATGTACTGAGGAACAACTGGGGGTTTCCTTCCAAAAGTAACTCCAAATGGTGAAACACTCGTGCTTGCATTCTTGGAAGTGTTGTAAGACCACTCCACCCACGATAGCAACTTATCCCTGGTTGATGGTTATGAATGCACAAAGGGTTGTTAGTATTGTTCTATAAAGCGGTTTAATACCTCCGTTTGACCGTCAGACTGAGGATGATACGCTGAGCTCATCCGTAACTTTGTGCCGGATAATTTGAACAATTCTTGCCAAAATTTGCTAATGAACAAAGGAACTCTATCCAATACCAGACTTTTGGGCATACCATGGTGTTTTGCAACAATGTCCATAAATAAAATGGCGACAATATAGGTTGTATAATGAGAAGGTAACATCCCTAAGTGTTGCCTTTATAAGAAGGGAGTCCCACAATAAAGTCTAAGGACAAATCTTCCCATGATCTAGTCGGATTTGGAAGAGGTTCCAAAAGTCTGACGAGTTTTTGAGGTTCATACTTAGTGTGTTTGCAGTTGCAACATTGAGTTACAAATTGGTGAGCATCCTTTCTAATGGTCAGCCAAGTGAAACTCTCCTGCTACCTAGCCAATGTCTTAGTGATGCCCATTTTGGCCCCTTGGAGGAGATGAATGAAATTCCTGTAATAACATAGGAATAAATTTCAGATCACTAGGTAATCATATACGACCCTTCTGCAATATCAAGTCCTCTACGAAGGTATAGTCTGGATAAGCAGCGACATGATCCCTTAATTCCTTTTGTAGATAGACAAACTTTAGGTGTTTGGATAATTCACGCTTGATGGCTTGCAAAAAAGTAAATTAAGGCATTGACAATAATAACAATGTCCCTGGTGGAAACTCAGGGATTCACGAGAGTGCGTCTACCACCACATTGGTTCTACCAGATATGTATTGAATGGTGAAATCATAACCCATTAAGTGAAGCAAATATTTCTGTTGCTCTGGGGTTTGTATGAGCTGGGCCATGAGTTCCTTAAGGCTCTTGTGGTCCATCAGAATGATAAAGGAATGACCTAGTAAGTACTGCCTCCACTTCTTGATTGTGGCGGTAATGACATATAATTCTTGAAAATAAGTAGAGGCATGTAAAAGTTTTGGGTAGAACTGCTTGCTAAAGAACACAATTGAGTGGCCATCCTCTGACAAAATGACACCCATTCCTGTTCCTGAAGAGAAATTTGGTAGGGGCAAAACCGGCACCGTGCTTACGGCCTCCTTCAATTGTTGAAAGGCAAGTTGGGCTTCCTCTGGCCACTCGAGGTGTTCTTTTGTCAAAAGATGGGTGAGGGGTGTCGCCATAGCTGAATATCTCCTGATGAATCGACGATAAAACCCTGTGAGGCCCAAAAATCCCCTAAGGGCTTTGAATGAGTTGGGTATTGGCCACTGTTGAACGATGACGACCTTGTCCTGAACTAGGGCGACTCCACTGGCAAAAATGATATGCCCTAAGCACTCCACCTGTTGTTGTGCAAATGAACATTTTGAAAGCTTAAGATAAAACTGGTGATCCTGCAGTAGTTGAAATGTTTGTGCCAAATGATGCAAGTGGTCATCGAAAGACTTGTTGTAAATTAGTATGTCGTTGAAGAAGACGATGATGAACTTTCACAAGTACAGTTTGAAGGTGTCATTCATAGTGGCCTGAAATGATGAAAGTGTGTCACATAACCTGAAGGGCATGATGCAGAACTTGTAATGGCCCTGATGAGTTCAAAAGGTCATTTTCTTCACATCCTTTTCTCGCATGAGGATTTGGTGGTATCCCTGTAGGAGGTTGAGCTTAAAGAATCAGTAGACGCCTCCCAGTTCGTCCAACAATTCATCCACCGTCGGGATGAGAAAACAATCTTTAATGGTGATGGCGTTCAAGGCTCTGTAGTCCACACAAAATGATCCATCTCACTTCTTCACCAACAAGACAGGTGGCGAAAAGGTCTATTGTTGGGTCTGGTGATTCCATTTCTCAACATCTTATCCACTTGACATTCAATTTCCTGCTTCTAGAAATAAAGGTAGTGGTAGGGACGCACATTCATAGATGTGGAGTTTCGAAGAAGGTTGATGGTATGATTGGTGGGATGTGGTGGCGGTAAGGAATTGGGATGCTGGAAAAGGCCGTCAAACTATTGGAAAGGACCTGTGACTCAAATATGGAAGAAAGCGCTTGTGCTATCAGTTGTGACCATTTGTTGAAGCTGCTTGGTATTGACAGAGTCGAGGTCACCGTCACGGTTTCCCTGTAGTTGAATAACCCTGCCTGTGTGAAAGAACTGCATCGTTAAGTCACTATAGTTCTTAAGAATGAGACCAAGTGACTTTAACCATTGAACTCCTAAAACGAGGTCTGCTCCCGTCAACGGCATGACGTGAAAATCAACGATGAAGACATGCCCTTGGACATGGATAGAGACATTGTTGCAAAGGTGAAGACAATCAAGCTCGTTGCCATTACGCACCATGACTTGTAGGGGATAAGTGGACCACTAATATCAACACCTTTTGATTAGTGATGTGACCCACTAACCGTAAGGTCTTAGGAGCAACATGGCCCGAAATCATGTGAAAGCTAATTTGGGCTTGAGATGGGTTAGTTGATTTAGGTTCGAGTTGAGGATCCTCTGATGGTGCATAATCCCCTGATGGAGGTTCATCCTCGTCCGCAATTAATAGGAAGAACTTGGAAGAGCAACGATGGCCTCTACTAAAGGGCTCATCGCAATTGAAGCGGAGCCCCTTTTCATGGTGCAGCCTATTCCTCCGGCGACAAGCGTTTATATTGGATGGTTGACTTAGGTGGTGTTGGTAGTAAGGGTGGTGGTGGTGGTAATAAGGGTGGAGGGGAAGCTTGGGTTGGTAGTCGAGGAGCGAAAGAGCCTTGGGAGGGGGTGCGATCACGAAAAGACTGACGCGAATCAAGGAGTTTCTCCTTTAGAAGGTGTGCTAACGCTGTTGCGTGAGACAATGTGAGAGGTTGTAGAGCTTGGACCTCAAGGCGAATGTCTGATGACAAGCTCGAGATGAAGCAGCTGAGCAAAAAGGGAGGAGGGAAACCAATGATTCAATTGGTCAATGCCTCAAACTTCATGAGATAGTCATTGACTGTGCTTCTCTGAGTGAGCTTGAACCAGGAGCCAGTGGGATCATCGTAATGGGAAGAAGCAAATTGGGCTTCCAATACTTTTAAGAAGTTGGACCAGGACATGATTTGGCCATTGAGAGACATCCACTGAAACCAAGGAAGTGTTGGGCCATCCATGTAAAACGAGGCAATCATCAAGCGTTCACTATCAGGGGTCGCATGGTAGTTGAAGAACTGGGTGATCTTGAAGATCCACCTTAGTGGGTCTGAGCCATCCAACCGAGGCACTTCGTGTTGAACAAGTGGCCTCAATAACTTAAGATGGGGGTCAATGAAGTCTTACAAATTTCCACTAACAAATTTTAACCCCCTTTTAAATGATATATGATAGGCTCAGAATGCAGAAGAAGAAGGAACAATCAATTTAATAATGTTCTTTTAAATGCGCAAGACAAAGTAAACTGCAATAAAATAACTGAGATAAGGGAAGAGAGAAATGCAAATTCGTTTTATCCTGGTTCGGCCACTTCCCGTGCCTACGTCCAGTCCTCAAGCAACCCACTTGAGATTTTCCACTAACTTTGTAAAATCTTTACAACTTCTGAACACACCTTGGGATCCCTCTCCCTTGTGTTCAGGATTCTCACAAGTCAAGAGACAAACAATCTCTTGATCACAACAATGTTTTTAGAATGTACAGAAGAATTTCTCTCCTTTACAGATGATAATACAAGTTGAAGATTTTAGAAGAATACTCAATTGACTTGCAAGTGTTTGGCCAATAGTTGTTTAGAGAGCATTTGACAATTAAGTTCTATTTTTAAAATCTCTCTCTTACTTTTCGAAGTCAGACACACATATATATAGGCCAATTGTGCCTTTTCAAAATGATTTGAAGAGATGTGTTTTTTCAAAAAGCTTTTATGAAATTTTCTCATTGATAATTGATTATACAGTTATATTTCTGAAGAGTCATGACTTTTCAAAGGTTTTTTGAAATCTCTTCACTGGTAATCGATTATAGGATTCTGATAATCGATTACACAGATCAAAATTAAAACAGTTTTCTATCGTTAGTAAAAAATATCTTCACAAACTCTTTGCTAATTGATTGCACAGTCTGGTAATCGATTACCAGTTCAAAAATATCTTTTTGAATTGGTTTAGCCTTTGATAAAAGAGTGTTTGATACTAAAGATGTTGAGGCCAAACTAAAGCAATCAAATTGAGATTCTTTAACCAAATTTACTAAGTTCTTGTCTTAGTTTTACTTGATCTTGTTATTTTTACTTGATTCAATCCATGCTCATCAAGTAAAATTTTTGGCATCATCAAAACCTGCATGATATTCATTCATACTTTGAGCTTCATATGATACGAGGTTGATGATGGGTGCAAAAAAGTGGGGTTGGCCGAGGAGGAAGAAGGTGATGTTTGGTTGGTTTCAAGGAAAGACATTTTCTGTATGAGGTCGTCAAGCTTAGTGGACATGGTGGTTTGGTTGGTTGTAAGGTTTAGTTGCGAAGAGGCAAGTTTTGCGATGACATCTTTCAGACGATCTAAGGTGGATTTAGAACGTGTGGAATCTGTCATGGGCACACAATGAAAGCACCAATGTTATGAACAATGATAGAGGAAGAATTGCAGAATGAGGGACATAGTAAGAACTTGAGATAAAGAAGGGAAATAGCTTATATCATTTCCTCTCTTCTTTTCCATACATCTAAGATATTTATAGCTATTAGTGCTTGTTATCAAACAAGAGCCAAAAACAAAATCACCTGTGCACTAATAGAGCACTATAACAAAATTGCCAAAATGCAAAGCACTACTAACAATACTAACAAAATTGTTCCTTAATGATTATAGCATAGTGGAGCATTACAAAAATAGCAGAATTGGTGAGTTCCTTAAACATAATCTCTCAAATGACGAGGTGGTTTAATCCTCCTTTTGGGCCTGCCCTTTGGGTCTTGCTGCCTATCAGCTACTGTTTAGGTTGTATTTAAAATTAAAATGCGATTTTTTTTGAAAAAATGATAGTTGCTATATTAGTTTACTTTTACTCATACAAAAAACATATAGTTTAAAGATTACACTGTATTTTGATTAATTTGGGTCAAATTAAACTTTATGGCAATTAAATTTTAGATTTGATTCCCATAAAATAAGCAATTCACTTAAGAAAATAAAATAAAAAAATCTTAATTTTCGATGAAAAAAATTAGACACAAACATACTTGCACATGTAATATTAACCATTGATTTTCGCATCAATGATTCTAATTACTTACTTTATTTTCTAAATTGAGATATTTACTATAAAGAAGTAAAATACTTATTTTTTTATTTATAAACACTAAATTTGATTATCTTTTCTTAAAATAAATTAACTTTCTAATGACTTGTACCATATTAGTAAAACTTTACTACCAAATGCATTGATCAATTGGTGTAGAGTTATTCTAAGTTAACTAGAGGTCTTGAATTCATGTCATGAGTGTGTAATTACGTTAAATATTCAAATATTCAGCACGAGAACGTTGTCGCCTGTAATAATATTATCTGGCTCGATAGGATTCTCTCAAATAAAAGATATTTTTGCTCTAGACCCAAAATAAAAAATAATATAATAGTTTATATTTTTATTTTAAAGATAGTGAAATAGTTCACCACTTTAAATAATGGAAATAAAAAGAAAATTGATTTTGATTCAAATAGTTATTCTACATGGTTATATAGCAGAATGACATTTCCTTACATTTGTAATATTGTTTTATGAAATACGAATAATATAATCTTTGCAATACTTTTTTTTAACGGATTCATTGTTATTCAATAAATTATATGTCTTATTAAATAAAAATGACTCCTCAAATTATTAAATAAAATTTACATGTTGTTTATTAAATAATAAAATTATATGCACAATTAAAGAGTGTTGGATAACAACTCACTATTTTCTAGCTAAACACTGCAAGCTAATTAATATGTTTATGTTATTGTATATCTTGATCATACGTGCATAACAAATGATATACTTAAGATTAATTATTCCTATCGAATATATATTCACTTTTCTATGAGTTTGATAAACCCGACACACATAACTTCACTTTCCCAAACAATGTTCAACGAACTATGTTTAAATATGTCGGGCGTCGTGACCCATGTCTTGCATGTTTTATAATGTTTTCCCCCCCTTCTACAGTTACAGTAGTAAATATTCCATTTTTATATCCCATGTTGTGATCCATGTCTTCTAGCTGTTCGATATTGTACTTTCGTAGATAAATAATCAAGTCAAATTGTTGCTAGCAAAATTAAAAATTAAAAATATTTGCAAATTGGTGGTGCTAAAGAGTGGGAGAGAGCAAGGGTCCTGAAAATCCGATTCATTAATCTGTTAACCCAAATGCAAAACCCAAATCTCAAATTTGTGTACTTCTTGTGGCTTTGTCTCTTGATCAGTTTGTGAGGACAAACCCACAATGTTCGGTTGAATATAAGCCCTTGGAATCAACACAGATCCTAAGTGGACGTTGTTGATAATGCAGGCCATAAATTTCTCTAGATGAGAAGAAATACTATATCTAATATTATAATATTTTTTATAAGATAATTGAAATTAGCTTATGCATGCATTAATTTGTAATTTTTCTAGCGAGAGTCGGAGCCAAGTTGCACTACTATAAAAAGGTTTTTTTAAGTCGGTTCTATAGTACATTTTATGACGATTTTTAACCGTCATAGAACGTAGTGTCATAAAATAGGTCAATAGATACAACGACGGTTAAGGAACCGTCTTTGTATAGTAGAGTTTCTAAGACGGTTATTGAAATAACCGTCTTAAAATATGCAGAGTATCAAAGACGAATATTTTAAAAACCGTCTTAATATATTTAACTTACTACGACGGTTATACGCACAACCGTCTTAGAAAGTTAGACATACTAAGACGATTTTTGAAATAATCGTCTTAATATTTCATTTGTGTCGAAGACTTTTTACGACGGTTACATGTATAACCGTCGTAGATTCCCATGTCAACCAATGACATATTAAGACGATTTTGCCAATAACCATCTTAGAATAATTTTTTAAAAAAAATTATTTTTGGTGCGGTTTTATTAATTGTAATTTTTTATTTCATTTTTTCTGAACATTGATTTGAAGCAAAAATATACTTATCATTTTTAACAATTGTAAAATCATTTAATTACATAATACAAGAATTTACATAATTAATGATAGTCTACAATTTTGCAAGAATTTAAATTACTATATAATATCTAACATTACTATGAATAAAATGTTGTTTTACATGCAGACCACATCTCTTTGTATTTCATGGCAAATTAAATAAAATTCAAAATTTGTAAGATCGCCACCAATACTAAAGTCTAAATAAAGAAAACATGCCTAAGGCAAATTCAAGTCATCATGGTCAAAGCAAACCATTAATTTTAGTCTTCATCCATGCCACCAGCTGGTTTTGCCATAATAATCTGAAAAACGAAAATGAAAATCAATTTCCACAATGATGAGAAAATTAGACAAAAATATTTCCCCAAAGAAAAAATTTGAGTTACATGATAAGCGTCTAATGATTATGGGATGACTTGAATAGGAATGAAGAGAGAGAAAATAAGTAAAAAGAAAAATATAAAAAGTGATAAATAATGCAATAAAAAAGGAATAAAGAGTAAGAAAAAATAAAATGAAAGTATATATGATTAGATAACATATTTTTATGTGACTACTTGAGAATTCAAAAGTTCGGCCCATTTCCAAATGGAGTAACAAAATTCTTTTTCATTATTTTGAAATTCTTAAACAAACTCATGAAAAGGTTTTAAAATTAAAATGATTCTTTGCAAAAATTATAAGAAACAAGCCTACGAAAGAAATAAACAAAGTAAATGATCAAGAATGTTTAATTCTAGTTAAAAAAGATAAAATTTAATTAAAAAAAATCATTCTATTAGTTCGTTTTTAACAAAAAACTATTTGTTTTTAGTTTTTTTTTTATTTTTACGTTATATTTTTTAATTGTTTATGAAACTAAAAGTAGAGATATCTTCTACTCCCACTTTGTTTTTCTAATTTGGACAGACATTTTTTCTAGTCAGTGGTGAGTCTATTCACACTTTGATATATATATAACTATCTTCAGTATTTACATATATAATTGTATATATATTTCTTAAGATATGTTAATTTCTAGATAAAATTTGTAGCAAAATCTTTATCAATACTATTATATTTTTGAAAAATTATATTAAACAAAAAATAAGTTTGTCTATTATTCATGCTTGAAAAGCCATTCTGCAGAGTACTTTCCTTTTGACACTTCATTCACACTTAGCTGAATTAAGTAACCAAAACCACTGTCAATATCTTTGCCATGTGTCAATGTTGTATCCAGTTCAGTAACATTCACAGGCCTACCCTAAACTAAGTCTATGCCCACGATTTAACAAACAAGCCATCAAGCAACAAGTAAATAAGGACACAAATGAAAGGGAAAATATTCAAACAATCAGCCATGTAATGAACACATCACAAATGACTTTGCTTTTAGAAGATTAAAAAGGAAAAGTGCTTTGGAAACCTTTTAGCTATCTTGTGTCACAATTTACAATAACTACATTGTAATGTTCTAATTTTCTGCAGTAACTTAACCCTTCCATTTAGAGGATATATATCCTCTGCTAATTGTACTTTCCCATTTTACATAAAATAAAATTTCAATTTTCTTAAAAAATCTCAACTATAGATTCCTATCCATGTACCTTAGTAACTTTTTTAATTTATAGATTCTTTTAAAAAAATTAATAGTTAGTGGGGTTCTGCTAAATGTTGTCATGACAAGAGTATATTCATTAGACATCAAAATGGAAGTTATAGTCCCCTTGAGCTAGCAGCATTATTTTCCCCTGATATTTCTCTTTGATCTTTATAATTTGACAAATCTAAATGTGTTAAGCACTTACGTAGATCAAGAACTCTCTCTATATCAAGCTAGTAATGAAATTGATTTCCAGCTGGAAATTCATGTTTCTTATAGCTAAATATTAAAGAATCTTTTGCAAAAAATTCAGTTACCTGTGAGTCCTATCTTGGTCCAGAAGATGCTACTTTTCGTTCTCCCAAATATCTAACAAAACTCCTAGAAAAAAAACACATCAAAAGAGAAGGAAAAATAAATGAGGAACAAAAAAAAAACACATCATAACCAATTATTCATTATTCATTCCCTCGTAGACACCCAACAGGACTGAAGGAGGACAACAATGCTTTTTACACCACCCCCAACCCAACCTACAAATTTAAATTCTGTCATTGCTTGGATGGTTTCACAAGCGAGGCAGGGATTACAAATGCCCTCCACCAATAAGGCCTTTCCCTGAAAATAAATTAATAAAATGCAGGTAAATGGGGAAAAGGGGGGTCATGTCATATTTATTTTAAACACCCTTTCCCCAGTGCCCAAATCATGACAAGGTAAAGAAACTAGATGGATACCAGTAGTAATGCAAAATATCACCACAAAATATGATGGAGAAAGGTTTATATTTGTAACATCTAATATTAAATTACCTTCAGTGATTTTTTTGAGTTTTTGTTCTCATTTTGAATGCCCTGTAGAATGTTAAGCCCATAATTAATGCTACACCAGTGAAATGAAAAACATTAGAGTCACTCTGTGAAAAACAACTATTATTCCTTTGGACTTGGAGGCTCAAGCTTCTATCATCTTCATTGTTGCTAGTTGAAGCAAATTTTCAATTTTTCCTTGATTTAGCATTCCTCGATGTTTTTGGGACCTACATAATAAAATCATGATCATAATCCAACATAAGTAAACAACATAACTCAAACATTCTAGCAAGTATAAAAGAAAAGATAACAAAAGAAGCATATAGAAAAAGAGAATATGAAATTGACCTCCAGTAAAAATCTTGGAAGAAGGACCTGTATTTTGTATTTACATCTGTGCCCGAATCCTCCCAATAGATAGGGGATTTGATTGAGATAACATCCTCCAACATCAAAGGCACCTCTCCACCATCTATCTCATAAGGTTGATTGAACACCCTATCCCACAACTTCTTGGTTTCTTCAAACTGCTTTTCCTTCACCTTTTCAGACAGAGTTGCCACCTTCTCCAGATCACCTTCTATAGCTAATGCTTTCAAATCTTCACAATACACTGTTGGGTAGCTCTACTCCAATAATATATATATATATATATATATATATATAGAGAGAGAGAGAGAGAGAGAGAGAGAGAGAGAATCGGAAAATGGGAATTAAGAAAATTAAGCAAGGAAGAAAGTCACCAAAAGAACAAATAGGTAAGTAAACTTGGTTCAAACGGAATTGAAGTACAAGGTGAAACACACCTGGTGGGTCAACCACATTAAGAGGATGTCCGAAGTAGGAACCAAACGCGAAGAGAAGTCACGTGCGAACCTCAGCAGCATAAACAAGAAAGCCTTGTATCGTTGTCTCGCAACTATCAAGTAGACCACCTCGGACCTGTATGGCTCTACAAACATGGAACACAACAACACCCTCTGCTTTTCAAGTTCCTTAAACAGACTCTCCTTCAAACACCCCCCAACAACAACCACAATATCCAAATCCTATGAATCCGAACTCGCCTCGTTTCAAACGACTCCAACGGGTATCTACTGCTCCAAATCTCCCTGCACCACATCAACGCGTACTCTCTGTTCTCTTCATCAAAGTTTCCCGCTTTCCCAATCAGCTTTGAGAATCTCGTTTCACAGTATTCCCTGTAACTTACCTATAAATAAATAAACAACATTAAATACTGAATAAATTTTACTTTTATATTTTTCAAGGATAACTAACAAACTTACGAGGTTTAAAGTGTGACAGAACCAAACCCAATGGATGTCAAGGGGAGGAAAAATCGTGGGAGGGGAAGAGTTGGGCAGCATGAGATCAGCAATCAATGACATCCAGAAATCATGGTACCTGTGAAAACGCTCCACCGTCAGATGAGATTACTGTACCAAGAAAACACACGAGGGAAGCGCTATTAGTGTAAAGAGTTGACCTTCTCATGGCTTCCACCATAATGGGGGTGTGGTGAAGCATCGAGAACGAAGGCATTGGGAGCGCTAAAACGTCATGAACAAAGGCATTGGGAGTGTTGGGAGCAGGGTGGAGGGCGCGCGGAAACCCTAGCATGCAGAAATAGATTCATAAGCTCCAGAACCTTAGGGTATGAAGGAGACAGTACCTGAGGGGGTTAGAATGTTTCCATGAGATTGTGAGAGGGAGACAGTGCCTGGGGGGGGTTAGGATGCTTCCATGAGACTGTGAGAGGGAGACAGTGCCTGAGGAAGACGCATAAGACAATGGCAGAGAGGGAGGAGAAACAAAAGAACGTGCATTCTTCGTGGGCTAGGGTAGATATACAAAGACGATCATTAGTAAAACCCGTCCTTGTCTTGGTTCCACGTAATTACAATATTGCCACCGAAGGACATTCTAAGACGATCATCTACAACCGCCTTAGAATGTGCGACGTTAAATACAAAAGTTATTTTGTTTATTACAAAATTGCCACCGCTCCGTATTCTAAGACGGTTATTGACAACCGTCTTAGAACACGTGTCGTAAAAAATCACTTTTGTAGTAGTGTTGTGTAACACAAGACACTCCATGTTTGAGCGAGAGTGGTCAAGTCCTTTCGCAAAATCTTCCATTGGACTCCTTCTACATTCAACATAAATTGGCAACTCGGTATACATAGCTTTGTCGCAATGGCCTGATGGTCGGGATAAGTGTGAAGAAACTTGGTAAAAGTGGGTAGTCTCTCCCCCTACTGAATGATGATCAGTGTTTCTAGGATGGCATTCAATGTCTGGGTGTTGAACCTGATGAGCTTCCCACAGACTTTACACTATTTAGGTGAGCCATCCTCTGGGTCGTAGATGTTTGCATAGAACTCCTTTACCAGTGCCACATCAATATTTTTCTTTGGCAGTCTAGTGAGTCTTCTATGCCACTGCCTCCATTCCAGTTCCTTGAGGAACTTTTCGTACTAATTGAAAGCTAGCTCCACATTCCTCTCTGAAAGAATGTTTCGAAGATGAAAATTGCCTTGATATCGAAGCCAAGCAACCTCCGAGACGAATCTGGTGGAGTCCTATGTGGGTTCCGCCCCCTGATGTCGGCTGGTAGGAGCTCTGCGCTTCTTGGAGACCATTTGCAAAAAAGACAAAAAAAAGGACTAGTAAGAGAAAGATAAATAGTAAATTGTAAAGGTAAAAAGGAAAAAAAATAAAGGTAACATATAATGGCTGGGCGCTTTGTGCAACTCTGGCAAAACTGAGGTTGGGCTTAGTGCAAGGTTGCACGCTTAGCCCAATTAGCGCAAAAAAAGATAGGGAAGGTTTTGGGCTTAGCGTGACTTGGTCGCTAAGCCCAATGCAAAATGGGACATTAAATGAACAACTTGGGCTTAACGCGAGGAGGCACGCTTAGCCCAATTGCGGGACAGAGAAGAATTTGGGCTTAGTGCGAAGAGAGGCACTAAGCCCAAACAATGCATAATAAATGTCCCAGGGGAGTGGCGGCGTAGCGTAAGAGTGCATGCTTAGCCCCCAGTAATGCAATTTTTGATGGACGGCTTAGCGTGCGACTGGCGCTAAGCCTTTGTATTGACATACGAAAAGACACTTGGGCTTAGCGTGAAGCTGGCGCTAAGCTCTTGCACAAAAAAACAAAAGGACGCCCAGAAAGTTAAAACGAAATGTGGGCTTAGCATGCAACCAGCGCTAAGCCCAAGTACCTAAAAAAAATATCAAGATGCTCGCTTAGCGCGTATTGGCACTTAGCAAGCAGCAGAGTTTGGGAAATTCCCAGCTCTATTAATGATGATGAACACTTAACTACGAAGAACACAAACACATAAACTTATGAACTTGCTAAGCGTGCGAGGTTGGCTTAGTGAGTTCATCAGAAATTTTTCTAGAAACTCAACAAAAACCCAGAACGCATGAACTCGCTAAGCGTGCAACGCTGACTTAGGGAGTTCATAATTTTTTTTTTCCAGAAATGCATATAATACCCAGAAACTCATGAACTCATTAAGCTTGTGATTCAGGCTTAGCGAGTTCATCAAAACATTACCAGAATCAAGATAATTTAAATAAAAGCTAACGAAAAGAAATGACAATGCATGATGTCGCAACCTACCTTTCGGTGGGAGGGCGAGGCGAGTAGCCAAATGAGCGTCTTCCAAAAAGGAAAAGGCGTGGGAGTCACCACCAACGTTTATTCAAGGAAAACGTTAAATATTGCAAAGAAGGGTTCGAGAGTTGTTTATGCACGGGGAAGGTATTAGCACCCCACGCGCTCATCACAAGGGACAACAACCTTTAATCAAGTGTGCTAAAATGTGACTTCAAAATTATGTATTTTCCCTTTTTATATTATTTTATTTTTTTGGGGTCGACAAGGGTGTTGCCCTTGCTCCTACGTGTCCTCAGGTGCGATGAAGAATTCAGACCTACGTAGTTCTTTAAGTTTGAAAGTTTATGTGTTAAATTGATTTTATGTTTTTTTAAAGATTGATTTTAATTGCAAACAAAAAGTCGTTTAAGGTGTTAGACCTTGAAACAATGTTTTAAATTTGAAAAGCAGAGAGAATCGTTAAGGCGCTGGACCTTGAAACGATCTTTTAAATTTGAAAAGCAAAGAGAGTCATTAAGGCGTTGGACCTTGAAACAATCTCGAGTAATATTTGATAAAAAGAAGTTTAGTTGTGATTTGGTTTTATCTTGGTTTTGTTTATTAGCTTTCAACCTCTTTAAAAGATGACTTACGTAACTAATGATCGGTTAAAATTTACTTTACAAAAGAAAAGAGATTTGCCGATGATAGAAGAAGGAGATGAAGATACACAAAATGACAAAGAGGGCCCCTAAGGGCGCATAAATCGTATCCAAATCCTTAAAACAAAAACTAACCAGATGACGAACGAAGAACACTGAACGAAGAATGATGTAGAAGTTGATTACGATCGCGATTAGGTAGCGCCTCGGTCTCGTTTTCTCTTCTTTATTCTTCTTCTTTCCCTCTTCTCTCAATATCCTCTAATATTGAACCTTGAAACCCTTCACTCAGCCTGCCTCATGCCTATTTATAGCAAAAAAAGGTATTTGGTGGACTTGCAGCTCACCCAGGCAAGCTGATGCTTCACTCTAAAGTAACCTTGCTTACCTAAGCAAGCTGGTACCTTCACCCCTAAGCAATTTGGGGGCCCAGGTGAGCCAAAGGCTAGCATGGGCAAGCTAAGGTCCAGAAAATTGCTTAAAATGACCCTTTTGCCCCTCCCCTTGGGTATTTTTCGCATCCTTGACCAAAACATCGAACGATCTCATGCCTGGTGCAGAAACCAGTGTCAAACAACACCTTTTGGTTATCGAGAATAAAAAACATCAATGAATGATAGTCCCCGAACGAAATTACGGTATGCCACATGACAAACATACAAACATTCATATAATTGAAAAAGAAATGCACAATACACACTGCAAATGTGACATCCTGGAAATTTCTACCCGGAATTTTTTGTAAACGGTGTATTTTGAATGATTATATATATATATATATATATATATATATATATATATATATATATATATATATATATATATATATATATATAAGTATTATTCAGTGTATATGCATATATGTTCCTGGTAGAAGTAGGAATGGTGGGGGCAAGATACGCGGGTTAGGCTAATTAAGGAAGAGAAATCCATAACTGGAAGGTTATAGGTTAATTCTTAATTAATTAGTCTAAAATTTAACAAAACCAACCTCTGAACCACGCTCGGGGTTTCATTCTGAGCGTTTTGATATATATATTGCCTACTTTTGAAAACTGGCCCCGACGGGTGCAGAGAAACGCGAGGAACTGGAACCAGAGAAACGACACGCAAACCGAGGCAGGATTTTAGCATTGCAAAGGTCAGATTTTTCCCTTTTTGTGACTGAGTATGAGTCACATCAAGAGGAAAAGTGGGCCCTTTTTGCTCCACTCAAATGGAGACATGTGGCATAGCTTAAAATAAAATAATAGAAAAGAGAAAAGCCTTTCTTTTAAACTAAAAAGCTGTATTCTCTCTCCTCACTCAGCCCCAAATTTCAGAAGCTCTCTCCCTCTCTCTCACGCAGCCTTCTTCTTCTTTTCTCTCATCCACCATTGTTGCCCAACAAAGCTCCAACCTTTGGTCACCATTTCTGCTCCAAATTGCGAAAGGAAGGCATTTTCGGAGTCATGAAGCGCATCTCTACGTGTGGGACTTCGAAATTTCAGGTTTGGGTAGACTTCTTTCTCACTTGATTTTCGTGGGTATGGGGCTTTGGGAGATATGATGGGCAGTTTTGCTTGGTTAATGCTTTGTGATAGTTATTTGTGAAGAGATTTGACGAAAGCATGCTAAACTTGTTATGTTTGAGTGAGTTAAGCTTACCCATTCAGTTTTAGGGTTTTTATGATGATGCTTTTGATGTTGGTGTGCTGAAATTGCTTATGGAAAACTGTTAGAGATGAAGGGTAGAGTTAACCTAGGGTTAGAAAGTGAGAATACGGTGTTATGAGTGGAAAAAGAGTGAGGTTTTGAGAGTTGGAAGGCCAAATCTGGATTTAGTGGTATTTGGAGGTTAAAGTGAGTTAATCCTAGTTTGAAATGTCATTTAGGACTTATGAGAAAGCTTGGGCTGTGCAAGAGAGAAAAACAAATGACCAAAGTGAACAAAGAGCCATTTCTAGGGTAAAATTGGGTGTTGAGGAGTCAAATTTTGATTCGGTGGAATTTTAGGTGTAAATCCAGTTTGAGCAAGTTTAAATCGATGTTATAGACTTGTGTGAGGTGAGAGTTTACTCCAAATTTACCTCATTCTCAATTTCACTTCTCAAACCTTGAAAATCCATTAAATTGAGGGGTTTTGGATACCTAGATTTTGTGTTGCTTTAGTCTGAAGCTTGTCCTTGGTTTATACATGATTGATACATGATTTGGGACTTGTAGGATTCGATTTGGGCAAAATTGGATGAGGGAAAGAGTGGTTTTCGAAATCTGCACTTTATGCAGAATTTTGCTGTTGAAATGTGCAGTAGAATTTTGTATAAGTGCAGAAAAATGCTTGTGTATGGCTGGTTGTGAAAAGGGTAGTACATATGGGGTTCTGGATATTTGCTAGCAGATCCCAACGGTCAAAATGTATACTTATGTACTAGGGACTTCCAGTAAAATTTTCAAGTCGATCCAACGGTGAACGAATTGGAACAAAGGAAATGTTACTGGGGTCTTTAAGTGAGAAAAAGCTGTGATTTTTGGTTTGAGCTTTGGGCAGAGTTTTCTGCCTTTGCCCTGTTTTGCTTGGTTTTGTTAGTTCATGATGGGTGGATGTTGAATTACTTGGATGTTGTGGAAGCTTGGGAGGATTGATTGGGACTCGGCGTTGAGAGGAACGAGGATAAGGGCTACGTGGGAGTACGTGAGCTCAGTTGGAGGTGGGCAACAGGGGATGGTGGGTTTGTACGTGATTTGTGGATGTGGAGAACTTGTTTTGCACCATCGCCCGACCTCCACCTAGTACCACATGTGATGGATACCCCATAATCCTACAAGCTTGAAATGAGGAAGTGTAGAAGGGTGAAACTTCCTGCTTTTATTCGTTGACCACAAAGTGGTACCTGGAGATATGTCGCGGGGGTCAGGAGACCTTGGGGACGTCAGGTGGGGTGCTATTGCCCAAAACCAAGCTTGACCAATCCCGACCCAACCCGGGCATAGTCAGTCAGTGAGAACCTGTGATGTACCTAAGCAGGCGAGCTCCTGGCAGTCAACAGATAAAAGGAACAAAGACCACAAAGCAAGGAGGCTTGTGTGGTGGCTGGCCAGCTGTGAACTTTGATTGATATATGGGATATGGCCTTTGGTAATCGATTACCAAGGGTGGGTAATCGATTACAAGGCTTAAAAATGAAGACAGGAGACTAAGATGGTCTCTGGTAATCGATTACCAAGGGAGTGTAATCGATTACCAGGCTTGAAAACGAGGTCAGGAAGCTAGGAGGGCTTCTGGTAATTGATTACCAAGGGGTTGTAATCGATTACCAGGCTTAGAAATGAAGGCAACATGTTTTGGAGGCCTCTGGTAATCAATTACCAGGCTGTGTAATCGATTACACAGAGGAACATGCCACTGGTAATCGATTACCAATTATGTGTAATCGATTACACAGTGCATTTTTGCAGGTTTCATGTCCTGAGGCTGTGTAATTCAAGTTTAGCCTCTGGTAATCGATTACCAAGGTTGTGTAATCGATTACCAGAGATGAAAAGCCTAAAGATACCCCTTTTACTTGCATGTAGTGGTTATGAGACGCATTGTGTTGCGGCGTAGTTAGATTCTCGTGAAAGAGTCTACCCCTTTCTTTTCTTTCTTGTAGATCGTGATGGCGGCGCAGCTAATCCATGATCGAGTGGAGATGGAGTGCCTAGAGGGAGCTTGGGAGACCCTCGAAGGCAACACGAGGTGCTGATTTCGGGGCACGATTCGATTTACGGCTACTTCATTGGTGCATCCAGATGAACCCGCGCGCACGCTTCAGCGTACTGTGGAGTGGATACTACCCACGCCTACACCATACCGTCTAGTGGAGCCAATCCAAGTGATCGAGGTGACGTCATCCGAGGAAGACCCTGAGGAGGACCCTGAGGAGCTACCTCCCGAACCTGCTGTGGATGCTCTTGACTTTCTAGAGGGTGATGAGGACCCACTCCCTGATGTGGATTCTCCCGAGGACGTCATGTCGGCATCTGAGGCAGACTCTACGGAGGATAGTGGCCCTGGAGAGATGGCGATTAGTGGAGGCTCTTCATCATAGTAGACAGCTCATTGGACTAGTTTTATATACTTTTTGAGGGTGGGTGTATCTAGGACTGACTGTTAGGTTTACTCTTTTGTTTTTGTACGGGTAGACCTATTGTATAGGAATTTTATGATTGTACACATGTGGCTGAAGCTACTACAGTGGATACTTTTGCTTTGGATGACACTAAGTATTTTGTAAAACTCCCATATTTTGGATAGCTTTAAATGATGAATGTATTTATGTTTAATCTTGTTATCTGAAAAGAAAGCATTAGCAAACTTCATTTGCAAAAGAGTTTACCGACCGTATTTTGTTTTATTATTTTCACGTGACGACCTAAAGTAATGGCTGGTATACTCTGCCTTTTGAAACAACAAAATAGTTTAGAGATTACGAGCGGTAAGAAAGAAATGACTCCGAATACAGTTGTGAACTGGCCATTCAGGACTCTATAGTGAGGATTTTCCTTCTGAACCTAATTATTGTGAAAAGAGAAAGAAATGAAAAAGAAAAAGAAGAATTTTTTTTTTTACCATGGTTTCTGTTATTTAAATCATTACTATTAAACCAGTCATTATTTTGGGGACACCACAGCAAATAAGAATAAGTAAACACACAATGGAAAAAATAAAAAAATGCACAAGGTAAAATACAAAGAAGCTAAACGAGAGGGATAGTTGAAGGTGCAAAGTCGAAGGAGATTGGAAGCACAAAGAGGTTGAAGGGGGGAAGTGCTAAGGGAAGGAAAAGTGTGAGGTTGAGTAAGGGAGGAGAAGGTTTTCTAGAATGCGTAAAAAGAAAAAGAAAATGGGAGAATAGAGATAAGGAGGGGGCATGGTAGTTTTGAAATTACCTGCAGTTATGGCCTACACACTTAGCCGAGCATCGCGCTTAGCTGTTGGGCCTGACAATTACAGTTGCATTTATGATCCCTACGCTTAGTGAGCAAGACTTGCTTAGCGCGCCAAGGATGATGTTCTTTGTCTTCTCCCTCAACTTTTATTTTGAATTTCAAATTTTATTTTTATTGGCACAAAACTTGTGCTTAACGCGAGTGTGCTCACTAAGCCCAATTCGTGAAATTTCAAACCCGAGAGTTTTTTGGGCTCAGAGCCGCTGTTCCAACTTAGCTTGATTTGTAGGTGAAATTTGACCTATAACTTTTGCTTAGTGAGCATTGTGCGCTTAGCGAGCATAGGTGGCATTTTTCAAAACTTAAGATCAACACTTTTACATCAACAAACTTAACCAATTCTAATCATGAAGAACATTTATAGTATTGAGCACATCACATTATAGTAACAACAAGCTCGCATCATTAGTGAAAGTTAAGGCTCAACTAAATTTACTTAATATCACACACATAAGAATTAACAAACAAAAATCAGGGGACATGAATTACATAAAAGAAAAGAAGGTTAGAAATCCTGGGTTGCCTCCTAGTAAGCTTTTTTTTAACGTCACTAGCTTGACATAAAACACCCTCACGGGTCATTGAGGTAAATGATGGTGGTTAATCTCTCAATATTGCCACCATTGTAGATATTCAACCTTTGGCCATTCACTATCCAACTATGCTCTGGGTCAGTAGATGAAGGATCCATCAGCTCAATTGCTCCACAGGGTTTCACATCTTTGATTATGAAAGGGCCAAACCACTTGGACTTGAGTTTTCTAGGAAAAAGCTGGATACGGGACTTGAGCAGCAACACCTGTTGTCTAGGCTGAAAGTTCCTTTTAACAAGTTTCCAATCATGGTAAGCTTTCATCTTCTGCATATAAATCTTGGAGGATTCATAAGCATTGAGCTTCATTTCTTCTAGCTCCAGCAGATGCAACTTTTGCTTTTCCCTTGATAAGGATGCATCAAAATTGAGGAATTTGAGAGCCCAGTAAGCCCTCTGCTCCATATGTATCGGTAGATGACATGTCTTCCCATAGACCATATGAAATCGGGATATACCAATTGGAATTTTGAAAGCAGTTTTATAGGCCCATAGGGCATTATCCAATTTCATAGCCCAATCCTTTCTTGAAGATGCAATAGTATTCTCCAGGATCTTCTTTAATTCTCTGTTGGATAACTCGGCCTGGCCATTTATCTGGGGATGATAAGGAGAAATAACCTTATGCTTGACATTGTAGTGCCCCCAACATCTTCTGCAGCTGTGCATTACAGAAATGTGACCCACCATCACTAATAAGTACCTTTGGAACCCTAAAGTAGGAGAAAATGTTCTTCTTAAGAAACTTGATGATGTTCTCAACGTTATTCTTCCCCAATGGTTATACAACTGCCAACAACTTTTTTCTAGTGGTTGCATAGTTCAACTGTGCATCATTTAGGACCTTGCTGGCATAATAAATTGAATGGAACACTTTATCCCTCCATTTCCCTAGCATTGCACCCACTACGTAGTCATTGGCATCATACATCAGCTCAAATTCCTGGCTCCAATTTAGGGGCACCATCATGAGAGTAGACACAAGCCTTTCCTTTAGAGTTTGAAAAGCTAACATGCACTCTTCACCAAATTTAAACACAGGATCCTTGTTCAAAAAATTGCTTAATGGCTTGGAAATTTGGGAGAATTCTTTTATGAACCACCGATAGAAGCTGACGTGTCCATGAAAACTCTGAATGCCTTTCACATTAACCGGTGGAGGTAGCTTCTCAGTAACATCAATTTTAGCCTTGTCTACCTCAATCCCTCTAGATGAGATCTTACGGCCCAAAACTATCCCCTCCTGAACCATGAAATGACGTTTCTCCCAGTTCAACACCAAATTAGTCTCTACACACCGCCATAGCACCAATTTTAGATTGGATAGGCAACAGTCAAAGGAGGGGCCAAAGACTGAGAAATCATCCATGAACACTTCAATGCATTTTTCTACCAGATCAACAAACATAGCTAGCATGCATCTCTAGAAGGTGGCAGGGGCATTACATAACCCAAATGGAATCCTTTTATAAGCAAAGACACCGAAAGGGCATGTAAAAGCAATTTTTTCTTGGTCCTTACGTTCTACTGCTATCTGATTATACCCCGAGTAGCCATCCAAGAAACAATAAAAAACTTGTTTAGCTAGCTGTTCCAACATCTGGTCCATGAATGGCAGAGGAAAATGATCCTTGCTTGGGGCATCATTAAGCTTGCAGTAGTCTATACACATTCTCCACCCTGTGACTGTTAGTGTAGGAATGAGATCATTCTTCTCATTATGAACCACAATCATATCGCCTTTCTTGGGCACTACTTGGACTGGACTCACCCAAGCACCACAGTCACACCTGCTTCAAGCAACTTGAGGACTTCTTTTCACACTTCCTCCTTCATGGATGGGTTAAGTCTCCTCTGTGGTTGTCTCACCGGTCTATAGTCAGCTTGATGTAGCTCCATGTGGAGCTTGTAGGCCTTGGATCTTCTTCATCAATAGAGTCCTTTGCTTCTTGAATTTCAATGGCAGCGGAATGGAGAAGGAAGAAAGATGATTGGAGATACCACTTCAAGGAGAAGATGAGTTAAGCATAAGGTCACCACCATAGGAAGCCTGGTCAAGAGCTTGAAGGAGGAGAAGATGAGGGGAGGGAGAAGGAGCACAAAATTTTGTGCCTCAAATGAGGTCTGAACTTTGAAGTGTAATTCTCAAATGATCAAAGTTGAAAAAATGCACACACATGGCCTCTATTTATAGCCTGTGTCACACAAAATTGGAGGGAAATTTGAATTTATATTCAAATTTCACTTGAATTTGAAATTGAATTTGTGGAGCCAAAATTTCACTAATTATGATTAGTGAATTTTAGATATGGTTCAGCCCACTAATCCAAGATCAAGTCCAAGATTCTCCACTAAGTGTGCTTAGGTGTCATGAGGCATGTAAAGCATGAAGGACATGCACAAAGTGTGACTATATGATGTGGCAATGAGGTGTAGCAAGCAAATGCTCACCTCCCCCTCTAAAATTTAATTGGATTAGGCTTCTCCCAATTCAATTAAATTTATTTCCCAACACACACATCAAATATTCACTTAATGCATGTGAAATTACAAAACTACCCATAATACAAAAACTAGTCTAGGTGCCCTAAAATACAAGGGTTGAAAAATCCTACATTTCTAGGGTACCCTACCTACATTGTGGAGCCCTAAATACAAGGCCCAAAAATAATGAAACCTTAATCTAATATGTACAAAGATAAGTGGGCTCATACTTAGCCCATGGGCCCAAAATCTACCCTAAGACTCATGAGAACCCTAGGACCTTCTCTTGCATCTCTGGCCGAACCATCTTGGAGTCTTCTAACCAATGCCCTTGGGGGGTTGGATTGAATCATTCCCTCCCCCTTGAAAAGGATTTGACCTCAAATCCAGAGGTTCTTGAAACTCTGGGCTTCTTCCCTCAACACCTATAAAAAGAATAAAAACATATATATTAGTGGTGTTTGGTTTGTTGGAGGTCTGAAAACCCATTTCTTGGGCCTCTTCCAATGAGGGAACATGGTTCCTCACTAACTCAATGAGTGGTACTACAAGTATAGAAAAATATGGGACAAACCTTTTGTAAAAGTTTGTTAAGTCATGGAAGCCCCAAATTTTCCTTATACTTGGTGGAGTGAACCATTTAGGAATGACCTTTATTCTCTTTGGGTTCTTGGGAACCCCTTGATCACTATTTAAAAAATTAAGGAAAGTAATGCAATAAAATGTACCTTTTTTATATTCTCATGTTGATTACTCCTACCAAAAAGTATGACAAACCTAAGGTGTCCTATGTGAGCACCTAGGTTTGTATAGAAACAAAAAATAAGAATAAACCTACCTAATGAGTCCCTATGTACACAAATCATGAAGATGTTGAGTGCATGAGTGATTTTACAAAAGAGGGTTGCACCACTCTACACATTTATCATACCACCTATTTTAGGGATTTAGTGCCTAATGATACCTATTTTGGGCACCAACAAAGCACAAGAATTTTAACTCTTGCGAACCAAACCCTTACCCAACAACTCCTTTACTTGAGGAATAACCTCAAGCCCAAGAGGTGTGGCAGTGCTAACAAGTGTCTTTTGACAAAGGAGAAAATGTAGAGGTTGTCTAAGAGGGGAAGTTTCTTTAATGTTTATCTTTATTGCAAAATGACTTTCCTTCTTAGTTAACCTCTTGGAGGAGACACTTACCTCCTTACACTCCTTCTTAACCATTAATGGTTGTCCTTCTTCTTGGAGGTAGATTTCTTTACTAGATTCTTCCCTTTTTGCTTCTTCACTTTCACTAGAGGAAGGTGAAGTAGTAGCCTCATCTTGGCTACTATAAATGTCTTGGCCCCCCATAATCATGGTTTTCTTGGTAGGGCATTGAGAAGTAATGTGTCCTCTTCCAAGACATTTAAAGCACTTTATAGAGCTAGTCTTCTCTTGCATACTAGCATTAGGGGGTTGCTTTTCTATTGTCTTCCCCTTATCATCTTTGGGCTTAGAAGGTGGTGCCCCTAAGATTCCTAGACCTTAGTCTTTCTTTGGATAAGAGTGAGAGCCATAAGATTTTGAAGTAGACTTTCTTTTATGTTGTTGCTCTACCCTTATTTTCCAATCTAAGTAAGCCTATACATTGTCCTTCCCATGGAAGTATAAGAGGTTAATGTTAGCCTCTTGAGGCTTTCTTTCCTTTTCTCTCCTATGGGAGTGAGGTCTAAGATGTGACCTATGCCTTCCTTCATGATAGTCACGAAGTTTTTCACTTAGGCTCTTACAAGAGTCATGACTACTATAGGTGGCATGTTTTTCTTTCCTTAACTCTTTTAGTATTTTCCTTCTTTCTTATTCCCTTATTTGTTCCCTCTTATCTTGATTTATTTGTACCCTCTCTCTTCCTTTTTCTTTTCTTTCTAGTTTTTCTTTCCATGACTTGAGGGAACTCAACTCATCTAAGATTCTAGATAGAGGTTCCTTATGACTAGTACCCTCACCATTAACACTAGATGAATGATGACTCATGTTGGTTCCTAAGTTGTGGTTCTTTCTTGTTGGAGGTTTGCAAAAGGTAAAAGCTAGGGTTCAAAATAACTCAAGATAAGCTTGATAAGCAAGAAGAAAGTATCATGAAATAACAAGATAAACTAGGCGTGACTAGTAAAGAAAATAAGCTATGAAAGTAAGAAAGAAATTAAAGTGAAAGAAATGTAAACTAGGCGGTTCCTAAGAGAGTTTGGATGACCTCATTTAAGGTTCCTTACAAAAAACTCACTATCCTAAGGAAAAATTGCCTAAAATTATTACATACAAATGGAAGTAGGGTGACTTATTGGAGGCTCCCAACTTACTTCCAATGAAAGACCCTTTTGTTTCAAAATTTGAAAGCAATGAAGGTAAGTAAATTGTCAATTAGAAAATTACAAAAAGGTCCTCAATTTTGGTGGTTGTTATCTCTTGTGATCCACTCAATTTGGAGTGCTTCTTAGTCCAATAGCTCTTAAGGTGGTTGGCCCCTTGCTTCTTGACTCAAATTCTTAAAGGGATGACACTTATTCTCCTTTGCAATCCCCTATATGGCAACTCACAAACAAGGAAACAAAAAGACAAACAATAACCAAAGACCCAAAAAATGAAATGAAAGCTAAACCAATAGAGTTTTATCAAGACAAATTTTCAAGAATTATTCAACAATTAAAGCAATGGAAAGCACATAAAATCAAGCTAGGACTCAAAGAGAAACCTAGAATGGCTCCAGAGTAGAGTAGAAAAACAAAAAAAAAAGACTCAAGAAAACTCTAGTTTTGGCACTTGTTTTCACACTAATTTTCAATTTAAATTTCATAACTAAGACTGGTATAAAATAAGCACCAATTATAGAATAAATTTTGAGTCAAAATAACAAACACACTTCCCTTTCACTTTTTTTTCCTGAACATTGATTTTTCTGCCAACTTGTGTGATTTTTAGTATTTTTTCCTTTTATCCAAATCACTTGTTTCTTTTTTTTATAATTTTTTTTCCAGATGTTTAGAAACTTTAGTAAAAATTTCAGCTCAAAATTCGTAGTGACCAATTCCCAGTAATTTATACAAGTTCATATGTTCAAGCTGCCAACACCAACGATTTTAACCTAGAAATCAAGAGTAGTGTTTATGTTGCTTAAGGCTTGGATAATTATAATGTGATTGATTATGCTCAATTATCTTGAGTAACACAATTCAAGATATCTTAAGACTTATTTTGATTCACAAATCCAGCCACAACTCAGCACCACAACTCAACTTCTTCATAGGCATCATGTAGGAAACTTAGAAAACAAAAAAAAGTTCAACAACAAGACTACTTCTAGGAATTGATTTAGAACATGTTATAAACTAAATAACATGCATGAATTAGACTCAAAATTGTAAATATAGGATAATAATGAAAAGAATACATGAAAAAATGTATCTAGAATTCAATCAACAAAATCAAAATTCAACATAAACTTGGAACATAATGTGACAATTATTATGACTAAACATGACTCTGAGACAACATGGATTAAGTGATTTACACTTAGATTTTTGTGTTTATTTTTCTAATCCATATTTTGGAATAAAAATTTAGATCTAAAGGTTAAGAACAAGAAGATTATGACTGAAAAATGATAGAACCTAAAATCAACACAAAAACATGATTCAAGAGTAGATCTATAAAATTTGAACCATAGAAATGCAAGAACAAGTGTAGAGACCTGCATAAATTGAGTGAGGGTGTCCTCCAACTTGGTGGTTCTCTCATAGAAATTAGGGGGCCGATTGGATGGACCTCCTTGGTCCTTGTTTAAGATGTTCCCAGGATAGGACCTCCAATCTTGACCTTGATTTTGAGAGAAATTTCCTCCTTGATGATACCTAGAATTCCCCCCATGGTGATATCCCTGTCGGTTTGGATTGGCCATGTAGTTGACCTTTTTAGATGCATCTTCTTTAGTCATGCATATACCTAACTGATGAGCTCTACCACACAGGTTACATCCCCCAACTTGCATCGCAAAAGATGAAATAGGTTGCACAACATGCAATTGTTGAGGAAGTTTGTTCAAGGTCTCTGTGAGGGTTTCAATTTGATTGGATATGAGCTTTATTTGAGCTAACAATGCATCTTTAGACGTGAGCTCAAGAAGACTCTTCTTCGCAGGTGTATAAGCTCTATCACATAGAATGACATGGTCACTAGTTGCCATATTCTCTATTAGCTCTATAGCTTCATCAAGGGTCTTCAATTTTATCTTCTCACTGGCGGAGGCATCAAGGAGTTTCTTGGAATGGGGTCATATGCCATCAATGAATATGTTTAGCTAGATAGGCTCACTGAACCCATGAGTACGAGTTCTTCGAAGTAGACCATAAAAGCGGTCCAGAGCTTCACTCAATGACTCATCAGGGAACTGGTGAAATGATGAAATTTCTGCCTTCCTCTCGACAGTTTTGGACTCTGGGAAAAACTTCTTCAGGAACTTGTTTCCCTTGAATGAATGAATGAAACCATCTTTTTGCTTTACCAGCCAAGAAAAAGAAAACAAATTGTGGCGGATGGCATCTTCCAGAACTCCTGCTATCTTCATCGTATTACATATCTTTATGTATATAGCCAAATGAGCATATGGATCTTCATTTGATAGAACATGGAAGAGATTGCCTTGAATCAACTGAATGAGGGAATGTGGATATGAAATATTGGTCACTTGAACTTTTGGCCATGCTATACTGGTGAAATATTATGGTGTTGAAGAGCTAGAGTAGTCCACTAGAGTTACTCTCGGTGGCCAGTCTTTTGCCATTAAGGGCTCTTCAAAGATATGCTACAGATTGGACACCGCCAGTTCCTCAAAGATCACAAGAAATGTTGAGGATGATGCAGAGGATTAGGCTCCTCTTTCTCCTTGATTTGTCTGCCCTTCTCATTGCTTTCTTCTTCTTCTTGCACATTGTTTCTCCTACAGGTTGCTTCAATCTCCAGATTCAATGGAACAAGGTTGTCCTCTGAAGTTTTACCTCACATACAAGAATGAAAACAACTACACACAGGTTAACAAGGTTAAAGAATTAAATACAAAACAAAATTAAAATAAAGAATAAAAAATGATTGCTTTAATATTGGAATATGCAAACTACCCAGTACAAAGGACAAAGTCCCCGGCAACGGCGCCAAAAACTTGTTAACTCCTTGGCAAGTGTACCAATTCGTCCAAGTAGTATTTTAAATTGATAAGACTAAGTGTTGAGTCTACAGAGACTTTGACTGTACTTAGGGTTTATATATATATATATATATATATCCAATTTTTAAGAAATTAATGAATTGAATCGAATATTTGTAACATGGTGACACATAAACGTAAATTCAATATAAATTAAACTATAGAGCTAGTGTGTGTAAGGGTGAGAAAACAAACACTTGAAGTAATGAAGTGACAATCAATTCAGAATTACGGGCATGTTGAGGCTCAGCCTACCAGAACTACTCTTGATGCAACCTTAATGATTTTTCTCTATCCGATATTATTTCACTCATTACCTACATCCACTTACATACTCTAGCCATGATTCCTCACATGAAAGAGCCTAATCTACCTAATTTCTCTCCTAATCATTTAAGAGAAAAATCAGACAAATTGCATTATGAACAAAGATGCGTAAATTATGCTAAATAAAACCATTCTATCCCTCGAGATGGATTACTTAGATGTTCTTTTCCAGTTCTTAAGATATAAATATTTTCCAATGCCTAAATCTTATAACATTACATGAGCATGGGTGATCAAGTCACAAACATGATAATAAGCACAAAAAAGAGAAAATAATATTGAAATAACATTAAATAGATAGTTAGAATCATTACATCAGGAGTGTTTGGTTGTTGAGCTCCCAACAATGAGTGGTTTAGCCTCTCATTGTCATGAGAGGCTTACAAATACAAAAAGGGGTGAAGGAAGTGGAAGAGAATGGAGGAAAATTGAAAAGAATGGAAATGAAGTGCTCTAGATGAATGGGTCTTTCTCCAATGGACGTACCCTAGCCTTTGTTGCTCAATAGAATGAATAATGCTTTGTTTCGTCTCTTTTTTTCACTTAAAACATAGCTCAGTCATATTTTTTCGACATTGACTGCGTGTTGAGCGAGACAACACGCTGATTGTGGCAAAAAAGTCCAACTGGCTTAAGTGATCATGCATTGAGTGCACCCCATGCGATAAGTGCGCATGCACGCTAATACTGGCTTCCCATGTGGCATCTTCAACATTGACTGCATGCTGAGCGAGACGACACGTTGACTGCTGCGAAAAAAATCCAACTGGCTTAACTGATCATGCACTGAGCGCACCCCATGCGATAAGCGCGCATGCACGTGTCAACTGGCTTCCTATGTGGCATCTGAAGCTAAGCACGATTGTCGCACTGAGCGGTCTTCACGCGCTGAGCGAGGCTGACACACTGAACGCGACTCTCAAGTTCTTCAAATCTCTTCCTTGCCTTCTGCTATATCTCTACAAAAAGTATACCACGGGAAACACTATAAATTCACTAGTTTTAGCATCTACTAGATAAAAACTCAGAAGATGTTCAATTCCTAATGTTTTAACACAAAAAGAAGCAATAAAAGAGACAAAATTCAAGTAATTGTTGTGTGATTTAAATACACAAATTAAGTATACATAGCAATTATCACTACTTGGTGTCTTTGTGAGGGCAACACATGAAGGTTGGGAAATGGCCTATGAATCACATGTGACCAAAGCCCTCTACAAAGAAAACATAGAGAAAGTTGGTGACCAAAAGACAATTATGTACAACCTCATGTGTGAAAAGGTCAAGATTTGGACAAACATTCTTAACAAAAACGTCCTCCACAAGTCTTGTTCAAAAACTACTCTCTTAGACGTACATAAGTTTATACTCTTTCATCTTATGGAGAATCTTTCTTTTGATTTACCACATACTATCTATATTACTATTCCCCACAATTTGAGGGTTCTCGGTGGACTTGACGACATCTACTATGTAGTGTTGATGAACAAGATTCTATGGGATCAAGGATTCTATCAAATGTTTGATAAGATGGACAAAGATGATGATGGTGAAAGACTTGAGTGAACCTGATGATGATGATGATAATGTTCAGCTTGTTCTAAGGAAGAGGAAGGAAAATTCTTATAAGCAAGTGATAAACGTCAAATTTGAGATGTTTATTTGATACTTTAGGCCTTCTTTTGAATCAAATTCATTATGTTTTCAGTTTTTAATATATTTTAGATAGGAATTGTTATTTTAGAAGCTTTTAATATGATTTTGTGTGTTTTTGCAAAGAAATAGGACAATTTTACAAGGTAGCCTCGCTCAAGTGAGGTATAGGCCACCCTAGCCAACTCAAACAGAGGAAAAGATGAAATTTTATAGAAGATATTGATGTAAGCTCCATTGGAGCTTGTAGGCCTAGGATCTTCTTCATCAATAGAATCCTTTGCTTCTTGGAAGATGAATGGCAGCGGAATGGAGAAGGAAGAAAAAGAGGAGACGCCACTTCAAGGAGAAGATGAGTCTAGAAGAAGCTCACCACCATAGGAGATCATGGATAAGAGCTTGGAGGAAGAAGGAGATGAATGAAGGCGGAGGGAGAGAAGAGCACGAAATTTTGTACTCTAAGAAAGCTCTGAAATCTGAAGTTTAATTTTCAAATGATCAAAGTTGAAAAAATGCACACACATAGCCTCTATTTATACAAAATTGGAGGGAAATTTGAATTTCTATTCAAATTTCACTTGAATTTGAAATTGAATTTGTGGAGCCAAATTTTGGAGCCAAAATTTCACTAATTATGATTAGTGAATTTCAGATATGGTTCAGCCCACTAATCCAAGATCAAGTACAAGATTCTCCACTAAGTGTGCATAGGTGTCATGAGGCATGTAAAGCATGAAGGACATGCACAAAGTGTGACTATATAATGTGGCAATGGGGTGTAGCAAGCAAATGCTCACCTCCCCCTCTAAAATTTAATTGGATTGGGCTTCTCCTAATTCAATTAAATTCATTTCTCAACACACACATCAAATATTCACTTAATGCGTGTGAAATTACAAAACTACCCCTAATACAAAAACTAGTCTAGGTGCCCTAAAATACAAGGGCTGGAAAATCCTACATTTCTAGGGTACCCTAATTAATTAAACCTTAATCTAATATGTACAAAGATAAGTGGGCTCATACTTAGCTCATGAGCCCGAAATCTACCCTAAGGCTCATGAGAATCCTATGGCCATCTCTTGCATCTTTGGCCCAATCTTCTTGGAGTCTTCTATCCAATGACATTGTGGGGTAGGATTGCATAAGATATTTTGCTTAATCGAGGAGCATGCTAGACGGTGCATTCAAAAATTGAATTAATTCAAAACATAGGTAATTATGGAGATATAGCTCGAAGATAAATGAAGAAAATCACTTGGAAGATAATTGCAACTATTAAAATAGATTATATTAGCTTAAGAGATAATATTGTTTTGTAAATTAAGGAGATTATTTGCCTCTATTAAACATATCTATGATTCTATAAATAAAGAGGCATAGGTAGCAGCAAAAAAACACATTTACACACCACCGCCCTTCACTGAAAAACCCTATTCTCTTCTCTCTTCTTGTATTTCATGAGTGGCTAGTTTCTTTCTTAGTGAGGAGAAGAAAGGATTGAACCCTATTTGATGTATTTTTATCACATTAATATATTGTTTGAGTTCATTATTCGCCTTTTATACTTAATGCTTTGTGAGCTTGCACACCTCATAGATGATTTCAAGAATTGACGTGCACTTTGGCGAGTCTAATTTAAACCTGAACTAAATTGGATACTTAATTGGGGTTATCTCCAGGGATAGAATAATCTTGGTTAAGCCTTGCTAATTCCCAAATAGTAATGCTGATTGCTTGTGTTGGTTTTCCATTGGATTGGGAATCAAGGCAAGTGATTTAGGGCCTATCACCTGAGGGATTAGGGATAAAATGCATTAGTGAATCGGGGATAAATGATATAACAACATAGAAGTGTGAGGAGTTGCCACCAATTATGAAAATAAGGGTTTGGGAATTGTTTACGCATAGGGAAGGTATTAGCACCCCACGCGCCCGTCACAAGGGACGACAACCTTTAATCGAGTGTGCACAATGTGACTTCAAAATTATTTATTTTCCGAAGAGCGGTGAATTGCTTTTATTACATTATTTTATTATTTTATTATTTTTGATTTTTTCCGAGTCGACAAAGGTGTTGCCCTTACTCCTACGTATCCCCAGGTGCAATGAGGAAGTCAAACCTACGTAGTTCTTTAAGTCTGAATATTTGTATGTTAAATTGATTTTATGTTTTTTTAAATATTTATTTTATTTGCGAACAAATAGTCGTTAATGCGTTGGACCTTGAAACGACGTTTTAAATTTTGAAAAGCGGATGGAGTTGTTAAACCATCTCAAGTGATATTTGATAAAGAGAAGTTTGGTTGTGAATTGATTTCCCTTTCATTTATTTGTGTTCATTAATTTCAAGTCTCACAAAAGAAAAGAAAGCGATTTCACGACACTGGTGGTTGGCTAGAATTAAACCTTACAAATAAAATGATATTACCAACAATAAAGGGGAGAAGATGAATACATACATAATATCAGAGAGGACCCATAAGGGTACATGGATTGCATTCAACTCATAAGAAAAGAAAAGAAAAAGAAGAAGAATTAATCGGTTGTTGCGGTACAAGGCTAGGAAAAATGAAAAAATATGCTTGCACTTAATTTCTTCATAAATGAAAAAATATCAAATGAAAATGAGCAAAAGTTCTCTAATGCAAAACTCTATTAAAATCATTGGGCAATATGCTTGCACTTAATTTGTTCATCCTTTGCTAAGCAAAGTTTATTTGAATTTGAGCTTTATTTTTTATTCACTCTCTGAGTGTTATTGAATCATTGTATTCATTCAAACTTTTGTTTGTGAAAGCTAGGAGTGGCTTAGTGAAAAAAAAACTTGGGTGTTCTTAAATTCAGGGGGAGTCTAAGGGTGTGTCAATAGTGGCCTAGAGAATACTTGTGTATCCAAGAAAGGCAGGATAAAATACTTCATTGTAATATAGTTTTGATTAATGGAACCCTTTGCAGTTTTGTAAAGGAGAACTGGGCATAGCTCTGTTTGAGTGAACCCATATAAATCAAGTGTTTCTACTTCTCTCTTAAGCTATTTGTTTAAGTATTCTTTTAAGCTCATCTTGACACCCTTGCTCACCAAGGTGTTTATCTAAAAAACTTTTGTGAAAACTTCGTTTATCTATTACTGAATTGAAAGCTTCTTGTTTTCACTACTACTTGTTTAGAGTTACTGGACAACGTAGCCAGTTTTGTGTTTTTGAAATCTATTTGATAAAAATCCTTCATATGTGAAAAATATAGTATCATTGATTAACTCACTATTCAACTCCCCTTCTTGTGTGATTTTTGGTATTTCAATAAATTCATAACACCACCTTGCCTTTATTTTTTTTCTCTATCTTTCTATCTCTCATAGTCAGGACCACAAACACAATCACTTTGCCACCACCTTTGAACCTCCATTGTCACTCTCTTTGATAATGACTTTGTGATGATGTACCAGAGTTACTATTTTGTGTTGCTTGTCATGCTTGGTTCTTATAATAAGTGATTTTTTGTGTCACTCCTTGAGCCTTTATTTCATCCTTTTTATGAGATTGAAATCTTTGTTCTTGATGTTTCTCGTGATTGGATCTATTTTGATGTTGGTTATGTCAGTGTTGTATCTATTTCAAGACTTAATTGGTGTTATTAATCTTTGGCTTGCTGCACTTTTATGAGATATTGATTTTTGAATTAAAAACCTTGATGGTTTAATGCTCGGAGGCAGTTTGGGATGGTTTCAATTTAGGATTGCTATATTGCTTCCAAGCTTGGCTCTTTGATTGCTTTGTAAATTTTATGTTGGTCAAATATAATGTGATTTAGGTATGTTTTCATGTGATCTAGTGGTTAAAAGTGCCTAGTTTTGTATAATGCATTAATGCCAAATGCTTTGCTTATTTTATTGATCTTGTGTGATGTTGAAAAATATGGTGTTGGGTTATTTTGGGTTCTGCCTGTGGTGATTGTAATTAAAAAAAGAATGAACTTATGATGTACGAGTGGAAATAAGCAAGGTGCTAAACAACACACATCATAAGAAATTTGCTGACAAGAAATGACTAAGTTTTTCTTGAATATTTTTTTTGTTGCATACTATTTATGACTTGCTTATTTTCACCTTGTGATTGAGCTTATTCAGTAGAGAAATGAATAAGTTTCTCTTTAGTAATTTTTTTGTTGCATATTGTTTATGACCTACTTATTTTCTTCTTGTCAATGATAAGTTAATTCAGTAAACTAGATCAAGCTTTAGAAGCCTAAGATAAGCTATGAGGATACTTGAATACAACATTATAATGTGAGGAAAGCCCTAAATGACATACAACACCTATTAAACCAATTGTAGCTCTTTATAAGTTCAACAACAATTTTTTGTTCTACCATGTCCTACATGTTCATTGCGTGCCATTTAGACATCACAAATTGGTCTTGGTGCATGTGTTAAAAGGGATGTGAATCGATTCAAGATTGATAATTCATCAAGTAATAGAAATGATGTTGGTGACATGAAAAGTGATATGGATGCCTGGACTTTGATTAAGTGTTGGCTTCTTTTCTATCTTTAATTGTCACTAACACCAATCTGTGTAACTTAATGAGTTGTCATCTTTGATTTCATTCACATAGTCCTTCACACTTACAGCAAGGCCAACTTGTTTGAGATAGGTGGAGCAACATGAAAATTAAGCCATGAAGAGTTTTGACTTTTACAAGCCCAACTCCTTATAGTGTGGCGTTTGTATTGCTTGTTGCTAAGGTAAGAAACATCTTTAGTGCTATATAACTCATTGCTTTTATTGATTACCACTTACCTGTAATCAATTACATAAGTCTTTGAGAAGCTTGCAGAGAGTTCATAGTTCTGGTTTAATCGATTACCATATATTTATAATTGATTACATAGTTCTTTTGAGACTATATCTATTTTCTTGAGTCTCTGGTTTAATCGATTATGAGGATATAGTAATCGATCACATCATTCTTAAAGGTGTTCCCAGAAGTGATCAAGAACACTTTAGTCGATTAAATCAAGATTGTAATTGATTACATTGTTCTTGAATGCTTTCCAGGTTTGAGGAATAACACTTTAATCGATTAAATAGGGAATCTAATCGATTACCTTCTCAAGATAATCAATTACATTGCCAATCTAATCGATTAAGGGTGGGTTATAAATGTTTTTTCTATATATACCCACCTTGTGTTCTCACTTTCATAAGATCGAAAAACAAGTTTTTAACAAACTTTACAAGTCATAAAATTCAGTTTTCATTTCTTGGAGCTTTCAAAAGAAAAGTAAGTTGTAAACACATTTGATATCAAGAGAGGTCCATTTAATCAAGTCTTTTGTTCTTTCATTTGAATGAAAAGGTTGTGTCTCTCCTTAACTTTGTTTCATATGGTTTTTACATTTGTTACTGCATGTGCATGAGTTTTACAACATGCTAGAATAGGTGTTTTTAGTTTGAAGCTAAGAGTAGGTTTCTCTTAGGCTTAGATTCACAAAGGACCCTTGGATTGGGTGCCTAAGTTTCATTTTCTATGTAAAATTTGAAATTGATTGTGATTAAGTAAGAACTCACATTGCATAGTGAAAATCTAATACGGGTTGAATTAAATAACTGGATTAGCTTCTCTAGAAATGAAGAGTGAACCGGTATAAATCTTGTTCTCTATCTTCTATTTAACTCTCATCTCTCTCTATTTCATTCTTTATCAATTTTCAAAGTTTCAAAGATATTTCAAATTGATGCACTTTAACAAAAGGATACTATGTCCGGGTGATTGATTCGATATTGGTTTTAACAGAAAATTGTGATACGATCTTTGTGAAGCAAAAGTTTTTAAAATTCTATTTTTCTTTCGATTTGATTTTGAAACCAATTCACCCCCCCTCTTGGTTTGGTGAGTCCCATCATCTTTTTTCATAAATGACACATTGTAAACATGTTGAATATGATAGGCCAAAAAAATGATGAAATGTGAAAACTTTTTCCAATATTAATTTAATAATCTTCATTAAAAATATGGTTTCCTACTCCATAAACTGAATGTTATGGAATATCCATATATCTTCATTTAAGAACTTGATATAGTTTTGATACAAGAAACTTAATCTAAACTTCAATTTTTTCTTTTTTTTTTCCAATATCCTATTGAACCTTTTCTTTATTCTCTATTGTACTGTGTGCTAAGTCTCCCTCCAGATTAACGACCTATATGACATTGTGTATGGATGCAACCAAACTTAATTTTTGTATAAATTGACATAGCTTTAAGAAACTCACATGGCAGGTGAAAAGGAGAAAATAAGAAGAAAGAAACACTACAAAAGTTAACTTTGCGAAGGAATAAAAATGGATACTGGCAACCAGAATGATGTTCTTAACATTTATGTTTATGTGCTTGCTGTTTGATTTTGTGACATCCTGGAAATTTCTACCTGGAATTTTGTAAACGATGCATTTTGAATAATTATATATATAAGTATTATTCAGTGTATATATATATATATATATATATATACTCCTGGTGAAGTAGGTATATTGGGGGAAAGATACGCGGGTTAGGCTAATTAACGAAGAGAAATCCATAACTGGACAGTTATAGATTAATTCTCAATTAATTAGTCTAAAAATTATCGTTTTGCATGCAACTTAAAGTTTAACAAAACCAACCTCTGAACCACGCTCGGGGTTTCATTCTGAGCGTTTTGATATATATATTGCTTACTTTCGAAAACGGGCCCCGACGGGTGCAGAGAAACGCGGGGCACTGGAACTAGAGAAACAACACGCAAACCGAGGCAGAATTTTAGCATTTCAAAAGGTCAAATTTTTTCTCTTCTTGTGGCTGAGTATGAGTCACATCAAGAGAAAAAGTGGGCCCTTTTTGTTCCACTCAAAATGGGACAAGTGGCAAGTGTGTTTAAAAAAATAAAATAATAGGAAAAAGGAAATCACTTTCTCATAAAAGCCACGTTCGCTTTCTTCACTCAGAAAATTCAGAAGCTCTCCTCACCTTCTCATGTTGCTTTTCTTCTCCCCTTCTCACCCACCATTGTTGCCCATTAAAGCTCCAAACTTTGCTCACCATTTCTACTCCAAATTGCAAAAGGAAGCCATTTTCGGAGTCGTGAAGCGCACCTCTACGTTGTGGGACTTCAAATTTCAGGTTTGGGTAGACTTTTTCTCTCATGAATTTCGTGGGTATTGGGTTTTTGGGAGACATGATGGGTAGTTCTACTAAGTTTATGCCTTATGGTAGTTATTTGTGAAGGAAATTGTTGAAAGCATGCTAAATTTGTCATGTTTGATGTGAGCCAAATTTACCCATTCTGTTTTAGGGTTTTATGATGATGCTTTGTGATGTTTGTGTGTTGAAATTGTTGGTAGAAAACTGGTAGAGATGATGGGGAGAGTTAACCTAGGGTTAAATGTGAGAATGGTAGTGATGTGAGTGGAAAAGTGTGAGGTTTTGAGGGTTTGAAAAGCCAAATTTGGGGTTAGTGGTAATTGGGGGCTAAAGTGAGTTAATCCTAGTTTAAAATGTTATTTAGGACTTGTGGGAAAGCCTGGGCTGAGCAAAGGAGAAAAATGAGTGACAAAGGTGAAAGCAAAAGCCATTTCTAGGGTAAATTGGGTGTTGAGGGGTCAAATTTTGAATCGGTGGAGTTTTCATCGTAAAACCAGTTTGAGAAAGTTTAAAATAATGTTGTATACTTGTTTGAGATGAGAGTTTGCTCCAAAATTACCCTATTCTCATTTTCACTTCTCAAACCATGAAAAGCCACTAAATTGAGGGGTTTTAGATACCTAGATTTTGAATTGCTTTGGTCTGAAGCTTGTCTTTGGTTTAGATATGATTTATACATGATTTAGGACTTGTAGGATCCAATTTGAGCAAAATTGGATGAGGGCAAGAGGGATTTCGAAAATCTGCACTATTATGCAGAAAATTGTTGTTGAAATGTGCAGCAGAATTTTTGTTATTGTGCAGGAAATGCTTGTGCATTGCTGGTTATGGGAAAGGTAGTACATATTGGGTTCTGGACATTTTCTAGCAGATCCCAACGGTCAAAATGTAGACTTATGTACTAGGGACCTCCAGTAAAATTTGCGAGTCGATCCAACAGTTAGCGAATCGGAACGAAGAGAATGTTACTGGGATATTTGAGTAGGGAAAGTTGTCGTATTGGAATGTGTTTTGGGCAGAGTTTTCTGCCTCTACCCTGTTTTCTTGGTTTAGGGTAGTTCATGACGTTTGGATATTGAATTGCTTGGATATTGTGGAAGCTTGGAGGGGTTGATGGGGACCCGGTGCTGAGAGGAAGGAGGATAAGGGCTACGTGGGGGTACGTGAGCTCAGTTGAAGGTGGGCAACTGGGGATGGTGGGTTCATGTGTAATTTGTGGATGTGGGAGAGTTGATTTGCACCATCGCCCGATCACATATGACGGGTACCCCATAATCCTACAAGCTTGAAGTGAGAAAGTGTGGAAGAGTCAATTTTCCCACTTTTATCTGTTGACCACAGAGTGGTACCTGGAGATATGTCGCGGGGGTCAGGAGACCTTGGGGACGTCAGGTGGGGTGCTATTGCCCAAAACCAAGCTTGATCAATCCCGACCCAACCCGGGCATAGTTAGTCAGTGAGAACCTGTGACGTACCTAAACAGGCGAGCTCCTGGCAGTGAACCAATAAAAGAACAAAGACCACAAAGCAAGGAGGCTTGTGTGGTGGCTGGCCAGCTATGGATCTTGAGTGATATCTGGAATATGGCCTCTAGTAATCGATTACCAAGGGTGCATAATCGATTACAAGGCTTAAAAATGGAGACAGGAAGTTAAGATGGCCTCTAGTAATCGATTACCAAGGGGTGTAATCGATTACAAGGCTTAGAAATGGAGTCAGGATGTTGATGTGGCCTCTGGTAATCGATTACCAATGCGGTGTAATCGATTACACAGAGTAATAGGGCACTGGTAATCGATTACCAATCATGTGTAATCGATTACACAGTGTAAATTGCAGGTTTTCATGTTCTGAAGCTGTGTAACTCGAGTTTGGGCACTAGTAATCGATTACCAGAAAAGAAAACCCTTGAGACATACCTTTTTACTACATGTAGCGGTTAGGGGACGCATTGTATTGTTACCTGTAGTTAGATTTCTCGTGAAAAAGTCTACCCCCTTTCTTTTATTTCTTGTAGATCGCGATGGCAGCACAATTAATCCATGATCGCGTGGAGATGGAGTGCCTAGAGGGAGTTTGGGAGACCCTCGAAGGCAATACGAGGTGCCGATTCCGTGGCACGATCCGACTCACTGCTACTTCATTGGTACATCCAGAGGAACCCGCACGCACGCTTCAGCGAACTGTGGAGTGGATACTACCTACACCTACTCCATATCGACTAGTGGAGCCAGTCCAAGTGATAGAGGTGTCGTCCTCTGAAGAAGACCCTGAGGAGGACCCAGAGTAGTTACCTCCCGAGCCTGCAGTGGATGCTCTTGACTTTCCAGAGGGTGATGAGGACCCACTCCCTGATGTGGATTCTCCAGAGGACGTCATGTCAGCATCTGAGGCAGACTCTACGGAGGAGAGCGGCCCTGGAGGGATAGCAACTAGTGGAGACTCTTCATCATAGTAGATGGCTCCTTAGACTAGGTTTACATGCTTTTGTGGGTGGGTGTATTTAGTACAGACTGCTAGGTTTACTCTTTTGATTTTAGGATGGGTAGACCTATTGTATAGAAATTTTGATGATTGTATATATGTGGCTGAAGCCACCACAGTGGATACCTTTGCTCTGGATGTCACTATGTATTTTGCAAACTCCCATATTTTGGACAGTTTTAGATGATGAATGTGAATTATGTTTAATCTTGTTATTTGAAAAGGAAGTGTTAACAAACTTTATTGAAAAGAGTTTATCGACCACATTTTTATTATTTTTCACGTGACGACCTAAAATAATGGCTGGCATATTTTTTCTTTTGAAAGAGCAAAATAGTCTAGAGGTTATGAGTGATCAGAAAGAAATGATTCCGAATAGAGTTGTGAACTGGCCATTCAGGACTCTATAGTGATAATTTTCCTTTTGAATTTAATTACCGCGAAAAAGAAAGAGAAACGAAAAAGAAAAAGAAAAAAAAATATTCCCATGGTTTTTGCTATTTAATTTATTACTATTAAACCAATCATTATTTAGGGACGCCACAGATTTGCTAGAGATAAAAAAATGGAAGCTATCTTTTTTTTAATTGACTATTTGTAATTAAGATACAGGCCAAAACATGGTTGTGATCCGTGATATATACCCAACTTTTATTTTTTATTCCTGATAAATTTTATCTTCGTGTTTGTTTCCTAATATTCAAAATGTTTTGTTTTAGGTTCTTCTATTAGTTAAGTGATGATGTGTCCGTTAAATATTTTATACACGATTTGTTAGCCATCAATATTCATTTTGAACTAAAATTACGATTTTGGCAGCTAAAAACCACCAAAATCATTTTTTGGCCAAATATGGTGAGATAGTAGTGTCATTACTAGATAAAAGGTTTTTCACGTTGCAACATCAATGATGATCTTATGAAAATCATGTTAAAAAATTCATGGTGACATTTTTGTAATTAAAAGGACTCTCTAATGACGGTTTATGGAAAAACCGTCGTTATATTTCGTGAATTAAGGACAGTTTTTAGAGCAACCATCATGGTTGTTTTCTCTAGAACCTACCACTACTTAAATTTTGTTCTCATTCATTAAACTACAAACTCGATCTCACTCTCATGCCAAAGCCCTGAAACCCCACAGTCTCGTGTCTAACCCTTGTTGCCCTGAAACCCCTAAGTCTCGTGTTGTCGTCATTTCACCTTTGTGTCATTGTGCCGTGCCACCAGTGCTCTTGTGTTACCATCAACATTGAAGTTGTGAATCATCACTGTCACTAACACCTCTGCCACGCCAAATCGGAGGGGTCCAAAACAACGCTCTTCGATTTAGTCCCCATGGAGTCAAGAGAGATATTATTAGTTCTTAACCTCTTCAATCTTCACTCCAATTTGTAATCTCTCTCAACCCTAATTCCATGAAGTTCAAGGATTTGACTATTTAAACTGGCAAGGCGAATCGTATTTAGTCACATAGATACAGGCGCTAGCTACTTTATTCTTGATAGGGTCTGTGATTGCACTCATACACACTCCTTGTTATACTCGAAAATACTTGGTTAATATGTTTTCTGTTAATGAATTTGGTTTTTCTTTAAAAGCTAGATGTACTTTGCCACTGTCAATGTGTTTAGTTGAAATTATGTGGCAAACGATGAAGGCATGCCATGTGCATTCTCTCACTCACTCACTTGACTGATCTTCTCTATTTGTTTTTCCCCTTCCATTTTTCAAATAGTTGGAAATGCATACTGCCGTAATAGAAAATGTTGGTGATCGATGTGATTAATTATGTCTGTGATGCACAAAAGATTAAAAAAAACAAAAAAGGAGATTCAGGCAATGGAGAATGGGGTATTCTAAAATGTGTACATGGGACACTAGTGTTTCTTCTTGTTTAAACATGCATATGGAATCTTCTCCTTTTGTGATCCATGTTAAATGGTGTACATAGGTAACACACCACCTAAAATGTTGACTCAGTAGATGGCAAGGATTATATAATCCTAAATTTGAGATAGTATGAATTTTGTCACAACATCATATATTCAGTTGATTGATCCTTGTGCCCACTCAAGAAATAAATTTAAGTTGCTCAGCTAAATATTAGACTTATGTTTCTTGTAATGAATCATTAAGAGTACTAAGTTTAAAATTGATGGTTGTAATAAAGTTCTGTACTCTATAGATTTTTGTATATATCCTCCCTTTTAGAATACACTTCAAACTAGCTATAGATCCATGCTGAAATGCGCACACATACACATGTGTGAGCATATAATAAAAGAAAATTATATCATAATGGATGCAACCTTTATTGTTTGCTAGAGAGAAGTGATTTAATCTCATTTCCTTTAATTGCAGAGCCATTAATGGCTAATGAATTTTCTTCAAGTAATGGAAGGGCAAAGTTGCGTGTTGCTTACAAGGTATGATGTATGATAGTGTCTTAAAAAAAAGATTCACATAACATCATTGTCTCTCCTAACTAGTGAATTACTTGATACAGGGCCTTCCAGGAGCATATACTGAGGATGTAGTTTTGAAAGAATATCCACAATGTGAAACAGTGCCATGTGAGGACTTTAAGACTTCATTCAAGGTTCTATTTCTTGTTTCTTAATTAACATCTCTCTCTTTCTTTCTCCACATATATATATGATGCCTTGACTAAAATATTTTGTGATTATATATTTATAATATTTTTCCTGCATTCAGGCTGTCGAATCATGGTTAGTGGATAAAGCTGTTCTACCAATCGAAAATTCAACTGGTGAAAGCATCCACCATAATTATGATTTACTTCTTGGACACAAGCTACTGAGGGGTGCAATTGCTAATTAACCACTACCTCTTAGGATTGATAGGTGTGAGAAAAAAGGATCTCAAAGTTGTAATGAGTCATCCTCAGGTTAGCTATTAGATATATATAGTTCTTTTTTCACACATGCTTAAGATATGATGCCAACAAAACCTCAATGTTAGTTTTTAGAAAAAAAATTGAAGTGCATGTATGCCTGCAAAACAAAAAATGCACGTATAAAGGTTGAGTATTTTCAATTGAAACATTAGCATATCTCAATATGTCATCTCTTGATGCTAAAAAAAGCATGTCATCTTTTAATTGGATTTGTGATTTCATACATTTTTTAGATAGCTAACTATGTCATTATGATTAACATAATTGTTGATGACAAATAACTAGATATAACTTCTACAATTCTTAAGATAATTCTCCTTCATGCAGGCTCTTGTTCAATGTAAGAAGATGCTTATTGATTTAGGTATTGCCAAGATTAGTGTAGATGATAATGTTGCAGCTGCTAAGATATATTAAAAATTTCCTCAACTCCACTAAAAGCAAGCTTTGATTAGGTTGTAGAGTAGTAGCATTTCCTAATAATGATTGTCGCAACCTGCCCTTCAGCGGGGGTGCAAAAAGGCCTCTCGGATGGGCCAAGGGTGCATCTTCCATTGAAGGAAAATGCGTGGAGTAGCCACCAACTTTTATTCAAGGAAAACGTCAGAAAAACCAAAATGGAAAAGGTTGAAGGTCTGTGTATTTTGAAAATGAGGGTTCGGGAGTTTGTTTACGCACGAGGAAGGTATTAGCACCCCACGCGCCAGTCACAAGAGATGTCAACCTCTAATCAAGTGTGCAAATCATGACTTCAAAACTATGTATTTTCCCCTTTTATGTTTTATTATCTTTTTTTTCTTTTTATGTTTTTTACTTTTTTGGGGTCGACAAGGGTGTTTCCTTCGCTCCTACGTATTCCTCAATGGCGATGAGGAAATCAGAGCTACATAGTTCTTTAAGAACTGAACATTGGTTAAATTGTTTATTTTTATCTTTTTTGAAAGATTGATTTTAACCAAACAAAAGTCGTTTAAGGCGTTGGACCTTGAAACGATCTTCTCAAGTTTGAAAGGCGAGAATCATTAAGGCGTTGGACCTTTGAACGATCTCTTGATTTTTGAAAAGGGGAGAAAGAGTCTTTTAGGCGTTAGACCTTGAAACGATCTCTTGATTTTTTGATGAAATGAAGAAGTTTATGAGTTGGTTTTATGTGGTTTTGGCTCATTAACCTTCAATCCATTTTTTTAAAGATAAATTGCGGCGTTAATGACCGGTTAAAACTTATTTTACATTTATGAAAAGAGTTTACGACATAAACGATCGGTCGAAACTTATTTAAAAAGTGATTGAGTGAGATTACAACATAAACGTTCAATTGAAATTCATTTAAATAGTGATTAAGTGAGATTAAAACACAAACGATCGGTTGAATTTTATTTTAATGGTGATTAAATGAGATTACGGTATGAACAATCGGTCGAAACTCACTTTAAACAAAGAAAAAGATCACCGATGATCGAAGAAGGAGATGAAGATGCACAAAACAATATAGGGGACCCCTAAGGGTCTATATATCAAATTCAAATCCATAAAGGAAAACACTAACTGGATGAAGAATGAAGAACGGTGAATAACGTTTGCGGAATTGATCACAGAAGCATTACGGAAGTGCCTCAACCTTGATTTTTCTTCTTTTTTCTCTTTCTTCTCACCAATTTCAGTGGAATATGCTCACTAAGGGTGTTGAACCCCTTCCCCTCAGCCTCCCACACCTATTTATAGCAAAATAGGGGGAGAAGCTTGCCGCCCAGCATGCCGAGGCAAGCTGGTTGCTTCTCCCTCAAGTCTTATAATGGGCCCAGGTGGGCCCAGAGGCTGAAGAATGTCCCAAAATGGACCATTTTGCCCCTTCTTTGAGTTTCTTGCCCATTTCCTTCCGAAACATCGTGAAACCTTACGGATTGCGCAACAATTGGTGTTAAGCAGCTCAATTCGGCTGGCGAGAATCTAAATGTTTGCAAATGATCATCCCTAAACGAAATTAAGGTATGACAATGATTAATTGGGATATTATGAATAGGAAATGCTCTTAGAGGGGAGAAAAGACAATGGAGCTATTCCAAGTTCAAGGGCAGCAAATATGTATGGCTTTGACGTTCTAGCTGAAGGAATTTGGGTGAGATTTCATTTACATGTTTGAGAAGAATAAGTTGCTACAACATTTTAATCTTAGTGTATGGTTTTCTCTTATGGCAAAATGTCTTAATTTAAGCAATAAGAGTTCATTGGAGTTGGGAGCTTATGCCTTCCAAAATATTTTTTTCCTTTCTTAGCTAGGATGTATGATGCAAATTTATAAGTTTCTCAATTTTATGCCAATTTTTTTTAAAATGATCTATGATTATCATTCCTCGTTTAGAAATGATCGAACAAGACATCATGCTTTTTTTACCCTAATCAATAAAGTTCTTGGATTTAATGACATTAACAATACAACACATTGCTTTGGTATAATATTTAGATTGTAATGAGGGAAACACCATATCACATTTCTTATCATTTTTTCTCCGTCCCTCAGCCAGATACCTATAACATTCCAACCTTCCCTTTTTCATGCCATTGAGGAAGGCCTATACCTTGTTTGTGTCAATCAATATTTGTTAGTTTATACTTTATAGTTACAGTTTTAGAAATGTCTTTGTATGGTAGTTATTACTTTTCTAAGATTGTGTATATACTTTTCTAAGATTTTATCAGAAAACATGATTGTGTAACAAAAACAAAATAGAAAACATACCTATTATTGTTGGTTACAACAATAATTAGAACTACTGAAATTTGAAGTTAAAACTCATGTTTCATTCCTCTCATTTCTTTGCTATGATTTTAGATAGAGAGTCGTCCCTTGAAACAGTTTCCCTTAAGGATTGTTGAAGATTTAATTGATAGGAGTGCTAAGTGAGTAATGGATATTTTGTTTCCCATTTCGTATTTGTAATGGTATCAGTATGTAAACTATAGATTCACTATATATAATTAACTATTCATATCTAGTAAAAATAAAAATTGGAAGGTTTAATGTAAAAATCACATTAAAGTTTAAGCATTTGGGTTAATAGATTATCAAGCATATTATAGTTTTACTCTAAAAAGCATATATCTAACTTTGTGGTTCAAAATATTGGAATGTCGTCTCACCAATTTACATTTAAAATACATTCATTAGACATCTTGTATGCTTTTTATTTTGCACTATTATCATCGACAAAGCTTTATATAATGAATCCAGCTACTCAGTTCTTGTCAAAAGGAATTCCGTTCATATTTCAATACATGGATTGTGAGGCATCTTACACAAGAAGACTATATATGTGGTAACTCTTTTGTCTCGATCTTCCTTGTGTTTTACTTCTAGATTTCTTTGCTTGGTTCTCATTCTGACTTGCATCATAAGCTTTTTTTTTTATGCAGTTGTATGGAGTGCAATTTCATTTGTTAGTCACATGTATTGTATTTATTAGCTGGGAGGGCTTTTGATGAGCTTGCTTGCGAATGGACCTGAAATGGTGATCCCTTATGCTTTTCTAATTCTATTAGATGCAATGAAAACTGACTGAATAAGAATAGTTGTTTGTCAGTAAGTCCATTAAGCTAGCTTATTAGTTAAAAGAGAATGGTTTCATAAATAAGAAAAATAAGATTGTGTAGAGGGCATTCAGTGTATTTGAAAGGTTTTTGAGTGAATGGAGATATCCTTTGTTAAGGGTAAACCTCTGGGGATACTTCTACTCTCCATTTTTGATTTTTTTTTTCAATAATACAAGTTAACTCTTTGATTCTTTATATCTAGTTTCCATCTTGTTTTTTTGACTTCCTATGATCATCATCAAGTTAGTTTGGTTTAATTTAGATTCCCTACTCAAATCCTTCTTTATGATTGGGCTTCTTCCTTGCTTGATGATGAGGGATTTCTAAGTTCTTTTGATGCCCTTTTCATTATGCTTGTATGATTGTGGGCTACTTTTTGTAACATGCTTCAAAGGAAAATGAGAGTTGTAGAAGCAAAGCTTCATGACGAATCAAGAGTGATTCAAAGATGTTATGATGATAACAAAGATGATAACAAAAGATGATGACAAAGGTGATGACAAAAAGCTGTAATCGATTACAATGTTTTGGTAATCGATTACTAGTGCCTTTGAACGTTGAAATTCAAATTCAAAAGTGAAGAGTCACATCCTTTCACATAAAAGCTTTGTGTAATCGATTACACTAATTTGGTAATCGATTAGCAGTGATTGTTTCTGAATAAAATCAAAAGATGTAACTCTTCAAATAGTTTGACTTTTTCAAATTGGTTTTTAAGTTTTTCTAAAAGTCATAACTCTTCTAATGGTTGTCTTGACCAGACACGAAGAGTCTATAAAAGCAAAACTTTGTTTTTCATTTCAAGTATCTTGAACACTTATTCATACAATCCTTTACAAGCCTTGAATCTCTTTGAACTTCTTCTTCTTCTTTGTACCAAAAGCTTTCCAAAGTTTTCTGGTTTTCTAAACCTTGAAAACTTGTGCTATTCATCTTTTCATTCTCTTCTCCCTCTGCCAAAAAGAATTCGCCAAGAACTAACCGCCTGAATTCTTTTTGTGTCTCTCTTCTCCCTTTTCCAAAAGAACAAAGGACTAACCGCCTGAATTCTTTTGTGTCTCCCTTCTCCCTTGTCAAAGAATTCAAAACGACACAGTCTGAGAATTCTTTTGATTCTTCCCTTTCCCTAATACAAAAGTGTTCAAAGGACTAACCGCCTAAGAATTCTTTTGTATCCCCATTCACAAAGTATCAAAGGTTTAACACATTGGAGGGTACATCCTTTGTGGTACAAGTAGAGGGTACATTTCTTGTGGATCAGTTCTAGTGGAGGGTACATCCACTAGGGTTTCAAAGAGAACAAGGGAGGGTACATCCCTTGTGGATCTTTGCTTGTAAAAGGATTTTTACAAGGTTGGAAAAGAAATCTCAAGGACCGCAGGTCGCTTGGGGACTGGATGTAGGCACAGGTTGTTGCCGAACCAGTATAAAAACTCTCGTGTGTTTGTCTCCTTCTTCCCTACTCTTTTACTTTCCGCTGTGCATTTTAATTTCCGCTTTTACTTTCTGTTAAGTTTCTCTTCTACTCTTCATTCTCTTAACAATTTAGTAAAAGCCTTAGAAGAGTAATTTTTAATTAGTAAAGGTTTAGGAATAATTAATTCAACCCCCTTCTTAATTATTCTGAGGCCACTTGGTCCAACAAGTGGTATCAGAGCAGGTTTCTTGTAGAAAGTTTAACCACATCAAGATTCATGGCCTCCTTAGATTCTTTGTTTTTTCAAAAGTATTTTCAGGAATAGGTTATTCCAAGATCATGATGAAGACCAAGTCAATTTTTGTCTCATGACAAAATCTCATGATAACAACAAAGAAGAATCTGTAAGGAAGAAGTGATACATCGACAGTGGATGTTCCAAGCATATGACAGAAGATGTATCTAAATTTACAACCATTTCCCTCAAGAAAAGTGGACATGTTACATACAGCGACAACAATATCAGTAAAATTTCAAAAGAGGTAACATCTAAGCCATCTCTATGAATTAAGGTATGATTAGTATTTTCAGTTAAGTTATTTTTGTGGGTAATAGAAAATAATTGTTGAAATTATTTGATTGTGTTTACAATGTTTAGTTAATTATATTTATTTTTAATTTTGAATATATATGATTAATTGAATTTTGTTTGAATTGATTAATGCTTGAATTACTTATGTTTTGTTTGTTTTGACATGATTGATTTTTTTTCTTTGGTAATTGTGTCCAATTTTTTAGAAATTGAAAATTAAAATTTGGAAGTTATTGGAAGTTAAAAGTTGAAAATAGAAGTTGGAAGTTGAAAATGGAAGTTACTAGAAATTGAAAGTTGAAAATGGAAGTTGAAAATTAGAAGTGGAAGTTATTGGAAGTTGGAAGTTAAATTTTGAAATTTAAAATTTAATATTTGAAATTTGAAATTTAAAATTTAAAATTTGAAATTTAAAATTTAAAAAATTTGAAATTTGAAAATTTTGAAATTTGAATTTTTTTTAAAGTATTGTGCATAGTTAGTTGATTGTTAATTAAATTTAATTAATTTGAAATGTTTGATGATTGATTGTACTTGAAAGTAATTATTATTTTTTAATATATATTTTAAAAATGATTATGCATGTTTTTTGATGTGATATGTGATTAGTCATTTATGAATGGTTATGTATGGTTTTATATCTCTTGTATGATTCTTGCCTAATTTTTAATATGACATGTGAATTACTTGCTTAAGGTTCATTCATAATGTTTTTTCAAAATCAATTATGTTATATTTATTTATTTTTATAAGAATTTTCATATATAAAGTATCTTTTTTATTCTAAAAAATGTGTTATCAAGCATGAGCATGATAAAGATATTGAGCATGTATGTTTCAGAGAAAATAATGATTACACGATTGACTGAGTTCTTTGAACTTTCTAAGTTTTTAAATTATCTTTAACAAATCTGAATGTTTGATAATGCCTGTGATCTATATCCTTCAATCCTTGTATAATTCTTGTTTGATATGTTTGAATTACTTGATTGATTGTTCAAAATATTTTTTATGCTTTTCAAAATTATTATATTGTATTTCAAATAAAATTATTTTGATATGATAAAACCTTCTATGATAATAAAACCTCATCTTGGTAAGTGTTGATAGTCAATTAGCACTTAGTCTTAGGAAAAAGGTGATTGTGTTTTAAAAATTTGTAGATACTAAAAACCAACTTGCAGACATCTTTACAAAACCACTAACCAAAGACTCTTTCTACACCATTAGAAGAGAATTAGGACTTCTAGATGCAAGTGACTTAGACAAATGATTTATGTTTTGATGACTTATGACTTATTTGTTATTTATGCACATATGCTTCTATTATAATGTGAGAATAATTTATTATCTTGTTTGATTTCTATAAGCTTCTCTTTTCTTGTTTAATTATTATATTTTGTTTTTAATCCTTGTATTTGGCTATGTTTTTATGACATTTGAGCACTTATTATTTCTTTTTAATATTTGTTTAGTATGACTGAACATGATGATTATATTTACTTGCTCTTCGTTGTTTATGGTTATGAATTTTAAACTTAATTATTTTGATGATATATGATTAGTGGTATGTACTTTTATTTGGTTATTATGAATGACTTTCTGCATTATATGTCATTCTATGAAGTATTATATTTCTAGTGTGATAAATGGTTATGATATCTTGTTTGATTGTTTTCTATTCTCGTGTATTTGACTATATTATTATGACATTTGAACAAATTAGTATTTCCTTTATTTGCATGGTATGATTGAACAATTATGAATTATGTTATATGACTATGTGATTTTTTTATATATTTGATCTAGTCATGTTTCTTGCTTCATGATATGGTTTATATTTTTCCATGAATGTTGTATGGATGCTTAGTTATATTTGTATGCTTCAAATTTGTTACGCACTTTGGCTTTTTGTTGATGCCAAAGGGGGAGAGAAATAGGGATTAAATCAAGAACTCATGAGTAATCAACTTATTTTTAAGCGAAGTATAAATTCAAAAACAGAGGGGGAGAATGGAAATTTATGTGAGTGATCGACTAGCAAAAAGTTTGTGTGTGTGTTTCTTGATTTCAGAAGTTGTCATCATAACAAAGGGGGAGATTGTAGAAGCAAAGCTTCATGATGAATCAAGAGTGATTCAAAGATGTTTTGATGATAACAAAGATGATAACAAAAGATGATGACAAAGGTGATGACAAAAAGCTCAAAGGTCAATCAAAGAATGAGTTCAAGATGTTCAAGATAGAATCAAGAACACTTCAAGATTCAAGAGGAAAGTTGATTTCAAGAATCAAGATTCAAGGATCAAGCTTCCAAGAATCAAGATCAAGATTCAAGACTCAAGATTCAAGAATCAAGAGAAGACTTAATCAAGATAAGTATGAAAAGGTTTTTTCAAAAACTGAGTAGCACATGGATTTTTCTCAAAACATGTTTACCCAAGAGTTTTTACTCTCTGGTAATCGATTACCAGATTGTTGTAATTGATTACTGTAGAAGCAAAGCTTCATGGTGAATCAAAGGTGATTCAAAGGTGTTTTGATGATAACAATGATGATGATAAAAGATGATGACAAAGGTGATGACAAAAAGCTCAAAGATCAATCAAAGAACAACTCAAGTAAATCAAAGAGCAATCAAGAACAATTCAAGAGTTCAAGATAAGAATCAAGAAGAATTCAAGATCTCAAGAATCAAGATCAAGCTTCAAGACTCAAAATTCAAGGATGAAGAGAAGACTCAATCAAGATAAGTATTAAAAAGTTTTTTCAAAACATTGAATAGCACATGAGTTTTTGACAAAACCTTTTATCAAAGAGTTTTTACTCTCTAGTAATCGATTACCAGATTGTTGTAATCGATTACCAGTAGCAAAATTGTTTTGAAAAAGTTTTCAAATTGAATTTACAACGTTCCAATTGTTTTCAAAAAGTTGTAATCGATTACCAGTGCCTTTGAACATTGAAATTCAAATTCAAATGTGAAGAGTCACATCCTTTCACACAAAAGCTTTGTGTAATAGATTACACTAATTTGGTAATCGATTACCAGTGACTGTTTCTGAATAAATCAAAAGATGTAACTCTTCAAACGGTTTTTGACTTTTTCAAATTGGATTTAAGTTTTTCTAAAAGTTATAACTCTTCTAAATGGTCTTCTTGACCAGACACGAAGAGTCTATAAAAGCAAGGCTTTGTTTTGCATTTTCAATTGAATTCAATTCATTCAATACTTTTTACATTCATTCAATCAATCCTTTGAAAGCCTTGACTCTCTTTGAACTTCTTCTTCTTCTTCTTTGTACCAAAAAGCTTTCTGAAGTTTTCTGGTTTTTCAAACCTTGAAAACTTGTGCTATTCATCTTTTCATTTTCTTCTCCATTTGCGAAAAAGAATTCGCCAAGGACTAACAGCCTGAATTCTTTTTGTGTCTCTCTTCTCCCTTTTCCAAAAGAACAAAGGACTAACCGCCTGAATTCTTTTGTGCCTCCCTTCTCCCTTGTCAAAGAATTCAAAACGACACAGTCTGAGAATTCTTTTGATTCTTCCCTTTCCCTAATACAAAAGTGTTCAAAGGACTAACCGCCTGAGAATTCTTTTGTATCCCCATTCACAAAGTATCAAAGGTTTAACAGCCTGAGATCTTTGTCTTAAAACATTGGAGTGTACATCCTTTGTGGTACAAGTAGAGGGTACATCTACTTGGGTTTGACTGAGAATAAGAGAGGGTACATCTCTTGTGGATCAGTTCTAGTGGAGGGTACATCCACTAGGTTCAAAGAGAACAAGGGAGGGTACATCCCTTGTGGATCTTTGCTTGTAAAAGGTTTTTTACAAGGTTGAAAGAAATCTCAAGGACCGCAGGTCGCTTGGGGACTGGATGTAGGCACGGGTTGTTGCCGAACCAGTATAAAAACTCTTGTGTGTTTGTTTCCTTCTTCCCTACACTTTTACTTTCCGTTGTGCATTTAATTACCGTTTTACTTTCTGTTAAGTTTTCTCTTCTACTCCTCATTCATTTAACAATTTAGTAAAAGCCTTAGATGAGTAATTTTTTTAATTAGTAAAGGTTTAAGAATAATTAATTCAACCCCCCTTCTTAATTATTCTGAGGCCACTCGATCCAACAAGTGGTATCAGAGCAAGTTTCTTGTAGAATGGCCTCCTCAAATCCCTTGTTTCCTGAAGGAAATTCCATTCACAGACCACCCATTTTCAATGGTGAGGGTTACCATTATTGGAAAACCCGTCTGCAGATATTCATTGAAGCCATAGATCTAAATATATGGGAAGCAATAGAATTAGGACCACATATACCCACTATAGCAGACGTAAGCACAAGCACTACAACCCAAAAACCTAGAGATCAGTGGACAGAAGAAGATAGGAGAAAAATACAGTACGATCTCAAAGCCAAAAATATCATCACTTTAGCCCTAGGGATAGATGAGTACTTTAGAGTGTCAAATTGTACTAATGCCAAGGATATGTGGGATACTCTCTAGTTAACCCATGAAGGAACCACAGATGTAAAAAGGTCTAGAATAAATACCCTTACCCATGAATATGAATTATTTAGGATGAACCCAAATGAAAATATTCATAGTTTGCAAAAGAGATTTACACATATAGTAAACCATCTTGCATCTTTAGGAAAAACCTTTCCTAATGAGGATTTAATTAATAAAGTCTTAAGATGTTTAAGTAGGGAATGACAGCCCAAGGTAACTGCTATTTCTGAAAGCAAAGATCTCTCTTCCATGTCTCTTGCCACGTTATTTGGTAAATTGCAGGAACACGAGATGGAACTTCAACGCCTCAATCAGAATGAAGAAAATGACAAAAAGAAGATAAGCATAGCCCTTAAAGCCTCATCTTCAATACAAGAAGAAAACGAAGAAGAAGATTCAGATGATGAAGAAGATTTTTCTTTCTTTGTTAAGAAATTTCATAAATTCATCAAGAAAAAAAGAATTGACAGACATCAAAATTTCAATAATGGAAGAAAATCACAAGATGATTCTCAAGTCCTTGGGTGCTACAAATGCAATCAAATTGGTCACATCAAGGCCAACTGTCCGTCAAATGAAGAATGGTCGGAGAAAAGTGAAAAGAAAAGATTTGACGAAAGAAGAACTAAGAAAGCATATATTGCATGGGATGACAATGATTCATCCGATGGTTCAGAAAAGGAGATTAATCTTCTAACCAAAGATTATGAAAGTGATGAGAACATCTCTCAAGGATAAAAAAAACAAGGAGAAAAAGCATGATCCTCATCTTTGAAGATCTAGACACTTCAATCCTGAAAAAGGTAATATCAAAACCATTACCTTATTAAAATTTCTCTTAAAGTTGAAATTTTTATTCAAACAATTTGATTATGATGACTAACAATTCTTTATTTGTTTGTCTTTTGATTGTTTGAAATCATGAGTATATTTGCTTGATTGATTTCATCTTATTTGCATGAAATATTCATTCATATAGTTAAGTAAAATCAATATTCTTCATACTTGTGTTTTGATTGTTTTTGATAAAATTGATCTTCATGTTTTAAATATTTTTGCATGACATGATATGTAAATTACATGATTGAAAATTATTCATAAATTATTTTCAAATATAGTATTTTCAAATATAGTTTTCAAAACTTCTTCTCTCCTAGAAAGCCTTCTGTTTTTGTTTTCTGGCTAAAATAACCACTGGTAATCGATTACCATAATAGTGTAATCGATTACAAGCAGTTATTTCTGGCAAAGTTGCTCTCTGGTAATCAATTACCATATTTGTGTAATTGATTACAACGCGTCCCTGCACCTATATATTCAAATTTCAAATTCTGAAACCTGCAACCTTTCTCTCTTGAAAACCCTCGCCCCCAATTTTTCTTCCAGCCATATCTCACTCAATTCTTGTCCAAATCACTCCCCGCAAAGCCCAAACTTCATCTTTTTTCAATCTCTTTCATTTGAACCGATTGAAATCCCAAAAAAACTCTTCAAATGGCAGAACCATCGAAAAAGCGGAAAGGAACTTCGAGTCAGAGTCAGCGGCATTCCGGGTCACAGGAAGCCCTAATTCCTCCCTCCATTCCCTCTGGATCATTATTCTCATCAGAGGAACAGCGTATATGGTACACAAACCTCTTTTCCTCTCGTTCCATTGTAGACCCAAAATTCATAGATATGGAGTTCTTCTCAAATGAGAATTTTGAATGCTTCCAAACATTTGAAAACTCCAATGTTATTCCATTTATGTCTCTGAAATTACCTGTCTATTCTGAATTAGTCAAATCTTTCTATTCTAATTTAGAAATCCATGAAGGTATCCTAATGTATGAAATCTATGGGATTAAGATGGTCATTGACCAATCCCTATTTTATGATTTAACAAAATTGCCTAGTGACGGTGTACCTTTTGAGGGTGCACTGATTGATGAATGGAAATTCGATTTCTCTGTGCATGATGCCCGCTGGTTGGTTTGCACCAACCAAGCAGATATAACCGGAAGGCTTCTTTCCAGTTCATTGGCTTTTGAAAGCCGCATCCTCCATTACCTTATTGTTCGCATCTTACTCCCTAGATCTTCAAACCTTGCTCAGGTTTCTGAAGAAGATCTCATTGTCATGTGGGCCTTTCATAAAGGTTTACAAATTGATTGGGCACACCTTGTTAGATATCGCATGCATAAGGCATTGCGATTGAATGCCCCATTGCCTTATCCTCATCTTGTTACCCTTTTCCTTCAACACTTCAACATCCCTCTTGATTCTGAACCTTATGTTCCAATAAAGAGATCATTCCTTATAGGCGCTTCAGTCATAGCATCCTTTGGTTATATAAAGGAGCATGATGGCTCTTGGGTGAAGAAGGGTGCTAGAAATGCTGGTGAAGAAGGACATGAAGGAGAAGATTCATCTCTTCTTTCGAAGATTATGGAAAGCTTTGATGGTCTTCAAACCTTTGTTGGTGAGAGGTTTGATACTTTGGAATTGCAAGTGGATATGCGCTTCAATGAAATGGAGTCAAGAATGACTAAGGTTGAAGAAGATGTATCTTACATCCGGTCAAGCTTTGATCTTCCACCACCGCCACCACCATCATCTTAGACTTATATTTTAATATTAGTACTTTGATTTTCAGCCTTGTATTTTGGCTATATTATTATGGTATTTGAACAATTTACTATTTTCTTATTTGCATGGTATGGTTGAACAAGAAAGTTATTTGACTATGTGGATTTTATAGTTAATCTATTTATGATTGTTTGCTTCATGGTTTTTATGGTTCTTGCTTCTTGCTTCATGGTTTGGTTGTTAGTTTCTCAATGAATGTTGTATGAATGTTTAGTTATATTTGCATACTTAAATTTTGATACGTACTTTGGCTTTTTGTTGATGCCAAAGGGGGAGAGAAATGGGATTAAATCAAGAACTCACATGAGTAATCAATTTAATTTTAAGATAAGCATAAATTCAAAAACAAAGGGGGAGAATTTATGAGAGTGATCGACTAGGAAAAAGTGTGTGGGTTTCTTGAATTCAGAAGTTGTCATCATCAAAAAGGGGGAGATTGTAGAAGCAAAGCTTCATGGTGAATCAAAGGTGATTTAAAGGTGTTTTGATGATAACAATGATGATGATAAAAGATGATGACAAAGGTGATGACAAAAAGCTCAACGATCAATCAAAGAACAACTCAAGTAAATCAAAGAGCACTCAAGAACAATTCAAGAGTTCAAGATAAGAATGAAGAAGAATTCAAGATCTCAAGAATCAAGATCAAGATTCAAGACTCAAGATTCAAGGATGAAGAGAAGACTAAATCAAGATAAGTATTAAAAAGTTTTTTCAAAACTTTGAATAACACATGAGTTTTTGACAAAACCTTTTACCAAAGAGTTTTTACTCTCTGGTAATCGATTATCAGATTGTTGTAATCGATTACCAGCAGCAAAATTGTTTTGAAAAAGTTTTCAAATTGAATTTACAACATTCCAATTATTTTCAAAAAGCTCTAATCGATTGCAATGTTTTGGTAATCGATTACCAGTGCCTTTGAACGTTGAAATTCAAATTCAAATGTGAAGAGTCACATCCTTTCACACAAAAGCTTTGTGTAATAGATTACACTAATTTGGTAATCGATTACCAGTGACTGTTTCTGAATAAATCAAAAGATGTAACTCTTCAAAAGGTTTTTGACTTTTTCATATTGGTTTTAAGTTTTTCTAAAAGTTATAACTCTTCTAAATGGTCTTCTTGACCAGACACGAAGAGTCTATAAAAGCAAGGCTTTGTTTTGCATTTTCAATTGAATTCAATTCATTCAATACTTTTTACATTCATTCAATCAATCCTTTGCAAGCCTTGAATCTCTTTGAACTTCTTCTTCTTCTTTGTACCAAAAAGCTTTTTGAAGTTTTCTGGTTTTTCAAACCTTGAAAACTTGTGCTATTCATCTTTGCATTCTCTTCTCCCTTTTCCAAAAAGAATTCGCCAAGGACTAACCGCCTGAATTCTTTTTGTGTCTCTCTTCTCCCTTTTCCAAAAGAACAAAGGACTAACCGCCTGAATTCTTTTGTGTCTCCCTTCTCCCTTGTCAAAGAATTCAAAACGACACAGTCTGAGAATTCTTTTGATTCTTCCCTTTCCCTAATACAAAAGTGTTCAAAGGACTAACCGCCTAAGAATTCTTTTGTATCCCCATTCACAAAGTATCAAAGGTTTAACAGCCTGAGATCTTTGTCTTAACACATTGGAGGGTACATCCTTTGTGGTACAAGTAGAGGGTACATCTACTTGGGGTTGACTGAGAACAAGAGAGGGTACATCTCTTGTGGATCAGTTCTAGTGGAGGGTACATCCACTAGGTTCAAAGAGAACAAGGGAGGGTACATCCCTTGTGGATCTTTGCTTGTAAAAGGATTTTTGCAAGGTTGGAAAACAAATCTCAAGGACCGCAGGTCGCTTGGGGACTGGATGTAGGTACAGGTTGTTGCCGAACCAGTATAAAAACTCTTGTGTGTTTGTTTCCTTCTTCTCTACTCTTTTACTTTCCGTTATGCATTTAATTATCGCTTTTACTTTCTGTTAAGTTTTCTCTTCTACTCCTCATTTTCTTAACAATTTAGTAAAAGCCTTAGAAGAGTAATTTTTTAATTAGTAAAGGTTTAAGAATAATTAATTCAACCCCCCTTCTTAATTATTCTGAGGCCACTCGATCCAACAATTACCAGTAAGCAAAATGGTTTTCAAAAAGTTTTCAACTGAATTTACAACGTTCCAATTGATTTCAAAAAGCTGTAATCGATTACAATGTTTTGGTAATCGATTACCAGTGCCTTTAAACGTTGAAATTCAAATTCAAAAGTGAAGAGTCACATCCTTTCACATAAAAGCTTTGTGTAATCGATTACACTAATTTGGTAATCGATTAGCAGTGATTGTTTCTGAATAAAATCAAAAGATGTAACTCTTCAAATAGTTTTTGACTTTTTCAAATTGGTTTTTAAGTTTTTCTAAAAGTCATAACTATTCTAATGGCTGTCTTGACCAGACACGAAGAGTCTATAAAAGCAAGGCTTTGTTTTTCATTTCAAGTATCTTGAACACTTATTCATACAATCCTTTACAAGCCTTGAATCTCTTTGAACTTCTTCTTCTTCTTTGTACCAAAAGCTTTCCAAAGTTTTCGGGTTTTCTAAACCTTGAAAACTTGTGCTATTCATCTTTTCATTCTCTTCTCCCTCTGCCAAAAAGAATTCGCCAAGAACTAACCGCCTGAATTCTTTTTGTGTCTCTCTTCTCCCTTTTCCAAAAGAACAAAGGACTAACCGCCTGAATTCTTTTGTGTCTCCCTTCTTCCTTGTCAAAGAATTCAAAACGACACAATCTGAGAATTCTTTTGATTCTTCCCTTTCCCTAATACAAAAGTGTTCAAAGGGCTAACCACCTGAGAATTCTTTTGTATCCCCATTCACAAAGTATCAAAGGTTTAACAACCTGAGATCTTTGTCTTCACACATTGGAGGGTACATCCTTCGTGGTACAAGTAGAGGGTACATCATCTTGGGTTTGGCTGAGAACAAGAGAGGGTACAGCTCTTGTGGATCAGTTCTAGTGGAGGGTACATCCACTAGGGTTTCAAATTGAACAAGGGAGGGTACATCCCTTGTGGATCTTTGCTTGTAAAAGGATTTTTACAAGGTTGGAAAAGAAATCTCAAGGATCGCAGGTCGCTTGGGGACTGGATGTAGGCACGGGTTGTTGCCGAACCAGTATAAAAACTCTTGTGTCTTTGTCTTATTCTTCCCTACTCTTTTACTTTCCACTGTGCATTTTAATTTCCGCTTTTACTTTCTGTTAAGTTTCTCTTCTACTCCTCATTCTCTTAACAATTTAGTAAAATCCTTAGAAGAGTAATTTTTAATTAGTAAAGGTTTAGGAATAATTAATTGAACCCCCCTTCTTAATTATTCTGAGGCCACTTGATCCAACAAGTTTTGTGCTAGGTTCAAAGCTATAGATTTACAGGTGAGTAATGAGTGCTAATTGTTTTATGATGTTTTGGATAAACTATGTTATTGGCTGGAGAACGAATATGTGCTAGAATTATATTTAAAAACCTATTTATAGTTTGGTTGAAAGATCCAGTAAAAAGTTCAATTGAGTCTTTTGAGTAAATTAAATTTTAGCATAGAAGGAAAATGATTGATTTTGACCAACAACCCTCCAAGATTTGTATATTTTTTTCCTTTCAATGCTTTTGAAAATTGATCCTTCAAGAAGGAGATTATATAGTACTTGTATCGTTGGATACACCATATAATCAAGCAATATATGAACTGGTGGACAAATTAGGTTGAAAAGATAATACTTTCTAAGACGTTTCTTTGAAAACCATCTTAGAAAATACACATTCTAAGGCGGTTCTTCAAAAAACCATCTTAGAATGTGGACTTTCTAAAATGGTTTAAAATTTGTCATGGAAAGTGTTGACTTTCCATGATAGTGGTTTCAAAGATGGTTCAAAGCCGTCGTAGAAAACATAAAATAATTGTCTTTGAAAGCCATTTTTGTAGTAGCTTGTGATTGGTACAAATACAAACTTTTTTTTCAAGCAAAATAAATTTCCTTCCGGATGCCCTCCCATTAATTTGATTGATCAACATTATGGTCTAATTTACAATATAAACACTAAACAATTAAAAAAGAAAGAAGAAAGGAAATTAAAAACCACTAATTAATTAACTGATAGTAGCATCATCATGATCATCATTAACCTATATAAGAGATTCTTCTCTTCCCCATTAGATCAAGAACTAGAAGAAGACCCGTTAGCACCAACGGTGACTCTAAGGTGGTGCAGGTGGCGCGACAGCTTCGGGGTTGGGCGTAGGCAGCGCCCGAAAGTGCTAATAGGGGTTGTGTTAGTGTCATTGATGGCATAGGGGTGTAGGGGTCCTTGGTCTATGAATGAGAAGAATTGTTTGGCCGCAGAAAGGTTGCATGCATTAGATCTGGAGGAGGAGGAGGTGTCCGACATTGAAGGAGGGTGGCGGGGTTGGTGCAAGACTAGATCTAGTGGTTATGGTTGATTGGCATATCTTTCATCATTGGCTAGGAAGACTTGAGATCCATTGTTTCCAAATCTAAGTTTGATTTTTGTGTCCAGATCTGAGTTTTTAGATCTCTCAACCATTTTCGCTTCACCACTACTAGAATTTATAGATTTAACATCGCACGGTTAACATCGGTTTTTTAGAAAACCGATGTTAACAAGAGCATGGTGCCATTATCGTAAATAACTTAAGTTCAGTAACATCGATTTTAAAAAACCGATGTTAACTAGTTAATGTTAACATCGGTTTTTGGAAACACCAATGTTAACATTAATTCGCTAACATTGGTTTCATAAAAACCGATGTTAAGTTTAGAACGTTAACATCGATTATTCAAAAAATGATGTTAACATCAACTAGTTAACATCGATTTTCTAAAAATTGATGTTAACATGATATCGTTAACATCAGTTTTTTATAAAACCGATGTTAACCAATATATGTTAACATCAATTTTATTTAAAAAAACCGATGTTGTGTTATCCATAAATTAAATTCCAAAACTCTTTTTCCCCCGTGCTCAGTCTCGCAAACCCTGTCTCCCTCACCATCCGTTTTGCAAGCTTCTTGTTTTTCAACAGATGTTTTTATGTCACTAGGTCTTTGAATGACATTAGAGGAAGTCATTCCAGATAGGCCGTAACAGAACCTAGCTACTTTGATGCTACTCCTTCATTAGATGCTTTGATGTTTGAACTTATTTGATGTTTTGTATAACTATCGACTAGTCATTAGATTCTGCACACAGGCCACTACTGCCACTGTTTGGCTTTTGCCTTGCATTTGCCACTGTTTGGCTTTTGTTACCTCAAAGTAGGCATAAAATGGTTGAGCGTTCATAAAATAAAAAATTGAGTTAAGGGAGGGGTATCTATTAGAAAGTCCTCTGAGCAAACCTATTATGTTTTGTATCTGCCTAGTCAGGTGGCCAACTAATTGCAATAACACTATTTGTTTCCTAATTTCCTACATCTAAGACTGGTTTCTCCTACTAGTATGTCTATGAAAATAGACACCATAAAGAAATTGCAATAACACTATAGCACTGTGGAATTTACCATGTAAATTTCCACCCCATCATTGTTTTCTCTTTTCTGCATATATGGATCAATGGGTGTCTAACTTATGAATGCAACTTTTACATCATAGGTTTTCGTGTTGTTATAATGAGGCTTTTTTTTACTTGCAATGAGTTATATCAAGTTTCGGTTACACGGAAGATGGGCCAACTAGAAATTGAAAAATTTTCATATTGTGGAGCAAAGGAATTGACTCAGTGTGGTAAGTGCTTCATTTTTTTACCCTAAAGTTTGCAATGTTCATTGATATTCCCTATTTTCACTAATGGCAACTTGAACCATTTATTTATGACGTAATCTTTTATTTGCAATTGTATTTAAATTCACAATAGTTGCAATGGTCCCTACTTAGGAGTGTAATGAATTGTTTCGTAATGCTGGTGCTTATTTTATTAGCTGCTTTGTAGTATCTTGCAATTAGTTAAGAATTTTTGGTGTGGTCATCATGGAAAAGGTGATTGCGAGCTATTGTTACTTTTAACCAGGGTTAGGACTATAAGTATGCATGAATATTTTGTAGCATCTTGCAAATTCTTTGTCACCCAAATAGGCATCCCAGGGCCAGAATTAACAAGTCCAAAGACAATGGCCAAAATTAATAAGCTTCCTTCATCTATTTTGAAGTTCGTATCTTTGTCATTCTAAAATAAGTATTTAATCCTTTATTAAGGTTTTCATGTGCAACTGTTTGTGTCAAGCAAATGTTGGTATGAATTGTATGATGTTGCAGTTACATATGATGTTGGTTTGATACTTTCTATGTTAGTGGAAAAACATGTTAATTTTATATGAGAAAGAACATTATAAGCGAGTAACTTTCGGGTTATTGTTGACTGACAGTGGTTAAAGGAACTAAAAGGAGAAGTATTAATTGTGGAGAGAGTGCGTAAAAAAGGTCATAGAAAATATAATTTTACATATCCCAATAAAATACTTTCTCTTTTTAGTTCCTTAAGCAATCCTCTAAGAGTACTGGTTAGCATTTGCCTTAATAGTATTACTAGATTTTGATGTTTTAAAGTACTTATATCGATCCTTTAAATTTGTAATATAAAAATGACAAATTCTTACATATGATGTCCTTTCTGATGTCATATAAAATAAACATGATATTCCAATTTCTACCAGTTATGCTTTTGTAATTCATGAATGCTCGAACATCTTCAAATTTGAAACTTGAGCTTGATCTTTGGACTTCTCAGTTTCCACTCTTCTTTTTAAGGAGTCCTTGTGATTTCATTTTTTAGTTTTTTCCATGTTTTTCCTCAGTAAACTCATCCCTTTAATATAATAATGTTGCATGTTGATCACCAATCCAAGGAACAGAGAGAATCTTGCCCAATAATTAGCATTTTATAGGATTTAAAACTGATGTTCTGCACATAATAGTATATCAAAAGTGCTAAAGAGAAATCTATATTCATTGATACTTGTTAGAATTCATTTCTCAATTAAATGCATTGTTCAAGCATGAAAACCTTAATAAAGGATTTTCTCAATTCTGTTTGCCACGAGTCAAATAATTAATAAAGTACTTTATTGGTGGGCATTTCTCAATTCTATTTGCCATGAGTCAAGCCTAGAAAAACATTTTTTTGTAAATTTCCATGGTGAAATTTTGATGATTTCAACCTTCTTGTTTCAGAGAAGTTATGAAATTAAATACATGCATACACTAGTACACATGGAAACCTTAATAAAGGCTTAAATATTATGTCCATATGACTGCTTTCTGGCCCTTCAACACCAGCTTCCTTCATCTTCTTATAAAACCGCTCCAGAAGTGCATTAATTTCTTTTATTTTAGGGTGAAAGTTATCACTACTGAGAAAAGCATGCACTGTGCCCTTGACTTCCACCCATCTGCATCCAAGATCCACTATGAGCCCATTCTATTGTAGAAGCAAACCTTCACGGTGAATCAAAGGTGATTCAAAGATGTTTTGATGATAACAATGATGATGACAAAGGTGATGACAAAAAGCTCAAAGATCAATCAAAGAACAACTCAAGTGAATCAAGAACAATTCAAGAGTTCAAGATAAGAATCAAGAAGTATTCAAGAACTCAAGAAGAAAGTCTAGAGACAAGAATCAAGATTCAAGGTTCAAGATCTCAAGAATCAAGATCAAGATTCAAGACTCAAGATTCAAGAATAAAGAGAAGACTCAATCAAGATAAGTATTAAAAAGTTTTTTCAAAACTTTGAATAGCACATGAGTTTTTGACAAAACCTTTTACCAAAGAGTTTTTACTCTCTGGTAATCGATTATCAGATTGTTGTAATCGATTACCAGTAGCAAAATGATTTTGAAAAAGTTTTCAAATTGAATTTACAACGTTCCAATTATTTTCAAAAAGTTGTAATCGATTACAATGTTTTGGTAATCGATTACCAGTGCCTTTGAACGTTGAAATTCAAATTCAAATGTGAAGAGTCACATCCTTTCACACAAAAGCTTTGTGTAATAGATTACACTAATTTGGTAATCGATTACCAGTGTTTGTTTCTGAATAAATCAAAAGATGTAACTCTTCAAAAGGTTTTTGACTTTTTCAAATTGGTTTTAAGTTTTTCTAAAAGTTATAACTCTTCTAAATGGTCTTCTTGACCAGACATGAAGAGTCTATAAAAGCAAGACTTTGTTTTGCATTTTAATTAATTCATTCATTCAATCATCTTGAATACTTTTCCAATCAATTCTTTACAAGCCTTAAATCTCTTTGAACTTCTTCTTCTTCTTTGTACCAAAAAGCTTTCTGAAGTTTTCTGGTTTTTCAAACCTTGAAAACTTGTGCTATTCATCTTTGCATTCTCTTCTCCCTTTGCCAAAAAGAATTCGCCAAGGACTAACCGCCTGAATTCTTTTTGTGTCTCTCTTCTCCCTTTTCCAAAAGAACAAAGGACTAACCGCCTGAATTCTTTTGTGTCTCCCTTCTCCCTTGTCAAAGAATTCAAAACGACACAGTCTGAGAATTCTTTTGATTCTTCCCTTTCCCTAATACAAAAGTGTTCAAAGGACTAACCGCTTGAGAATTCTTTTATATCCCCATTCACAAAGTATCAAAGGTTTAACAGCCTGAGATCTTTGTCTTAACACATTGGAGGGTACATCCTTTGTGGTACAAGTAGAGGGTACATCTACTTGGGGTTGACTGAGAACAAAAGAGGGTACATCTCTTGTGGATCAGTTCTAGTGGAGGGTACATCCACTAGGTTCAAAGAGAACAAGGGAGGGTATATCCCTTGTGGATCTTTGCTTGTAAAAGGATTTTTACAAGGTTGGAAAACAAATCTCAAGGACCGCAGGTCGCTTGGGGACTGGATGTAGGCATGGGTTGTTGCCGAACCAGTATAAAAACTCTTGTGTGTTTGTTTCCTTCTTCCCTACTCTTTTACTTTCCGCTATGCATTTAATTACCGCTTTTACTTTCTGTTAAGTTTTCTCTTCTACTCCTCATTCTCTTAACAATTTAGTAAAAGCCTTAGAAGAGTAATTTTTTAATTAGTAAAGGTTTAAGAATAATTAATTCAACCCCCCTTCTTTATTATTCTGAGGCCACTCGATCCAACAAGTGGTATCAGAGCAGGTATCTTGTAGAAAGTTTAACAACTTCAAGATGAATGGTCTCTTTAGATTCTTTGTTTTTCAAAAGTATTTTCAGGAACAGGTTATTCCAAGATCATGATGAAGACCAAGTCAACTTGTGTCTCATGACAAAATCTGATGAGAATAACAAAGAAGATTCTGTAAGGAAGAAATGGTACATAGACAGTGGATGTTCCAAGCACATGACGAGTGATGTATCCAAATTCACAACTATTTCTCCCAAGAAAAGTGGACATGTTACATACGGCGACAACAACAAGGGCAAAATTATTGGAGTCAGTAAAATAGGTACGAGTTCTTCTACTCCTATTGAAAATGTGTAGCTTGTAGAAGGTTTGAAGCATAGTTTATTAAGTGTTAGTCAATTATGTGATAAAGGATATAAAGTATCTTTTGATTCTGAAAAATGTGTTATTAAGCATGAGAATGACAAAGATATTGAACATATAGGTTTTAGAGAAAATAATGATTACATGATTGACTGAGTTCTTTGAACTTTCTAAGTTTTTAAATTATCTTTAACAAATCTGAATGTTTGATGATGCCTGTGATCTATATCCTTCAATTCTTGTACGATTCTTGTTTGATATGTTTGAATTACTTGATTGATTGTTCAAAATATTTTTTATGCTTTTCAAAACTATTATATTTTATTTCAAATAAAATTATTTTGATGTGATGAAACAATCTATGTTAAAAAGAACTCATCGTGGTATGTGTTGATAGTCAATTAGCACTTAGTCTTAGGAAAAAGGTGACTGTGTTTTAAAATTTGTACATACTAAAAACCAACTTGTAGACATCTTCACAAAACCACTAACTAAAGACTCTTTCTACACCATTAGAAGAGAATTAGAATTTCTAGATGCAAGTAACTTAGACAAATGATTTGTGTTTTGATGACTTATGACTTATTTGTTATTTATGCACATAGCTTCTATTATAATGTGAGGATGATTTATTGTCTTGTTTGATTTTTATAAGTTTTTCTCTCTTGTATGAATACATTTATTGTATGTTTATTCATTTTTATATAATTTGACATGATTAGATTTTTGTCAAAATTATATTAATATGCTAAAATAATTGAGATAAGTAATTAGTTACCATGTATGTGTTCATAACTAATTTTTGTTATTTAGAATTAAGTTTTGATTCTCTGATAATAGACTTTGATTATAATTATATTTTTTTTAAAACCTTGTATTTGGCTATGTTTTTGTGACATTTGAACACTTAGTATTTCTTTTAATACTTGCTTAGTATGACTAAACATGATTATTATATTGACTTGCTCTTGGTTGTTTATGATTGTGTGTTTTAAACTTAATTACTTTAATAATATATGACTAGCGGTATGTACTTACATTTGATATTGTGTTTTATATTTTTTTCATATATGTTTTATTTGAATATTATGAATGACTTTCTGGATTATATGACATTCTATGGAGTTTTATATTTTTAGTGTGATGAATAGTTATGATATCTTGTTTGATTGTTTTCTATTCTCATGTATTTTGGCTATATTGTTATGGTATTTGAACAATTTACTATTTCCTTATTTGCATGGTATGGTTGAACAAGTATGTTATTTGACTATGTGGATTTCATAATTAATCTATTTATGATTGTTGCTTCATGGTTCTTATTTCATGATTTGATTGATGGTTTTTCATGGTTGTTGTATGAATGTTTAGTTATATTTGCATACTTAAATTTTGATACACACTTTGGCTTTTTGTTGATGCCAAAGGGGGAGAGAAATGGGATTAAATCAAGAACTCACATGAGTAATTAATTTAATTTTAAGATAAGCATAAATTCAAAAACAAAGGGGGAGAATTTATGAGAGTGATCGACTAGGAAAAAGTGTGTGTGTGTTTCTTGATTTCAAAAGTTGTCATCATCAAAAAGGGGGAGATTGTAGAAGCAAAGCTTCATGGTGAATCAAAGGTGATTCAAAGATGTTTTGATGATAACAATTATGATGACAAAGGTGATGACAAAAATCTCAAAGATCAATCAAAGAACAACTCAAGTGAGTCAAGAACAATTCAAGAGTTCAAGATAAGAATCAAGAAGAATTCAAGAACTCAAGAAGAAAGTCTAGAGACAAGAATCAAGATTAAAGGTTCGAGATCTCAAGAATCAAGATCAAGATTCAAGACTCAAGACTCAAGAATAAAGAGAAGACTCAATCAAGATAAGTATTAAAAAGTTTTTTCAAAACTTTGAATAGCACATGAGTTTTTGACAAAATCTTTTACCAAAGAGTTTTTACTCTCTGGTAATCGATTACCAGATTGTTGTAATCGATTACTAGTAGCAAAATGTTTTTGAAAAAGTTTTCAAAATTGAATTTACAACGTTCCAATTATTTTCAAAAAGTTGTAATCGATTACAATGTTTTGGTAATCGATTACCAGTGCCTTTGAATGTTGAAATTCAAATTCAAATGTGAAGAGTCACATCCTTTCACACAAAAGCTTTGTGTAATCGATTACACTAATTTGGTAATCGATTACCAGTGTTTGTTTCTGAATAAATCAAAAGATGTAACTCTTCAAAAGGTTTTTGACTTTTTCAAATTGGTTTTAAGTTTTTCTAAAAGTTATAACTCTTCTAAATGGTCTTCTTGACCAGACATGAAGAGTCTATAAAAGCAAGGCTTTGTTTTGCATTTTAATTAATTCATTCATTCAATCATCTTGAATACTTTTCCAATCAATTCTTTACAAGCCTTAAATCTCTTTGAACTTCTTCTTCTTCTTTGTACCAAAAGCTTTCTGAAGTTTTCTGGTTTTCCAAACCTTGGAAACTTGTGCTATTCATCTTTTCATTCTCTTCTCCCTTTGCCAAAAAGAATTCGCCAAGGACTAACTGCCTGAATTCTTTTTGTGTCTCTCTTCTCCCTTCTCCAAAAGAACAAAGGACTAACCGCCTGAATTCTTTTGTGTCTCCCTTCTCCCTTGTCAAAGAATTCAAAACGACACTGTCTGAGAATTCTTTAGATTCTTCCCTTTCCCTAATACAAAAGTGTTCATAGGACTAACCGCCTGAGAATTCTTTTGTATCCTCATTCACAAAGTATCAAAGGTTTAACAGCCTGAGATCTTTGTCTTAACACATTGGAGGGTACATCCTTTGTGGTACAAGTAGAGGGTACATCTACGTGGGTTTGACTGAGAACAAGAGAGGGTACATCTGATGGAAGCTTGCTTGTAGAGCTTCTATGGAGGCTGGATCTTTGAGCTTCAATGAGGTCCTTTAATGGTGATTTTCCACCATGGAGATGCAGCGGAAGACAAAGGAGATGAGGTGAGAGGAGGCGTCGTCCACCAAGGAATAAGCCATGGAAGAAGGAGCTTCACCACCAAGATGAGCCTTGGAAAAGAAGCTTGGAGAGGATGCTTCAATGGAGGAAAAGAAAGAGGGAGAGAAAGAGAGAGGGGGGAGCACGAAATTGAAGGAAGAAAAAGGGAGAGAAGTTGAACTTTGAGTTGTGTCTCACAAGACTCTCATTCATCAAAGTTACAACAAGTGTTACAGATGCTTCTATTTATAGACTAGGTAGCTTCCTTGAGAAGCTTTCTTTAGAAAACTTCCTTGAGAAGCTTCTTTGAGAAAACTTCCTTGAGAAGCTAGAGCTTAGCTACACACACCCCTCTCATAACTAAGCTCACCTCCTTGAGAAGCTTCCTTAAGAAGATTCCTAAAGAAACTAGAGCTTAGCTACACATACCTCTCTAATAGCTAAGCTCACCTCCTTGAGATGAGAAGCTAGAGCTTAGCTACACACCCCTTATAATAGCCATGCTCACCCCCGTGACAAAAAACATGAAAATACAAAAAAAAAGTCCTTACTACAAAGACTACTCAAAATGCCCCGAAATACAAGGCTAAAACCCTATACTACTAGAATGGCCAAAATACAAGGCCCAAACAAAGGAAAAACCTATTCTAATATTTACAAAGATAAGCGGGCTCATACTTAGCCTATGGGCTCGAAATCTACCCTAAGGCTCATGAGAACCCTAGGGCCTTCCCTTGGATCTCTAGCCCAATCTACTTGGAGTCTTCTACCCAATGCCTTTGCAGGATAGGATTGCATCATTCCCTCCACCTTGGAAAGGATTTGACCTCAAATCCCGAGGTTCTTCATACTCTGGGCTCCTTCCCTCAACACCTGTAAAAAGAACAAAAACATATGTATTAGTGGTGTTTCGTATGTTGAAGTAAGGTAAGGTCTGAAAACCCATTTCCTGGGCATCTTCCCATGAAGGAACATGGTTTCTCACCAACTCAATGAGTGGTGCTACAAGTATAGAAAAATATGGGACAAACCTTTCGTAAAAGTTTGTTAAGTCATGGAAGCCCCAAATTTTTCTTATACTTGGTGGAGTGGGCCACTCAGGAATGACCTTTATTCTCTTAGGGTTCATGGGAACCCCTTGATCACTATTTGAGAAATTAAGAAAAGTAATGCAATAAAACATACCTTTATCTATATTTTCATATTGATTATTCCTACCAAAAAGTATGACAAACCTAAGGTGTCCCATATGAGTACCTAAGTTTGTATTGAAACTAAAAATAAGAACAAACCTACCTAATGGGTCCCTATGTACACACACCATGAAGATGTTAGGTGTACGAGTGATTTTACAAAAGAAGGTTGCGCCACTCAAAACATTCATCATACCACCTATTTTAGGGACTTGGTGCCTAATAATACCTATTTTGTGCACCAACAAAGCACAAGGATTTAAGCTCTTGCGAACCAAACCCTCATCCAACAACTTCTTTACTTGAGGAATAAACTCAAGCCCAAGAGGTGTGGCAATGCTAGCAAGTGCCTTTTTACAAAAGAGAAAATGTGGAGGTTGTCTAAGAGGGAAAGTTTCTTTAATGTTTGTCTTTATTGTAAAATGAGTTTCCTTCTTAGCTAAACTATTGGAGGAGACACTTACCTCCTTACACTTCTCTTTAACCACTAATGGTTGTCCTTCTTCTTGGGGGTAGATTTCTTCACTAGATTCTTCCCCTTTTGCTTTTTCACTTTCACTAGAGGAAGGTGAAGTAGTAGCCTCATCTTGGCTACTATAAATGTCTTGGCCCCTCATAATCATGGTTTTTGTGGTGGGGCATTGAGAAGTAATGTGTCCTCTTCTAAGACATTTAAAGCACTTTATAGAGCTAGTTTTCTCTTGCATACTAGCCTTAGGGGCTTGCTTTTCTATTGTCTTCCCCTTATCATCTTTGGGCTTAGAAGGTGTCACCCCTTAGATAACTTGACCTTGGTCTTTCTTTGTATAAGAGTGAGAGCCATAAGATACCTTGAACTTTGAGTTGTGTCTCACAAGACTCTCATTCATCAAAGTTACAACAAGTGTTACACATGCTTCTATTTATAGACTAGGTAGCTTCCTTGAGAAGCTTTCTTGAGAAAACTTCCTTGAGAAGCTAGAGCTTAGCTACACACACCCCTCTCATAACTAAGCTCACCTCCTTGAGAAGCTTCCTTAAGAAGATTCCTAAAGAAGCTAGAGCTTAGCTACACATACCTCTCTAATAGCTAAGCTCACCTCCTTGAGATGAGAAGCTAAAGCTTAGCTACACACCCCCTATAATAGCCAAGCTCACCCCCATGACAAAAAACATGAAAATACAAAAAAAAAAGTCATTACTACAAAGACTACTCAAAATGCCCCGAAATACAAGGCTAAAACCCTATACTACTAGAATGGCCAAAATACAAGGCCCAAAACAAAGGAAAAACCTATTCTAATATTTACAAAGATAAGCGGGCTCATACTTAGCCCATGGGCTCGAAATCTACCCTAAGGCTCATGAGAACCCTAGGGCCTTCCCTTGGATCTCTAGCCCAATCTACTTGGAGTCTTCTACCCAATGCCTTTGCAGGATAGGATTGCATCAACATCTCTTGTGGATCAGTTCTAGTGGAGGGTGCATCCACTAGGTTCAAAGAGAACAAGGGAGGGTACATCCCTTGTGGATCTTTGCTTGTAAATGGATTTTTACAAGGTTGAAAGAAATCTCAAGGACCGCAGGTCGCTTGGGGACTGGATGTAGGCACGGGTTGTTGCCGAACCAGTATAAAAACTCTTGTGTGTTTGTTCTCTTCTTCCCTACTCTTTTACTTTCTGTTGTGCATTTAATTTCCGCTTTTACTTTCTGTTAAGTTTCTCTTCTACTCCGTATTCTCTTAACAACATAAGTAAAAGCCTTAGAAGAGTAAATTTTTAATTAGTAAAGGTTTAGGAATAATAAATTCGACCCCTCCCCCTTCTTAATTATTCTGAGGCCACTCGATCCAACATCTATCTCATCATTTTTCTTACTTGTGAACTAAAACTCAGAAGCAACACATTAATTCAAAACCCTTTAAATTAGTCCAACTTTGTATATATAAAGAATCTTGAGTTCAATTTATAGGTATATCCAAATTAATTTAGTTACCAACCCACCTATATATTGGTAGCAAAATACTAGTTGGTTCTTGAGGTGGTCATATATACTGCTAACTTTGTGAGCTAGAGTAGATAATTGCCGGCTTCACGAGCCTAATGAGTGCCTCAAAATAGGGCTTTAGGGACATGAAATTCTCAGAAATGTTAGGTAGTTGCTTAAGGAGGGCCACATACTTGGCAAGTGTGTTTTCAGCACTCAACTGAGCAACAAGCCAAAACAATCCAAAAATAACAGCAAAGGCTGCTAAGGTTAACACAACTTTCGCATGCCATGCATAGCTAGAAATGTAATTTAGTAGCACCATAGTTGATGAATGTGCATCTCCACCTCCCGAGCACTTGCATGATACCTGCCAATATAATCAGGAACTTCTCTTAGTAACTTATCTAGATCCTTCAATTTATGACTTTAGAGAAGGGAAAATTTGATCAAAATGAACAAGGAAATACTTTAACATATTAAAGAATCACTTGGTGAGATATAGATGGTCCTAAGAATTGCAAAAGACAAAACTAAAGGTTGTACTTATAAATATTTGCAAGAAAATGCATACAAAAGCTAGCTAAGTGTGTTTTTTAGAGTAATGATATAGGACATTCGCATACTATATAATGAAAAAAGTTTACCCACTAAACTTGAGAAGCATAAGAACATAGTAAGTAATGGACAATTACCAAGTGTAAACAACTGGCTCTAGAAGATAGATAAATTACCAAGTGTATCCCACCAATATAGATAAGAGAATGTTATTGTTATTCATGGTCTCCTCTATCTCTATTTATCTCCATGTATAATATTATTATCGATGAGCACATTTGAAAATGCAAAAATAGTTCTCTCACACTAGGAGTTTATCATAAAGGGTTGCAATCCCAGTGTCTCCCTTGGCGAAACCATGTAAACCAAGTCAAGGTTGACGATCAAGAAACCAAGTTGATGTATTCAAGTTGTTTTTAATTGTTTCTTAGCTGTTTCTTAGCTATTTTTTAGCTATGACCATGCCCAAATTTCTGATTTAACTATTTTTTAGTTGTTTTTTACCTATGAGCATGACCAAGTTGATATATCCAATTTTCTCATATATCTGACTTACCATTCAAATATTAATTTTGTAGGCACTATTTATGTTGTTGTTTGCATTGTCATTAGGACATTCGTTGTTGGACATTATATTGATCATCATCATAGGTACAAAATTTTTTCATCAACTTTTGATGCTAATTTTTGTTACCAATTGATGTAGCTCCATGTGGACCTTGTAGGCCTTGGATCTTCTTCATCAATAGAGTCCTTTGCTTCTTGAAGATCATGGCAGCAGAATGGAGAAGGAAGAAAGATGATTGGAGATGCCACTTCAAGAAGAAGATGAGTCAAGAAGAAGTTCACCACCATATGAAGCCATGGATAAGAGCTTGAAGGTAGAAGAAGATGAGTGGAGGGAGAGGGAAAGAGGGGGCACGAATTTTTGTGCCTCAAATGAGGTCTAAAATTTAAAGTGTAATTCTCAAATGACCAAAGTTGAAAAAATGCACACACATGGCCTCTATTTATAGCCTAAGTGTCACACAAAATTGGAGGAAAATTTGAATTTCAATTCAAATTTCACTTGAATTTGAAATTGAATTTGTGGAGCCAAACTTTGGAGCCAAAATTTAACTAATTATGATTAGTGAATTTTAGCTATGGTTCAGCCTACTAATCCAAGATCAAGTCCAAGATTCTCCACTCAGTGTGCTTAGGTGTCATGAGGCATGTAAAGCATGAAGGACATGCACAAAGTGTGACTATATGATGTGGCAATGGGGTGTAGCAAGCAAATGCTCACCTCCTCCTCTAAAATTTAATTGGATTGGGCTTCTCCCAATTCAATTAAATTTATTTCCCAACACACACATCAAATATTCACTTAATGCATGTGAAATTACAAAACTACCCCTAATACAGAAACTATAGTCTAGGTGCCCTAAAATACTAGGGCTGAAAAATCCTACATTTCTAGGGTACCCTACCTACATTATGGAGCCCTAAATACAAGACCTAAAAATAATGAAACCTTAATCTAATATGTACAAAGATAAGGGGGTTCATACTTAGCCCATGGGCCCGAAATCTACCCTAAGGCTCATGAGAACCTAAGGCCTTCTCTTGCATCTCTGGCCCAATCTTCTTGGAGTCTTTTATCCAATGCCCTTAGGGGGTTGGATTGCATCACCAATGCTTTTTTACGTTGTTGTCTATGATTAATGACCAGTTCTTTATAGACAAGTCTTGTTCATCATGAGTGAACCTTAGATTCCCATTTGAGATTGAATACAATGATTCTTGCGGACAATTTACATTAATTGTTGTATTGAATCTTGAATTGTCCGTTTGGACAGTTTGGGAAGAGTCATATTTTTATGGTAGATTCATACGTTAAGGTTAAGATTATTTTGTTGAATTTGATGAAATTTTGGTACAATGCATTTCTAGTTGTTCCCTGAGTGCATACTTGATTGTCAAGGAATTAATCTCACCGCTTTCATGTCATATACTTGGAGATCAATGCGAAATGCTGCCGAAATTTTGTCAAATTTAACAAAAGAGACTTAACCTTGATGTATGAATCTACCATAAAAATATGTCTTCCTGAATGGAATAGGGCCACACTTTTAATGAAAAAGTGAGATTTTCGTGTATCGAATAACTTTGTGAGTATCACGGAGTTATTATTTAGATGGATCGAAGTTGGATGAACGAAAGTCGCATGAGCCCTGCGTATGAGGAAGGCATGGAACAATTCTTGCAATTTGCTTCTGAAAAAAGTCGACCAGATGAGGACGACAAATTTTTTTGTCCTTGTATAAATTGTTTGAACGGGAGACAGTAAATACTCGATGACATACGAGAGCATTTGTTGTGTGATGGGATTAAAAAGAATTACACAACATGGATATGACATGGTGAATTGATAGACATGCAAAGTGGGGCCTAATCTAAACCATTTGATGTAGAAATGGGAAATCGCTTAGAGGATATGATTTGTGACCTTGGACAAGAGTTTTTTCCACAAGCACATGCCCCTATGTATGATACATTGCAAACTGATTCAAAGAAGCCTTTGTATCTAGAGTGCAACAATTCCTTGACGTTGTTGTCAGCGGTGTTAAGTTTGGTTAATGTCAAGGTTAGTTATATGGGTGGAGTGACAAAAGTTTTAGTTCATTGCTTCAAGTAGTGCATGATATGCTTCCAGACGGAAACACGTTGCCAAAAACTTACTATTAGGCCAAGAAGATATTGTGTCCGATGGGTATGGAGTATCAGAAGATTCATGCTTTCCCTAATGATTGCATATTGTACCAACATGAGTTTGAAGAAATGCACAAATGCCCTAGGTGTGGGGTATCACGGTACAAAGTGAAGGATGATGATGAGTGTAGTAGTGACGAAAACTTAAAGAAAGGCCCCCTAGAAAAGGTGTTGTGGTATCTTTCGATCATTCCAAGGTTTAGGCGACTGTTTGCTAAAGGAGACGATGCAAAAGACCTTACATGGCATGCAAATGGGAGAAACTATGATGGAATGCTTTGTCATCCAGCTGATTCCTCTAAGTGAAAGAAGATTGATTGTTTGTATTCTGATTTCGACAAAGAGGCAAGAAATCTTTGGCTTGGACTTGCCACTAATGGAATGAATCCATATGGCAGTTTAAGCACTCAACACAGTTCGTGGCCAGTTTTGCTAGTAATTTACAATTTGCCTCCTTGGTTTTGCATGAAGCAAAAATACATGATGTTGTCTATGATGATATCAGGCCCAAGACAGCTAGGAAATGACATCGATGTTTATCTTAGTCCCTTGATTGAAGACTTGACAAAGTTGTGGGACAAAGGGGTTTTAGTGTTTGATGGGTTTTGAAATGAGACTTTTCATTTGCGTGCAATGCTTTTTTGTACCATTAATGACTTTCCGGCATATGGAAATTTGAGCGGATACAGTATTAAGGGTCATCGTGCATGCCCCATTTGTGAAGAAGACATAAGCTACATACAATTGAAACATGGAAGAAAAACAGTATACACTAGGCATCGACGGTTTCTGAAACCTCATCACCCTTACCGGCTATTGAAAAAAGCATTTAATGGAAGTCAAGAGCATGAAAGTGTGCCCATATCGTTAACTGGTGACCAGGTCTTTCAGCGGGTTCAACACCTGAATACTATATTTGGAAAAACCCAAAAGAAGGAAAAAAGTAAGACTTGCATATGGAAGAAAAGGTCAATTTTGTTTGATCTTCCGTATTGGTCTGATCTAGATGTTAGACATTGTATTGATGTTATGCATGTGGAGAAAAATGTATGTCATAGTGTCATTGGGATGCTCCTTAACATTCAAGGCAAGATGAAAGATGGTTTGAATACTCGTCAACATCTAGCTGAAATAGGTATACGAGCGCAGTTGCATCCAAGGTCTGATGGTAAAAAAATATACTTGCCTCCAGCTTGTCATACTTTATCCAGAAAGGAGAAGATGATTTTTTGTCAGTGTTTGCGCCGTGTCAAAGTCCTACAAGGATACTCTTCAAATATTAATAGCCTTGTGCAGTTGAAAGATCTTAAATTGGTATGCTTAAAGTCTCATGATTGCCACGTCTTGATGCAACAATTGTTAGTTGTGGCCATATGAGACATTTTGCCTAACAAAGTCAGGCTTGCCATAACTCGGCTATGCTTATTCTTCAATGCCTTATGTGGCAAAGTCCTTGATCCTGTCAAGTTAGATGAGCTGGAAAACGACACTGCTATTATATTGTGTTAGTTGGAGATGTATTTTCCTCCTGCTTTCTTCGACATCATGGTTCACTTAATTATTCATCTGGTCAGAGAAATCAAATGTTGTGGTCCTATTTATTTGCGGTAGATGTACCCGGTGGAGCGATACATGAAGATCTTAAAAGGGTATACCAAAAATCTACACCGTCCGGAAGCATATATTGCGAAAAGGTACATTGTAGAAGAAGCCATTGAATTTTGTTCAAAGTACATTGAAAAAGCAAAACCTGTTGGGCTTCCCGATTCTCGGCATGACGAAAGAGTGAGAGGTAAGGGTTCAAGAGGAATGCATGTTATCACTCCAAGTTTAGAAGATCTGCAACAAGCTCATTTGTATGTATTGAATAACAGTAATGAAGTTTTGCCATACATACTTCACCATGAAGGTTTAGTGAAGGAAAGTAATCCAAAAATGTCGAAGAATAGGGTCTTGAAAGAGCATAACAAGACTTTCCTAGATTGGTTTAAAGATACAATCTTCGGTGATGATAATACTTCTGAAACATTAGGAAAACTAGCAAATGGGCCTAAAAGAAATGTTATCACTTTGCAAGGATACGACATAAACAAGTATTCCTTTTATACAAAAGCACAAGACGAGAAAAGTACAATGCAAAATAGTGGGGTTACCCTAAAGGCTGAATCTCAACACTTCGCTAGTGTACATGATGATAATCCTCGTGAAGCTTCCATCCCTTACTTTGGTTTCATAGAAGAAATTTGGGAGCTTAACTATGTCAAATTTATTTTCTGTGTTTTCAAATGTAAGTGGGTTGACAGTAATACCGATGTGCGGACCGATGATGTAGGATTTACATTGGTGGATCTTAAGAAACTCGCTTGCTAGAATGATCCTTTTATCATGGCAGAACAAGCTAAACAGGTATTATATGTTCAAGATCCTTGTGATGAAAGGTGGTCAGTGGTTCTACATGGGAAAACAATTGGTGTTAATGTTGAAGATGATGATTCACACATTGATACTTATGTTAGTCCTTTGTCCATACAAATGCCGCCTAACATCGTCGGAGAAGGAGAAGCTGATGACGTTCATGCTAATTGTAATGATCATGATGAAAGATAATTAATTAACATCGCCTAATGTAATTTTTTTATTATGTATTTTATTTCAATCCATTAAATTACATAAGCTATTGAGTTTTGTGATAATGTTGAAAATTAATTAATGTTTTTTTCTTTACAGGCAAATGACTACACCACCTAGGTCTCCTCCTCCTCCTATTGATGCAACATCATATTCCCCTTCTACCTTGAAGCGGACAAGAAAAGCCACACGCCTAAGATCGTTGGCTACTAGACCAGTTGGGGCAGAGAGACCCCTGGTCCATGTGGATCCTGCGACCGGGAAAGCTGATGGTCCCCACAGAAAGAAGTTACGAACATATTTGGGGATTGTCGCTTGTGATAAGGTGGATGTAACATACGAGAATTGGAAACAAGTCACTACTGCGCAGAAGGATTTAATATGGGAGGATATTCAGGTATTTTAGCTAAATGTTGCATGTGGATGATTAACATTAAAATTGTAATTTAGTAACAATAAATTAATATTTAATTTACGTTTGTCAAGCTGAATTTGATATCCTTGAAGCATCTGATCTGAGGACAAAAAAGAAAATACTTTATACTGTAGGGGAGCGGTGGAGACAATTTAAGTCTAATTTGACGTTGAAATTGGCACTTGCAGCCAACAAGAACAGTGTCAATGACACTATATGCGAAAAGTACAACATTAGCAAGGAGAAGTGGACCCAATTTTGCCAAAGCCGCAGAGACCCTTCATGGGTGGTAACTTTGTAATTTTCATTGTTTTAAACTTTAAATTTAGTTATTATTGTCAGTAATCATAACTTTCGATAATCTTTAATTTTTATAGGATGTGCGAAAGAAGGCACATGTCATTCGGAAACAAAACGCTGTCCCTCACGTGTTGTCCCATGGGGGTTATGAGTTTCTTGAAAAGAAGTTGATGGATGAGAAGAAAAAGAAACAATTGGAGGAAGCAAATGATGTTTGAGGCAGCAAAGGAAATTGCTGACAAGATTGTAAGTCACTTTCAATTGTTAAATTACAATTATTTATGTTTATTGTGTGATTGAGTAAACCAATAAATGTGTTCCTTACAGGATTCATTGGAGGATCAGGCCTTACAGGATTCCTTTATCGCCCATGGACGTCAGGATGTACTGACTGCTGCCATTGGATAACCAGAACACCCTGGTCATGTGCGTGCTGCTAGAGCCGATGTCACGATCAAATAATACTTTGGACCAGCTCCAAGGACCTCCTGGAGTTCTTCGTCCATGGCTCCTGAAGACCTGGAGCAGCTGACACAAAAGATTAGGGACCAGCTAGAGGAGTCGATCACAAAAAAAGTGACCCGAAAACTAATGTTGTCCTTTAGCTAGATGCAGTCTCAGTTTCAATCGCAGATGCAATCACAGGGACTCGCATTGTCTCCTGAGCCAAAGGTAGGTCCTTCAGTTGCTTGTGTCAGCACAAAGGAGAGTTGTGATGATCCCTCAGGGAACGACCCAGACACAGGTGACTCAGAGAAATGCGGGTTGTACGTCGAAGAAAATCCTCCCAGCCTGGTTGCCCTAGGAAGACTTTATGAGGGGTCCACAACCATTCACAACATGCCTTTGCGCCATTATCAAGTCAAGGTTGGTGTTGAGGAAGTTAAAGATGTAGATGCTCCCATTCTTGTACCTACTCAAGAGGTTTAGTTAGTGGGGCAGGCACTTAACACCTTCGTTGCCTGGCTGATACATCATGTAAAGTGTTTATCAGAACAGGTATTTCATTGTGATTAAATGTTTTTACTTCAATTGAAGTGTTCACTGTCATTAAATTATCTTAAATAATTGTGTTGGATAAACAGGGAGTTGTGGGACCGGACAAACCTGCAGATAGGCCGGATCATGATGTCAATGATCCCCTATATCTGATGACATTGACCATCCCACAACTTTTTCTAAAGCCGTTGAAGGTTATGTGGGATGCTACCGTGTTTGAGCTGTTTAATGACGACTTCCCCTTGTACATAAAGCATGAACATCTGTCCAAAATTGCACGCGGTGGTCAATGTCTCAACATCTCTGTTATACAATTGTGGATTTTGTAAGTCACTTTACATTATTTTTTATTACCTAACTTGTTGTTTTAAATTCATACATAATTTACTCTATTTTAAAAATAATAGGCATGTGACTAAAACAAGTATGCGAGCGGGGAATTTCGATGTTTATGGATTCCTCAAGCCACAATCCATACAGAGATATGGACAATCGCAATTTGAATCAGAAAGTTACATTAAGAACTGGATGCAGAATTCAAAGAGGGGTGTGTACCTAGGAGGCTACTTGAATAGGTAAGTTAAACTGAACAAATGAATTTAAATAATGTATAATAGTATAATAACTTATATTGTTCTCCACTGCAATGCACATTGGCAAATGGTCATCATTTTTCCTAAGGAAAATGTTGTCATCTGGTTTTGTTTGTTGCATAATAGGCCAGACAACTACCTCAATGGAATTATTAATAGGCTAGTTCTATTTTTCAATACGCTTGCATTAGCATTAGTCGGGAACATCAATATATTAATTGTACAATACGCATCCACGTTTGTATTCAATAGTGCTTTAAAAGGACTTGACAATACTCCACAACGTAAATCCAAGGCTGCTACTAAGTGGATTGTTGTTAAAGTAAGTCATTTAAACAATGCTTCTAGTTATATTTTAATATTGTGTAGACTAATTTGTACTTAACATTGAATATCTAAACTTCATAATGTATTTAGTGTAAAAGACAAAAAGGAAGCACTGAGTGTGGGTATTACGTCATGCACTGAATGTCAATTATAATCTTAGGAAGTTTCAAGAATAATTAGGAAATGGTAATTGTTTAATTCAAACGTATTTCATTTTGTTATAATTGTTATTATATATTATTGACTTATGTTTTATTATATCATGCAGTATTTCAATGATACTAGACCATTAGAAGTAGAGAGATTGAAGGCGCTTCGCATCCAATGGGCAACCTATTATTTGAAAGTTAAAAAGGAAACAATTAGTGTTTAGGCAATTTTGGAATTGTAGTTTAGTTACTTTACATTTTTTACAATTCATGTCTCATTAACATTAAATATTCTTTTCATTCATAGTAAATAATAAATTTTTGATGGAATTTCTGGTAAAAACTGTTTCAAAACAAAATGAAAATTTTATGTTGTGGTTTTGCTTTTAAATTTGCAGATTAATTTGGGGTTATTAAAAACATAGATAGCATATTAAAAAAATCCTAAAAAATAACATTGATTTTTACAAAAAAAAATAAAAATTGATGTTGTATGTATATACTAACATTGGTTTTTTAAAAAAACCAATGTTAAGATTCATCGAAAAACCGATGTTGCTGGTAATAAAACAACATCGGTTCTTACAAAATATCGATGTCTGGTATCAGAAAATAACATTGGTTTTTAGTAAAAATCCATGTTGTTTGCATATATTAACATCAGTTTTGGTAAAAACCGATGTTGATATGAAGATATATGACTTTTTTTTTTTATAATTTTTACTATATAACATTGGTTATTTAAATAATCGATGTTGTAATTTTATGTTAACATCGGTTTTGGAAAACCGATGTTAACGATATTACTTTCAATGTCGGTATTTTCAGCATCAGTTAATAACCGATGTTGAAAGTCCTTAATAACCAATGTTAAAACCCTATTTTTTAGTAGTGCACCTCCACCTCTCCCACCGGTCATCTAACTTTCATTGCATGCTCTACTTTGACAATGATGAAGTTTGTAGAATCGATTTGTCCCCAAACCGCATCGACTTCTTTGTCGCCTTCACCATATCCTACACAAGTTTTCATATGTGACCATGATGAGTTTTCAAATCTTTTTCTTTTATCTCCGTATTTTAAAAAAGTTAATGATCACATCTTTGGTTAACGAAGAAATACTAACAATAAGGATAAAAACAAAACTTTTCAAATTTCAAGAAATAATAAAAAATTATCAGAGATAAAAAAACAAAATCAGATATATATGAAGGATTATAGATATATCTTAACCTTAAGATATAATACTCTACATGAGCCAGAAAACTATATTGGTATTCAGTTTTTCTTTTGTTATGTTATATGGGGTCTTGTGGTTGAAAATTTGTAATAACATACTACTACACAACAAAACCAACATCTCTTGCTTCGAAAAGAAGCTTGTGGACGCGTTTCTCAGTGAAAGAATAAAATTTAATATCATTCATTGTTAGTATTAATAATTACTACTAATTAATTTGAATCTCGTTTACCTGCAGACTTTGCCTCCCTTTCTTTAAATTTTGCTTCCATGGAAACGCGAGCTAAGTTGTTTGATCACAAACACCAAACACAAATATTAAGACCGACATCATACTTAAAGCTTCAAAGTTCTGTGACAAATGGTCCTTCTTTTTAGAATAGATCTTGTACTTTCATTACTTTATGTTTTCGGAGTTATTACGGAAACATTCGGATTATTAAATATTTATAAGAGCTAGAAAGGCACATATAAACATATCATTTCTTAAACTAAAATACACATAAACTAGCACATATTTTTACCTTGTTGCCATAATGCCAACTTTGTCACTTTAAATTAATATAAAATGTAACATTACCATCCATTACATGCAATAGGCAACAACCATATTCCAAATCATCAAGATCTAAAGCTGATCACGTGAATACGCATTTAATTGGACGGGGAGCTCAAGCTCTTCAAATACATCATCCGTTTTGTTTAACCACTAAACACGAAAATTAATTGATGTGATATATTAACTTATAAGTTTCTAACGACTAGCAGCTTATAAGCTTTAAATTCACTTATGGCTTAGGAAAATACATTGCTTTGATAAAACCAAGAATAAATTATATATAAAGAAAGTAGTAAAAATTCAAATGAAACTAATGCAAGTTATACAATAATAGCTGGTGCTGAATCGCACTGAACGTTTACGAGCATGACAAGATGATCAAACGCATATCAAAGGGCCTCTGTTTAAGGTACATGAGAAGGATTTGTTTAACTGGTTGAAGATTGTTAATTGTGATTATATAGTCCTTTCTAAAAATATCTTGGACTTGCTGCTCATTGACTTGAGTGTCATGCTAAATTAAAAAGCAAAGAATATTCACCGGAAGCAAAGACAGCGTTTCTTTCACAGATCTGATCTGGTTTTGGAAAATATGAAAATGGGAATATATTTCATGTTTGTTAAAAAAAATATTTTTGGATATTATTGAATTTTGGGAATATTATAATTTTTTCTATCATGTTTTCCAACATTTAACTATATTCCCATGAGAGGGATGGAAAACTAATATTTTAATAAAAATGTGAAAATTTATCACATAAAAAAATTCATTTATTTTTTATCTAAAATATTAAAATGAAATCAAACATTTTTTAAGATACTCGAGAATAATATTTTCATGTTATATTCCTAAAAATATCGTTACTATGAACGTAAAAAGATTATGTAAAACAAACATCTTCAAATGAAAAATATTTAGAAACAAACATCGTGAGGAGTTGTGGTTAATTAATTAGATATATGTGTCTAAAAGGGAGAAATTCATGTTAATAATAATAATAATAATAATAATAATAATAATAATATTCTGAATGAAGAAGAATTTTGGCAGCATATGTTTTGTTTTATCTTCTTTAATGTATCCTTAATTGAGTAATGCATATAACATTATTTTCATATACAATCGTTGATTTCATTTTTCCTCATGTAATACTAAAATTTTGCATGATTAGATGATGTTGTGGTTACAGTTTGCTTCACAAATCACCATGAAATGGTTGAGTCACCGCATGTAAGAAAATATCCTTTTCGTGATCTACCATTATAAGGATATGATAAATAAGTTGCATTTCTATTATCAATTAGATCAGATTTTGAAACATTTGTATAAAACAACCCCATGTCCATAGTACCTATAAGATAACAAAATATGTGCTTTACTCCATTCCAATGTCTTTGTGTAGGTGAAGAACTATATCTTGCTAATAAATTAACTGGAAATAATATATCAGATCATGCATAATTAGCAAGATACATTAATGCTCCTATACCACTAAGATAGGGTACCTCAAGACCAAGTAGTTCTTCATATTTTTCTTTAGGTCTAAAAGGACCATTGTTCACATCTAAAGACCTTACAACAATTGAAGTAACCAATGATGTGATTTGTCCATATAGAACCCTTTAAGCACCTTCGTTATGATGCACAAAAATTCTACCTTTTAAATATTTGTTTTGTAATCCCAAGCAAAATTTTGTTCTTTTTAGGTCCTTCATCTCAAACTCTTTCTTCAAGCAATCTATGACTTTTGGAAGTTCTTCAAGAGTTCCAATGATATTTATGTCATCTACATCAACAACAATTATGACAAATCCATTTTTAGATTTGTCATGAAAATACATGGACAAATGGGATCATTCTTATATCCTTCCTTTAACAAATACTCACCCAGACGTTCGTACCACATTCATCCCAATTGCTTTATCCCATAGAGAGACTTATTCAATTTGATTGTGTATTCTTCTCTAGAACATGCTTTATTGGGAAAACTGGATCCTTCAGGGAGTTTCATATAAATGTCATTATTAGGAGACTCATATAAGTAAGTTGTGACAACATCCATTAGATGTAAATTAAGTCTTTCATCTACAATCAGACTAATTAAGTATCGAAAAGTACTTGCAACCACTATAGGTGAATATGTCTCTTTAAAATTAATATTGGGTCTTTGTGAAATCCTTGAGCAAGAAGAGTTTGCCGAGAGACTAAATTCTCTCATGGAGGAAAGAGAAGAAGAAGCAAAGCTCATAAATTTTAGCCAACTTTTATTTATTTTTGTTTTTTAATTGTATTTTGAGCCTATTTTCTAAAATATGATAGGTTGCCACGAATTTTTATTGTTATTTTCAAGTCTTTTAATTATTATATTAGTTATTGGGCCTTTGGCCTAATTTAGGGTTATTAGTAGGAGTATAAATAGACTCCTTAAACTCTTTGTTGATAGTTGTTTATGAAATTTAATATTTAGGCACTATTAAGAGAGTGTCTCTCTTGGTTCTTATGTGAAACCTTAGGTTCTTATAAAAGAATTCTATTCTTTATGGCAAATCGTCCTCAACCTATCAATCTTCCAAGATTATGGTGTTGTTCTTTCCATATCCTTTTCTAATTCCCATTTTTCCTTTTTATTTTCCCCAATTTTAGAGAGTCCTAAATAGACTCCCCAATTTGTTGATTCTAAAAATTAGATCTGCAAATTAGGGTTTCATCAATTGGTATAAGAGCTTCAATTCTTGAAATCAAGTGTTATCTATCCTTTGTGTTTTCTTTCTTCTTTTGTGTTTCCTCCTTTGTTTGTTCTTTTCCTTTTGTTTAACTCTATATTATTGATATATTTTTGTCATCTTTATATATATATATATATATAATAGAAAAGTCATGCAAAAAAAGAAAGAAGTGAAGAAAAAAATCCAATCTTCAAATTTGGAGCATAAATTCTATTAGAATCCAGATTTGGATAATTGAAGTTGTCAGGATCTAAATTTGTTTTCAAATTTGGAGCCAAAATTGTGTTACAATCCAAATTTGGATAATTGAAGTTGTTAGCATTTGAATTTGTTTTTCAAATTTGGAGCCAAAATTTTCTTATAGATTTGGATCTGGCCAATCATTAATTTGTGTTCAAATTTGAATTTCATGCCAAAAAAAAGTGCAAAGATAAAAAAAAAAGGAGCAAAAAAAAAACACAAAAAAAAAGTTTTGCATTCAGAGTTATGTCCCTTCTAGTTTTCACATACCTATACTTCAAAAAAATTGTGTCTTGTTGGTTATTTACATCTAGTTTAGTTTAATTCTGGGACAATCCTTTTCTTGATTTTGGAGTCTTCTAGTTTGTCTTCCTTGACATTCCTTTTGAGTATTCCTTTCATTATTTTTGCTTGTCTCTAAATTCCTTAGTTTTGTCTTAGAGTATTTCTGTTCTTGGCTTCTTGAGTTGAGTTTTGATTTGTGACATATTTCACATGGAATACTTCCTGATTTTGAGCTGGAAGATTTTACTTAAGAAATGAAGAGGAGCAAGAGTGGTAAAAGACAAGAGTGCATATTATAAAAGAAAAAGCCTTGAAAGAGTGATACACGAGTGAACTTGAGTGAAACACTAAATTAAGTGGTGAGGCCTTATTTTGTTTATTACTTGTGCACTAACTTTTCCTTGTAGGCATGGCTTGTACAAGTGGAGATCCTACTCAACCATCCCCAAAAACTGCAAGGCTTATGGCAGAGATTATTAAACTTGGTGATCAAATGAGAAGAATGAGTTGTGAAAATAAAGAAAGGATGGAGAGAATGAGAAAGGAGAATGAGGAGAGTTTGTGAAGAATACATAGGAGTATAGGAGCTTTAAGTGTGAGGATTGAAAATATAGAACGAAGAAGAGAGGATAAATCATCTAATTCTTCTCATGGAGAATATGAGGGGTATGAAGATGATGAGGGAGGAAGGATAAATGAGAGGTATAAGGAGAGAAGAAATCATAGAAGATATGGAGGTAGGCAAAGAGAGGAAGGTATTGAATGAGTGAAGGTTAAGATCCCTACTTTTAAAGGGACTTATGATCCAGAAGTGTATCTTGGGTGAGAGATGAAGGTCGAGCAAGTCTATGCTTGCTACAACTACAATGAAGAGAAAAAGATCAAATTGGCCTCCCTAGAGTTTGAGGATATGCCTTAGTGTGGTGGAACCAAGTTTGAAGTGATGTTGAGAAGATGAGAAGGCCTTTGATTAATACTTGGAAAGACATGAAGAAGTTTTGAAAGAGAAATTTGTGTCATCCTATTTTGGGAGAGACCTTCACAAAAAGCTCCAAAGACTAAACCCTCGGTAAACAAAAAGCCTACATAGCAATTCCAATGCTACGCCTTGAACCACTCGGCCATCTCTCCTACATAATGATGTCCAGAAACCGGGTGAATAGTGAATCATTCATATTTTTGATAAATGCATAAAACCTATTCAAACTATCAAAATAGAAAGAAAAATTCTAAAAAATAACCTCCTACGGGGTCTTAGGATAAAAAAATTTGATTAAATTAATGAGTCCATTTTTACGTTATTTCGCACTATATTGTACAATTCCTTTATTTGTGGGATTTATTTCTCACACGATAATTCATTAAATTATAGAATGGATTTTTACCTATGCCTAGATCTCGGATAAACGAAAATTTTATTGATAAAACCTTTTCAATTGTAGCCAATATCTTATTACGAATAATTCTGACAACTTCGGGAGAAAAAGGGCATTCACTTATTACAGAGATGGTGCGATTTGATTCTATTTTTTTTTTTACCAAAATCAGTAAAAAGTTGAAAAAACCCACGCTTGCTGAAGGAAATAGGAGTGTGGATGAGTATTACAAAGAGATGGAGATTTCCTTGATTAGGGCTCAAATTGAGGAGTCTCAAGATGCTACAATGACTAGGTTTTTGCATGGTCTCAATAAGGAGATCCAAGACATTATAGAGTTGCACCACTTTGCCTCTTTGGAGGATCTCATTCATCAAGCTATCAAGGTGGAGCAACAATTAAAGAGGAAGCAAATATACAAGAAGTCCTCCTGTGGCTCTTCAACTTGGAAAGATAAGGAGACATTCAAGAAGAAAGGTAGATCTTCATTCAAATCTCATGAGAAAGGTGATGCACTTAGTAAAAATAATTCTAACCCTACTCCCACTTCTTCAAAAATGAGTTTTATTAAATATTTTAAGTGTTTGGGAAAAAGGTCACATTGCCTCCCAATGTCCTAACAAAAGGACTATGGTTAATGGGGATATCAGTAATGTATCTTCTTCTAGCTCTTCTAGTGAGAATTGGAAGTGAATGTGATGTATAGCCCCTGGAAGGTGATTTTTGATGGTTAGGAGGTTAATGGGGAGTGTGTCAGTAGGGGTGGAAATGAGCCAAGCCAAGCCAAGCTTTACTAGGCTTGAGCTTGGCTTGAGTTGAATACGCAAGGCTTGAGCTTGGCTCATTACCTGTCATAGGCTTTTTTTAAAGGCTCGGCTCGGCTTACATAAAAGTCTGCTTGGCCTACGAGCCTATTTAAAAGTTTGCTTAAAGACATCTTTAACTAATTAATTGCTTTAAAACCTAGTGAAATACTAACCAAAAAAAGAAACTAATAAACTTTTGTATAAGTAATGTACTTATCCAAAAATAATTGATAAACAAAATCATATTGAATTCAAGTTATTAAAACACAAGGTATATCAAAAGAAAATGAATAAAAAGAACATAATATTAAAAAATATATGGATTAGAGATGATTTATACTAATATAGCCAAAATAAAAATATTTAATTTGTCTGAAAATATCTTTACAAAACATTTTTTTCTTTGGAAGTATTAATCTGGTTGCATTATCCTTTTAATTTAAGTCTTTTTCTTTTTAAAAATTTTCCACATGCAAGTGAACTCTCTAAGCACTTTATGTCACTTCATCCTGTCATTCATAATGTCATAAAAATGGTATAGATAATAGTTATTATTATTATTATTATTATTATTATTATTATTATTATTACTTAAACAAGCCGACTTGTCAAGCTTAACAAGCTTTTTTTATAGTTTGAATTTGACCTTTTTATCTAAAAAAGCTTTTTAAAAAGTTTGAGTTTGGCCTTTATAATAAACAAGCCAAGCCGAGGCGAGCCTTAGATAGGCCGAGCTATAGGCCCTTGACAAGCGGCTCGTCTCATTTCCATCCCTAAGTGTGTGTGAAGATAGAGATTAAACTCAAAGGGAGAACATTTTCATACTAGGTGCATGGTCATGGGGAAAATATGCTCTTTGATTATTGATGGGGGTAGTTCCACTAATGTAGCAAGCCAAAGATTGATTGAAAAGTTGGCTTTGAAAACTTCCCCTCACCCTAGGCCTTACAAACTACAATGGTTGAGTGAGAATGGGGAGCTAGTTGTAGATAGACAAGTTTTGATATGCATCTCCATTGGCAAATATGTTGATGAGATATTATTTGATGTTGTCCCTATGGAGGCTAGCCATCTTTTACTTGGAAAGCCTTGACAGTATGATAGGGATGTTGTCCATAACGGTGTCACAAACAAATTTTCATTTGTACATAAAGGGAAAAAGGTTACCCTCACACCTTTGTCTCCAAGTGAGGTTTGTGAGGATCAAATAAAAATGAGAGTGAAAAGAAAACAAGTGAGAAAAGAAGAGAAAAACAAAATTGATTAAAAAAGAGATAGAAACATGAAAGAAGAGAAAAGAAAGAAAATAGTGGAGATAAGAAAAAGAGTGAAATTGTAAAAAAAAAAAAAGATAAAAATCAAGAGGAGAGAAAAATAAAAAGCTTATTCATGAGAGAGAAAGAGGTGAAGAGAGTGATGCTAGCTAGGCAACCTATGTATTTACTAATGTCTCATGATTACTGTTTGTCTTCTATTGGTAGTTCTTTGCCTCTTGGTGTGGAAGAATTATTGAAGAAGTTTGGGGATGTCTTCCCCAAGGACACCCCCTCATGGGTTTCTCCTTTGAGAGAGATAGAGCACCAAATTGATCTCTTGTCAGGAGTTTCCATACCAAATAGGCCATCATATAGAAGTAATCCAGAAGAGACAAAAGAGAGCCAAAGACAAGTGGAGAGCTTGATGGAAAAAGGATGGGTGAGAGAAAGTTTAAGCCCATGTACTATGTCCGTCATCCTGGTAAATTGAACTCTATCTCAACTTCTAAGGTGCTTGGTTGGTAAGAATTTGAAAACATGTGAGGAATGTGTACCCTCATGCTGAATTTGCTTATAATAGTGTAGTAAATTCTACTACTTCTTATTGTCCTTTTGAGGTAGTTTATGGTTTTAATCCATTGTCCCCTCTTAATTTGTTACCTTTGCCTAACACTTATGCTATGATGAATAGGGATGGACTTTCTAAAACCAACTTTGTTAAGATTTTTCATGAGAAGGTGAAAGCACAAGTTGAGAAAAAGGTTGAACAATATGCTAATAAAGGCAGAAAGCAAATCATTTTCAAACCAAGTTATTGGGTTTGGATTCATTTGAGGAAGAATAGGTTTCCTTCCAAAAGGAAATCTAAAATTCAAGAAAGGGGAGATGGTCCTTTTAATGTTTTGGAGCTTATAAATGATACTGCATATAAAATTGATTTACCACTTGACTATGGTGTGAGCAACACTTTTAATGTTACTGACTTGACTCTTTGTGATGTAGGTACCTCTTTGACATCAATTTGAGGGAGAATTCTTCCCAAGAGAAAGGGAATGATAAAGGAATATCCAAGGAGGAAGAGTTTGGCTTGGGTAAGCTCAACATGGATGGACCAATCACTAGAGCAAGGAGTAAGAGATTTCACGAAGAACTTGGTGAGAGACTAAATTCTCTCATGGAGGAAAGTGAAGAAGCGAAGCTCATAAATTTTAGCTAACTTTTAGAATATGATTTAGTTTCATTTTTTAATTGTATTTTGGGCCTATTTTCGAACTTGTAATGGGTTGCCACGACCTTTTATTACTATTTTTAAGTCTTTTAACTATTAGATTAGTTATTGGGTCTTGGGCCTAATTTAGGGTTATTAATAGGAGTATAAATAGCTCCTTAAACACTTTGTTAGAAGTTTTTGTTGAAATTTAATATTAGACACTATTAAGAGAGTGTCTCTCTTGATTCTTGTATGAAGTCTTAGGTTCTTATCAAAGAATTTTATTCTTTGTGGTGAATCATCCTCAACTTATCAATCTTTCAACATTCTGACATTGTTCTTTCCATCTCCTTTTCTAATTCCCTTTTTTCCATTTTATTTTTTCCAATTTCAAAGAGTCCCAAATAGGTTCCTGAGTTTGTTGATGCTAAAAATTAGATCAACAAATTAGGGTTCCATCAAGGATTTTATCTTTCGAACCAAAGGGTCTACTACGCTTCAGGCATGTCACAGACTCATTTTGCAATATTATATTATCCAACAGGGACATCAAATTTTGTTGGAGCTTTAGTAGTTGGTACATATGATTTAGCCATTCTTTTTTGAAAAATTTTGTAAATGAATTATCTTTCAAATTTCTGGTTCACATTGTTTTATTCAAGGAACAAGATGATAATTATTTTCAACTCATATCCTTTTTCCAACTGCTTATTCTTGTCCCATAATGTTGGGACAACTAATTCAAAATGACAATTGACAAAATGTATCAGGTATAAATCTTTATAAATAGATATTCATTCTCAACATATATTTTCAACATTCTTTTAGGACTCATATTTGTGTGTATACAACACATCTACAAATTCTCGAGTGAGAAATATTAGATAGCTCACCAAAACTCAATTTGAAAGGGGAGAACTACTTATAATTTGTTGGTCTAATGCGAATCAATACTTATTATAAACTTAAGTAAACTCACTAGTGTAATTTGGGAAATGTGATCTTAGCCAAATTAATTGAGCTAACAATCTCACAAACTTCTAGTTGCAATTTGATAATAATAAACATATGACCATTTAGTTGATGCATCATTTAAAATCATGAAATATCTAAGTGATCCACATGATAATTTTATTGGTCCACAAGTATCATCCTATATCCTTTTTAAAGATAAAATTGACTCATTTCCAATTTTTTTTCTAGTAATAGCCTAATTATTAACTTTCCTTGGGAACAAATAGTATAATAGTACATGAGAAATCATTGGACTGAAGAATCTTCTGGCTCTTCAATGGGTGTCAACATGAATTTTTTAATATTTTTTTACATCATAATAGACTTAAGATAACCTAACCAGTCATATCAAACAGCAAACTTATTTTGATTCATAAACTTCTTATTTATGACAATATGTTTTTCCATTGTACTAATATACGTGTAGTGCAAACCATAAGAAAAAGCTCATAATTTTTTTAATACACATTAGCTCTCCTAGAGCCTTCAATTATATTTGTAGTACCAAAAACAATACTAACATTGACTTCTCGCATTACTAAATAAGAAAAAAATATTATTTTTCTAAGGAACAGAGAGTATAAATAATCAATGTGAAAATTTGTTTAGAAAAATATATTTGAAATGTATCAATCATATAATTAAAATATTTATTGCCTACATAAACTCACATAAGATTCAATAACATCAAAACATAAGTAACACAACATTCTACTAATCATAAATTCAAAAACGTAATATGAGAGAATTTATTTCTTGACACTCTTGTCACCAATGAAGTGATCCATGTTTTACATTAATTTTGCACTTCATGTGGAAAAAAGTATTCTTAAATATTCTTTTATAATCATCTCTCAACCACAAGATTGTCCATAAGCATAATAATCACATATTGTTGCACTCACTTATGAGAATAGGGTAGAACTGATGAGATGGGTCTCTTTGGTTTCCGAAAACGGTATGGATCTCAGATTTGCCTATAATTCAAATTCATGCAATTGTATTTTAATTACTATTTTTCTCATCCAATATGGAGGTATTTAATATCTCATTCCATATGTAGATACTTTCAGCAATTTGATTTTATATCAGAGATGATAATATCTCTCATCATATTTCCAAAATAAAATATATATTATTATCCCTTAAAAAAATATAATGACTAATTCACACAATAATAATAATGATAATATCATTCCAAATATCTTCCTTTTAATTCTAAAACTCTAGCACAATAATAATTTGTTCATACCATAACAACACCGTAGCATTACAACATCAATTAACACTGAAAAATAAACTTCTATATATACACATATGCTTAACATAAAAATATAAATATATAATATAATTATGTAAGGTACATCCATGCAATTTAGGAAACTCCAGTTCCTGAACGTGCACATCAACCACGTATCAATCTTACCTATATTCATACTACATCATGATTAAAATACAAAACTCCAAATACATGTTATAATAGTCACTACTAGAAAAGAGGCTTTCTACATCGGTTATCGGCGCCTTTCTACATCGGTTATCACGCGTCGTTGTAACCCGGAGTCGTTGAAACACAACGATGGTTAAATGACCGATGTTGAATTTTGACATTCTACATTGGTTGTTAGGACAACCGATGTAGAAATCTGCCCATTTTAAGACGGGCTAGTCTCCAAACCCGTCTTAAAATGCCAGATTTCTACATCGATTGTCTTGACAACCGATGTAGAATGATCATCATTCTACATCGGGTATGTATTGAACCGATGTAGAATGCTAGACATTCAACATCGATCATTCTAATAACCGATGTAGAATTCTAGACAATCAGAGCGAATGTTACTAGAATGAATGTTTTTTAAGCCTATCAAACAAGATTAATTCAAATGACACGTCATATGTCAACCCCACAGAATTTACCAGGGCCTTCAACCTTTCTTGTGTCAAAGAAGTAATTTTAAGACAAAGATAAGGGATCCTTGAGAAGAAAGAAATACAAAATAAAGAAAAAGAAAAGCAACAACAAAAGAAGCCGCCCAATCCCTCTGCATCTGTTAGAAAGAAATACAAAAAGAAAAAGAAAAGCAACACCATAGTACTTGCACCAAATAGAAGTCAATCACCTAAGCTTATCTCAGATTGCACATTGTTTCACTCCAACCAGGTTGCACATAGTACTTGCACCAGATTGCACATTGTTGAACAAAAAGAAAAATAAACCTCCTTAAAAATACATGTTTCACTCCAACCAAATGCATAGATTGCACATTGTTTAGTCCCTCAAGCTCATGCAAACATGGGAAATTATAGATATTTACATTCTTTCAATTTGCATTCAAACAAACACAAAAACACATTTATATTAGGTGGAACAATGTAATATTAATTTGAATATTGATTACATATATACTATTTTCCATGATGATATAATAACTTGCCTTGTGACAATATATACCAACAACCCAACTGTTTAAATATTTCAGCAAAAATGCTTGCATGGTTCCATTCTTTTCTCTCTTCACATACTCCAAATAATTCGTATGAATTATCCCTATAACTAGCCTGAATTTAGTCTTCCATCTTTTCCCATGGTGATACCATGTCAAGTGCTCGGGCTCCTCTAGAACAGCAATATCTGCAACTTTGTCAGGGATAATCTCTGAAATATCCCCAACAGCAAGACTGCTCCTTTTATCTCTAGAAAACTGCATTATAAGTATAGAATAAGTTAGCACAACTGACATAACAATAAGGTTTGGATGAAACAGAAATCACATGATTCTTAAGAGTAAAAGCTGATAGATGCTCAAATCTATGACCAAATAGCTTACATAAAAGCATATTGGTATATTACCATTGCATTTGTAATGGAAGTTTGCAAATTCCCATTGAAAACCTCATTATCAAATCCTTTACTAAAATGGAATTTCTTTCATTATGGCTAAACTTAGACTATGGCCTTTTTTACACAAAAACAGTGAGTTGAATGAGAGATAACATAAGAAACAGAGAAAATATCAGACAGAAACTGAGACTCAAAACTATTTAGTAGTGAGAAATTTGCATAAAGTGTAAGCTCTGTATAGGGCATCGATCAAATACATCTAAACGATGCAGTTACCAAGAATAGACAGACAGTAACCAACAACAGCTAACAGATCACATGGTGGCTACAGCTATCAGAACATTTAACTGCAACAAACATTTTACAGTTACAACACAGTCCTATATACTCTAGTAGTCTTCAATCTTCATTTGGAAATGTGCATATTTCTGTGTTTTTGGGGGAAAGCTTCCAATTTTTCCTGTTAATGGAAAACATCAAACACAAGAAATTATCACCCATCCAAAGCTTCCAAGACTCTTAAGTCTCAACACAACCTTCTCTGCTTCTTGTTCATGTCTAAAAATAGGCAAACCATGACTTTAATGTCAAACTGTTAAATTTTTGTACCCATCATTTGTTTAAATGGATTCACTAAAATTGTCCAGGATGAAAATCATCTTCACTAATCATATTCTAATCTAAAATTTCAATTAGAATAGTGAAATTTCATATTATATGACAGACATTTGTATTACTGGGCAGAAAACTGGATAAAATATTTGCACAAAAAATAAGATGATCTGGGAAAAGACTTACCACAGACAGTAGGAGGAAGAGTACCAAGGCTTAACTCATCAAAATCAATCGCTTTGATCTGATACTTCCCAGTGTATTCAGCAAATATCGGTTGAGTCGTGCTTCTAATAATCTTACAAATTGCCTATACATAAAAACGAAACACCATTGAAGAATCGTCCAACAAGAGCACAAACACACCCATATGGAATCACTGAAATTACAATACCGTGTCTAAGAAGGGCCACATATCCAACAAAAACTTGTTCAACCAATCAACCTGAATAACATGCAAAGATAATATCAATAACACAGTAACATCATCATCGTCGTCATCATAAACCTTAAAAAAACAAAACAAAACGTTTAATTCACGAAACTAACTCGTTCATAATCAGGCGTCTTCACCCAGAGAGGAATCTCGGGCAGAAGTTCCTGCAGAGCATTTGGGCCTAATTCACTGATTGGCCTAACAACAGGGTCCTGCAACATTGAAGAGAAAGAAAAAAAAATCAAATTTTGATTATCACCCAGAATTCAAAACGCAAAAGGGGTGTTAACCCCAACACCAGCAGTCCCCGGAGAGTGATCAGAAGAAATGCATGTGTCTGTGCTGAAAATTGGAATAAAACAGAATGAACATGCAATGAGTTGTTATGTTAACCTTGACATGTTTGGTTTTTGAGTAGACAAAGAGAAAGAACCCAACTAAGAGGCCAAGAGGTATTCCAACGGCAAAACCAAAAACCCCCAAGAAACTACTCACGAACCCCATATGCTCTCTATCCTGAGCAAGCCATAGCTTGGCGTGTTCCACGCAGCGGTGCAGCGCGTTCTTGTGCGAAAAGCTCGAATCCGCGGGCCGCGAAACGAGCAACCCTCTCAGTGCGGAGATCGAATCCAAGTCCTTCTCACCGAGCAGATCAGTGGCATCGTCGGTGACGTAGTCGTAGGTCAAGCAGCAGCCACGCTCCTGCGTTCTGGTAAGCATCGTGGAGCTGCGGTGAGGGTGGAGGGCAAGGATGGAGGGTGATGGTAGGCTTTTGGGCTCCCTCCCGCAGAGCTGCGGTGAAGCAACTGAGGCGACAAAAAATGGGAGAATGAGAGAGAGAGTGGCATGTACCCGATAAAGAGAGATAGAGAAAGTGATAAATTATATTAATTAAAAATAATAAGCATTTAAGACGGGTTTTCCGAAAACCGTCCTTGTTTTGAAATATTCCAAGGCGGTTTTCAAAAACCGTTTTTAAAATATTAACCATATTTACAACTTTGCCATTGAAACAAAAACGGTTTTTATAACCGACTTGAATACCCTGTCGTAGAAAACAGTATTTTTAGTAGTGAGTAAATCTGTGTGCCAATTTCAAAGGAATCCGAAATCCGTTTAGGTTACCTCCAGTGTAATTATAAGGTTGTTAAGTAGTCATGCGTTTACACATCAAGAAAGACATACTCACCCAAGACATATATATGGTTCAAAAGGTTTTCACAACACTAATCCACACATCAATATAGAAATAAGTTTATTAACAACATACACGCAAGAAGATGAGGGCTCATTAAAGCATTATCCATCAGTATCAAGGCTTCTTGCATCACCTAACGGCTTGCCATAATGTCGAACCGCACTTCACAAATTATAGAGATGGCCAGTCTCATAACTCATGACTCAACAGTGGATTTATGGTATAGCAAACATTAAGGATGCAAGGCACATACAACTATTTTTTTTTTAAGTTTCATTCGATCATGCAAAGGAAAATAAATTAATAATTCAAGCATGTTCATCAAAACAAGTCATAAGTAACCATACAGAGTGCACACCAGAATATGGTAAGCACATAACACACTGGCCGAAAGGTTCGACCTGCTCTGATACCACTAAATGTGACACCCTCTACCCCTCACATATATATTAATAAAGGAATAAAATTTCAAATATTAATTAAAAATACTTTTAAAATATTTTTAAATACAAGCCTTTCAAATGGGTAAAAGGCTCACATTCACTTTCTTCTACATCATATTCAAACTTGTCCAAATAAATAATAAAGTCATCTCGGCTCAAAGAAGGTCATCTAAGTTTCATACAATTAATATAGAACTTATATCCTAATGTCACATCTTATCAGAGCGTGGTGTTCTCGTGTCCTCTAGCATGAGGTTCTTCATAGTCATCCACCTATTCATCCGCTCCCCCGAACACAAAGTTCAAGATCATCACAGGTGTGATTATACAATTAACTCGTTGCCCAAAAAGGGACTTAACATTAACTCGTCGCCCTTAAAGGGACTTATAGTCGTGTGATTATACAATTCATAGTTCATACTCAATGCACACAACATCTCAATCACATACATACACAATTTATCACACACACTCGATCTCAATCACAATGGTATAATATCAAAATAGCATGTTATCACACCTCATGGATCATATACACTTTACTTATGAACTATGCAATACACACATTTACTCAATTGTTTTCAAAATTATTTTAACTCATCGGGCTCCCACAGTGGATCCCATCACAATACTCGTCGCCCTTAAAGGGTCTTACAATTGTGTGATTGCACAATTCATAGTTCACAACTCAATACATACATCTCATCTCAATACACATGTATTTCATCATCCGTCACATGTTCCATTTATCACATACGCACAGTTTGAATCATCATTTCATAACCTAAACATAACAATTTATACAAAAGATTTTATCACAACATGGGGTGTAAAACCTCTGAAATAGTTTCTCAAAATTGTATTAAAATCAATTAATCAAAATCATGGGTTAAACACAAAGACATCAAGAGCACTCAAGTTTATCAATCAATTCTCATCAGGACATCAATTGGTACATAGAACACAATAATATTATATTTATAATCATAAAGGAAAAGTTATAATTCAATAAACATCCCAAAATAAAACCAAATTTAGTTCTCTAAGGATCCCTACACATGTTCATTCTAACCCCCAATTGCGATAAACTCATCCCTTACCTGTGAGCGGAATCACGTGTCTTTAGCCAGCGATAGTAACATCTCTAGCGGTTCCCTGAGATTCCTTTAGTTATTCCTCCGACTGTTCCGATAGAATTCTCAAAAGTCAGAGAGACGGAGAAGAGATTGAAACCTCCAATTGTACTGTCTACATGCGATTCCTTTTTCTCCATCCACGAATATTATCTCGCAAATCCCAACGGTAGAAGAGTGCGAAATTGAATTTCTAACAACATATCAAATTTCATAAAAATCTAACGGTTAACGAAACTGGGATCATAATTTTACCGAGACAGTTTTGGGTTTCTGCGGGAAATTAAAATGCTACAATGCGAAGGGTTTTCCTCTAAGCTCGGATACGATTTTGAAATTACCAACGGTGTGAGTGTTAAAAATTGGGTTGCGAACGTGGTACTCAAATTTCACGATGATCCAACGGTGAACATGTCTGAGATCGTCGTTTTTCTGAGACAGGTTTGGTGGGCTGCGGGAAAAAGAAAGGGTTTTGAGAGGAGAAGGGGAAAAACAAAAATGAGGGCAAAAAGAGGCACCTGACTTAACATAACTATTTATACCTAGGGTATTCAACCTATTATTTACTCTATATTTATTTATTTATTTATTTATTTATTTATTTTATAAAAATAAACTCTATTTTATTTTCTATCGAACAAATAAATGAAATACCCTTTTTATTTTCTCTCAAATCATTATTTTAATTAATAATTATATCTCCTTATTTATTTATTTATAAAATCTCATCATTTTTCTAAAACTCTATTTATTTATAAATAACTATCCTTTTTAATCTAGATTACAAAAATTGGGATGTTACAGGCAGGACCCAATTGGCTAGAGAGACATATGTTGTTTGCCATTTGTTTCTTTTTTGTTATTGTTAGAATTTTGTTAGTGTAGTGCCATTTTGGTAGAATTTTGTTAGCATCTTTTCATATTAGCTACCTTGATGCTTATATATATATGAATGGACCATGTATTGGAGAAAGCAAGTAGAAATAATACAACTCTTTCCTCACCTTTCTCTTTTCTAGAGGATCCTAGGGCTCGAACACTAGGAAATTTCCTTGAGTTGATCCCAACTCCATTTTGGTGCTTTCATTGAGCTCCAATGGTGGAACCTGACAGTTGGAACCCCATCCTAGACCGCCTCAAGGTTGCCATTGCCCACTTCGTTGTCACCCAAGCCTCCATGGCTACCAAACTAGATGTTCTTCTCCTGAAAATGGATACCCTATTAATTAGCCAAAACTCTCCATCTTCTTCCTCTATGAAGGCACCACCCACACATGCACCCATGTGGACTCCGCCTCCCATGCGAAGGGTTTTCCTCCATGCCTCACACTCATGCAACAAAGCCCCACACTCGCACCCATGCCAACTCCACCGCCCATGTCGATTCCGATTCCATGCCCCACACTCATGCAACAAAGCCACGCACCCTTGTTGGCTCTGCTTCCCATGGCTGCTTCCCACCTCCCCGATCTCAATCAAGCTCGCACCCCCGTTTCCTTTGACAACCTCTTCAATGTTGTTGTTCATTATGGGCATGCAACAACTCCTAATGGCAAGACTTTGGAAGAAAGAAACATGGCACTGCTTGATATGGGAGCTGAGTACTATGGGTCAGCCATGGCCGCACGCAAGCACCAACCAACTACTTTTGCACTATGGATGGCTGCTAAACCAGGTGATCCTCGCAGGGATAGACCTTGGGATCCTGGAGGACCTAGGAGGACTCGTAACACATTGAGGACAAGGTATTTTTGATGGGCCAGGAAACGTTATGGAGGGAATAACACAGCAACCACCATCAAACATAATGCAACAACCAGGCACAAGTGAGACAAGCACAAATCAGAGGCCCAAGAAGAGGTAAGAAATATTATTCTTCTATTTTTCTCACTTTTGTACTATTTTCTCACTTTCGGTAAGAAATATTATTCTTCTATTTTTTTTTCTTTATTTTCTCACTTCTAGAGAAAAAAGAAAAAAAATATTTTCACTTTTTTTATTATTTTTCCACTTCTTGTCAGAAAAATAAATTCTTCAGTTTTTTTTCTTTGATAAAGCCTTCGGAACCTTTTACAAAAAAAATTAGAATTTATTTATTTGATAGTCTTCATAGCACATTTTCACATATATGTAATCAATATAACAATAGCAAATTAAACTCATAGTATGAATAATATCATTAGGGAGAGAAGAGAATCTTACCTTGAAACGTAAATTTGAAAGTATGACATTCTTCGATAAAATTATCTACAAGGCTTTTTCTTGCGGGTTGAGATGTCAATAGAAATATACTCAATGGAGGAAAGATGATGGTGTTAATAACATGTTAAATATAATATGACTCGTAGGAGAATAATAGAGAGAAAGTAGAGAAGAAAAAGGTTTAGAGAAAATAATAATTATCTATATTCATTCCAAGAAAAAGGTCAAAGACTTTTATGTTTGATATCAAGGTCCAATGATGGGTAGTTTAGGGAAAAAAATGTTATTTTTTAATTGGAAATAACACAATTTAATGAAGTTAACTATTTTTTTAATAAGTGTGAAAAAAGTCTTTTTGCGCTTATAATCGAGATTGGAGGGAGTATTGAAGTTGATTGTCGATTTGTTTGGGATGAGAAAGGTAAAGCAACTAAAGTTCAAACCTTTGACCCACAACCAAAAAAAATATTTACTATTAATTTTTATCAAACAAAGAGGCTTCATATACACTAATGGAAAATAGCCTTTTAACATTGGTTATTAACCAATGTTGAAACTACCGACGTTAAAAGTATCAATGTTAACATCGATTTTCGAAAACCGATGTTAAACTAAACTAAACAACATCAGTTTTCTAAAAAACTGATGTCATATAGTAAGAAATAACAAAAAAAAAATGTAAATAATATGTACAAAACAACATCGGTTTTTAGAAAAATCAATGTTGTCAGTCAACGGCAATATCGGTTTTACTAAAAACCGATGTTGTTTTTTGTAACACTACTAGAAAATAGGTTTTTTACATCGGTTACTAAGGACTTTTAGCATCAGTTATTAACTGATGTTGAAACTACCGACGTTAAAAGTATCAACGTTAACATCGGTTTTTTAAAAACCGATGTTGTTTTACTCACCAACATCGGTTAGTAAACAACAACATCAATTTTTCTAAAAATCGATGTTGTTTTTTGGATATTTTTTTAATATCTCTTCTGTTTTTTTAACTACCAACTTGTAATTATTCATATCATAGCTTATCATTCAAAATTGTAAAAAAAAACTCATCAAATAAGCCATACACCAATAGTACTTATAAACAAAAATTTCCCACAAATGTGTTCAAGATGTTCCAATTTCTACAAAATATACCACCAAGACTTATAAACAAAAATTTACAGATTGATAATAGTATATTATAATGTACTTTACTTACAAATAAATACAAAATAATTTGAGTTCCAGCTTGCAAATTTTGTGATTGTGCAAAAGTTCTCCATCCAGTTCCAATTTTTGCAGTCTTCCTCCAATGATTATAAACAATCTTGTACTTCGTAATCCCTTCCAAATTCAGATAGATGAATCCTATAGCTTTCATAAACACATGGTACTCGACACATCCTAAAATTAACATTAAATTCATATATGTAGATGATTCTAAAATTTGACAGATAGAGGAGTGCTTAATTACTCACCGAACTGCTACAAGTCACTTTGTACTCACTCAGTGGGACTTTAAAAGTGACTGAGTTAGGAACTTGGTCGTACAAGGAGTGTCATTTAGGATAAGCTTTTGGTTCAAAACTGCTTTTGAAGATGGTGAGAAAGAAAACACTCTATCCAAAATGGGTCATGGTCACTTGATGATTTCCAGTGAGTTCATAGAAATGTCTGAGTTTTGTCCATCCAGCCAGTAGAGTTAGATTCACCAGGTCTTAGTTGTATGTAACAGAGTGCATGTTGCCATTACTGTCTAGCAGATGCCAAGTATGCTCTAGTTCATCCTTCCATCTTACAACAAAGGACCTACTGACTTCACCATAAGGCTACATTTAACAAGCAAACTAATATAAGTAAATGTGTTATATCATGTCATGTTTATTTGAGAATAGTCTTGAAAATTCTAACTTGATCCATAATATGAACTGTGTTGAACATTTCCTCTTATTTTTTGTTAATCTTCATCATTGTTTTAGCCATTTCCTTCCAATTTTGTTGATCTTCATTCACTGTTTTTAGACTCCATTTACAATATTAAAGTTACTATTAAAAATAAGGTTAAATTACTCATTTGGTCCCTATAGTTTCATGATTCATACCTTTCAGTCCCTATAGTTTGAAAATGAATTTTTTAGTCCCTATAGTTTACATTTTAATTCTTTTTTAGTCCCTATAGTTTAAAAGTAATCTTTTTAGTCCTTATAGTTTGTATTTTAATTCTCTTTTAGTCCCTATAGTTTGAAAGTGATCTTTTTAGTCCATATAATTTTTATTTTAATTATCTTTTAGTCCTTACTACAAAAAAAATATATAACAATAATTAGCTACAAATTAGTTATAAATTATCAACTATTTTTTTTATTACAAATTATCTTGCGATAAATTAGTTACGAATTACTTGCTAATATTTTTGTAGTTAATTGTAATTGATAATATTACTCATATTTTAATGGTAAGGACTAAAAGGAAATTAAAATATAAAGTATATGGACTAAACATACCACTTTCAAACTATAGGGACTAAAAGAGAATTAAAATGCAAATTATAAAAAAACTCACTTTCAAACTATAGGGACTAAAAGAGAATTAAAATGTAAACTATATGGACTAAAAAAACCATTTTAGAACTATAAGGACTAAAAGGTACAAATGATTAAACTATAAGGACCAAATGAGTAATTAAACCTGAAAATAAATATGCATGTCTACCTACTAGTAGTAAACCATGACATATGAGTTTGGTCGAGTGCATGCCACGGAGTTGAAAGACACGGTGCATATACCCAGTTTTGAAAACCAAGAATGATATTTCTATTTTGAAAAAAATTGGGGGCCTAAGGTTGTGGCAAAATTCTCACACAAGCACAGAGTCTCATTAACAAGCATTTTCATGTTAGTAATACGCACAAAGTCCCATTATCAGTATTTGTATATCCAGAAAATAACACATGTTTTCAACAACATACACAAAAACAAGCATTTTCATGTTAGTAATACGCACATTAACAAGAAGCAATATGTACATCAAAATGAGAATTGGATATCATCAAAACCAAGAACGAGCCCTAACTTCTCGCTTACCATCACCATCAAAACAAAACACAAAAACAAGCATTAATGAAAGACTAACCTTTCATGACCGAGAGCGAGAATGAGAGTCAGAGATGATAGCGAGAGCAAGAGCGAGAATGGTGTTGCTGTGCCGCCGCAGAGACTACGTGAGAGTGAGAGTGAGAGTGAAAACGAGAGTGCAAGAGATAAGTGAGAGCAAGAATGAGAGCACAAGAGATGAGTGACAGTGAGAGCGAGAGTGAGAGATGTCATTTCTTGGTTTTCTTGGGCATGATATCATCATAGACAACATCGTGTATTTTCGCTTCATGCACAACCAAGAAGGCAAGTTGTAAATTACTAGCAAAACAAGCCATAAATTGTGCTGACTGCTTAAACTACCATAGGGATTCATTCCATCAGTGGCAAGTCCAAGCCTAATATTTCATGTCTCTTTGTCAAAATTCGGATACAGACAATTAATCTTCTTCCACTAGGAGGAATCAGCCGGATGACGGAGCATTTCATCACAATTTCTCCCATTTGCATGCCATGTAAGGTCTTTTGCATCATCTACATTAGCAAACAAACTCTTGAACCTTGGAATGATCAGAAGATACCATAACACCTTCACTGGGGGACCTTTCATTGTGCTTTCATCACTACTACACTCGTCATTATCCTTCACTGCTACAATTGGGGCATTTATGCATTTCTTCATACTCTTGTCTATACAATATACAGTCATTAGGGCATGCATATATTTTCTAATACTCCATACCCATCGGACATAGTATCTTCTTCACTTGATAATAACTTTTTGGCTACGTGTTTTCCTCTAGAAGCATAGCTTGCATTACCTGAAGTAGTAAAGTGAAGCTTTTGTCACTCCACCCATATTTGGCCTTGACATTAACCAGACTTAACACTGCTAACAACAAAGTCAAATATTTCTTGCATCCCGAATATAAAGGCTTCTTCGAATCACTTTCCAATGTATCATACATAGGGGTATGTGCTTGTTGAAATGAATTTTGTCCAAGATCACAAATCATATCCTCTAATCGATCTCCCATTTATACATCAATCAATTCAGTTTGAGACCCCTTCTACATGTCTGTCAATTCACCATGCCATATCCATGTCATATAACTCTTCTAAATCCCTTCACACAGAAGATGTTCCCGTATATCGTCTAGTACTTGTTGTCTCCCATTCAAACAATTTATACAATGACAAAAATATTTTCCATCCTCATCCAGTCAACTTCTTTCAGAGGCAAATTTCAAGAACACTTCAACACCTTCCTCATACGCAGGGCTTATGCGACTTGCATTAATCCAACTTCGATCCATCTAACTAATAACTCTGTGATACTCACAAAGTTATTCCATGCATGAAAACCTCACATTTTTCATTAAAAATGTGGCCTTATCCCATTCAGGAAGATATTTTTTATTGTAGATTTATATGTAATGATTAAATTTCTTTTCTTAGATTTGACAAAATTTCAACAACATTTCGCATTGATCTCCAAGTACACGACATGAAAGCAGTGACATGAATTCCATCACAATCAAGTATGCACTCAGAGAACAAAGTGAAATGCACTGTACCGTAATTTCATCAAATTTAAGAAAATAAAGTTAAACTATACGTATGAATCTACTATAAAAAAATGACTTTTCCCAAACTATCCAAACGGACAATTCAAGACTCAATAGAATGATTAATCTAAACTATCGAGAAGAATCATTGTATTGAATCTCAAACGGAAATCTAAGGTTCACTCATCATGAACATAACTTGTATATAAAACAATAGTCATTAATCACAGTCAACAAGTTATAAAAGCATTGGTAATAAAAAAAAGGCATCAAAAGTTTATGAAAAACATTTGTACTTGTGATGATGGTCACTCTAATGTCCAACAAGGAATGTCGTGATCATGATTGAAACAAGAAAACAAAAAGTGTCTACAAATTAAAGATTTGAATGCTAAGTCAGAGATATGAGAAGAAGCATCAACTATGTTTTTTTAATACCAACAAATTAAATATTTGAATTTAATACTAAGAAATTAAAGCTTTGGGAAGAACTAACTTTCCTTTGTCCATACTTGAGAATGAATGAAATATATCTATCATGAATAATTAATGCATTTCATATAATATATTAATTAAGATTCTTAGGTAACACTTAAACGTTTGATAATTAAGAAATTGGAAGGACAAACAGAGATGAAAATTATTTGATTGTTTGGTAGGAAAAATCTAGAGTGAAAATGATTTTATTTCTTAAATACTTTTTTTTAAAAGTTAAATTTTCACCTAATAGTCTAATACGCTCTATATGTATATAACTATCATATAGAAGCATATGTTGTATGAAGCTTTTGATGATGCCAAAGATGAAAGCTATTCAAGATTGATCAAAGTCAAGATCAAGAATTCAAGAGAAACGATGAGGGGAAATGAAATAATTTGTATCATATCATGTATATCCCTCAATATTAGCTTAATTTTATGTAAGATATCTAGTATAATTGTACACAATCAATTTGTATATAAAACATAATTTTTGGACATATTTCTAAGGAGATCTCACTACTAGAAAAAATGTTTTTCACGTCGCTGGATCAACGATGGTTTTTTCAAGACCGTCTTAAAAAAATGTGCAGTGACATTTTTGTAATTAACTAGACACATTAACAATGGTTCTAGAAAAATTGTCATTATGGTTCGTGAGATAAGGATGATTTTTGGAAAAATCATCACTGAGAGCAGTGACAAAAACGTCGTGGTTATTTACTGTTAACACTATGAACTTAAACTCAATCATCTTGTTCATTTATAGTACCTTTTCCAAATTCCAATGCTTTTGGTTTGTCCTTCTATATTTCCTATGTTTGTGTCACTGTCAATCTCCCTTCATCTTATATAGGATACAAGTAACTTTCACAAACTAAACTACACACACAAGATTTGGGGTTTGATCAACCGTCATGTCTGGCAAAGTCAATTGTGTTTTCAAGAAATATCTTAACCAACTTTAGCTCCATCCTCTCAGAACCAAGGTTTCTAATCTCCTTTTTCACTCGCTTTTCATTTTTCTCACTTTAATTTCTAAGAGAATGATTAGGTTGAATTGAAAGAAAGAAAGAAAATGTTTTTATTTATTTATTTTTCACTTTGGTTGTTAAGAGACTAATGGGGTTGTTAAAAAACAAAATTTTTACGGACCTTGGGGGTTATTGTGGCAGTTATCTGGGGCCAAGAAACTTCAGATGAGAAGGGTACTTCTTTTCATGGTATCTCCATTTGACTTAATAGTGTTTCTTCTAAATTATTTATTATATGCAGGAAATCACTGTTTCAATTTCATTTCATTTTCAATTTGGACTTTATCAATATGTTTGGATCGAATTTTCTAAAAGTCAGAATTTTCCATGAAGGTAACTAGAGTATGGTCTTTACCATTAACCATTTCATAACTCTCAACCAATTATCGAAAAAAAAGCAACATATTGTGCTAACTGTTTCACCTTTTCTCAAAAGATGAAGCAGAATTGAAGTTTGAAGTGAAATTTTTTTTAGTACTAAGAAGTATTGAAATCAAATTGATTTGCAACTCTATGGTTTCACTTACTTTGGACCCTTTAGACATTTTCTCCACAAATTGATGGATAAAATATTTAACGTGGAGAAAGACAATGATACTGTTGCTAAGAAGGTGCTGTAAGTTTGTGATGTTGTTGTCTATTGGTCTGTCCTCTGACTCTTTCAGTTATAGGGACAGTATTTTGTATTGTGTTAAGTTTTGAAATTTCCTTGGCTCCGGTACAAGTTTTTAGAAAGCATCAAATATGCCAACTTTTTGACTAGCAAAATATCAAATGCAAGGATAGTTGAAAATTTAAGTATCTCTTTATTTCAACGTTGGAAAATTGGCAAACACATTTTAATAAATTGATAGTAATTGAGATTAATCAAAATTCACAATTATTCAAAATAATTAGTTCTATCTGATTTTGAAATATACATAAGTGGAAACTATCATATAGTGATAGAAGAATATTTAGAAAATATAGTGGCCACTCAAACATGGTTTGTACTTGTTGATGCCTCCACAGCCACACACATGTTTTACAAGTTAACCCCACTAATATGTGTTGTTTTTATTGTTCTTACAGAAACTGATATGCAACATCCAAATCCTTATCTTTGCATCCCCACCTATTCTCAATCCTCATCCAGTTACTTCTTTTTATGTCTTCGACAGTTTCTTCCCACATTAAATACCAACTCTGAGTTAATTCATGTGCTACTTTTATGGTGACATTGTTAGTTGTTACTAAAAGATATGTTAATGATATTATACCATTTTACTAAAACTTTTTGTGTGACTGCCAATAACTATGTAATTTGAAGCATAACCACCACCAATGAAGTGAGTCTCTCTCTTTTGTTTGCCAATTGAATCTATTTATGCATCAAGTGTAGAATTTTTTTTTTCTTAAAGACATTAGTAGTTAAATAGACTTTTTGTTGGTGCATGGTGAGAATGTTGCTTGTTATTTTCTACATCCTTGAGAAATGTATTACATAGACACTTGTAGACTAAATTATACCTTGACATTGGGATCTTGAACTAGTTTAACTAATGAGATCTGGATTAGGGTATTTCTTGTATAGTGTATGAGTTAATACCTTCACTAAAATGGGGGAAGATGGTCTGATGAATCTGATGGATATTGTAATAAGTTTTGTATAATTATTGCTCATTTTGTTCGTTCTTGTCTCCTTCATATACCAACAGGACAAGCCAATATTCATATTTTGTGTTGAAGACAGAGCACTCTTCTTTCAGGATTGTGATGAACCAATTCATTCAACTAGAACCCTTTCCGTAAGCCCCTAACACTTCCATGCTATTGGTATTCAAGTGGCCTCAAGCTCTAATTGCACCAAAGACAATGAAAAAAGTCACTTCATGATGTAAGCTCCATTGGAGCTTGTAGGCCTAGGATCTTCTTCATCAATGGATTTCTTTGCTTCTTGGAAGATGAATGGCAGCGAAATGGAGAAGGAAGAGAGAGAGGAGACGCCACTTCAAGGAGAAGATGAGTCTAGAAGAAGCTCACCACCATAGGAGGCCATGGATAAGAGCTTGGAGGAAGAAGGAGATGAATGAAGGGAGAGGAAGAGAAGAGCACGAAATTTTGTTCTCTAAAAGAGCTTTGAAATCTTAAGTTTAATATTCAAATGATCAAAGTTGAAAAAATGAACACACATGGCTTCTATTTATAGCCTAAGTGTCACACAAAATTGGAGGGAAATTTGAATTTCTATTCAAATTTCACTTGAATTTGAAATTGAATTTGTGGAGCCAAATTTTGGAGCCAAAATTTCACTAATTATGATTAGTGAATTTTAGCTATGGTTCAACCCACTAATCCAAAATCAAGTCCAAGATTCTCCACTAAGTATGCTAAGGTGTCATGAGGCATGTAAAGCATGAAGGACATGCACAAAGTGTCACTATATGATGTGGCAATGAGGTGTAGCAAGCAAATGCTCACCTCCCCCTCTAAAATTTAATTGCATTGGGCTTCTCCCAATTCAATTAAATTTATTTCGAACCACACACATCAAATATTCACTTAATGCATGTGAAATTATAAAGCTACTCCTAATACAAAAACTAGTCTAGGTGCCCTAAAATACAAGGGTTGAAAAATCCTACATTTCTAGGGTAACTTACATATATTATGGAGCCCTAAATACAAGACCCAAAAATAATGAAATCTTAATCTAATATGTACAAAGATAAGCGGGCTCATACTTAGCCCATGGACCCGAAATCTATCCTAAGGCTCATGAGAACCCTAAGACCTTCTCTTGCATCTCTGGCCCAATCTTCTTGGAGTCTTCTATCCAATGCCCTTGCGGGGTAGGATTGCATCACTTGAAGCCTCCTAATAGGTGTTGTTGTTAGTCAGTATTTTGCTTTACAATTACTATAGGTTTGGGCTTAATTGCTTCAGTCCCTTTTTTCCATTTGATTTAATTAACTAAAGTTAGATCAATAATGTGGTTATCAAACTTACACAACCAACACTTGATGAATCATTGTACGAGTTTGCTGCAGAGTTGGTATTGTTTTGAAACATTATCAGATTTTCAAGAAGGCTTTCTTTTAAGTTGTTGCTCCACTCTTATAAAAACTTGGACTAGCTCATCTAGGTCCCTATATGAAAGGAGTTCAACCTTGTCCCTCACTTCCATATTAAGCCCACTAAGGAACCTAGCTAAGCTTGTTCTTTCCTCCTCCTTAAATCCAGCTCTTAAAAGGAGTAGTTCCATTTGTTGTCTATATTCTTCAACACTCATACTCCCTTATCTAAGCCGTTGGAGCTTGTTCATAAGCTCCCTTTCATAGTAGGAGGGAATGTGCCTCTTCCTAAGGGCACTTTTAAGATCATTCCAATACTCTACTAGAGGATCCACATGAATCCTTCTTTCCCTAACAAGGGAAGTAAACCAACAGAGGGCATACCCCTGAAAGCTAGGGGTAGCCAATGGAACTTTTCTCTCTTCACTAATATGATGGCAAGCAAAGCATTATTCAACCTTCATTTCCCAATCTAGGTATGCCTCAAAATTATCTTTTTCATGAAAATATGGGAGGCTAATGTTAACCTCTTGAGGCCTTCTATCCTTTTCTCTTCTTTAAGAATGATGTTTAGTATGTGACCTATGTCGCCCTCCATAATAGTCGCTAAGTTCTTCACTTAAACTCTTGCAAGATTCATGACTACTATAGGAGGCATGTTTTTCTCTTTTAATTTATTTCATTATTTTTCTTCTTTCATCCTCTCTTATTTTCTCTCTTTCATCTTGACTTATTTCTTCCACTCTTTTTTTCCTTTTTTTCTTTTCTCTCTTGTTTTTTTTCCACAATTTAAGGGATCTCAACTCATCTAATATCCTATACAAGGGGTCTTAGGAGTAGAACCCTCACCATTAACACTAAATAAAGAATGAAGACTCATGTTGGTTCCTAAGTTGTGGTTCTTTCTTGTTGGGGGTTTGAAAACAAAAGGTAAAATAAACTATAGTTGAAACTAGCCAAAATAAACACTAAAAGAGGTGTGAAAGATAAGGTAAAAATTAATTGGTAAAAAGTAAGCTATCTAGGCGGTTTGACAATTGAAGGTAAATGAAATTTAAAGCAAGCTAGATGATTTCCTATGGCTTGGATGACCCTTTGGAGGTCCCCAACTGGCTCTTCACTTAGTCTACACAATTTACACTAAGCTATTACACACAAATAGAGGTTTGGGTGGTCTCTTGGAGACTCCCAATACACCCCTGAAGAATGTCCAAATACAAGGAATTGCAATAGAAAAAATTCAACACTCAATTGTTCTATTACAACAAATTTAAAAAATCAATTAAGGCCTTCAAATTTGTCTTCAATGCTTGTTTGTTTTCTCAAGTGTTTCACTCAAAATTTGGTGAGGCTTTGGTTTCTTCAAATCCAATGGTGCTCTTAGGATGGTTAACCTCCAAGACTGAAAAATCTTCCTTCAAGCAATCCACCAATTTCCTCTTCCAATCCTTATTGTAGGCAACACTTAAACACACAAAAAAAAAAAAAGACAAGCAAGAAACCAAAAGATGAAATGAAAGCTAAACCAAAAAGAAATTTACTATGACATTAATTCAATGAGATTCAAGGAAAAATAAAGCAAAAGGACAGCACCACAAGCCAAGGTGGAACACAAAGGAAGTCCTAGAATGGCACTATATTAGATTGACAAATTAAAAACAAGACTCAAAGAAAAATTCTAGTTATGTCAATTTGGCAACACATCTGAAAGATGAACTGGTGTAGCTCCATGTGGAGCTTATAGGCCTTGGATCTTCTTCATCAATGGAGTCCTTTGCTTCTTGAAGTTTGATGGCAGTGGAATGGAGAATGAGAAAGATGATTGGAGACGCCACTTCAAGGAGAAGATGAGTCTAGAAGAATTTCACCACCATAGGAAGCCATGGATAAGAGCTTGAAGGTAGAAGAAGATGAATGAAGGAGAGGGAGAGAAGGAGCACGAAATTTGTGCCTCAAAAGAAGTCTGATAGTTGAAGTTTAATTCTTAAATGATCAAAGTTGAAAAATGCACACACATAGCCTCTATTTATAGCCTAAGTGTCTCACAAAATTGGAGGGAAATTTGAATTTCTATTCAAATTTCACTTGAATTTGAAATTGAATTTGCGGAGCCAAATTTTGGAGTCAAAATTTCACTAATTATGATTAGTGAATTTTAGCTATGGTTCAGCCCACTAATCCAAGATCAAGTCCTAGATTCTCCACTAAGTGTGTTTAGGTGTCATGAGGCATGTAAAACATGAAAGACATGCACAAAGTGTGACTATATGATGTGACAATGGGGTGTAGCAAGCAAATGCTAACCTCCCCCTCTAAAATTTAATTGGATTGGGCTTCTCCTAATTCAAATAAATTTATTTCCAACCACACACATCAAATATTCACTTAATGCATGTGAAATCACAAAACTACCCTTAATACAAAAACTAGTCTAGGTGCCCTAAAATACAAGGGCTGAAAAATCCTACATTTCTAAGGTACCTTACCTATATTATGGAGCCCTAAATACAAGACCAAAAAATAATGAAACCTTAATCTAATATGTACAAAGATAAGCGGGCTCATACTTAACTCATGGGCACGAAATCTACCCTAAGGCTCATGAGACCCCTAGGGTCTTCTCTTGCATCTCTGGCCCAATCTTCTTGGAGTCTTCTATCCAATGCCCTTGCAGGGTAGGATTGCATCATGAACAACTCCAAGAAGTAAAATAGGCTTGTAATACAACTCAAAATAATAAATAATTTTCAAGCAACTCAAGCATATACATTTTTTTTGTTGTTCTAGACATGTATTTGGACATTAATCTTTATCACCTTTTCTTGCTCATATATTTTTGGTTTTTGTTCATTCTTTTTCCATTCTTTTCGTCCAGATGTCTATTTTGTCCAGTTAAAATTTCTACTAAAAACTCGAAGTATTCAAGCCATAGCGGAGTTAAGAAAATAGTGTGTCAGAACTAACAACAAACAGAATTTCAACCTAGAAATTAAGAGTAGTGTTTATGTTGCTTAAGGCTTGGATAGTTACAATTTTTGTTTGCTTCTGCTCAATTGTATTGGAAAACACAATTCAAGAGAGCTTAAGACTTACCTTGATTCACAAATCCAGCAACAATTGTCTTGGAAAATACAATTCAAGAGAGCTTAAGACTTACCTTGATTCACAAATCCAGCCACAACTCAGCACCATACCTCAATTTCTTCATAGGCATCATATAGGAAACTCAAACAAAAAAAAGTTCAACGACAAGACTACTTTTAGGAATTGATTTAGAAAATTTTATGAAATAAATAACATGTATGAATTAGAATCAAAATTCAAATTATAGGATAAGAATTGTAAGAATGCATTAAAAAATGTATCTAGAATTCAATCAACAAAATCAAAATTCAACACAAAATTAGAACATAATGTGACAATTATTATGACTAAACATGACTCTAATACAACATGAATGAAGTGATTTACACTTAAATTTTTGTGTTTTCTTTTCTAATAAATTTTTTGCAAGAAAATTGAGATCTAAAAGTTCATCACAAGAAGATTATGACTAAAAAATGATAGAACCTAAAATCAACACAAAAGCATGATTCAAGAGTTGATCTATATAATTTGAACCATAGAAATGCAAGAATTAGTGTAGATCTAAGATTTAATCGGTTTAGTTTTTTGAATCTACTCTAAACAACACCAAACCACAAGACAATGGAGAAGATACATGGAGAAAACGATGAAGAACAAGGAGCTTGTAGGCCTTGGATACCACATCACCAAGATGAAGATGCTCTTGATACCACATGATGTAGCTCCATTTAGAGCTTGTAGGCCTTGGATATTCTTCATCAATGGATTCCTTTGCTTCTTGAATATCAATGGCAATAGAATGGAAAAGGAGGAAAGGTTATTAGAGACGCCACTTTAAGAAGAAGATGAGTCAAGAACAAGCTCACCACCATAGGAAGACATGGATATGAGCTTGAAGGTAACAGAAGATTAGTGGAGGGAGAGGGAGAGAGGGGGGCACGAAATTTATGCCTCCAATGAGGTCTAAACTTTGAAGTCTAATTTCTCAAATGATCAAAGTTGCAAAAAATGCACACACAAGGTCTCTATTTATAGCCTAAGTGTCACACAAAATTGGAGGGAAATTTGAATTTCTATACAAATTTTACTTGAATTTGAAATTGAATTTGTGGAGCCAAAATTTCACTAATTATGATTAGTGAATTTCAGCTATGGTTCAGCCCACTAATCCAAGATCAAGTCCTAGATTCTTCACTAAGTGTGCTTAGGTGTCATGAGGCATGTAAAGCATGAAGGACATGCACAAAGTTTGACTATATGATGTGACAATGGGATGTAGCAAGCAAATGCTCACCTCCCCCTTAGGGTGGTCAAAAATTTAATTGGATTGGGCTTCTCCCAATTCAATTAAATTTCTCTCCCAACACACACATCAAATAGTGCACTTAATGCATGTGAAATTACAAAACTACCCCTAATAAAAAAACTAGTCTAGGTGCCCTAAAATACTAGGGCTGAAAAATCCTACATTACTAGGGTACCCTCCCTATACTATGGAGCCCTAAATACAAGGCCCAAAAATGATGAAACCCTAATCTAATATCTACAAAGATAAGTCGGCTCATACTTAGTCCATGGGCACAAAATCTACCCTAAGGCTCTTGAGAACCCTGGGGCCTTCTCTTGCATCTTTGGCCTAATCTTCTTGGAGTCTCCTAGCCATGGCTCTTGGGAGGTAGGATTGCATCATCCCCTCTCCCTTGAAAAGGATTTAACCTCAAATCCAGAGGTTCTTGAAACTTTGGGCTTTTTCCCACAACACCTATAAAAAGAATAGAAACATATATATTAGTGGTGTTGGGTATGCTTGAAGGAACATGGTTTCTCACCAACTCAATGAGTGGTGCTACAAGTATAGAAAAATATGGGACAAACCTTTTGTAAAAGTTTGTTAAGTCCTGGAAGCCCCAAATTTCCCTTATACTTGGTGGAGTGGGCCACTCAGAAATGACCTTTATTCTCTTAGGGTCCGTGGGAACCCCTTGATCACTATTTAAAAAATTAAGGAAAGTAATGCAATAAAACATACATTTTTCTATATTTTCATGTTGATTACTCCTACCAAAAAGTACAACAAACCTAAGGTTTCCCATATAAGCACCTAGGTTTGTATTGAAACCAAAAATAAGAACAAACCTACCTAATGAGTCCTTATGCATGTGAATCATGAAGATGTTGGATTCATGGGTGATTTTACAAAAGAGGGTTGTACCACTCAACACATCATCATACCACCTATTTTGGGCACCAACAAAGCACGAGGATTTAAGCTCTTACAAATTAAACCATCATCCAACAACTCCTTTACTTAAGGAATAACCTTAAGTTCAAGAGGTATGGCAATACTAACAAGTGTTCTTTTACAAAGGAGAAGATGTGGAGGTTGTCTAAGAAGGGAAGTTTCTTTAATGTTTGTCTTTATTACAAAATGACTTTCCTTCTAAGCTAACCTCTTGGAGGAGACACTACCTCCTTACACTCCTCCTTAACCATTAAAGGTTGTTCTTCTTTTCTTTTTCTATTCTTTTCCTCATCCCATTTGAGTTTTATTTGTACTTGATTATTAGCTACCTGTGAAGGTATTTGAGGATGCAACACAAATTTAATGCCAAGATTGGTGAGGGTAATCTCATTAGTTCATTGTAAATGATCTTCCTATCAAATTTTCATGGCCTTCCTCAGAGAATATGCCCTGCCTTCATGGGAACTATATCATAATTAACTTCATCCTTATATGTCCCAATGGAGAAAGGTACCTTCACTTGTTGGTTAACTATCATTTCCCCTTGCTCATTGAGCCATTGAAGTTTATAAGGTTTTGGATGGGGAATGATAGTGAGGTTCAACTTGGAAACAGATCTTGTGCTACAAAAATTGCAACAAGATCCACTATCCAAAATGAGAGAACAAGTTTTATCTAAAATTATGTATCTTGAATGAAAGATGTTCTCTCTTTAGGATTGGGATAGATCACAAGATTGGCCTCCACGAGATGAAGGGAAAGAAGTAGTCTCCTCTTGACTACTATAAATGTCTTGACCCCTCATAATCATGGTTTTCTTTGTGGGGCATTGAGAGGCAGTGTGACCTCTCCCAAGACATTTGAAGAATTTAATGTTGCTAGTCCTTACTTGGGAGCTAGTCTTAGGGGTGGATTTCTCTATGGTCTTACCTTTTTCTTCCTTGTGTTTTGAAGGTGCAACCCCCAAAATTCCTTGGGCTTGGTCGGTCCTTGGATAAGAGCGAAAGCCATAAGATTTTGAAGAAGGCTTTCTTTTAAGTTGTTGCTCCCCTGTTATACAAAATTGGACTAGCTCGTCTAGGTCCCTATATGGAAGGAGTTCAATCTTGTCCCTCACTTCCATATTAAGCCCACTAAGGAACCTAGCTATGCTTGTTCTTTCCTCCTCCCTAAGTCCAAATCTTAAAAGAAGTAGTTACATTTGTAGTCTATATTCTTCAACACTCATACTTCCTTGTCTAAGACTTTGGAGCTTGTCCATAAGTTCCCTTTCATAGTAGGAGAGAATGTACCTCTTCCTAAGGGAACTCTTAAGATCATTCCAATACTCTACTAGAGGATCCCTATGAATCATTCTTTTCCTAACAAGGGAAGTCTACCAATAGAGGGCATACCCTTGAAAGCTAAGGGTAGCCAATGGAACTTTCTCTCTTCACTAATTTGATGGCGACCAAAGAGTTTTCAACCTTCATTTCCCAATCTAGGTAGGCCTCAACATTATCTTTTCCATGGAAATATGGGAGGCTAATGTTAACCTCTAGAGGCCTTCTATCCTTTTCTCTTCTTTGGGAGTGATGTTTAGTATGTGACCTATGTCGCCCTCCATAATAATTGCTAGGTTTTTCACTTAAACTCTTGCAAGAGTCATGACTACTATAGGAGGCATATTTTTCTCTTTTCATTTCTTTCTTTATTTTTCTTCTTTCTTCCTCTCTTATTTTCTCTCTTTTGTCTTGACTTATTTCTTCCACTTTTTTTTCCTTTTTCTTTACTCTCTTGTTTTTCTTTCCACAATTTAAGGGATCTTAACTCATCTTACATCCAATACAAGGGGTCCTTAGGAGTGGAACCCTCACCATTAACACTAGATGAAGAATGAAGACTCATGTTGGTTCCTAAGTTGTGGTTCTTTCTTGTTGAGGTTTGAAAACAAAAGGTAAAAGAAACTATAGTTGAAACTAGCCAAAATACAAACTAAAAGAGTTGTGAAAGATAAGATAAAAACTAATTGATAAAAATCAAGTTATCTAGGCGGTTTGACAATGGAAGGTAAACGAAATTTAAAACAAGCTAGATGGTTTCCTATGTGAAGACTTGGATGACCCTTTGGAGGTCCCCAACTGGCTCTTCACTTAGTCTACACGGTTTACACTAAGCTATTACAAAAAAATAGAGGTTTGGGTGGTCTCTTGGAGACTTCCAATACACCCCTGAAAAATGTCCAAATACAAGGAATTGCAATAGAAAAAATTCAACACTCAATTGTTCTATTACAACAAATTTAACAAAGCAATTAAGGCCTTCAAATTTGTCTTCAATGCTTATTTGTTTTCTCAAGTGTTTCACTCAAAATATGGTGAGGCTTTGGTTTCTTCAAATTCAATGTTGCTCTTAGGATGGTTAACCTCCAAGACTCAAAAATCTTCCTGATGTGAACCTTACGGGGCGGATCACTTGATACAGGCTGTAGAGTTTTTGGATGACGCCACTTCCGGTGAAGGAAGATAAGTCAGGGTAGACGCCACTTCCGGTGAAGGAAGATAAGTCTGGGTAGACGCCACTTCCGGTGAAGGAAGATAAGTCTGGGTAGACGCCACTTCCGGTGAAGGAAGATAAGTCAGGGTAGACGCCACAAGGATTACCTTGATAAGTCTGATAATTGGTTCAACAAGGAACCTAGAGAGAAACTCTCACCCAATTTTATCAAATGCCCAAAAGTTTTTTTATTGAAAATAAAAACCAATACTTATAGTGTATCTGAACAAAAAGATAAAAATAGACATGGGCCTTCTAAATAGGTTGGGCCAAAACTACAATAAATAAAAATTATAACTAAAAACATATTTAACTTGGGCCTTCAAATTAGTTTGGGCCTTCAGCAACAATTAATTGTCTTGATAGTGTCTCTGCCTCTGGGCCTTCATCCTTCTCCACTTGAGCCTTCATCCTTCTCCACTTGGGGGCTTTGTCCTTCTCCACTTGGGCCTTCGTCCTTCTCCACTTGGGCCTTTAGCCTGTATTTGGCCAGTTTCATGATTCTCATCATTCCCTCCTTCTTGGAAAACATTTGTCCTCAAATGTTCAGGATCATCACCGTGTTCAAGTACCACTTCCTTCCTTTTCTTGTGGGCTTGCTTGACATAGCTTTCATTCTTCTTTGCAATTTGCACCTTCACTTGGTCATACAATCTTTTCACATACTCAACTTTGGCATGTGCATCCTTACGTTGAGTCTCTTGGGGATTGCTTTTGTAAGTTGGCCTGTTAGGCAATGAAGCTCCGGGGAGGAGATCAACTTGATGTTCTATGCCTCTTGAAGGTGGTAGTCCATGAGGAATCTCCTTAGGAAAGACATTTTTAAATTCCTGCAATAATGGTTGAACACTAGGAGAAATAGAAATAGTAAACTCATTAGAATTATCAGTAGAAATTTTACTGTCTTTGCAATACTGTAGATTGAGTGGTTCATGAGCAGGTAACACTTTCCTCACTTCACTCGCCTCTGCAAAATAATTAAATTTTCTCTCATGTGTATCACTCTTCTTTTTCATATTCCTTTGTGGTGCCTCACTATTTTCTTTCTCTTGTTCTCTCTTTTCTCCAATTCTGATTTGGTCATCACACACTTCTCTAGGGGATAGAGGTTTAAGAGTAAATGAGGAAGATTTGGCTATTCGTCTGTAGGGCTTTTCTTTGTTACGGTTCAACAAACGTTGCATTTGTGTAGTCCACGCGTCCAGAAATAAGCGTTGAGATTCATCCAGTTGATGATATACACCACCATTGTCACCAGCTCTTGCCATGATTAAGGAACAAAGAATTTTGCAGTAAATTAAAAAAAATTCAGGACCTCACCACACTCTACTCACGTGTTTCTCTCTTTAATGGTAGTTCACTCGTGTTTGATGCTCTCAATATAGGCTTTTGTGTGATGTTTTCACTCTTGCCTTTTACCACTCACTCCCTCTTAAGTTCCTGGATGGATCGAATTAGACACACAAGGTAATATAAAATAAAAGGAAAGACAATATAATTATCAGAGTAACAGATTTGATTTGGGATAACAACTTGGACTTGATTTGGATAGCAGATTGGATTTGATTTGGATAACAGATTAGATTTGGATAACAAATCTGATTTGGATAAAAAAATTGATTTGATTTGATTTGGATAATAGATCAGATTTGGATAACAAATTAGATTTAATTTGGATAACAGATATGATAACAAATAAGATAACAGATAGGATAACAGATAAGATAACAGATATGACAAGTAAACTTCAAATGCTCATAACTTTTGCTACGGTTGTCCGTTTGAGGCCCATTATATATCAAAACGCTCAGAATTCAGAGGAGAATCTAGATAAGGGGATTTGGTACACGATTTTCTGCCAAAAAAAAGCCTCTACCTGCCTCAATTTCGTGTTCAAAGATCAAACACCCACTTTCTCTTTTTTCTCTTTCTTCTTTTCTTCTCTTTTTTTTTTCAAAATTTCTGCAACTTTTTTTTTTTTTACTTGAAACAGAACCCAAACAATTTTTTTTTTGACACAAAGTCTGAAAGACACTAGAAACAAGAACAACAACAAGAACACAAACGTGACAAGAACAAGAACGAAACAAAGACACAAACAAGAACGCAACAAGACGCAAACAAGAAAACAAATAACAGAACAAGGACAAAACACGAACCTGGACAAATTACAAAGAAAAATAATAGGATAAGATAGAACCTGTATCAAGAGCCAAAGCTCTGATACCAGATGATGTGAACCTTACGGGGCGGATCACTTGATACAGGCTGTAGAGTTTTTGGATGACGCCACTTCCGGTGAAGGAAGATAAGTCTGGGTAGACGCCACTTCCGGTGAAGGAAGATAAGTCAGGGTAGACGCCACAAGGATTACCTTGATAAGTCTGATAATTGGTTCAACAAGGAACCTAGAGAGAAACTCTCACCCAATTTTATCAAATGCCCAAAAGTTTTTTTATTGAAAATAAAAACCAATACTTATAGTGTATCTGAACAAAAAGATAAAAATAGACATGGGCCTTCTAAATAGGTTGGGCCAAAACTACAATAAATAAAAATTATAACTAAAAACATATTTAACTTGGGCCTTCAAATTAGTTTGGGCCTTCAGCAACAATTAATTGTCTTGATAGTGTCTCTGCCTCTGGGCCTTCATCCTTCTCCACTTGAGCCTTCATCCTTCTCCACTTGGGGGCTTTGTCCTTCTCCACTTGGGCCTTCGTCCTTCTCCACTTGGGCCTTTAGCCTGTATTTGGCCAGTTTCATGATTCTCATCACTTCCTTCAAGCAATCCACCAATTTCCTCTTTCAATCCTTATTGTAGGCAACACTTAAACACAAAAAAAAAAAAAAGACAAGCAAGAAACCAAAAGATGAAATGAAAGTTAAACCAAAAGGAAATTTAACATGACATTAATTCAATGAGATTCAAGGAAAAATAAAGCAAAAGGACAACACCACGAGCCTAGGTGGAACACAAAGGAAATCCTAGAATGGCACTAGATTAGATTGACAAATTAAAAACAAGACTCAAAGAAAAATTCTAGTTATGTCAATTTGGAAACAAGTCTAAAAGATGAAAAACTCCAAAAAGTCAAATAGGCTTGTAATACAACTCAAAATAATGAACAATTTTCAAGCAAATCAAACATACACATTTTTTTTTGCTATTCTGGATGTGTATTTTGACATTAATCTTTATCACTTTTTCTTGCTCATTTATTTTTATTTTTTGTTAATTCTTTTTCCATTGTTTTCCTCCATATGTCTATTATATCTAGTTAAAATGTCAGCTTAAAACTCGAAGTACTCAAGCCATAGCGGAGTTAAGAAGACAGTGTGCCCGAACTAACAACAACCAAAATTTCAACCTAGAAATCAAGAGTAGTGTTTATGTTGCTTAAGGCTTGGATAGTTACAATTTGTGTTTGCATATACCCAATTGTATTGGATAACACAATTCAAGAGAGCTTAAAACTTATTTTGATTCACAAATTCAGCCACAACTCAACACCACAACTCAATTTCTTCATAGGCATCATATAGGAAACTTAGAAAACAAAAAAAAAGTTCAACAACAAGACTACTTCTAGGAATTTATTTAGAACATGTTATGAACTAAATAACATGCATGAATTAGATTCAAAATTCAAATGATAGGCTAAGAATTGCAAGAATACATTAACAAATGTATCTAGAATTCAATCAACAAAATCAAAATTCAACACAAACTTAGAACATAATGTGACAATTATAATGACTAGACATGACTCTAAGACAACATGAATGAAGTGATTTACACTTAGATTTTTGTGTTTCCTTTTCTAATCGATATTTTTCAAGGAAATTGAGATCTAAAGGTTTGGCACAAGAAGAATATGACTGAAAAAAGATAGAACCTAAAATCAACACAAAAACATGATTCAAGAGTAGATCGATAAAATTTGAACCATAGAAATGCAAGAACAAGTGTAGATCTAAGATTTAATTGGTTTATTTTTTTTTTTAATCTACTCTAAACAGCACCAAACCACAAGAAAATGTAAAAGATACATGGAGAAGAAGATGAAGAACAAGGAATTAAAGTTAATTGACCGAACAAATGATAGAGGAAGCAACAGAACATCACCTAGAGGATGATGCTCTTGATACCACATGATATAGCTTAATGTAGAGCTTGTAGGCCTTGGATCTTCTTCATCAATGGATTCCTTTGCCTCTTGAATATCAATGATAGCAGAATGGAGAAGGAGGAAAGATGATTGGAGACGTCATTTCAAGGAGAAGATGAGTCAAGAACAAGCTCACCACCATGGGAAGCCATATATAAAAGCTTGAAGGTAGGAGAAGATTAGTGGAGGGAGACGGAGAGAGGGGGGCACGAAATTTATGCCTCAAATGAGGTCTGAACTTTGAAGCCTAATTTCTCAAATGATCAAAGTTGCAAAAATACACACACAAGGCCTCTATTTATAGCCTAAGTGTCACACAAAATTGGAGAAAAATTTGAATTTCTATTCAAATTTCACTTGAATTTGAATTTGAATTTGTGGAGCCAAAATTTCACTAATTATGATTAGTGAATTTCAGCTATTGTTCAGCCCACTAATACAAGATCAAGTCCAAGATTCTCCACTAAATGTACTTAGGTGTCATGAGGCATGTAAAGCATGAAGGACATGCACAAAGTGTGACTATATGATGTGGCAATGGGGTGTAGCAAGCAAATGCTCACCTCCCCCTTAGGCTAGTCCAAAATTTAATTGGATTGGGCTTCTCCCAATTCAATTAAGTTTCTCTCCCAATTCAATTAAGTTTCTCTCCCAACACGCACATCAAATAGTGCACTTAATGCATGTGAAATTATAAAACTACTCCTAATATAAAAACTAGTCTAGGTGCCCTAAAATATAAGGGCTGAAAAATCCTACATTACTAGGATACTCTCCCTACACTATGGAGCCCTAAATACAAGGCTCAAAAATAATGAAACCCTAATCTAATATATACAAATATAAGTGGGCTCGTACTTAGTCCATGGGTCCAAAATCTACCTTAAGGCTCATGAGAACCTTAGGGCCTTATCTTGCACCTCTAGTTCAATCTTCTTAAAGTCTTCTATCCAATGTTCTTGGGGGATAGAATTGCATCACAGTCAACGTCTAAATCTAGGCTAGGGGGACCAAAATTGCATGATTGGATATAAAATGAGGACTAAATGCATGAAAAAATTTAAAGAGGGACCAAATTCGAAATTGGAGACAACTAAGGGGACCAAATTTGTAATTTTGCCTAAAAAATAACTTTTTCTTAAAAAAAAATTGGTTTTTGCAAAAACTATCTTACAAAAATCGTCTTAGAAAGTCAACATTCTAAAATAATTTCTATAAAAATCATTTTAGAAAGTTCACATTCTAAGATAGTTTTTGCACAAATAGTCTTAGAAAGTTTACTTTCTAAGATGATTAGAAATTCATAAAAATCGTCTTAGAAAATATATTTTTTAAGACGATTTAGAAACCTCAATTTTTAACATTTTTAAAACAAAAAAAAAATTTACGATGGTTTTTAAGTAAACCAATGTATAAACCTACATTCTAAAACAGTTTTAAAATTGTTGTGAAAATTGTTAACTTTCAACGATGAAGGATTAAAAATCGGTTCAAAATCGTAACCACAAAAAATCATCTTTTAAAGCATTTTTTATAGTAGTGTCTTTAGGGATATTATTCTTTTCCGAAATTAGAGTTCTTTAATCCTATTATTAATCTGAGGATATTAGATAGTAAAATTATTTTTTAAATAGTGACTGTAGTTATTTAATTGAATTAGAGCTCTTTAATTAAAATTCAATTAATTGTACGTTGTTATTTTCTGTTTTAACAAAATTAGAGTTCTTTAATCCTATTATTAACATTTAGGGATTATACCTTAATTGTGTTTTTAGAAAATTAAACTTATAACTTGCTATTATATTTTTCAAGTTGGTGTGTATATCAGTATATGTAAGCAATTCGTAGGGCTAATTACTTGACCATTATATATGGCACATCAGCGTTTGTGTTTATGAACATTATAGTCTCACTAAATTTTCTACGTAGAATCAACTTAATATAATTCTAAAAACACACTTACAAAATCCAAGTTTCAATCCCCACTTAGGAAATTTCCCATATTTCTCAATACAATATACAATGAGAAAACCAATTGGCCATAACGGCACATCAACGTTTGTGCCTATGAACAGTAGTTTATTTATGGCGGTTACTTTGGTAGTTCCTTCCAATGTGACTTTAAGATAAGTTCATAAGTATGTAGGATCTGTTATATATTATCCAATCATATAATATAGTGAGACTTATTTTTTTGTATTTTTTTATTTTTTCAATTAAAATCTAAAGATCATTTTTTAAATTTGATATTTTTTTATTTTTAATTTAATATTTTAAAAAATAATCCCTAATTAATTTCTAATCTTCCTAATTTTAATCCTAAGCTTTCCTGCGTTCTATCAATCTTGCTAACCATAATTGCGTTCTATCAATCTTTCTCATTATAATCACCTATTTGAGTACCGACTCCACGAGGCCAACAAGTAGAAAAGCGCTCTCCGATCTATTCTTTCTAATCTTAATCCCCAACCTTCCTTCCTTTTGTGTTATTTCTTTTATTTTCTTTGGATGTTGCACGACCATTCTTGCAATTTAAAATGTTAACTGGGGCTGTGTGTATGTGAGTGCGTCACTCTTGAAAGCATCAGCAAAGATTGCAAGCTACGTTGGATATGTCATGCGCAAAATATTAAGTCCATGTTCATCCATTAATTAGTACCAATTTACCCTCTCTACCTAGCACCAATTGAGTTGAGAATCTACTCATCACCTAATGAAATTTATTTTCTTCCCCAAATCATTATCGCATCTTCTCAAATTTATTTTCCGAGAGTGAGGGAATGCAACGGTATTTGACGGTGGGAGATAGTGAGAAAACAGAAGGAAGGAAGGCTGGGGATTAAGATTAGGAAGAATCGATCGGAGAGTCCTATTTTAATTGTTGGCCTTATGGAGTCGGTGCTTAGATACAGTGAGAAAAATTGGTAAAACGTAAAAAAGGTTAGGTTTAAAATTAGGAAGATTAAGAATTAATTAGGAATTAAAGTGTTTTTATAAAAAATATTAAATTAAAAAGATAAAAAGATAAAATATTAAATTTATAAAATAGTTCTTAAATTTTAATTATAAAAAATTAAACTTAATTACTTGATGTGATTTGATGTGATAAAATAAGTCACATCACATTAATAATTATATAATATATAAAATATGTATTTTATTTGAAAGTATATCAAAATAGTTTCGATTTATTTATTTATAATTCTAATTAATTTAATACCGTTGTAAGTAGTTGGTTTAATTGAATTCAATCTCTTTAAATAATTTTTTTAATTTAAACTTTGTAAATAAAAAAAAAACATAATTTAGATAATAGATTCGCCAATCAAATTTTTTAATTAACATAAATTAATTATTAGTAAAATTGATAATATATTTTACAAATAGTATTATTATCCAAAATCACCTTTATAAGTGTATGATAATTTAAATGTAGTATATGAAGCATCAGTTCATAGTTATCTTCACCTATTTTAGGCAAACATACAGTACAAAATTTTATAACGAGTCACACGAAATGAACTTATGCACAAAAACCGTCAGGCACACACGTAGTACTCAGCACCAAACAGATTAAATTAAAATGCAGCAAACACATGAGCATGTGACAGACAAGCTTTCCATATTTTTTTGTTTTGAGTTTTCACTTGCAGGCATGCATATACATTTTTCCGTTCTCGCGAGACCACACCTACATTCATGCCATAACTTCTATTGTAATGTATATCTGTTAGGTAGGAATACCCATATGAATTTTTTTTGTGACACAAATATAATGAGAATGAGTTATTTTAATTAGTTTGTCCCTAATTAATTGCAATGCATATCTCTACCATCTCTTTCAATACTACATGTATCTTGCCACAAACGGTTGCCACATAAACCAAAACTGCCTTTTATTCCAATTCCAAAGCGGCAAAAGCATTTTCTCCATTATTAATTAGTGGAACTAACTTTTATTTATTTATTATTTATTTATTCTTTTTAAAATTTGGCTTAATTGCGATTAAGAAAGCCTAACCACTAATCATTTAGTGACACGTAAGGACGTATGTAATAGCTGGACTTACGACAGAGTTCAAAAGCATTAAAGCTGTTTTGACCTTAAACGTTTTGTTCTTTTTCCTCCTTTTTCTGTATTTATTTTTTCCGACACATTTTTTTGAGTATTTTTATTTATTTAAGCCTGAGCTCCAACGAAATAAGTCGGCTTTTGTTTTATACATTGTTTTAGCCTTTCATGTATTTTGGGTTTTTCTGGACATGGTCCATAAACCTAAACAAGTCTTATAAATATAAAGATAAAATATTGCGAATTTGACAAAAATAAGGTCAAAATTTCACTGGTGAACTATTACTGTCTTTTAGTTTTCTGGGCAGCATAATATCTTTGGCTAAAGTTAATTTTGTATGCTTCTGGCCAGAATTGTTTTAGAAAGCATGATAACTTGTATGAGTAATTTAAATTGTATTAACGTTGCAAAGTTAGTTCCCTAGTTGTTGGAGCCTACACACAAATACAAACAACTAGAGCTTGTAAATTGTTAAGCGAACGAAGTCATCTATACCACTGGAATTATACTAACTACTAAGTGCTAACTAATGTATGGACAAAAGCAAGCCATTATTGAGCACATAACCAAAAGAAAAACAAGAGTACTTTGGGCACAATCATCCAATCGTTTTAATTCCCATTATCACCCAATATCTCGAAGTCTGAAAAATTATTTTAGCCTTTTTCACAAGTTTGGACAAATAAAGCATACTGGAAATGGAGCAAGCAATGCTTCTTATTTATACATATTTCTTGTTCAATGTTTGTTATAATATTTTTTTTATTTGTAGAAATCAGAATACTTTGATAGTTGTTATAACATTTAAAAGTAGTCATAATTAAATACGTTGCATTATTACATAAATTATCATTCATTTTGTTGGTTATCAAGTAGTTTTGAGATTTTGATAGTATTAACTTTAGATTTAAAAAAAATATTCAAAAGGCTATTTATTTTCTATACCAATTAAGGCTGAAGATTATTTTTGGTTTATTACAATACTATTAGGAAGCTAAATTATTTCACAATCATATTATTCGATTTATTGAAGAGTAAATCATTAAATTTGATCTTTCAAAGTTATACACTTCATCATCGGAAGTTTCTCAAAAGCTTTAGTTGACATCATGATATTAGTTCTCTAAATTCTTTTATATAGAGAGATGAGATATCAAATTATATTGGCCAAGCTTTTGACAACTATTACATCATTATATAATTTTCAATTGAATAATATTTTCTTAAAACTCATCGTCGAATTGAAAATTTATTTCGCATAGATCATATATGCAAATTTCATATTAATCTAAAATCATTTGTCACCTCATTCATATAGATTAAAATTGACGTAGTATAAACATTTTAAAATATGGATAATTTGATTATCTTTTTGTTGTTGTTCAATTTTGACAAATTTAACACAAATGATCTTAGAAAGATATAGATATAATTCAACGGTTGGATTAATAAAAATCATATTATATATTAAGTTATAAAAATGATGTAATGATTAAAGAAAAATTTAACAAATGAAATGACATCAGTAACTTGGGAAGATTGAATCAAATTAGGACTAAACAATGTTTGATCCAAAAAAAAATTCTAGGTGGGGGTGAAAAATAGTCTGATATTTTTTCAGATGAAAAATAATATAAGCTTTATTAAAAAGGCATTAGACAAATTGGAAAAAATAAAAATTAAAAGAATAAAGTAGGTAAATTTAGTATCATTTTTTTATCTTTTATAACTTTTTATATTCATTTTTGTAATAAAAAAATCTTATGTAGGAAATATCTATTTTTTTATAGGGGCAAAAAAATATTTACTTCAGCAAGCTCCATTTGGATCACAACCCCTTATTATTGCACTATAGATCTAAAACCACTCAAGGACCCAAACCATTCTGATTTGAGATAGCATGGATCGCCCATTCAAAGTATGGAAATATTGTTTCCAATACTTGGAGGAAGAGGATGATGGAGCAGAAGCTCTGAACCATGTAAAAGATGATTCCATTAAGTTTAATTTTGACACTTTTGGATTTATATTTGCTAGAAAACATAAAATTGAAGGAAGAATTAGAGGGATTAAACTAACTTTGAAAACAATGCATATTCTCTCCATTAGTAAAATCTTCATCAGGAGTTGAAAAAATTAGTAAAAATTGATTCTTGCTCAAGAAGAAATCCACTATTGCCAAAAATCCATTGATTGTTGGATTAAGCTTGGTAATAGAAATACACATTTTTTCACGCACAAATAAAGATTCATAGAGGTAGAAACAAAACTCATGGCATTTATATTCATAATGGCATCCGATGCACGGATGAAGAGATGTTATGTGAAGAAGTTGTTTCCTTTTATGAAGGTCTCCTTTGTTCAACTGAAGCAGCACATAGAAAGGATAATAAAGATAATATGTTTTTCCCAACAATGGATCAAGAGGCAACCATGAGTATAACAAAGTATTATTGTGGAGTAATTCAAAGTGTTAACTCATGTGAGTTTAGTGGTTAACTATGTTAGGTATATAGTTAAGTATAATTTTACTAATAAGTGGTTAACACTATTTGTTAGAGTGGTTAACTCAATTGTTTTTGTTATGTTATATGATATAAGCGACTTGTGTATAAATACCTATGTGTAGCACAATGAATACAAGTGATTGTGTGATCAATAAGATTTCTTTCATTCCTCTCATTTCTATTTAGTGTGTGTGTATGTGTTCTTTCCCTCATTTCCAACAAATTGGTATTAAAGTTTCTTACAATCAAAGACCTGTGTGTGTGAAAGTGATTCAGAGAGAACCTTTTGTGTTTGATGGTTGGATCAAACAACAATCTGCCTACACAATTGCCAATTCTTGAACACAAGAATTGGGATAAATGGTGTGTGCAAATGAGGGTATTGTTGAAGTTCCAAGGTGTGTTGGACATTGTGATGTTTAGGTATCAAGAAGTAAGTGAAGGTTCTTTAGTTGTAGAGATAGCAGCCCAAATAGAGAATGAGAAGAAGGATTGCAAGGCTTTATTCTTGTTGCACCAAAGTGTGGACACAACCAACTTCAACAAGATAATTGTTGCAACCACTATGAATGAGGCATGGGAAATCTTGGAGAAATGTCATGTCGGTGCTGAAAAGGCAAAGAAGGTGAAGCTTCAAACCAAGAGAAGATGTTACAAGTTACTGTAGATGGAAAAAAATGAGAAGCATGTTAAAGGAGAAACAACTTTCTCACTATTTTTGGGGAGAAGCAGTTGTCATTGTTGCTTACATTCTGAATAGATGTCTTACAAAGAGAATCACATAGATGAAGAACAAAGGAGTGAAGAATGTGATCCTCAACCAGAGAATTTGAGGTCTCAAAGAAATGAGAAGTTGCCATTAATACTCAATGATTGTCAAATGATTCATGATAATATGATCACAACTGATGAGGAATTGGTTCTCTTGTAGCCAAGTGAACCAATTTCCCATCAATTGTGATCATATTATCAGGAATCATTTGACAATCATTGAGTTTTAATGGCAGCCTCCTATTTCTTTGAGACCTCAAATTCTTTGGTTGAGGATCACATTCTTCACTCCTTTGTTCTTCATTTATGTGATTCTCAGATTGTGGAACACATTTTTCACTCCTTTGTTCTTCATCTATGTGATCCTCTCCAAGTTCCATTGGAACATAGGATTGGACCTTCCAATCCCAGCTACTCTTCTCATCAACAAAAACATGCCTGCTAATTATTATTTTATAATTTACAGGATTGTACAACCTGTATGACCCTGCTGAATGATACCCAACAAGTATCATTAACTCACTCTTGTCTTCCAGATTATTTCTCTTCTCATTTGGAATATGCTTGAATCATAAAGATCCAAAAACCTTCAAGTGCTTCACAAAGGGTTTTCTCTTTGTCCTAATATCCTCAGGAACCATGAGTTGGATTTTCTTTGTTGGACATCTATTCAAAATGTAAGCTATAGTGACAACTACTTCTACCCAAAAATAGTGAGAAATTTGTTTCTCCTTCTACATGCTTCTAATCATATTGAGTAAAGTAAGCCACAACTTATGGGGAATTGGTTCACTTGACTTTGTTGGTTGTAGGAGAACCAATCCATTTTGATGATGCAATCAACATCGAATTGTGGAAAGAAGCTATGATTGAAGAACTTCATGCATTTGAAAGAAATCAGAATTGGGAATATGTCGAACTTCCTTATAATAAACGACCAATTGTTGTTAAATAGGTGTTTAAAATGAAGGATAGGCCAGATGGTTATATGGCTAAGCATAAAGCAAGATTAGTTGCAAAAGGTTTTTTTAAAAGAGAAGGCTTAGATTTTTTAGAGGTGTTTCCACCAATAGCAAGGCTTCAAACAATAAGGCTAGTAGTTGCATTGGCCAATTTCAAAGAGTTGAAATTGTTTCAGCTTGATGTAAAGTAATTTTTTCTCAATGGACCTCTTGAGGAGAAAGTCTATGTGCTACAACCTCTTGGATTTGAAGTAAATGGGAAAGAAGATAAGGTGTTCAGACTAAGGAAAGCCTTGTATGACTTAAAGCAAGCCCCTCGGGCTTGGAACAAAAGACTAGATTCATTCTTACTACAGTTGGGCTTTGTTAAATGTTTTGTGGAGCATGGGATTTATGTGAAAGCCAAAATAGATGTTGATTTGATCTTGGTCTATTTGTATGTTGGTGATTTGCTCATTACAGGAAGTGATTAAGGAGAAATTGAAGACTTTAAAGTGAAAATGAAGTCTGAATTTTACATGATTGGTTTGGGTGAGTTGGCATATTTTCTTGGCATCGAGTTTGTGCAGACTGGTAGAGGGATCATCCTACATCAAAAGAGATACATTCATGAAGTCTTCAAGAGGTTTAATAAGGTTGACTACAACATAGCACTAACACCACTAGATGCCAACATCAAACTAGTCAAAGATGAGGCAAAAAAGTTAGTTGACAACACTTTGTTCAAACAATTAATTGGCTCCTTCAGGTATGTGTGCAACAACAAACCAGATATTTCCTATGGTGTAGGCCTTGTTAGTAGATTTATGAAAGATACTAAGCAATCACATCTAGTTATAGCCAAGAGATTTTTGAGATATTTGAAGGGAACTTCATATTTTGGAGTTTTGTTTCCTAAAAAAGAGAACCAATGCAGAATTGAGATGTATGGATACTCAAATTCTAATTGGTGTGGAGATAAGGTGAATAGGAATAGCACTATGGGATATTGTTCAGATTTTGTGGTGCACCAATTTCATGGTGTTCAAAGAAGCAAGATGTAGTAGCTTTATCTTCATGTGAAGTTGAGTACATAGTTGACTGTCATTTTGCATGTCAAGCTTTGGCGCTTATATCTTTGCTTGAAGAAATGCATTTGGGACTCAAGAGTGTTATGCAATAGTTGTGGACAATAAATTAGAAATTAGCTTGGCTAAGAATCCAGTTGCTCATGGGAGGAGCAAACATATTGAAACTAAATATCATTTTCTTCGTGATCAAGTTAATAAAGGGAGATTAGAGTTGTGTTTCTGCAAGTTTGAACAACAAGTTGTAGATACCCTAATTGAAGATTGCAAGATGTAAAGAATTGAGGAGAATGTTGAATGTGGTGTCTTTAGAAACTTTGATTTAAGGAGGAGTGTTGCAGAGTAATTCAAAGTGTTAACCCATGTGTGTGGTTAACTTTGTTAGGTATATAGTTAAATGTGACACCCTCTACCCTCACAAATAACGAATAAAAGGAAATAAAATCATGTGGAAATTTTTATAAAAAAAAAAAAACACATTGACCTTAGAGTGTGTTTGGATGGAGAAATTTAAAATTCTAAGAAATTTTAAATTCTAAGAATTTCAAATACTTCAATTGAAATTCTTTTATTTTCAAAATTTTGTGTTTGGATAAAAAAAATTAAAATTATGAGGATGAAAAAAATGAATGAAAAAAAAGAGAAGATATGGTTGGTGTGCTAGTTATACATGTTGTTCCTCTATGCTCACACCTGATCGATATTTTAGGAGCTCAGACGGTGTTTCTTGAAGAAGACGGTAAGAAGAAAATTTCAATTTCTCACATTTTAGAAGGAAATTGAAATTCCAGATTTTTAGTTGTTTAAAATTCTGTTTTAAAATTCCAAAATTTTAAATTCTTCATAAAAAAGCATCCAAACAATGAATTCTAAATTATAGAAATTCAAATTCTCTGATAAATTACTTTCATCAGTTAAAGTTCTCTATCCAAACGCACTTTTAAATTAATTTCATAGATAAAGGGTTCACATTCACTTAATGAAAACATTGTAGAAATTGTTCAAATAAAAACAAAGTTATCTCGGCTTAAAACAAGGTCGTCCATGCTGAATAAAAAAACTAAAATGGAAAATGTAATGCAATCATATCATTCACGGAAATTATAACATGCGAAGTACAATCCTATGCCCCAATGTAACAACCCGCCTCGTAACTACGATATCAACACTCTAATATGCGATAATTTTAATTTTTATAAAAAAGAACTCCCTTAATTTGCTTATGAAAATGGAAGTAATTTTGTCCCAACATACATTCGCTAAAACATACACATTTAATTAGGTGAATATATATATATATATATATATATATATATATATATATATATATATAATTAGGTGAATATATATATATATATAGGAACAACAACTTAGTACACGTCATCCACATGATGAAAAATTAAAATTTGTTCATGCATATAAGTAAAATTTGAAGTTTACATCTTTGATTCAACAAAATGACTCATAACCCAATTATGGAGGAGTTGATAAACAAAATATAACACTCTCCCAAAATAATACCAACGTCGTCACTTTGGCTCGGCGGCTCCTCACCAGAATCTTACTCCCTACACCCTGCTACTGTCATTCTGTTCCCACGAACAATGTTCGTGATCATCACAGGTATCAATCACACGATACAAAATTGCAAGGGTGAGTTCATTATAAAATGAACCAATACCAAATCCAAATAACCATAATTAGCAAGAAACATAGGCAAACATTATGAGCTTACACAACATTCATTATTCAACACTCACATCCAACAATTATTCATCCTCCACATTCAACAATTACTCATCATCCATATTCAACAATTTCTCATCGTCCATCCATGGATCCAATCAAGACTGCACGGAATGATGCATGCACCTGACTCAACTCTCAGATGCAATGTGGTACGTACCAACAACCAAATCCCAGGAAATAGCCTAAGCGTGTCCACACGACACTCTCACTTTGAAAACCATGCAGAGTTCGTCGAGACCACCCGGTTGTGCACGTAACTGCCCCCCCATAGGTGATCAGCTTGGGGCCCAAAGAAGTTCCCTACCAAGTGACAAGCCCCCTCAGTACAAAGTACACTCTGCCACAGTTATTCTATTTCCTGTGTCATATGAGCTATGAACATGGCCAAAAGCAAGTGCCAAAGACCATGGACCAATTAAAGCGCCTAAGCATCCCCTCAGAAATGCTTAGATTCTTTAATAACGCTTGTCCCCCATGAATGGGTCATCCGACAAGGTCAGTGCACTCCACCCCCCATGAACATACACTACATACGATGTATGAACGTGGCCCAAAGCAAGTGCCAAAGACCATGGACCAATTAAAGCGCCTAAGTATCCCCTCAGAAATGCTTAGATTCTTTAATAACGCTTGTCCCGCACGAATGGGCCATCCGACAAGGTCAGTGCACTCCACCCCCCATGAACATACACTACATACGATGTATGAACGTGGCCCAAAGCAAGTGCCAAAGACCATAGACCAATTAAAGCGCCTAAGCATCCCCTCAGAAATGCTTAGATTCTTTAACCACGCTTGTCCCCCACGAATGGGCCATCCGACAAGGTCAGTGCACTTCGCCCCCCACGAACATACACAACATCCAACGTATCGAACATGGGCACCATCAAGTGTAATGACCATGGACAAATTAAAGCGCCTAAGCATCCCCACAGCAAATGCTTAGATTCTTTAACCACTCTAGTCCCCCATGAATGGGTCGTCTGACAAGGTCAATGCACCCCCCATGAACATACACAACATGCACATGCCAATGCATTTCCAAAATCAATCAACATTCCATTTTCATATCATTCTCAACATAGACATCATCTCGTCTCAATGACGTTATCAACAACAACAACAACCTCATTTCATATTCACATAATCATCAACAATAACATTAATTCATGTTGACATGGTCTTTATTGACAGCATCATCTCAAATCAATATCATCATAATTACCAATATCACTACACGTCAATTAAAATCCTCAATAGCGACATCAACAATAAATTGCATTTCGCACATATATATTTCTTTCATGCCTGAGATTCACACTCCCAGGTCTTCAAACAACACAAATCAAATAAAGACAACAATATCATTCATCACAATAAATATATATATCGCATCTCATTCATCAAAACATAGTTTTTCCTAAAAACCAGCATGCAACATCAATATCAAATGTATCGCATTCCATTAGTTAAAAGCATTATTTCTCTTGGAAAACCTGCATGCATATCAAGGACAATTATATCGCATCCCATTAGTTAAAACATCATTTTCTATAAAGGAAAAATCAGCATGCAACAAGGACATGTAGTTATTCTCATAGCTAGGTTCTCTGACCCTAACTATGGTGTTAAAATGGTAAATTTTATAATAAACTCCTCTCACCTATTGTGAGCTACCCACGGGTTCCTCGTCACGTCACTTGGAGATTTCTTTTTGGTCCCCACTCGTCGGTTCCACGTAAGCCTTTACCATGCCAAAACAAAGGAGACGTAATATGGACTTCAGAAATAAAGCTAGTGACAATATTCTGAGTCAAAACCCTTGTCAACACGTAAGGGCTAAAGGGCGTTTCGGGTTTTAGAAAAAGAAACATCATTTTGAAATTCCGATCACGCCAATGTGACCGAGGTTCAATGAAGGTCACAAAAATAACACCCATTTCATGAAAAGATAACGTTTACAAAGTCTCTTTCTCTAGGGTTTTTCATAGGAAGCGCAAAACATACAATAGAGGTTTCCAAACTCAGAATGATGCAAAGGTAAGATGAAACTAACAAGAAACAAGCATAGATTCACGGTTACCTCGAAGGAAAATGAAAGCTCAGATTAGGGCTTCGTTCTCTACCAAAACCGCGAGCCAAGTTGGAAGATTCCGCTTCGGTTGAAGGGTTCCTCTCGGTGTGGGGTTTCAATGGAGAACAATGGCGGTTTGTGGTGGCTACTGGTGGCTGTGGATGATGGAGAAAGATCTTGGAACGTTGGAAATGGTTTTGGAAGAAAGAAGGAGAAGAAATGGCATTTTTCCAAAGCTACACGAAAAGCAAAGGCTGAAACACTCAAGTGTTTCTGCTTGCGGGAAAGGAAGCGCTCCTCACACGCCAGACATCATATCGAAGATCGCAACGGTCAGGTCGTGGACATCTGTCCTGTGAACCTCCAGACAAATTTCAAGAAGATTCAACAGTTAGCGAAGGATGGGCAGCATTTTTATCGAGACAACTTCATGTAGCTTCCTTGAGAAGCTTCATTAAAAGGCTTCCTCAAGAAGCTTTCTCGTGGCTTCTTTGAGAAGCTTTCTCAAGAGGCTTCCTCAAGAAGCTTCCTCGTGGCTTCTTTGAGAAGCTTTTTCAAGAGACTTCTTTGAGAAGCTAACGTTTTAACTACTAACACTCTTTTAATAACTAAACTCACCTCCTTGAAAATAATTACGGATAAAATAACACAACAAATATAATCAAACATCAAACATAATTACTAATAATATATAGATGTATATCAGGGTGTTACACCCAATGTCACACTTATCAGAGCATGTCCCTATCACGGACTAAGTCTCTCCATCTCTAGCGTGGAATTCATCATGTGATGACTCACCTGAACAAAATGGCAATCAGCCCAAACACAAATACACATCGAGAATAAGTTATCACATTCATATATAATAAAATATTAGAGCATATAAAACATACAATACTTAAAGTTGAATTTATATAAATAACATCATTTCATAAAATCACACATTATTCACATCCATTCAAGTTCACACACTCTAGAAAATAATATCAAACCACAATTGTTAACTCAATGGAAGTCAGACACAAGCATTATGCAAGAATTATACTAAGACTCAAGCTTATATGCAATGTGGTATCATATCAGTGAAAAATCACATTGGGGTGCTTAGGAGTACATAACAAGACACACCACACAATGGGTATGTCAGGTCACTCTCACTAAGTAAAATCATAGGGAGACCAATCAGGGTCACGCTGTTTTGCGAGAATGCTCCAACCATGTGAGATCGACACAGGCTTAAAGGAGCACTCAAACTGGGTGACCCCCAAGGCCTACACTACGAAGAGTCTGTGAGGGCCTCTCCCTCCTGATTCAAGTCCAACCCCTAAAATATTTTTTTTTTGCACGCATACACTGTTCATGAATTATACAATACCCACGACATCACACATATATTTCCAACATATTTAACAAGTTGCGCTACAATTTCACCCTTGAAGATCCTAACTAGGAATCCTACACTTATAACTCATAGCTCACAAGATAAGTAATATCACTACAAGTATTAATCACCCACTCATTTACAACCCTATCTCATGTCTACAATTTAACATTTCACAATTTAACTAATTACAAAGTATACTTAACAATTAAATAAAAATGTATAATAATAACAATAACATACAACATCTAACTTCAAGACTTATAAACAAATAAATATAACATACATGTGATTGATATATATATATATATATATATATATATATATATATATATATAAAACATATAAAATACATAAAATGTATTAAATATATATTAATATAAAATAATCACAATAATATCAAACATATCATTAAGTAAATACAAATTATATATAACAATAAAAATATATACTTAAATTGATTTATATGAAAAACATGTATACCTATATTCTAAATATATTTCAACTAAGTCACCAACATCAAGAAAAAGCCTAATTATAATGTGAACATAACTTTAGTTAATTTCTTCAAATGATTTTAGTCAATTCAATTATCTAATAATCCCTGCATATGAATTCCATGACGAGAAATCGCCCATGCGAAATAAAATATAAAGTTTGTGAAATAAGAGTGTGTCAATATATGTACATGTATACACTACAGTGTGAAAAAATTAAAAAAATAGAAATAAAATAAAAATCTACAAGATTGAAAGGCCAACATATCTGATATAAAAAAAATTTCTACCACTTAATATTTATGCTAATTATAAAGAATCCTAATCCCTAAGGTACACACCCAACATAGGAATACATCAATTTTACAACAAATTCGCATCAGAACACCAATTGGTCCATCAAACACACTCAATCCGCGATTAAACATGAAAACATAAAAATTGATCCTCTAGAAATCCCTACGCATGTTCATTCTAATCCCCAATCGTTAGTAACTCATCCTTTACCTCGATATAGTTGCTCAAGCGTTCTTCATTAGCAATTGACATTTTTGGTGCTCTCTAGAGCTCCTCCTCCGGTTGCTCTGTTAAGGTTCATGTGCGTCAGAAAAAGAAAAAGAAACATAGGGTGTTTTGTAAAAGCTGCTTGTTAATTTGTTGGCAAGTGTACCAAATTCGTCACAGGTAGTAAAGTACTCGGAAGTCCGAGTGTGGACTCCACAGGGACTTTGTTTGTACTTAGATTAATGCAAACCCAATCTAAAAGCAATAGATAAAGAATTTAAAATAAAGATAAAAAAAAATATAGTAGATAAGATAAAGATTTAAAAGAAAGGATAAAAGATTTAAAGATAAAATATTTAAATTAAGATATGATAAAGATAAGAGAAAATAGAAGATAAAAAAATAAGATAAGAAAAGTAAAAGATAAAAATAGAAGATAAAATCAGAATATGATAAGGTTGGGACCTGGCCTGCCTTGTTTGCCTAGGATGTATGAGTTTATGATTTTTCTTTATCAATTTAGGTGACTCTGTTCTACCCACATCTGTTCAATTACTTGCCCCTGATTCCTCATGATGACAAGCCTATTTTATTTATCTATCTTCCAAATTCCTTTGCAAAGACTCAACAAATAAAATGCATGAAGTATGAATTCTAGATGTTTGCAAGAATGCATGGGCATAAAATAATCATTTTATTCCTAGCAATGACTTTCTTATGAAATCCTTTCTTTTTGTTCTATTAGAAGTTACCCTCTTCCGAGTGTCTAACCCCTAAAACCAATGCATGCATACCTTCTTTAAATCTTATTTAGAAGTTACCCTCTCCCGAGCGTCTAACCTCTAACAAAATATAAAGATGAATAATGCAAGATAAAAGCAGAAAAGATAATAGAATAGAAAACACCTTTGCATTGATAAATAGTGAGTACATCATACATCGCTTGACTTTTAGGCCTGTCAGACCCTAGCTAGAGGCTTAGCCACTCATGGTCATTGAGGGCTTTACAATGAGAAAGGGGTGAAAGAAAGAGAGGGAGTAAATGAAACCCCTAGGAGAGGGGGTTGTTGTGTGTTTCTCCTCCTTGGCTTGACTCTCTTTTTATAATTGTTGGAGTGGACTTGGGCCTGATGCTAGAAATCTTTCTTTTTTGATATTTTTGATATCTTTTGGATTTGTTTTGCTTGTAATCATATCTTCTTGAGATTTCTTGATATTTTGGATATTTTTTTGGATCTTTTTCTCCTTTAATCTCTCCTTTTCATATCTGCAAGCCATAAATGAGAAAAATATCAAATCTTAATATTTAAGCCAAAGATAACTGCTAAATTAATATTTTTAAAGATATTTTCAATATATTTTTATTATCAAAATAACTCATATTTAGCAGTTATCAAAATCTCCCAAATTAAAACTTTGTTTGTCCTCAAGCAAAAACAAAAATGAGAGCAGGCTCTGAATGCTTCAACACTTTCAATAGCTGCAATTTTTTTCAAACTCTTTCAACTGGTCCTTTCTGCATTTGTCATAATCTCACAATGGAAGCACAAACAACATCGAGATGAAAATGGTTAGTATCAGAAATTAATCAAGTTGGCTTGCCTCACTTTCCTCACAAGGTTAGTGTTTCTCTGTGCGCACAAGTGTTTGGGGTGAGTGTTTGAAATTCTACGACCTGCAATTAAGATTCCCAAATTTTTGCACTTCTTCTCAGTTAAAGTTATTCTTACTTACACTTGGTGGATCACTAAGGACTTTTATTGGCTTGTAATGGGGCCTGGCTAAACAACAAATCATGGTTTTTCTGGGATATCAAAAACTTAGGATTATAAGAGAGCATGCATCCTTAGAAAAACTTTCACTTATTTCTTGCCTAGGCTTATTTATTTTTCAGCCTTTATTCCTCTAACAGCACTTTTCTTCTTGGCACTTACGACACCTCTCTTTTTCCGCCCTTATTTCAAAGTTTTTTTTTTAACCTTAGCACTTATGGCACCTCTTTCTTTATGCCCTTATTTGCAATCTTTTTTTTTATATAAGAATACTTTGGGCTTACAAGCTTCTGAGAGTGATGTGAACCTGAGTAGGAGCGGATCGTTTGATACAGGCTACGAAGATTTGGATGACGCCACTTCCAGTGAAGGAAGATAAGTCAGGGTAGACGCCACTTCCGGTGAAGGAAGATAAGTCTGGGTAGACGCCACTTCCGGTGAAGGAAGATAAGTCTGGGTAGACGCCACTTCCAGTGAAGGAAGATAAGTCAGGGTAGACGCCACTTCCAATGAAGGAAGATAAGTCTGGGTAGACGCCACAAGGATTACCTTGATAAGTCTGATAATTGGTTCAACAAGGAACCCAGAGAGAAACTCTCACCAATTTTATGAAAATGCCAAAAGTTTTTTTTTTTATTCAAAACAAAAACCCATACTTATAGTGTATCTGAACAAAAAGATAAAAATAGACATGGGCCTTCTAAACAGTTTGGGCCAAAATTACAATAAATAAAAATTATAACTAAATAGAACATATTTATTATGGGCCTTCAAATTAATCTTGGCCTTCAGCATCAATTAATAGTCTTGATAGTGTCTCTGCCTCTGGGCCTTCATCCTTCTCCACTTGGGCCTTCATCCTTCTCCACTCGGGGGCTTTGTCCTTCTCCACTTGGGCCTTCGTCCTTCTCCACTTGGGCCTTTAGACTGTATTTGGCCTGTTTCATGATTCTCATCATTCCCTCCTTCTTGGAAAACATTTGTCCTCAAATGTCGAAGATCATCACCGGGTTCAAGTACCACTTCCTTCCTTTTCTTTTGGGCTTGCTTGGCATAGCTTTCATTCTTCTTTGCAATTTGCACCTTCACTTGGTCATACAATTTTTTTACATACGCAACTTTGGTCTGTGCATCCTTATGCTGAGTCTCTTGGGGCTTGCTGTTGTAAGTTGGCTTGTTAGGCAATGAAGCTTCTAGAAGGAGATCAACTTGATGTTCTATGCTTCTTGAAGGTGGCAGTCCATGAGGAATCTCCTTGGAAAAGACATCTTTAAATTCCTGCAATAAGGGTTGAACACTAGGAGAAACATAAATAGTTAACTGATTAGAATTATCACGCTCTCTCTTTTGTGTATCACTCTTTTCCTCGGGTGTATCACTCTTCTTTTTCATATTCCTTTGTGGAGCCTCACTATTTTCTTTCTCTTGTTCTCTCTTTTCTCTCATTCTGATTTGGTCATCACACACTTCTCTAGGGGATAGAGGTTTAAGAGTAAACAAGGAAGATTTGGTCAACAAACGTTGCATTTGTGTAGTCCACGCGTCCAGAAATAAGCGTTGAGATTCATCCAGTTGATGATATACACCACCATTGTCACCAGCTCTTGCCATGATTAAGGAACAAAGAATTTTGCAGTAAATTAAAAAAAAATTCAGGACCTCACCACACTCTACTCACGTGTTTCTCTCTTTAATGGTAGTTCACTCGTGTTTGATGCTCTCAATATAGGCTTTTGTGTGATGTTTTCACTCTTGCCTTTTACCACTCACTCCCTCTTAAGTTCCTGGATAGACCGAATTAGACACACAAGGTAATATAAAATAAAAGGAAAGACAATAGAATTATCAGAGTAACAGATTTGATTTGGGATAACAACTTGGACTTGATTTGGATAGCAGATTGGATTTGATTTGGATAACAGATTAGATTTGGATAACAAATCTGATTTGGATAATTTTTTTTGATTTGATTTGATTTGGATAATAGATCAGATTTGGGATAACAAATTAGATTTAATTTGGATAACAGATATGATAACAAATAAGATAACAGATAGGATAACAGATAAGATAACAGATATGACAACTAAAATTCAAATGCTCATAACTTTTGCTACGATTGTCTGTTTGAGGCCCACTATATATCAAAACGCTCAGAATTCAGAGGAGAATCTAGATAAGGGGATTTGTTCCACGATTTTCTTTCAAAAAAAAAAACACCTCTAAATGCCTCAATTTCGTGTTCAAAGATCAAACACCCACTTTTTTTTTTTTTCAAATTTTTTTTTGCAATTTTTTTTTTTGACACAGTGTGAAAGACACAAGAAACAAGAACAAGGATGTGACAAGAACAAGAACGCAAATAACAGAACACAAGACGCAAACAAAAACGAAACAAGATGTAAACAAGAACGCAAATAACAGAACAAGGACAAAAACACGAACCTAGACAAATTACAAAGAAAAAAAAATAGGATAGGATAGGATAGAACCTGTATCAAGAGCCGAAGCTCTGATACCAGATGATGTGAACCTGAGTAGGAGCGGATCGTTTGATACAGGCTACGAAGATTTGGATGACGCCACTTCCAGTGAAGGAAGATAAGTCAGGGTAGACGCCACTTCCGGTGAAGGAAGATAAGTCTGGGTAGACGCCACTTCCGGTGAAGGAAGATAAGTCTGGGTAGACGCCACTTCCAGTGAAGGAAGATAAGTCAGGGTAGACGCCACTTCCAATGAAGGAAGATAAGTCTGGGTAGACGCCACAAGGATTACCTTGATAAGTCTGATAATTGGTTCAACAAGGAACCCAGAGAGAAACTCTCACCAATTTTATGAAAATGCCAAAAGTTTTTTTTTTTATTCAAAACAAAAACCCATACTTATAGTGTATCTGAACAAAAAGATAAAAATAGACATGGGCCTTCTAAACAGTTTGGGCCAAAATTACAATAAATAAAAATTATAACTAAATAGAACATATTTATTATGGGCCTTCAAATTAATCTTGGCCTTCAGCATCAATTAATAGTCTTGATAGTGTCTCTGCCTCTGGGCCTTCATCCTTCTCCACTTGGGCCTTCATCCTTCTCCACTCGGGGGCTTTGTCCTTCTCCACTTGGGCCTTCGTCCTTCTCCACTTGGGCCTTTAGACTGTATTTGGCCTGTTTCATGATTCTCATCAGAGAGTGCCTTATTGTGTGCTTTTTTTTTGGGTAAGAATACTTTGGGTTTACAAGCTTCTGAGGGTGCCCTATTGTGTGCTGTTTTTTTTTTTTAGACAAATTCCCTTAGCAATCCCCCAAATTAAGGACTTATCATAACTTGAAACCCTTATGCTTTCTTAGAACCCTAAAACAAGGTCAAGGATATCAAAATTAAGCTCAGGGGTTTATTCAAACAAATCATTATTACTTTTGGCTCAACAGGGGTGCAAGGGATAAATTCATCACAGGTTAGCTTTTTGGCTGAGTGGCTAAAATAAAAAGAAACATGGCCTTGATCATATCCACCTTATGTAAATAATCTAACAGTCTAAGAATGATGCAAAATTAATAATTTAAAAACAGACGTTCTCTCATAATTAAGTTCACACAGCTCACCGGGACAAGATAAAGTTATCGGCTTACCGAACCATGATCTCTTTCCATCAAGCTAACCTTTTCTCTCTTTGTGATTCATGTTCCACTGTTTGACTGAGTCTTGCTTCTAGGAAACCAGTATTTTCACAATTGTCATGTAGCATTTCAAGTGTTGAATTCTTCAGAAAAAGCCTAAATAGTGACTTCACAAATATCATGCAATCTTTATTCAATGACTAAATTTAAACTACTGGAATTAAATTGCTGAAATCAAAATACACAAAATCAAAATAAAGAAAGGAAATAACACATAATGCAATTAACTAAAAGAAAGATAGGGTAAGAAATCCTGGGTTGCCTCCCAGTAAGCGCTTCTTTAACGTCATTAGCTTGACGAATCAAATGCCTTCAAGGTGGCATGAAGGTCACGTAGAACACATTTTCCTTGCATTTTCGCCTCTTAGCTAGAGACGCCATGAAAATCGTGTATTCTGGAAGCACCTTCCACATTATTGCAAGAGAAGTGGTAGCGATCAAGGAAAGAATGACACTTAAGGCTTTCTCATGTTTTCCATGTCTTTCTTCCATGACAATAAGTTGATGAGGAGGGGTATTGACTTGGAGAATGTTTTCCTGTTGAATTTCTACTTGTGAGTACTTCTCCCATTATTGTGCTTTCTCCTCATTTCTTTCTCTTTCTTCCTTCTTTTCTCCTTCCTCATCACGCACATCTTCCTCAGTTTTCTTTTTTTTCTTTTCTCTCTCAGTGAAAATTAACTTGCAATCCTCTTTGGGCTTCATCTCAGCATTTACCGCAAAGGTTTCAGTGGGCCTTTCAGTAACTGACTCAGCTAGTTGGCCTATTTGTACCTCCAAATTTTTTATTGCTGCATCAATCCTCTTCATATGTGACCTTGTTTCCTGCATGAACTGTATTAGCAATTCTTCTATATTAGTGGGCTTCTCTTGGTGACTCGGCCCCTGGCTAGGATGCTGATAGGGTGAACCCCCTTGGTTGAAGTTATTACTTGGATAATATCTCCAATCGTGGTCCTGTAAAAAATTATCGCTCTGATAGAATCTTGGTGGTCCTCTTTGATGGAATCCTTGATGATTATGATTGCCCATGTAGTTGACTTCATTGGATGCATCGTCTTGGACCATGCATAAGCCTGACTTATGTGTTCCTCCACATATGTGACATCCCCCTACCTGCATAACAGAAGAGTGAGAAGGACTTACCGCTTGTAGTTGCTCTGGAAGCTTGTTGAAGTTCTCTGTCAGGGCTTCTATTTGTTGGGACAACAACTTATTTTGAGCCAAGGTTGCATCTTGAGTGATGAGTTCTAGAAGGCTTCTTTTTGTTGGGGCATATGTACGATCACGAAGAATGGCATGATCACTAGCCGCCATGTTTTCTATTAACTCCATCGCCTCCTCCGATGTTTTTAGCTTGATCTTACCTCCTGTGAATGCATCTAGAAGCTGCTTTGATTGAGGTCTCAGACCATCTATGAAAATGTTTAGTTGCACTGGTTCACTGTACCCATGTGTAGGCGTCTTCCTGAGTAGTCCGTGGAAACGGTCAAGCGCCTCGCTGAGGGATTCGTTAGGAAATTGATGGAATGAAGAGATTTCCCTCTTCCATTCAACGGTCTTTGATTCTGGGAAGTATTTCTTCAAGAATTTCTCCACCACCTCATCCCATGTCTGCAAGCTGTTACCTTTGAAGGAGTGTAGGCACCTTTTTGCTTCCCCTGCTAGTGAAAAAGAGAAAAGATTGAGGCGTGTTGCATTTTCAGGAACTCCAACTATCTTCACCGTGTTGCAAATATCGATGTATGTGGCCAGATGTTCATATGGATCTTTGTAACATCCCAATTTTTGTAATCTAAATTAAAAAGGATTGTTATTTATAAATAAATAGAGTTTTAGAAAAATGATGAGATTTTATAAATAAATAAATAAGGAGATATAATTATTAATTAAAATAATGATTTGAGAGAAAATGAGAAGGGTATTTCATTTATTTGTTTGATAGAAGATAAAATAGAGTTTGTTTTTATAAAATAAATAAATAAATAAATATAGAGCAAATAATAGGCTGAGTACCCTAGGTATAAATAGTTATGTTAAGTCAGGTGCCTCTTTTTGGCCTCATTTTCGTTTTTCCCCTTCTCCTCTCAAAATCCTTTCTTTTTCCCGTAGCCCACCAAACCTGTCTCAGAAAAATAACGATCTCGGACTCGTTCACCGTTGGATCGTCGTGAAATTTTACTACCACGTTCGAAATCCAATTTTGAACATTCTCACCGTTGGGAATTTCAAAATCATATCTGAGCTTAGAGGAAAATCCTTCGCATTGTAACATTTTAATTTCCCGCATAAACCCAAAACTGTCTTGGTAAAACTATGATCCCGGTTTCGTTAACCGTTGGATTTTCATGAAATTTGGATATGCTGTTTGAAAGTCAATTGCTCACACTTCCACCGTTGGGATTTTCGATATAACATTAGTGGAGGGAGAAAAAGGAATCGCATGAAGACAGTACAAGTGGAGGTTTCAATCCCTTCTCCGTCTCTCTGACGTTTGGGAATTCTATCGGAACAGTCGGAAGAATAACTGAAGGAATCTTAGAGAACCGCTAGAGATGTTACTATCGCTGGCTGAAGACACGTGAGTCCGCTCAGAGGTAAGGGATGAGTTTATCGCAATTGGGGGTTAGAATGAACATGTGTAGGGATCCTTAGAGAACTAAATTTGGGTTTATTTTACGATGTTTATTGAATTATAATTTTCCCTTTATGATTATAAATACAATATTATTGTGTTCTAGGTACCAAGTGATGTCCTGATGAGAATTGATTGATAAACTTGAGTGCTCTTGATGTCTTTGTGTTTAACCCATGATTTTGATTAGTTGATTTTGATACAATTGTGAGAAACTATTTCAGAGGTTTTACACCCCATGTTGTGATAAAATCTTTTCTATAAATTGTTATGTTTAGGTTATGAAATGATGATTCAAACTGTCTGTGTGTATGTGATAAATTGAACATGTGACGGATGATGAAATACATGTATATTGAGATGAGATGTATGTATTGAGTTGTGAACTATGAACTGTGCAATTACACAATTGTAAGACCCTTTAAGGGCGACGAGTATTGTGATGAGATCCACTATGGGAACCCGACAAGTTAAAATAATTTTGAAAACAATTGAGTAAATGTGTGTATTGCATAGTTCATAAGTAAAGTGTATATGATTCATGAGGTGTGATAACATGTTAAATTGAGATTATACCATGGTGATTGGGATTAAGTGTATGTGATAAATTGAGTATGTATATGATTGAGATATATATGTGCATTGAGGTGTTGTGTGCATTGAGTTGTGAACTATGAATTTTACAATCACACGACCATAAGTCCCTTTTAGGGCGATGAGTTAATGCTAAGTTCCTTTTAGGGCGACGAGTTAATGCTAAGTCCCTTTTAGGGCGACGAGTTGATGCTAAGTCCCTTTTTGGGCGACGAGTTGATGCTAAGTCCCTTTTTGGGCGACGAGTTGATGCCAAGTCCCTTTTTGGGAGACGAGTTAATGTTAAGTCCCTTTAAGGGCGACGAGTTAATGATAAGACCCTTAAAGGGCGACGAGTTAAAATTATTTTGAGAACAATTGAGGAGTCGTGTGTTTTGTACAATTCATAGATAGAGTCTGTGTGCTAAAATGTTTTCTGGGTAGGACCTGAATCAGGAGGGAGAGGCCCTGACGGACTCTTCGGAGTGTAGGCCTTGGGGGTCACACGATTTGAGTGCTCCTTTAAGCCTATGTTGATCCCATATGGTTGGAGCATTCTTGCAAAACAATGTGACCCTGACTGGTCTCCCTATGATATTACCTAGTGAGATTGACTTGACTTACTATTGTGTGGTTTGTCTTGTCATGTACTCCTAGGCGCCCGACGAGGTTTTTCACTGACATGGTACCACATTGCATATAGGCTTGAGTCTTAGCATAACTATTGCATACGCTTGCTAATTGTTTATTATGAAATTGATGTATTATTATGTCTTGATCGGAGTGTGTGATTCCTGTGTATTGTGATTGATGATTGAAAGGTGTGATTGATGGATGAAAAGTGTGATTGATGAATGACAAAGTGATGAAATAATGTGAGATATGCTAAGTAAATTGTATTTGGCTACTATATGTTGTGTTGTTTCTCTCTAGTAGTTAGAAATGTGATAACCCACTCCCGGTCTGTTGTTTGTGTTTGGATCCTGTGATGATCTTGAACTTTGTGTTCGGGGGAGCAGATGAATAGGTGGATGACTATGAAGAACCTCATGTTAGAGGACACGGGAACACCACGCTCTGATAGGATGTGACATTAGGATATAGGTTCTATATTAATTGCATGAAACTTAGATGACCTTCTTTGATCCGAGATGACTTTATTATTTATTTGGACAAGTTTGAATATGATGTAGAAGAAAGTGAATGCGAGCATTTTATCCCTTTGAAAGGCTTGTATTTAAAAATATTTTTAAAATACTTTTAATTAATATTTGAATTTTTATTCCTTTATTAATATATATGTGAGGGGTAGAGGGTGTCCCAATCTTCACTTGGTAGGCCATGAAATGGATTCCCTTGAATCAGCTGGATCAAGGAATATGGATATGAGAAATTGGCCGCCTGCACCTCTGGTCTAGCTATGCTGGTGAAGTATTGAGGTATAATAGGACTATAGTAATCCTCTAGTGTCATCCTCAGACGATCTTTTTCCATGATGCGTTCTTTAAAGAAGGAATGTGCACTATTCACAAACGAAACAACTACTGTGCATGTTATCACAGAATAAAAATTAAACTTAAATATCTTTTTTTTATTTTTATATATAAAAAAAAATAAGAATGAATAAAGACAAAAAATTGAAAAATAAAATGAAGCACTAAAAAAATAATAGAAAAAAAAAGAAAGAAGTTAAAATAAAAAGATAGAAAGTGAAAACTAATTGTTTTAAAATTGGAATATGCAAATAATCAAGTACGAAAAATAAAGTCCCCGGCAACGGCACCAAAAACTTGTTAACTCGTTGACAAGTGTACCAAATTTGTCACAAGTAGTAATGTACTCGGAAGTCCAAGTGTCGAATCCACAAGGACATTGGTTGTACTTAGATTAATGCAAACCCAATCTAAAAGCAATAGATAAAGAATTTAAAATAAAGATAAAAAATATAGTAGATAAGATAAAGATTTAAAAGAAAGGATAAAAGATTTAAAGATAAATATAGAAGATAAAATATTTAAATTAAGATATGATAAAGATAAGAGAAAATAGAAGATAAAAAAATAAGATAAGAAAAGTAAAAGATAAAAATAGAAGATAAAATCAGAATATGATAAGGTTGGGACCTGGCCTGCCTTGTTTGCCTAGGATGTATGAGTTTATGATTTTTCTTTATCAATTTAGGTGACTTTGTTCTACCCACATCTGTTCAATTACTTGCCCCTGATTCCTCATGATGACAAGCCTATTTTATTTATCTATCTTCCAAATTCCTTTGCAAAGACTCAACAAATAAAATGCATGAAGTATGAATTCTAGATGTTTGCAAGAATGCATGGGCATAAAATAATCATCCTATTCCTAGCAATGACTTTCTTATGAAATCCTTTCTTTTTGTTCTATTAGAAGTTACCCTCTTCCGAGTGTCTAACCCCTAAAACCAATGCATGCATATCTTCTTTAAATCTTATTTAGAAAGTTACCCTCTCCCGAGCGTCTAACCTCTAAGAATATAAAGATGAATAATGCAAGATAAAAGCAGAAAAGATAATAGAATAGAAAACACCTTTGCATTGATAAATAGTGAGTACATCATACATCGCTTGGCTTTTAGGCCTGCCAGACCCTAGCTAGAGGCTTAGCCACTCATGGTCATTGAGGGCTTTACAATGAGAAAGGGGTGAAAGAAAGAGAGGGAGTAAATGAAACCCCTAGGAGAGGGGGTTGTTGTGTGTTTCTCCTCCTTGGCTTGACTCTCTTTTTATAATTGTTGGAGTGGACTTGGGCCTGATGCTAGAAATCTTTCTTTTTTGATATCTTTTGGATTTGTTTTGCTTGTAATCATATCTTCTTGAGATTTCTTGATATTTTGGATATTTTTTTGGATCTTTTTCTCCTTTAATCTCTCCTTTTCATATCTGCAAGCCATAAATGAGAAAAATATCAAATCTTAATATTTAAGCCAAAGATAACTGCTAAATTAATATTTTTAAAGATATTTTCAATATATTTTTATTATCAAAATAACTCATATTTAGCAGTTATTACTGCTTTGGGTTAAAAGTAGGTTTATATAGTGGGGAAATTATGACCTAACTGATTTTATTTATTTATCTATTTATTGTAGAAGCAAAGGCATTTTAATGTTTTGATGATGCCAAAGGACCATGTGCTTCTCAAGTTTAATTCAAGAGGATCTTGCGCTTCTCAAGTTTTATTCAAGACAAGAATCCAAGATATATGATCAAGATAATCTCTAGAGACTTAGGAAGGGAATTCCAAGTTGAAACAGCAAGAGGTTTGGCCAAAGAATATGAGTTAAAATATTTTTACAAAAGATTTACTCTTTGGTAATCGATTACCAGAGCATTTAATCGATTACCAGTGGCCAAAATACTTCCTGAAATGCTTTTAAAATGATTTTGAATACTTTTGAAAGCATGTAATCGATTACATAAGTATTGTAATCGATTACATAAGTATTGTAATCGATCACTTGGATGGTAATCGATTACCAGCAGTTATTGAACGTTTTAATTCAAATTTTAAAGCCTGTAATTGATTACACAAGTCTTGTAATTGATTACCAGAGGAGATTTTCAGAAAATAATTTCCAAGAGTCACATCTGTTCAAATGGTTTTTGAATGGCCATCAAGGGTCTATTTATATGTGACTTGGAACACAAATTTGCTTAGAGTTTTTCAGAACAAAAAGTGTTATTCTCTCAAAAGCAAAAATTGTCTTATCCTCTTAAAAATTCCTTGGCCAATACACTTGCAATTCAATAAGGAATTATTTGAGTGCTTCATTGTTCAATCTATCTCTTTCAAGAGAGATTTCTTCTTCTCTTCTTCTTACTTCTAAAAAGGGATTAAGAGACCGAGGGTCTCTTGTTGTAAAGCAATCTGAACACAAAGGAAGGGTTGTCCTTGTGTGGTTCAGAACTTGTAAAGGGTTTTTGCAAGTTAGTGGAACTCTCAAGCGGGTTGCTTGGGGACTGGACGTAGGAACAAGAGTATGGCCGAACCAGTATAAAACTGAGTTTGCACTTTCTCTTCCCTTAAAATCTTTTATTTATTATTGCTCATTGCTTCTATTCAGTAAGTTTAATTTGAATAATTATTTAGAAAATTCATTTTAAAAGGAATCTTGGGATTTAGATTAAAATCAAAATAGAATTTTTAATTAGGGAATAGTTTATGATATCTTAATTCAACCCCCCTTCTTAGGATATTTGAGGCCACTTGTCTAATATTTATTTATTTATTTATTTATTAATAGGAAAACTTAAAAAAAAAACACGTCTGTTACATTAAGTACTATTTTAGTGATAAGCGGTTAACACAATGTGTTAGAGTGGTTAACTCGGTAGTTTCTGTTATGTTATTTGATATAAGTGTTTGGGTATAAATACCAATATGTAACACAATGAATACAAATGATTATGTGATCAATAAGATTTTCTTTCATTCTTTTCATTTTCGCTCTAGAGTATATGTGTGTGTGTGTGTTCTTATCCTTATCTCCAACAAATATAAGGTTTCAATGACTTTGATGAACTCAATGAAGTCAAATAAAGCCCGCAAACCAAACAAGTCCTAGTCTATTTTCTTCAAACAATATTGGCATATAGTAGTTGGTGATGATATTTTCCATCTTGTTAGAGATGCTTTCATGAATGGTTACTTTAATCCTAAGATTTCTAAGACTTTGATTTCCCTTATTCCAAAAATGGGTTCTCCTACGTCCTTTAAGGAACTTAGGCTCATTAGCCTCTGCAATGTTATATACAAAATTATAACAAAAGTAATTGTTGGGAGACTAAGGACTTTCCCATATAGCATTATCGGACCTCTCCAGAGTAGCTTTGTTCTAGGCAGCGGAACATTTAATAATGCTATTATACTCCAAGAGGTCCTTCACTCTATGCATTGCAATAAGAATAAAAGAAAGGGGATATTATCTTCAAACTCAATCTTGAAAAAACATATGATCAAGTTGATTGGAGATTTCTTAGAATGTCTCTCTTAGATTTTGGCTTCCCACCTCATATATAGTTAATCTTGTCGTGTTTTGCGTGGCTTCTTCCTCACTATAAATTTTATGGAATAGTAATAAGCTTCCTCCCTTTACACCTAAGAAGGTCCTCTATGAGGCTTTTTTTTATGACATTCTAGAGTGACTGTCAATTGAATATTGGCATTTATAAGTTATTACCAATTATGAGAATTGATTATTACTTTATTAAGGGGTTATAAATAATTTAAAGGAATTAGTGTGATTTTTTTCAAAAATATCAACATCTTTTTACTGGAAAAAAATCACAACTTTATTTTGAGGGGAAAAAAATCACAACTATGTTGCATTGTATGTTTATTCAAATATAAATAAAATAATGTTTAATATAAGTTAATTTGAGTTTGATCAATGATCTCAAGTTCAAAAATATATATATAGACATGTTAAATATTTGAAAAGAGAGTTTTGTAACTCATATGAGAGATATTTGTTGCCTTATATGTAGATATGTTAAATATTTAAAAAGGGAGTTTTGTAACTCACTACTAGAAAATAGACTTTTTACATTGGTTATTAAAGACTTTTAACATTAATTATTAACCGATGTTGAAACTACCAACGTTAAAGTATCAATGTTAACATCGGTTGTTTAAAAACCGTTTTCTTCTCACCAACATCGGTTTGTTGACAACATCAATTTTTTTAAAAACTGATATTGTTTTTTGCTAAAACAACATCAATTTTTGCAAAAATCGATGTTGTTGTTTACTGACAATATCGATTTTTCTTAAAACCGATATTGTTTTTTGGTTTTTTTAATATCCTATTTTTTTAATTACCAACCTATAATTAATTCATATCCCAACTTATCATTCAAAGTTGTAAAAAAAATACATAAAACTAGTCATGCACCAAAAGTTATAAACAAAATATATCAATATATCATGCACCAAGAGTAGTTATAAACATTTATAAACAAAATATACCATAAATGTGTTCAACATGTTCCAATATTTCTCAAAGAATAACTTATAAACAAAAATTTACACATTGATAACAGTGGAGTAGTAATGTACTTTAATTACAAACAAAGCCAAAATAAAACAAAGTTAGAAGTTGCATATGGGAACTCAAATATAACTTGAGTCCCAGTAATTCAATTCTGTGATTGTGCAAAACTCCTCTATCCATTTCCAATTTGTGTAGTCTTCCTATGATGATTATAAACTATCCTACACTCCATAGTCCCTTCCAAGTTCAGATGGGTGAATCTTGCAGCTTTCATAAATGAGTACATGGTACTCGACACATCCTAAAATTAACATGAAATATATTAGATATGTATATGATTTTAAAATTTGACATACAGAGGAATGCTTAATTACTCACCAAATTGCTTCAAGTCACTTTGTACTTAGTCAGCAGGACTTTAAAAGTGATTGAGTTAAGAACTTAGTGGTACAAAGAGTGTCATTTAGGGTAAGCTTTTGGTTCAGAGATGCTTTTGAAGATGGTGAGGAGGAAAACACTCTGTCCATAGTGGGTCAAGGTCACCTGATGACTTCCAGTGAGCTCATAGAACTCTTCGAGTTTTGTCCATCCAGCAAGTAGAGCTAGGCTCATCAGATCTTGGTTATATGTGACAGAGTGCATGTTGCCACTAGAGTGTAGTAGATGCCAAGTAGGCTTTAATTCATCCTTCAATCTTACAACAAATAAACTATTGACTTCACCATAAGGCTACATTTAACAAGCAAATTAATATAAGCAAATTTGTTATATCAAGTCATGTTTATTTTAGAATAGTCTTGAAATTTCTAACTTGATCAATAACATGAACAATGTTGAGCATTTCCTCTGCTTTTTTGTTAATCTTGATCATTGTGTTAGTCATTTCCTTCCAGTTTTGTTGGTGTTCATACGTCATTTCTAAACTCTATTTATAATATAAACATGACATTAATATGCATGATACATTTGACATAACAATATGATACCAATAAATCTGCAAAACCAAGAATTCTCACACCAGCACAAAGTCTGTGGCAGAATGATATTCTTATTTTGAAAACTAACAATGATATTCCTATTTTGGGGGCCTAAGGCTATGGTCACACTAGCACAAAGTCCCATTAACAAGCATCTACACATAGAAACAAGCATTACCATTACTATCACCATCAAAACCAAGAACAAGCTCTAGCTTCTCGCTTACCATCACCATCAAAACCAAACACAGAAATAAGCATTTATAGAAGATTAGCGTATCGTGAGAGAGTGAATGCACGAGAGTGAATGCAAGAACACACATACACACAGAAACAAGCATTACCATCACCATCATAACCAACAATGAGCCCTAGCTTCTTGCTTACCATCACCATCAAAACCAAACACAGAAACAAGCATTTACAGAAGACTAACCTTTCGTGAGTGAGTGAGAGCGTGAGAGTGAGAGAACGAGAATGGCAGCGCAGGAGTGATTGTGAGAACACGACCGCGATAGCAAGAACGAGAACGGTGAGAAGGAGAATGCGACCACACCGGCCCATAGAGTGCGTGAGAGTGAGAAGGATAGCGCGAGAAGTGTGAGCGAGCGAGAACGAGAGCGCCAGAGATGAGTAAGAGTAAGAGATGGTTCACAATGAGCGCCAAAAGAGGAAGAGACTGATATAATTTAACTAACATAACATCGGTTTAACATGAAAAATCGACGTTAACGAACTCATATTATTTACGAATATGTCATTGCGTTTTTGTTAACATATAGATGTTATATTCATTCTTTCTACTAGTGTGTGTGTATATAATTTTATTACAATGTATTTAAAAATTAAATTAAATTACTTATAATAAATATGTACAAGTTTAATAATCATGCATTAACAGGGTAAAATAATTTTATATTATCATTCAATCACAATTCTATGACTCTAAAATTAGTTTTTGATTGGATGATAATATAAAATTACAAATTACCTTTTTTTCTCAACTGAAACTTGTAATTTTGAAAAAGATATATAGAAAAATTGGTTCAATTTGTAGAATATTAATTTTACCGTGAATGTCTTATATAACAAATTTATGTTTTTTATTTTTATGTATGATGACTTTTAATTTTTAAAATTAAAAATGTAGTTACATATCTTCTTTTAAATTTTATATCAAGTCAAGAATTCAATCAAATAAGATTTTTAATTTCTTTTTTTCACACTCAATCTTCAATGAGCATTATATATATTGAGATATTTGTAAAATATAGTATAGTTTATTTTTAAAAATCCAAAATTAAAAATTTGAAATGAAAATATTTTATTATTAATAAAACTATTTTTCTTATATTACATGAGTATTTTTTAATTTAATAAAAAAAGTTAAAGACATAGTATATATTTATTATTAATTTATAACTATTAATAAAAACAATTAACCTTTTGGTGTACATATTTTCTATTCCTAAATTATCCTTCAATATGAATAATTATTTTGATTTCTTTCATGAACCTTCAATAGGTACCTGTTGACACTATTTTCTTCAACTATTTTTTCTTTTTCACATTGTTTTAAAAAAATAAAGATAGAAGCACAAAGTACTTCTCCTTTAATTAGTAATGATTAAAAATACTAGAAACACACTTTCTAGTACATTTTTATATAAAAAAAATTCTATTATTATTGATTGAAATGTGTCAAAAGTCACAAAATTTGTGTGGATCTCACTCATGATTTTGTTATTTTCGGTGAATACGAGAAAACATGTTAGAAATAATATGTTAGTAACATTGTTCTAATGATTATCTTTTAATATCTGTATATATTAGCGTAACTTATTGAATGAGAATGTTTTTAGTAACTATTCTTCAAGGAAAGCATTTTTCCCAACATTCAAGGAAATTATTTTAAAGAATTTTTTATTCTTTGTTAGAGATTTTTTAACCTTTTATTTCTCTCCATCTAAAATATAATTCATACGTTTAAAAATATTTAATTATTATAAATTTCAGTCATAAAAATAATATTTATTATATGCATTATACATATGCTAAAATACTAGTTTTATTAACTTTAAAAAACACATAATTTATAATGGTTTAAAGAGATAAAGTGGTTCATTGAGGAAGAAATAATAAAAATAAATATATTTTATTAAAAATTCTCACATTAGATTTAAATCTAGAACATCATATATCTATCCAAAACCTTCACCATTAGGTTGAACCTAATGGTTCAAAATAATAAAAATGAATCATTAAAATCATACACTTCCTTATTTTTATACATATATGATATGATGTGTCAACATTTAAAATTTTAAATTTATAAGCTTAAATTTATTTTTGGTTCTATAGATTTACACTTTTCAATTTTAATTTTTGTAAGTTTCTTTTTTGTTTATTTTCAGTCCATGTATGCTAGTGATTTTTCAATTTTAGTGCCCACCATATTTTTTGTTCATTTTAGTCCTTATAAGAATGCATTTTTTTAATTTTGGTCCCTGTAAGTGAAAATTTATAGGACTAAAAATGAAAAAATTAATTAAAACTTAGAGGGACTAGAATTGAAAAGGAGAAAACTTACAAGGATGAAAAATGAAAAAAAATATATTACAAAGACCATAACTGAAAAATAGCAAATTTACCGAAACTAAAAATGCACAACAAAATTTGCAAAGACTAAAATTGAAAAAAATATAAACTTACATAGACTAAAAACATATTTAAACCAAATTTAAATTAGGATATATTTATATTTCAAAAATTTTAAAATTCACTTTATCTAAAAAGAAAGAAAGATATTATTAAGGTGACAATATGAAACAAGATACCTTGGAATGTAGACTTGAAAACATCACATTCTCATGTTTGGTAGATCCCTAAAAATATCATTCTTATGTTTGGTACAAGTTTTGTAAAAATATGTTCAGAGATAATTAATTACAAGGGGTGTAAAGTACACACAATAGTATTCCAATTTATTTTCTATAATAACTACCTATTCTCACTTCATTGTTCCACATTTCTTTTCTTACTTTATTTTTCTTAATTAATTTTCAAACAGACATGTTCATGGGAATAATATTTCCGGACCTAACAATCCTGGGAATATGATTTCCTAGAATAAAAGTCCATTCTTTTAAACAAACGCCTTCTAAATTGATTCAACTTAATAATATTAAAAATTAAAATTAAAATTAAAATTAAATTTTAAAAATATTGAAATGAATAGAAAAGTAACTGAAATGTACCAAAAAGAAAAGTATAACTAAAAAGATACTTACAATGAAAAAAAAATCGTGACAAGAATAATTTTTTAAAATGTTTTCTTTTAAAAATGAGAATTAATATTTATAAATAATAAGAAAATGGTCTTTATATTGATAATGTAAAATTATTTTATATTGTCATTCAATTATTAATCATCATAAATAATAAATTTTTTAATTTTATAATAATTATTTTAAAAATCATTTGAACGGTAATTTTTTATTTATTAATAAGAAATAATGTAAAAAATTTACATTAAAGATGTATGACCATTAAAATCTATTTATAATATAAGAATAAATATGAGAATAATTATATAAATATCTTCACTTAATATGGAATACTCCTATATAAAGGTAAACTATTTTTTTTAGACGATTAATTTTAGGAAATTGTTCTAACTCTTAAAACAAACTTCATTCAATTTCTTGAATTTCCCTGTAAAGATCATTCAAAGGAATTAGGTGATTTAAAGTGAAAATAAAATTAGATAGAAAGTGTTGGTTTGATTGGCTGAAAATTATAATACCGGATAGGATAAATATTTTATTTCACGTTCGATTTGAAAAAGGATATGAGATAACATAAATCAAATAGATAAGGAAAGAATAAAATCTCTAGTTTAGTTTTGTTATTCTGGGACAACTTTTTGTCCCATATATAAAGTATTACAAAGAAACATATATCCATATTTTTATCTCTTCAATAATTGAAAAACACTAACTAACCAATGCAATCAGTTTAATCTATATCTCTTTCTTTATTTCTGTAACATTAAATTTCTTATAAACTAGTTTAGTGTCTCAATGTCTTGCAGAGTATTAAATTCATATTTTATAATTTATAGGGGTGACTTATTATATTATTTTGAAATTTAAATATATTATTAATTATTTAGTTTAAATTTTAATAAATATATGTTAGTATATATGTTAACAAATATTTAAATATATTTTTAGGTACACACATGCTCCAGAAAATTGTTATGAATTTTGTCCTTCACTTTGGTCATATCTTATATTATATTAATTATAATACTTAAATTAAAGTTGTTAAAATTTTAAAAATATATTTTTAGAAGAAAAAGATGCATCAAATTATAAAATTTTGTATCTGATATAATAAATTATAATTTATTTTAAAGAAAATTGATTGGTGGTTAATTTGGGATAACAAAAATTGAGTAAAGATGTTTTTTTTTCTTTGTATGAACTGAAGGACAAAGGCCTAGAAAAAACACTAAGAATCAGGCTTAAACATATTTGGGATTAAGTTTGCCATTGTTATAAGAGGAATAAATGAAGGTACAAAATAAAAAATTAAGTGAAGGTGTTTAACTACAATTGAATTTTATTTTTTTTTATTTAATTTACCTTTTTAAGCTTTAACTACAAAATAAAAAATTAAGTGTCATTGTTAGCGACAATTCGCGCTAAGGGCAATTCCTTCTTGGGTTGGAGTTGCGCTTCGCGAGCTTTTTTTTTTGCGCTAAGAAAGAGATAAAAAATTGTTAGTTTGCGAATCCCAATAGTCAAACCTTAGGAAAATGTGTTAGGAACCTACAGTTCAAATTTGAAAATAATCCAACGGTTAATGAATTCAGAATTACAATTTTACCAGAATAGGTTTATGTAAAATTTAAAATCTCATAATTTCAATTTAGGTCAATAAAAGTCCCCACATAATTCAACATTCACATCAAGCAAATCACACATGATTAATTCATACCATTCCTCAACTCATTTAAGTCAATCATATAATCAAATAACACGATAAATACAACTAAACATCGATTTATAGTTAGCAAAATTTCATGGCGTTACAAAAGTCATAAATCACTTTACAACTTCAATTTTTGTTTGCACGTAAGGTATTTTTTTTAAAAAAATTAAATAATTTTTTATTTTAATTATTTAATGAATTAATATATGATTTCTTTTTTAAGTTTTATTTAATATTTTTTATATTTTTTGTATATTATTTTATTTAATCTATTTTCTATATTTAATATTTTCTATATTTTTTTACTAATGCTAAGGATTATTATTTGTTTTGTAAATTAAAAGAATAATTCGAAAAACTTAAATTTAAATAAAAATATTAAAATGTACTTTGTTTAACAAAAATATTAAAAAGTTGTGTTACTGATATTAAAAAATAATATTAACTTATAACTTATCAAATAATATTAATTTTAAAAAAATTAATTAATTTTTACAATTATCATTAAGTAAATTAATAATATCATACCGTAGTATTAATTAAATTTATTTTATAAATTATTTTAATATTAACAAAAGAAAATAATTTGCTAATAAAAATAGTTGTTAAAATAAAAACAAAATAATAAGTTAATATAAATTGAATAATACAAATTAAAGAGAAACATAAAATTAAAAAGTATAAATAATAGTAGTTGTCAACTTACTTGTTTGGACAGTTACTACGATTATGTCTTTGAGTTCTACACAATGAGCATTTCTTATGCATATTTGGAATTAGTTTGTTCATCTCATTATGCATACTACTAGTGGTTGACCTTCCCGTTGTGTCTTGTCGCTTTGAAGGATCAGACATAAAATATAGACCAAAATATTGAGGCAATTTATCTTTGCATTCAAGAGAATCAAATTGATGCTGATAAACTTTATAAATATTTTTCAACTTGTATACAGGGTCAATAGAGTCATCGCCGCAATTTAAATTTCAAGAAGCACATGCTCCAATTGCATGCGAGCAAGAAATTCAAAGTGCCTAAAATTTTCCACAATCGCACCACCATTTGTTCAATTTGACAGTGCATGCCATTTCTTGTTGCCCAAGTTGCGTATTTGTAATTTCTTGAAGCTCAAATATTAAAAAATTTAAGCAAATTAATATTATTTAATAAATTGTATGTTAATATTATTAATTGTGAATATATGTATACATGTTTTTGATGATGCCAAAGTATAAGCAAACAAAATTGCTTCAAGAAATATTCAAGGTTAAGAAAACAAAGATTGCTTCAAGATTAATTCAAGGTCAAACAAACAAGATCAAGAGAAAGATAAGACCTTAGTTTATTTGTTAAAATAATCTCACACTTTTATCAATTTTGGCCTCAAACAATTATTTTCAACAACTCAAGACAATGGTAATCGAATACCAGGTATTGTAATCGATTACCAGAGACAGATTGCAAATGGGCTTTTCAAAAAGGGTTTTAAAATTTGAATTTTAAATTTGATAATCGATTACCAAATGTCTGTAATCGATTATTAATGAGAAAATTTTAGAAATTCTTTTAAAAAGACACATATCTTCAAACTATTTTGAAGAGGCACAATGAGCCTATATATATATATATATATATATATGTGTGTGTGTGTGTGTGTTTGACTTCGAAAAGTACAAGAAAGATTTTTCTAAGAGAACTTAATTGTCAAATACTCTCTAAACAACTATTGGTCAAACAATTGCAAATCTACTTAGAATTATTCTAGGAACTTCAATTTGTACCATCTACTCTAAATGAGAGAAATCTTGTTGTACAATCTCATATATTTAGTTGTAATCAAGAGACTCTTTGTCTCTTGACTTGTGAAAATCTTGAATACAAGCTGTAAAAGATTTACTGAGGTAGTGGAAAATCTCAAGTGCGTTACTTGGACATGGGAAGTGACCGAATCGATATCAATTGAGTTTGTAATTCTCTCCTCCCTTATCTCATTTATTTTATTTATTTTAATTGATGCGCTTTTTCTCATGTATTCTGAGCATATCATATATTATTTGAAAGGAGATTAAAATTTGGTGATTGAAAAATTTTAAAACTTAAGTTATTGAGACCACTTGTCTAACATTAACAAAACATTTTAATATTTTTATTTAAATTTAAATCTTTTACATTATTTTTTAATTTATAAAATAAATAATAATCCTTAACATTAGTAAAAAAATATAGAAAATATATTAAATAAAACAATATACAAAAAATATAGAAAATATTGAATAAAACAATATCTAAAAAATATACAAAATCTTAAATAAAACTAAAAAAGAAAACATATATCAATTTATTAAATAATTAAAATAAAAATTATTTATGATTTTTTTTAAAAATACCTTACTTGCAACAAAAAATTGAAGTCGTAAATTTACAAATTCAATTACAAAGAAGAAAAAATAATTTAATTGTCAATTAATTTTAATTAATATAAAAATATTACCTGAGTTAAACAACCAATCTATATTGAATTGTATATTCTTATAAAAGTGTAAAATTTAAATCTGTAGAAACATAAATTTTTTATCATTAATTAGTCATTAACATTTCTATAATTTTCCAAGCGAGTTTTCAGTTAATACTAAAGGGGGTGTGTGTTGCACACTGTCTAACGCGTGTAGATTCAGCCTCGATTCTAGTAACTGTGAAACAGAAAAGAACCCAGAGACGTAGTAGTATTGTAGTCTTAAGAACTGAATTGTAAATGGCGGCGAATTCAAGGTTGTTCTTCTATCTCTAGTCTATCTCTAGCTCTAAAAAAGTTCAATAAAAAATCCATTTTCAAAAGCTAAACAAATTCAAAAAGATTAAAATCCTTTTACCTGTTAAAAATATTTATTGACCCACACACATATGGCAGAGCTTGGAAACCCCACGGTTGCCACTGCCGAGCACAGAATAAAACGTTTCCACAATTAAGACTCTCTTATCACTAACATTACCAAATTACCCTCGCGCAATTTCAACTTTATCCTATCATACGTTTAAGAAAATATAGATAAGAATATATTTTTATTGTTTGATCGGAAAGAAAGAAAAAAAAAAAAGAAATGTTAGCTTAAATAAAAATTTAAAATTTTCTTTTATCTCCTTTTCTACTAAATTCAAATTTTAATTTTTTCTGTTATTTTGTTTCCATCCATCCAAACTGATGATTACTGTTTCTGTGTTAATTTTGAAGTGCAGCAGCCATAAAGGGGCAAATATCAATTGGAGAAAAATATACTTTCGATTAGTCAACAATTTGACTGACTAATTGCTAATAAGCCGAGTATCTTGGGCTCACGCGACAGCCATCACAGTGTTCGAGATTTAACGCACAATTGCTGGCAACCGTTGATGTTTTTTCTCATTAGTTACTTTAGATGTGTTTAAGAGTCAAATGAAATCACAACAAAACAAATAAATATAGTATGTTTGGATTTTCACTACTAATTGTGTTTGGGTTTTCATCAACATAGCAGGTTTTCAAATATAATTCACGTTAAATTAAGAAAAGAATGAAGAAATTACTCTTATTAATTTCATTAAGATACAGACGGTAAGTGAATTTCATTATTATGAGAACTGAAAAAATGTTCAAATAAAAAAATTTGGTTGAAATGGCATAAAATAATTTGTTTGAAGAAAAGGAAATAAAATATTTGGTGAGATTTTTACATTCAATTCTATTTTACGAGCAAAAGGAAAATAAATAAAAATCTTGCTACCTTCCCAATTTCGGCTGATTTTGATCCTATAAAAATGCGATGTTTCTGTTTCGGTTTTGCAACTGATATTGTTTCTTACCCATTCAATATTACTAATACTACTAATACTTCGTCACTTTATTCTCAAAACGCCACGCCACGCCACGCCACACACTTGGAAGAAAAATCCACTCACAACAAGATAATCTGCATCTTCTTTTCCTTCTCTTTTCCTCTCTTTTGAATCCATAGATGTTTTTTTTACTCCTCATGGAAGGACACCAAAAATAAGTTTCAACGAAAGTCTCCTCCAGCCACTGTAGTTATTCAAACAAAAACACACTCAGAATCACCCTTTCTATAATTTTTTCTTTTCAAGTTCATAGCACACGAGACGATGTTGTTATGTTTTGCTTTTTCACCCTTTAAAGCCCTTTCCTCTTTATTCCGATACCATCTTTCTCTCCCAATTTCATCCTTCCCTCACTCAAACAGTGACCCCTTCACATTTTAAATACTTTCTTTCCATTTTTTTACATCCTTTTGATGCCTTTTTGGCAGATTTCTGCACACATAACCTTTCCTCAATCTTCTCAATCACACATCCCGTATTGTGTTCTCATACCTAACAAACAGTCATGGAACAACAAAACAGCATCCTATGCAAATACACTGAACACCAGACCGTCATGAAAAAACACATGAAATCCAAAGATAACACTTTCTGTTCACCTAAAGTCATCTCCATATCCTTAATCGATCCATACGCCACAGACTCATCCAGCGACGAAGAGAATGTTATGCGCCGGAGGCGCGTGAAGCGCTACGTCAACAGAATCGAACTTCAGCCGGCGTTCAAACCCGTCACTACAAGAAAGAGACACGCCGGAGACGCCGCCACTCTCCGGAAGCCACCGGCGAAGGTGACAAATTCCTGCAGGAAATTCCGCGGCGTGAGGCAGCGGCCGTGGGGTAAATGGGCGGCTGAAATAAGGGATCCCGTGCAGCGAGTGAGAATCTGGCTCGGAACCTTCAAAACCGCCGAGGAGGCCGCCTTGTGCTATGACAATGCGGCGATCACGCTCCGCGGCCCCGACGCGCTAACGAACTTCGGGAGGTCGCGGCCGGAGGAAACGCCGGAAAAAGAAGAGATGGTTGAAAAGGAAGAATTCACATCCGGGAAGCCGGAAATGAAAGTCGTCGTGAAACCAGAGACCCAAGTTTCAGTTTCGGTCTCCGGCTGCTACGACTCGGGCGACGAGTGTTGTCTCAACCTATCGTCGCCCACTTCGGTTCTCCAGTTCAGTGCTGAACCGTATAAACCGGACGAGCCGTTTCCCGGTTCAACCGAAACTCGCACTGTGGTGGAAGAGTGCCATGGCGAGACGGTGTCGTTTAGCGACAGTAGTGAGTGTATTTTAAAAGACATGCCGTGGGATGATGTGTTTAATTTTCCGGTTATGTTTGACGAGCCGCTGTCGCACTTGTTTGATGAAACGACGCCGTTTTCGATTAGTGACGGTTTCGGTGATGAAAAGTTTTTGCCGTCATCAACGTTGTGCCAAGTGGACGATTATTTCCAAGACATCTTGTTAGGGTCAGATCCTCTCGTGGTTCTGTGAGTGAAGGCAAATTTTTGTTCCAGTTAATATTTTAATAATTTTGTTTAAATATTAGTTTGTTTTTTATTATTTATATGGTCGAGAAATTCGTGTAACGAAGGGAGCGGGGGTTGAACGAAGTTTTGTTTAGATTCTATTTTATGTTTCCTTTGCCTAATAATCAGGGTTGTTGAGAGTGTAATATATTGTGTCTAGTATCAATCCAAGTGTATGAAGTTCTTTTTAGCTCTTTTGTTTTGGTTTGATTCTCGTTGCTTTGGTTTTGGCATTTTTGGGTGACTATTCAAGTTTTTTGGCCCGTAATAACAAAACGATAATAAAGGTAGGTTTTGGTGTAAGGGACAACACAATGTGTGAACAATAAATCTAGTGTATGTGAAATGAAGTGCCGCCGACTCTTCCCTTGCAGGCGGTGATTGCGGTCATGACTCGTGTGACTCGTGACCGATTGATCGAGGGACGGCCGTGTGAAGGGCAAACGACCATTTGGGACAATTATTTTTTAAATTTATCATTTGAGTAAAATTTAAATTAATATTTCAAAAATAATAAATCATAGGATAATTTATGATTTTTAAATTGAAAGTTGGATATTGTGTTAGGATTTTTTTTATTGAAATCGTAAAATATCTTGTGACTTTAATTTTTTAAAAAAACATAATTTTAAAGTTGTAAGAGTTTTTTTTTCAATCGTAAATTATTTTATGAAAATAATTTTTTTTGCACGGCTTTAAATTTATAATATATTTTTCTAAATTGAAAATAATTTTTTATTTTAATTATTTAATGAATTAATGTATGGTTTTTTAGTTTTATTTAATATATTATCTATATTTTTTTTACTGATTTTAAAGATTATTATTTCTTTTGTAAAATAAAAAAATAATGCAAAAGACTGAATTTAAATAAAAATATTGAAATATACTACATATTTATTTACCAAAGATATCAAAATGTTTTGTTACTCATATTAACAAATAATATTAACTTATAATTTATCAAATAATATTAATTTTTAAAAATAATTAATTTTTACAATCATCATTAAGTAAATTAATAATTTTGTACAATAATATTACCTAATTTTATTTTATAAATTATTTTAATATTAACAATAGAAAATAATTTAAAAATAAAAGTAGTTGTTAAAATAAAAACAACATAATACATTAATATAAAATGAACCATACTAATTAAATAAAAACATAAAATTAAAAAGTAAAAATAATGTTAGTCGTCAACTTGCTTATATAAACCGTTACTACGATTATATCTTTCAATTCCAAAAACTAGTAAGGAAGGTCCTACCTTTTGAGTTGGAACACAAAGCTCATTGGCCATTGAAGTTTCTGAATTTTGACCCAAATGCAGTTGACAAACACACGAAGCTCCAACTTCATGAATTGGAGGAACTAAGGTTTCAAGTTTATGAGAATTCCAAGCTTTATAAGTAAAGAGTAAAAATTTATCATGATAAAAAGTTTTCAAATTGGAATTTTCAACTTGGTCAACAGGTTTTGTTATTTAATTCTAGATTGAGATTGTTTTCAGATAAGCTGAAATTCAAGTGGTCTGGACCATTCATCATCAATGAAGTTATGCCACGTGGAGCGGTGCTATTGGAGGACCCAGCCACCAAAAGGACATGGATTGTGAATGACAGCAGAATCAAACATTACTTAGGTGGTGACATTGAAAGGCTCACCACTGTTGTCCAATTATAGGAAGCCTGAACCACAACAAGGATGTCCAACATAAAAGACGTTAAAGAAGCGCTCCTGGAGGCAACCTAGTATTCCTGAACTTTGCTTTTAATTTGGGTGATAAAAACTTTATGTCTTATATTTCTTGATTATATAATTGTGTTGTTTGAATTTTTATTTTAATTTGTTTGAACTATATCTGAATTTTTATGGTTGAACTTAATTATAAGTTTTCTAAAATAAAATAAAAAATAAAAAATAAAAAATTAATTAACTCACCTGGGCGAGTGTACGTTTATTGTAAAAATAAAAGAGGGGTGAAATCAGATTTCACCACCACTTTCGTTTCAAACTTCTTTTCTCTTGTTTGTGCACAAAACCCTCGCCCTCCTTCTCCCAAAACTTGCCCAAGCCACCTTCTTTCAACCAAAGTCTTTATTTTGCACACACCACTCCATCTTATTCAAGTAAGTATCCCATCTCTATCTATTATTTGTCATCTCCCTTGCGTTGTTTGATTTGTTGTTGTTTTATTTTCAATGAATTTTAAGATAGTTTTGTGTATGAATGAGTTACTCAAATGCTCAATTTCTAGTTGTTCTAAATGATTCTAGGCCTACTCTTTACTTTCTACATGTTTGCATATCATGCTTACTCTTTATACTTCATTTATACATGCTTTTACATGTGCACACCAACTGTTTGATAAAATGTCACAAATGGCCAATTCATGTGTTATTTTGAAATCTGAATGAATGCTAATCTTTACACGTGTTCAACCATTATTTTAGGAGTGTGGTCAACTTAGGTTGTTGAATTAAATGCCAAGAGTGTGAACTAATCTTGAAATTTCAAAATTTCCTTGTATGCAAGCACATGAGTTGTTATTTGAATGCTTATATTGTTTGGATTGAATTGGTCTAATTTCTTTGGACTGATTTGTTGTACTAGGGTGGATATTGCACATGAATTTTTGTTTGAATGAAAAATTCTTTCTTTCAAAATAATGCACACTAAGTTGTTGTTTTATTAGTTGTGTTGTAAGATATACAATTAATGAAAACCACACAAAAATTGACTTATTGGTTGCTATACTTGGGAAAATTGAAATGAAGTGGCTATGTGTTTAGTGAAAAATGATTGTTTTTGCTAATTTTAGTTGGATGTGTCTTTGTTGCAGATGGCTCCAAAGAAACTAGCCACTAAGAGAGCCAGGAAGACTGTTGTAGGAAAAGATCTAGCACAACTCCACCTGCAGATTTTGAATTTGATGAACATCAATTTCGCAGCGAGGAGCATCAACGCCATTTTGGGTTGATCAAAGATTGGTCTTTCCTCAAGGAAAGAAGAGTCCAACTAGCAGAGGTGAGTATCTTGAGTTCATTGCCAAGATCACTAGGAGAAATTGGAGACAACTTGCAGAACCAATACCCAAATATGACCTTGAAGTTGTCTTAGAGTTTTATGCTAATGCTTGGCCTACCGAGAAAGGAGTTCTTGATAAGTACTCCAAAGTGCTAGGCCAATGGATTCTTATGACACAAATGCTATCGACCAATTTTTAGGGGATCCATTAATCTTAGAAGAAGGGCAACAATGCGAATACACTTCATGGAGAGGCAAGACTATAGATTTTTATGAAGAGGCAATAGGTCAGCTTCTTTGCTTCTCAAGTCGTCATTTTTTTCATAGCATGACAGGGAAGCACTTATGAATAATGCGCACAAATATGACCATTCTTACTCAAATCTGGATGAACTTTCTCCTAAGTAATATTCTTCCGAGTGATCATAACTCTGATCTGATTCTACCAAAATGTTAGTTGGTCTACAATTTTATGGAGCATATCAGTGTTCATGTGGCCCAACTCATTTCAGACGCCCTCCACCAGTTTGTTATTACAGAATCTCCTAGGCACCTTGTGGACCCAGACAAATCCAACAAAGCATTGGGTTTTCCCGCCTTAATCATAGGTCTCTATCAGTTCTATAGAGTGCCGACCACACCAGCTAAACACATCCGACCTCCCATTAATAGATCATTCATGGACAAATATTGCATGCCAAGCTAGGTACAACAACTAGAGCAGTTTCAGCAACCTCAACCAGCAACATATGCATCACCACCACAACAATAGCCATCCTTGGAGTCCTTCTCAGCACACCTGCAGATGATAGAACTCTAGATGCACACTTACATGCGTCATTTGGCTGATCAACAGATAGCCAATCATAGGGGCCAAATGCAGTTGAATGACAAATTCTACTACTATACACCACACCAGCATTGCCAGGACCCTAATCCCTACCCTTGGCATACTCCCGAGCAATTTAGAGCTACTATTGCATGGCCTGGAGATAGGTCTATTTTTCAGGAGGAGGCAGGTCCTGCAGATGCCCAAGGAGATGGAGGAATAGCAAAGGAAGATGAAGACATGGTAGATCCTGCTGATTATTTCATTGGAGGAGACTAACCTCCCCAACCATGATCTTCAAAAATTCATGACTTGTCTTTATGTTCATTTATCACTTTGTATTAAATTTTAGTACTTTATTACCTTATTTACTGTTTTGGAATTTTGTCTCGAAACTTACACGAGTTTGTTTTTTTGATTGATTTATGCGTGCTTTGATATATTTTGTTCTATTAGTGTAGTTGTAGATTATATATAACTCTTTTTGGGACTTAAACATAAAATTTTTCTTGGACATAACATGCTTTGAATAAAATCAGCAACCGGTATTTTTGAAACTTCCTTTTGATTGGATTAGAACACAACAAAAGGATTTTTTGAAACATTGAGAAAGAAAACAATGAATGGTTTTCCCAAATACCAAATGAATTCAAATGTTTTTGTATGGACTTGATAAAAGAACAACTTTCAAAACACTGATTTGATTTGAACATGGGAAACATGCCTTAAGCTTTAGTGATTGTGTGCAACCACAAATTTTACATTGAGCACCCTCATTGATATGTTCTATAGTTGATTTTGAATGAATTTCTAATGATCATAACATATGATTCATGGATATGATTTAGGCATTCTTTCTTTCTTTTCATTTTAAACCACTGACCAAAAAGCTATCTTATTGTATATTATTTTATCATTTGCAAGCCCTTTGAGCCAAACACTTCATATTTTGTTGGAACACTAACCTAGGATAAAAGTTTCCTACCTTACCTTAGGTTAGGAGAGCAAAGGTATTTTGTTGGAAATTTCTATCATTTGGTGGCTAATGTGATGTAAATACTTTGTTTTTAAATGAGGGTATTGATGCAATCCTACCCCCAAGGGTATTGGATAGAAGACTCCAAGAAGATTGGGTCAAAGATGCAAGAGAAGATCCTGGGATTCTCATGAGTCTTAGGGTAGATTTTGGGCCCATAGGCTAAGTATGAACCCACTTTTCTTTGTAAATATTAGAATAGATTTTCCTTCTTTTGGGCCTTGTATTTTGGCCATTTTAGGTTTGTAGGGTACCCTACAAATTAAGGGTACAAGTTAAGGGTACCCTAGTAGTATAGGGTTTTAGCCTTGTATTTTAGGGCATTTTTAGTAGTCTTTGTAGTAGGATTTTTTTTTTTTTGTATTTTTATGTATTTTGGTGTGGGGGGCGGGGGGGGGGGGGGGGAGCTTAGCTATTGGAGGGGCATGTGTTCCCATGGGGCTAAGCTTAGCTATTGGAGGGGTGTAACACTTGCTTCCCAAGAAAGCTTCTCAAGGAAGCTTTCTTCCTTCATGTATTTTGGCATAGGGGTGAGCTTAGCTATTGGAGGGGTGTAACACTTGCTTCTCAATGAAGCTTCTCAGAAAGCTTCTCAAGGAAGCTATACTTCTCAAGGAAGCTACCTAGGATATAAATAGAAGCATGTGTAACACTTGTGGTAACTTTGATGAATGTGAAACTTGTGAGACACACTTCAAAGTTCAACTTCTCTCCCTCTTTTTCTCCTTCAATTTTGTGCCCCCCTCTCTTTCATTCTTTTCCTCCATTGAAACTTCCTCTCTAAGCTTCTTATTCAAGGCACTCTCTTGGTGGTGAAGCTTCTCCTTCCATAGCTTATTCTCTAGTAGATGGCGCCTCCTCTCACCTCTTCTCCTTTATACTCCGCTGCAACTCCATGGCTGAAAATCACCATTGAAGGATCTCATTGAAGCTCAAAGATCCAGCCTCCATAGAAGCTTCTCAAGCAAACTTCCATCAAGTGGTATCAGAGCACAAGAGCTTCAAGTAGGTGCTCCTTAAACCTCCATTAATTTTCAACTTTACCTTCTCCTCCATTGTTGTTTCTTCATTTTTTCTCCATGTATTTCCTTGCATGTCTTGTGTTGAATGTTGTTAACATGATTCTTTAGAATTTCCACTGATTAAACTTGCTATAGAAGCTAGATTTTATTTTCAATGGTTCAAATTTCTTGTTCTTGAACCATGAGTTATGTTGAGTTTAGGTTCCTTTGAGTTTTGTCTTGCTATTTTTGTGGCTGAAACCTAAACCATAAAATTCTTAAAAAAATATTAAAGTTGAATAAAACCTCAAAAATCTAGAGTGACATGTTCACTCATTGTAGTTTTTGTCATAGAAGTCATGTCTATTCATGAAACTTGTCACATAAGATTCCTTATGTTGTGTTGAATTTTATTTTTCTTGTTTCTTTGTCTAACTCATTTGTTCATGAGTGTGTGAAATTTTTTAGCCTATTATTTGAGTTGAGTCAAATCTTGCATGTTAATTAGTCCTTAACATGTTCATGAATAATTCTTAGAGAGTCTTTGATTGTGAATCTTGAACTTTTAGGTTTCCTTATGATTGTGTCTATTGTGAATTTGAGTTTTGGTGATTGAATTGCTTGCTGAAATTTTGATCCTAAGTGAATGTTGAACTCCTAAAACTTTGGTAAACAAGCCTAGTGAGTTTAACATACATAGGAAAGTTGAAAGTAAGCCTAAGGCAATCAATATACCATGCTTAAAAAATTCGAAGTCAGAAATCGCTGGTGTTGGCAGCTTGAACATATGAACTTGTAAAAATTACTGGGAATTGGTCACTGTGAATTTTGAGCTGAAACTTTTACTGAATTTTCTAGACATCCGGAAAAAAAATTAGAATGAAAGAACCAAGTGATTTGGATAAAAGGAAAAAATAAGAAAAATCATACAAGTTGGCAGAAAAATCAGTGTCTAGGAAGAATAAAAAAAAAGTGAAAGGGAAGTGTGCTTAATTTTTTGGCTCAAAATTTGTTCTATAATTAGTTCTTATTTTAGACCAATCTTAGTTCTGAAATTTCAATTGAAAAGTAGTGTGAAAACAAGTGCCGAAACTAGAGGTTTCTTGAGTGTTTTTTTATAGTTTTTTTTACTCTACTCTAGAGCCATTCTAGGTTTCTCTTTGAGTCCTAGCTTGCTTTTATGTGCTTTTCATTGCTTTAATTGTTGAATAATCCCTGAAAATTTGTCTTGTTAAAACTCTATTGGTTTAGCTTTCATTTCATTTTTTATCTTCGATTATTGCTTGTCTCTTTGTTTCCTTGTTTGTGAGTTGCCATATAGGAAATTGGAAAGGAGGATTGATGCCATCCATTAAAGAATTGAGTCAAGAAGCAAGGGGCCAACCACCTTAAGAGCTATTGGACTAAGAAGCACTCCAAATTAAGTGAAACACCAAAGAGAGAACAACCACCAAAATTGAGAACTTTTTTTTAATGTAATTTTGTAATTGGCAATTTACTTGTAATTGGACACTTGTACGTTTTCGTTCATTGATTTCAAATTTTGTAACAAAAAGGCCTTTCATTGGAAGTAAGTTGGAATCCTCCAATAGGTCACCCTACTTCCATTTGTGTGTAATAATTTTAGGCAATTTCCCCTTAGGATAGTGAGTGTTTTGTTGGAAACCTCAAAAGTGGTCATCCGAACACTCTTAGGATCCGCCTAGTTTATATTTTCTTGCATTTTAATTTCTTACTTACTTTCATAGATTATCTTTTTTTTACTAGCCATGCCTAGTTTATCTTGTTATTGAATAATACTTTCTTCTTGTTTATCACGCTTATCTTGAGTTCTTTTGAACCCTAGCTTTTACCTTTTTGTAAACCCCCAACAAGAAAAAACCACAACTTAGGAACCGACATGAGTCATCATTCATCTAGTGTTAATGGTGATGGTACTAGTTATAAGGACCCTCTATCTAGAATATTTGATGAGTTAAGTTCCCTCAAGTTATGGAAATAAAAACTAGAAAGAAAAGAAAAAGGAAAAGAGAGGGTAGGAATAAATCAAGATGAGAGGGAACAAATAAGGGAACAAGAAAGAAGGAAAATACTAAAAGAATTAAGAAAAGAAAAACATGCCTCCTATAGTAGTCATGACCCTTGCAAGAGCCTAAGTGAAGAACGTCGTGACTATTATGAAGGAAGGCATAGGTCACATCTTAGACCTCATTCCCATAGGAGAGAAAAGGAAAGAAAGCCTCAAGGGGACAACATTAACCTCCCATACTTCCATGGGAAGGACAATGTAGAGGCTTATTTAGATTGGGAAATGAAGGTTGAGCAACTCTTTGCTTGCCATCACACAAGTGAGGCAAGGAAGGTTCCTTTGGCTACCTTTAGCTTCCAATGGTATGTCCTCTATCGGTGGACTTCCCTTGTTAGGAAAAGAAGGATTCATGGGGATCCTCTAGTAGAGTATTGAAATGACTTGAAAAGTGCCCTTAGGAAGAGGCACATCCCCTCCTACTTTTTTTTTTTTTTTTGTATTTTCATGTATTTTGGGGAGGGTGAGCTTAGCTATTGGAGGGGTGTGTGTTCCCATGGGGGTGAGCTTAGCTATTGGAAGGGTGTAACACTTGCTTCCCAAGGAAGATTCTCAAGGAAGCTACCTAGGCTATAAATAGAAGCATATGTAACACTTGTGGTAACTTTGATGAATGTGAAACTTGTGAGACACACTTCAAAGTTCAACTTCTCTTCCTCTTTTTCTCCTTCAATTTCGTGCCCTCTCTCTCTCATTCTTTTCCTCCATTGAAGTTTTCTCTCTAAGCTTCTTATCTAAGGCACTCTCTTGGTGGTGAAGCTTCTCCTTCCATGGCTTATTCTCTAGTAGATGGCACCTCCTCTCACCACTTCTCCTTTATCTTCTGCTACAACTCCATGGCTGAAAATCACCATTGAAGGACCTCATTGAAGCTCAAAGATCCAGCCTCCATAGAAGCTTCTCAAGCAAGCTTCCATCAGGTATTAAGGTAAATTAAATATTTAATTATTGTATAGAAAATAAAAGAAATAAAATAAAGAAAAGAAAGAAAAGGGGAACAAGTTCTTTGTGAATAAATAAAATGTATGAATCATGTACATTTTATAAGTTGGTATTTTGGAACAGAAAGTAGTGATAACTTGGTTGAAAAAGGAAAGGATGGGAAATGATGATTCATTTGAATTGCTAGCTTGTTTTTATGTTGCTATTCTATTCTCAAGGTATTTTTGAATATCCAGAAAAACCAAGATTTCTTTCAAAGCCAGGCCCAACCGTAAAAGCCCTAATGATCCATGATGATTATGGACTTTGTCTTTGATTTGATGGGAAATGACTGGAAAATTGATTTATGACATATCAGTGATTGAAATTGAGATGAAACACTTGCTTGTGTAAGAATTATATAACTTTGAGAGGTTTTCCTCTATTTCAATGAATTAGGTGTTTTCTCTGATGTTCTTTAGAAACAAAATGTAAATTGATCTTAATCTCATTTGATTATGTGAATTTCATCTTTGTGCTTTCATTTCTCATTGTTTCATTTTGAAAAATGTTGTTCTGGTCAATTTGGAGGTTGATTCTTTGTAAAGCATGGTCATAGTTTTTGGTGTAGAAATATTGAAGCATTTTTATTTTATTCTTATAATATTGTTATTAATAATTTTACTTCTATACTTTGCTTGATGAGAAGCAAGATTGTAGGTTGGGGGGGGGGGGGGGTTGATAAGTGTCATATTTCAATCATTTTTGGGATTAAAATGCACTTATCTTTTGATTGTAATAATTTTTTTATAAACTTCCCTTAAATCTAGTTGTTATATATATATATATATATATATATATATATATATATATTGAATATTTTGTAATGTTTTTTTAAATATGAAAGATTCATCTATGATTTTGTAGGTTTTGATGGTTGTTTGTTGGATCTAGAAACCAAGTTAAAAGGAAGGGAAAAATGGTCATTTTACCAAGATTTCAGACAACCATTCGCCTGGGCTAATCAAGTTTCTTCAGGCCTAAGCAATCAACTCTCTTGGGCTAGCTACAACTCACCCGAGCAAGTGAATACCTTCAACATTAAGCAAGAAACTCGCCTGGGCGAGTTGGTCTGCACCTCATGGCTCAAATTCTATATAAACCATGCAAACCAGAGGAAGAACACAAACCAAAGACACCATAGAACTAGAGAAAAAGCTCGAAGCCAGGAGAGAAAAAAGAGAAAGGAAGTGGCGTTGCGCTGTAGAGTTGTGACCGTGGATTGCATCCTTTGTCATTTCTCCTGTTGATCTTGTGCTCTACGCAATGATCGACTAGTTTCTCCAAAGAATTGGATGTAATCTTTGTACCCATATGTATCTCTTTTGATATTTTATATATGTATGAATCTTTTTTACTCATTATTGGTGATTTTATTCTGTTTGTAATGCTTGATTCTATTTGATCACTAGTTTCATGAAATTGGATTTTAAGTTTGACTGGAAAGTACTCTTAGAATTTGAACTGAATAAATTTACTCTTTATGTTACATTGCTAGGAATAGAACATAACATTTTGATTGCAAATAGTATGAGATTATGATTATAATGCTGGGATATTTACTTTATATGTGAGGGATCGATATTCGGTAAATATTCTTAGGATTCTCGAATGCGAGGGATCGATTCACGATAATTTAATGCGTGCATCAGTGATGTTAGAAAATGATTCATATATGTTAATCTTATTAGGACACTGAGGGTATGAACGATGAAATCCAATCCTACATTTTTCTTGAATTAATTAAATTCGTTATTATTGTTTCCGTAATTTGACGTATTTCCATTATTTCCATTATTCCGTTACTTTACTTATTTTTTGTTAGTTAGACAAACCCATGATATTTCGATTGAATTTGTACCTAACTATTAAACGACTTAGTTTTATCTGGAGGAATTGAGTAACTGAAGTCCCTATGGAGACAATCTATTTTTTTTTTAAATCTTTAACCTATGATGACATTGGTATGCTTGCCAATAATCTTGGAGTCTTCTATCTAATGCCCTTGGGGGGTAGCATTGCATCATTCCCTCCCCCTTGAAAAGGATTTGACCTCAAATCCAGAGGTTCTTGAAACTTTGGACTTCTTCCCTCAACACCTGTAAAAAGAATAAAAACATATATTAGAGGTGTTTGGTATGTTGGAGTAAGGTAAGGTCTAAAAACCCATTTCCTGGGCATCTTCCCATGAGGGAACATGGTTCCTCACCAACTCAATGAGTGGTGCTACAAGTATAGAAAAATATGGGACAAACCTTTTGTAAAAGTTTGTTATGTCATGGAAGCCCCAAAATTTCCTTATACTTGGTGGAGTGGACCACTCAGGAATGACCTTTATTCTCTTAGGGTTCGTGGGAACCCCCTTATTACCATTTAAAAAAATTAAGGAAAGTATTGCAATAAAACGTACCTTTTTTTATATTTTCATGTTGATTACTCCTATCAAAAAGTATGACAAACCTAAGGTGTCCCATATGAGCGCCTAGGTTTGTATTGAAACAAAAAATAAGAACAAACCTACCTAATGAGTCCTTATGTATGTGGATCAAGAACATGTTGGATGCATGGGTGATTTTACAAAAGAGGGTTACACCACTCATCACATTCATCATAGCACCTATCATAGGGATTTGGTGCCTCATAATACCTATTTTGGGCACCTACAAAGCACAAGGATTTAAGCTCTTACGAACCAAACCCTCATCCAACAAATCCTTTACTTGAGGAATAATCTCAAGCCCAAGAGGTGTGGCAGTGCTAACAAGTGTCTTTTTACAAAGGAGAAGATGTGGAGGTTGTCTAAGAGGCGAAGTTTCTTTAATGTTTGTCTTTATTGTAAAATGACTTTCCTTCTTAGCTTAACCTCTTGGAGGAGACACTTACCTCCATACACTCCTCCTTAACCATTAAAGGTTGTCCATCTTCTTGGGGGTAGATTTCTTTTCCCCTTTTGGTTCTTCACTTTCACTAGAGGAAGGTAAAGTAGTAGCCTCATCTTGGCTACTATAAATGTCTTGGACCCTTATAATCATGGTTTTCTTGGTGGGGCATTGAGAAGTAATGTGTCCTCTTCCAAGACATTTAAAGCACTTTATAGAGCTAGTCTTCTCTTGCATACTAGCCTTAGGGGGTTGCTTTTCTATTGTCTTCCCCTTATCATCTTTGGACTTAGAAGGTGTCACCCCTAAGATGCCTTGACCTTGGTCTTTATTTGGATAAGAGTGAGGGCAATAAGATTTTGTAGTAGACTTCCTTTTAAGTTGTTGCTCTACCCTTATTTCCCAATCTAAGTAAGCTTCTACATTGTCCTTCCCATGAAAGTATGTTAGGTTAATTTTAGCCTCTTGAGGCTTTCTTTCCTTTTCTCTCCTATGGGAGTGAGGTCTAAGATGTGACCTATGCCTTCCTTCATAATAGTCACGACGTTCTTCACTTAGGCTCTTGCAAGGGTCATGACTACTATAGGAGGCATGTTTTTCTTTTCTTAATTCTTTTAGTATTTTCCTTCTTTCTTGTTCCCTTATTTGTTCCCTCTCATCTTGATTTATTACTACCCTCTCTTTTCCTTTTTCTTTTCTTTCTAGTTTTTCTTTCCATAACTTGAGGGAGATCAACTCATCTAAAATTCTAGATAGAGGGTCCTTATGACTAGTACCCTCACCATTAACACTAGATGAATGATGACTCATGTTGGTTCCTAAGTTGTGGTTCTTTCTTGATGGGGGTTTACAAAATGTAAAAGCTAGGGTTCAAAAGAATTCAAGATAAGCGTGATAAGCAAGAAGAAAGTATTATGTAATAACAAGATAAACTAGGCGTGACTAGTAAAGAAAATAAGTTATGAAAGTAAGCATGAAATTAAAGTGCAAGAAATGTAAACTAGGCAGGCCCTAAGAGTGTTTGGATGACCACATTTAAGGTTCCCAAAAAAACACGCACTATCCTAAGGGAAAATTGCCTAAAATTATTACACACAAATGGAAGTAGGGTGACCTATTGGAGGCTCCCAACACACTTCCAATGAAAGGCCTTTTTGTTACAAAATTTGAAAGTAAAGCAAATTGCCAATTACAAAATTACAAAAAAAAAAAAATCCTTAATTTTGGTGGCTATCCTGTCTTTGGTGTTTCACTCAATTTGGAGTGGTTCTTAGTCCAATATCTCTTAAGGTGGTTGGCCCCTTGCTTCTTGACTCAAATTCTTCAAGGGATGACACCAATCCTCCTTTCCAATTCCCTATATGGCAACTCACAAACAAGGAAACAAAAAGACAAGCAATAACTAAAGACCAAAAAATGAAATGAAAGTTAAACCAATAGAGTTTTAACAAGACAAATTTTCAAGGATTATTCAACAATCAAAGCAATAAAAAACACACAAAAGCAAGCTAGGACTCAAAGAGAAACCTAGAATGGCTCTAGAGTAGAGTAAAAAAAACTAAAAAAAATAAGACTCAAGAAACCTCTAGTTTTGGCACTTGTTTTCACACTTAATTTCAGAACTAAGATTGGTATGAAATAGGCACCAATTATAGAACAAATTTCGAGCCAAAACAAGAAGCACACTTCCCTTTCACTTTTTTTTCCTAGACACTGATTTTTCTTGACAACTTGTGTGATTTTTATTATTTTTTAGTTTTATCCAAATCACTTGGTTCTTTTTTTTCTAATTTTTTTCCAGATGTCTATAAAATTAAGTAAAAATTTGAGCTCAAAATTCTCAGTGAAAAATTCCCAGTAATTTTTACAAGTTTGTATGTTCAAGCTGCCAGCACCAACGATTTCAACCTAGAAATCAAGAGTAGTGTTTATGTTGCTTAAGGCTTGGATAATTACAATTTGTGTTTTCTTATGCTCAAATTTCTTGAATAACACAATTCAAGAGAGCTTAAGAATTATTTTGATTCACAAATCCAGCCACAACTCAGCACCACAACTCAATTTCTTCATAGGCATCAAATAGGAAACTTAGAAAACAAAACAAAGTTCAACAACAAGACTACTTCTAAGAATTGATTTAGAACATGTTATGAACTAAATAACATGCATGAATTAGACTCAAAATTCAAAAGATAGGCTAAGAATGACAAGAATACATGAACAAATGTATCTAGAATTCAATCAACAAAATCAAAATTCAACACAAGCTTAGAACATAATGTGACAATTATTATGACTAAACATGACTCTAAGACAACATGGATTAAGTGATTTACACTAAGATTTTTATGTTTTTTTTTCTAATCAATATTTTGGAAGAAAATTTAGATATAAAGGTTCAGCACAAGAAGATTATGATTGAAAAATGATAGAACCTAAAATCAATACAAAAACATGATTCAAGAGTAGATCTATAAAATTTGAACCATAAAAATGCAAGAACAAGTGTAGATCTAAGATTTAATCGGTTTATTTTTTTGAATCTAATCTAAACAAAACCAAACCACAAGACAATGGAAGATATACATGGAGAATAAGATGAATAAAAAGGATTTAAAGTGAATTGATCAAACAAAAAGATAGAGGAAGCAAAAGAACATCACCTAGATGAAGATGTTCTTGATACCACATGATGTAGCTCCATATGTGGAGCTTGTAGGCCTTGGATCTTCTTCATCAATGGAGTCCTTTACTTCTTGAATTTTAATGGCAGCGGAATAGAGAAGAAGAAGAGTTGAGAGGAGACGCCACTTCAAGGAGAAGATGAGTCAAGAAGAAGCTCACCACCATAGGAAGCCATGGATAAGAGCTTGAAGGAAAGAGAAGATGAGTGGAGGGAGAGGGAGAGAAGGAGCACAAAATTTTGTGCCTCAAATGAGGTATGAACTTTGAAGTGTAATTGTCAAATGATCAAAGTTCAAAAAATGCACACACATGGCCTCTATTTATAGATGTCACACAAAATTGGAGGGAAATTTGAATTTCTATTCAAATTTCACTTGAATTTGAAATTGAGTTTGTGGAGCCAAAATTTCACTAATTATGATTAGTGAATTTTAGCTATGGTTCAGCCCACTAATCCAAGATCAAATCCAAGATTCTCCATTAAGTGTGCTTAGGTGTCATGAGACATGTAAAACATGAAGGACATGCACAATGTGTGACTATATGATGTGGCAATGGGGTGTAGCAAGCAAATGCTCACCTCCCCCTCTAAAATTTAATTGGATTGGGCTTCTCCCAATTCAATTAAATTTATTTCCCAACACACACATCAAATATTCACTTAATGCATGTGAAATTAAAAAACTACCCCTAATACAAAAACTAGTCTAGGTGCCCTAAAATACAAGGACTGAAAAATCTTACATTTCTAGGGTACCCTACCTACATTATGGAGCCCTAAATACAAGGCCCAAAAATAATGAAACCTTAATCTAATATGTACAAAGATAAGTGGGCTCATACTTAGCCTATGGGCCCGAAATCTACCTAAGGCTCATGAGAACCCTAGGACCTTCTCTTGCATCTCTGGCCCAATCTTCTTGGAGTCTTTTATCCAATGCCCTTGGGGGGTAGGATTGCATCAAGTTCGATCCCGAAATTGTCATGGAATTTTATGCTAATGCCTGGCCTACGGAAGAGGGGGTCCAAGACATGCGCTCTTGGATGTAGGGCCAGTGGATCCCCTTTGACGGAGACGCCATCAGTCAGTTTCTAGGGCATCCGCTGATCTTGGAGGAAGGCCAGCAGTGTGAGTATAGCCAGAGGAGGAGTTAGGTCCCCAGCTTCGATGAAGAGGCTATCGCCTAATTGTTATGCATGCCGGGGCAGGACTTTGCTCAGACCGCGACAGGGAGACGGGTGCGGATCATGCGCACCAGCATGACCATTCTCACATAGATCTGGATGATGTTGCTGCTAAGCAACATCCTACCTAGCGACCATAGCTTGGACCTTCCCCTGCCGAAGTGTCAGTTGGTTTATGCCATCCTGACATAGGTGAGTGTACATGTGGCTCAACTGATCTCTGATGCTATTTACTAGTTTGCAGGGATTGCGCCCACAAGACACCCAGTGGACTCGGAGAAGTCCAACAGGGCCCTGGGATTTCTTGTTCTGATTACAGGACTCTGTCAGTTCTATAGAGTGCCCGTCATCCCCAACAAGCTCATTCGGCCTCCTATTAACAAGGCTTTCATCGAGAAGTATTACATGCCTAGGCAGGCACAGGGCTAGGCACCATAGTAGCCGGAGGAGGGCCAGTAGCAGGCAGCTACAGACGCACTGTCGTCACCTCCAAAGTCCACCTCTGCTCACCTGCGGAGGTTGTAGCACTGTATACGACATGTGGCTGACTAGCAGGCGGCCAACCATAGGGGTCAGGTACGGCTGAATGAGAGTTTTTATCAGTACACCCTACGTCAGCAGAGCCAGGATCTCAGCCCTTACGCATGGCCTACTCTTGAGGAGTTTGAGGCCGTAGTGACGTGGCTTGGAGATTGGCCCGATTTTTAGAGAGGGGCAGGGCCTGCCGGGACCTTCGGAGATGGAGCTGAAGCTCGGGAAGACGATGACATGGCCGATGTGATTGACTTCATCCTAGGAGGAGGCAGAGTCATAGGCCGGGGTCTCCAAACTTGTGATTTGTCTTTATTTGACATTATTGCTTTCAGTTATTTTTGTTATTTCTATTGTGATGGAACTGAACCTGGTATTTGTTTTTAGTAATTTTTTATCTCATTATGAGTGATTTTATCATTTTTGGCGTATTGTCGTATGTATTTCGCGATGGTTTTTTTGAAACACAAAAAAAAGGGTTTGGCGTATTTTTATAGCACGTCTTTTATCCCTTTCAATAAAGCGTAATCTCGGATACCAACTGTGCCCGGGTTGCAAACCATTTCTAATCATTTTTGCTTAAAAGAAATTGATTGAAAGAAAAAGCCAAAAGAAAAAAACTAACTAACTAAAAGCCAACATGCTTTTAAAAGAAAATGGCCACCAATTTTTCTTTGGAAATTCACGAGTCAGAACATAAAGGGATTTTTGAAAAAAATGTGTCTCCACCTAAAGGGTGAATGCGGTGAAGGATTTTTTCTGAATGCCTAAAATGGGCTCGGATGTGTGCATAACTTGATACAGAGCATTTTTTAGAAACATTGGATTGATTGGAATGGGGGAAAATGAACCCTAAGCCTTAGTGTTACATGGCCACAAAACTTGATGCTTGAGTGTCCGCATGGGTGCGTGCATGATTAGTTTTGCATCAATTTCTAATCATCATTATTATATGCGTGTCATGGAAACAATTTGGGGCATTCCCTTATTCTTGAACCCCTTTGCTAAAAAATAATCCCGACATACATCATGTCCTGCCTTCCGCAAGCCTTTTTAGCCAAACCTTGACTCTTCAGCCATAAACCTTGACCCAGGATAGGGATTTCTACCCTTACCCTTGGAAGAACGGATAGAAGGATCCCCCCAAAAGAAACTTCTTTTGCCCTCAGGTTATGAATGTGCTTCAAAAGAAAATAAAATCAACCAATCAAAGATTGGAGGAAAGCAAAAGAAAAATAGAAAAAAGAAAGAAAGGAAAATACAAAGAGGTTCTTTGGACCAGACAATGTCTGAACAATATGTGGAATTGTCAAAAAGAAAAGCAACAAGGAAGTTGTTTGAAACCCGAGGGATGCCTGAAGCAGTCACCTCCCTGGTTGCCACCCGAACCTTTGTGCCCGTGCTTGTTCGCGTTGAACCAAAGAGAAGAAAAAATAGACAAGGGAAAGGCCAGAACACCCAAAAGCCAAATTCCCCACCAAAATCCAACTTCCTAAAGAATCCTATTGATCCATGATTACGCGTGTTATTTTTGATTTGATAGGAAATGATTTGCAAAGTCAAGTCATGACATATCCGTGGTTCAGAATTAGGATGAAACACTTGCCTGTGTGAGATTTATACACCTTGAGCGGTTTTCCTCTATTTCAGTTGGACCCAGTGTTTCTTCTAAATGCTTGTTTAGAAACGAAATGCTAATATCCCAAATGTCATTTATGGTTATGGGAAATTCTATCAACATGCTTTCTTTCCCCAGTAGTCACATTGTTTTTTCTTCAAAAATATATGTTGCTCTGACCGGTCTGGAGTTTTTTTTTCTTTGCTAAGCGTTGTCGCGTTTTAGTGAAAGAGTTAGTAAGCTATTGCAGTCCCCCTTTGCTATCCAGAGACAAGTGAGTCTGATGGCACGTAGAGACAAATATGGTTGTTTTCCCCCTTTCGTCGAAGACTCAATGTCTTTCGACGGAGACTATTCTCAGTCTCCCTTCGTCAACCAGAGGCAAGCGAGCCCATTGACACACAGAGACAAATATGGTCATCTGCTCCCTTGGTCGAAGACTCGATGTCTGTCAACCGAGACTATTCTCAGTCTCCCTTCGTCAACTAGAGGCAAGCGAACCCGTTGACACGCAGAGACAAATATGGTAATCTGCTCCCTTGGTCGAAGACTCAATGTCTGTCGACTGAGACTATTAAAGTCTCCCTTGTCATCCAGAGACAATCGAGTCCGATGGCATGCAAAGACCATCATGGTCATTCCCTTTTATTTGTTTGGAAGACTATTACAGTCTCTCTTTGTCATCCAAAGACAATCGAGTCCGATGGCATGCGAAGACCATCATGGTCATTTGATTTTATTTGTTTGCAAGACTATTGCAGTCTCTCTTTGTCATCTAGAGACAATCGAGTCCGATGGCATGCGAAGACCATCATGGTCATTTGCTTTTCATTACTTTCAAGACTATTGTAGTCTCTGTTTGCTATCTAGAGACAATCAAGTCCGATGGCATGTGGAGACTATCATGGTCGTCCACTTTCATAACTTTCGAGGCCTCTAGGTTTTGGTTGACATACCTAATGCTTCCTATGCTCTTTCTTTTGATAGGTTTCCTTGATTGAGCTAGTGGTCAGTCGGGTGGAGGGATCGCTCAAACGAAATTAGTGTCTTATCTTTACTTCCCTTTTATCTCCAATAAAAGATAAGCAAAGAGGGGCAACTGTCATACCCTAATTTTGTCCGGGGATGATTGTTTGTCAACATGTGGATTTTTGCCAGTCGAGTTGAGCTGCTTAACACTAATTGCCGCACAATCTGTAGGATTTCGTGAAATTTTGGAAGGAAATGAGCAAAATACTCAAAATGGGGGCAAAATGGTCAATTTAGGGGCATTCTTCAACCTCTGTGCCCACCTGGGCCCATTAAATAACTTAGAGGAGAAGCAACCAGCTCGCTTGGGCGAGCTATTTTGTAACCTCCTCCCCTATTTTGCTATAAATAGGCATGGGGGGCTATAGGGAAGGGGTTCAACACCCTTAGTGAGCAAATTCCACTAAAATTGGTGAGAAGAAGAAGAAAAAAGAGAAAAAATCAAGGCCGAGGCGCTTCCATAACACTTCCTTGATGTTTTCGTGATCAATTCCGTGAACATTCTTCGTCCGTTCTTTGCCGTTCATCGTTCTTCGACTGGTTAGTTTTCGATTTCGAAGCTTTGAATTCATTCTGTGCACCCTTAGGGGTCCATTCTTGCTTTGTACGTCTTCATCTTCATTCTTCTATCGTCGGTAGTCTTTTTCTTTGTTTTAAGCGAGTTTCAACTGATCATTTAAGCCGTAATCTCACTCAATCAATGTTTAAATGAATTTCAACCGATCGTTTGTGTTTTAATCTCGTTTAATCACCTTTAAAATAAAATTCAACTGATCGTTTATGCTGTAACCTTGGTTAATCATCAAAAGGGTAAGTTTCAACTGGTCATTTACTTTGAAAGTTTGCTTTTAATGAGTTGAGAAATAACCAAGTGAAACCAAAGCTAAAATCAACTCATAAACAAGCTTTTGTCCACAAGAAAATCATTTGAATCCGTTCAAAGGTCCAACGCCTTAACGGTTTCCCCTTTTTACTTTTATCGGTTAAAACGAACTGTTTAAAAGTCTAAAATCAACACCCCGCATAACTTTCTCGCTTCCTAAAGAATTATGTAAGTTTGAGTTCCTCATCACAATTGAGGATACGTAGGAGCAAAAGCCCCCGCTTTTTTCAACTCCAAAAGATAAAAAAACATAAAAAAGGGAAAATGAAACAAACTTGAAGTCATGATTTTGCACATTTGATTAAAGGCTGCCGTCCCTTGTGACGGACGCGTGGGGTGCTAATACCTTCCCCGTGCGTAAACAACTCCTGAACCTTTTATTCTAAAAATTCATAGACCCTCTTTGGTTTTTTCTAATTTTTTCCTCAAATAAACGTTGGTGGCCACTCTGTGCGTTTACCTTTCTTGGAAGATGCACCCGTGAGTCTCGCGTCGCCTTCCTGTCGAAGGGTAGGTTGCGACAGTGGAAATGGGGTGTAGCAAGTAAATGCTCACCTCCCCCTCTAAAATTTAATTGGATTGGGCTTCTCCCAATTCTATTAAATTTATCTCCCAACACACACATCAAATATTCACTTAATGCATGTGAAATTACAAAACTACCCCTAATACAAAAACTAGTCTAGGTGCCCTAAAATACAAGGGCTGAAAAATCCTACATTTTTAGGATACCCTACCTACATTATGGAGTCCTAAATACAAGGACCAAAAATAATAAAGCCTAAATCTAATATGTACAAAGATAAGTGGGCTCATACTTAGCCGATGGGTCCAAAATCTACCCTAAGGCTCATGACCTAGGGTCTTCTCTTGCATCTCTGGCCCAATCTTCTTGGAGTCTTCTATCCAATGCCCTTGGGGGGTAGGATTGCATAAGCATGGTATGAAATGTTCCATCTTGTTAAACCTATCCACCACCACAAAGATAGAGTCTACACCCCTCTGAGTCCTAGGAAGCCTAAGGACAAAGTCCATACTAATATCTACCCAGGGTGCAGATGGAATGGGTAAGGGTGTGTATAGCCCATGATGCATCACCCTAGACTTGGCTTGTAAACAAGCCACACACCTAGTGTAATACCTATGTACATCTTTTTTCATATGGGGCCAAAAGAATTTTTCCTTGAGGAAGACAAGAGTCTTATTAATTCCAAAATGCCCATTAGCCCACCCTCATGGCTTTCTTTGACCAACAACATTCTAATGGATCCTTGTGGTATACAAAGCCTTCCCTCCTTGAACAAATACCCCTTAGCAATCTAGAATCCCTCTTGGGCCTTGTGCCCACAGCTAGCATAAATGGGAGAGAAGTACTCATCAGAAACATACAATTCCCTTATGTTATCAAATCCTAAAATTTGAGCTCCAAGGGAAGAAAGCAATGTGTGTCTACTAGAAAGAGCATCTGCATCCACATTGGTCTTTCCCTTTTTGTATTCAATAACATATGGAAATTGCTCTAGGAACTCTACCCATTTTGCATGCCTCTTGTTTAACTTGCATTGCCCTCTAATGTACTTATGTGATTCATGATCACTATGAATAACAAACTCCTTGGAAAGAAGGTAATGTTCCCAGGTTTGGAGGACTCTAACTAAGGTATAAAGCTCCTTATCATATGTGGGGTAGTTGAGAGTGGCACCATGAAGTTTCTCACTAAAGTAAGCAATAGGGTGCCCACCCTGCAACAACACATCTCCCACACCTACACCAGAGGCATCACACTCTAGCTCAAATGTTTTAGAAAAGTTAGGGAGAGCTAGAACGAGTGCCTTGGTGAGATTTTCATTGATCAAAGCAAAGGCTTACTCTTGTCTCTAACCCCATGTGAATTCCACATTCTTCTTCACCAACTTATTGAGTGGCAAAGCAAGTGTAGAGAAATTAGGAACAAACTTTCTATAGAAACTTGCCAACCCATGGAAGCTCCTAATATCTCTTACATTTTTTGGGGTGGACCATTCTTGGATGGCCTTGATTTTCTCAGGGTCCACATGGACCCTATTTTTGCTAACCACAAAACCTAAGAAGACTACACTATCAACACAAAAGGTGTATATATCTATATTAGCAAAGAGAGTGTGTTTCCTAAGAACCAAAAGAACTTGCCTTAGATATCCTAAGTGATCATCTAGGTCCCTACTATACACTAAGATATCATCAAAATAAAAAACTACAAACCTACCTATGAACTCCCTTAGGACATGATTCATTAGCCTCATGAAGGTGCTTGGTGCATTAGTGAGCCCAAAAGGCATCACTAGCCACTCATACAACCCAAACTTGGTCTTGAAAGCGGTTTTCCACTCATCACCTTCTTTCATCCTTATTTGGTGATACCCACTTTTAAGATCAATTTTGGGAAATATCTTTGCACCATGCAACTCATCAAGCATAACATTAAGCCTAAGAATGGGGTGACTATACTTCACAGTTATGTTGTTGATGGCCTTACAATCTGTACACATTATCCACATACCATCCTTTTTGGGCATCAACAACACAGGCACAACACAAGGATTTAAGCTCTTTTGGACCAGCCCTTCTCCAACAATTCCTTAACTTGGGATTCAATCTCCTTGGTCTCTTGAGCATTAGTCCTATAAGATGGCCTATTAGGAAGGCTTGTTCCTAGGACTAAGTCTATTTGGTGTTCTATTCCCCTAAGAGGATGTAACCTAGGGGGTATCTTTTTGGGAAATACATCACCAAATTCCTGTAAGAGTTCTTGGACCTTTGGGGGAATGGTCTCAAGTGGGGGAATTGTGGCAGTGCTAAGGGAAGTCTCCCTTAAGAGGAGAAGGTAGAAAGATTGCTTGAGAAGAAGAACTCTCTTAATATCTTCGTTTGTTGCAAAATGACTCTCTTTCTTTACAACTTTCTTAGAGGAACACCTTCCCTTTTTTTCCCTTCTCCTTGACCTTTAGAGCTAAGGCTTACTATCCTTCTTATTTATTTATTTTGTTTTTCTAAATTTTCCTCATCCCTCTTGTCCTTCATTGTAAGTTGATCCTTAGCTACCTTGAAGGTATTTGAGGATGGAACACAAATTTAGTGCCAAGATAGGTGTGGGTAATCTCATTAGTTAGGCCATTGTAAATGATCTTCCTATCAAATTTCCATGGCCTTTCTAAGAGAATATGCCCTTCCTCCATGGGAACTATATCACAATTAACTTCATCCTTATATGTCCAAATGGAGAAAGGTACCTTCACTTGTTGGTTAACTATCATTTCCCCTTGCTCATTGAGCCATTGAAGTTTATAAGGTTTTGGGTAGGGAATGATAGTGAAGTTTAACTTGGAAACTAATATTGTGCTACAACAATTGCAACTAGATCCACTATCCACAATGAGAGAGCAAGTTTTATCTAAAATTTTGCATCTTGTATAAAAGATGTTCTCTCTTTAGGATTGGGATAGATCACAAGATTGGCCTCCAAGGAGCCTTCTAATCATTAGGAGGTCACCTTCTTCATGAAGGTAGACTTCTTCACTAGACTCTTCACCCCTTACTTCATCTTCACTTCCACTAGAGGAAGGGAGAGAAGTAGTATGCTCTTGACTACTATAAATGTCTTGACCCCTCATAATCATGGTTTTCTTTGTGGGGGCATTGAGAGGCAATGTGACCTCTCCCAAGACATTTGAAGCATTTAATGTTGCTAGTCCTTGCTTGGGAACTAGTCTTAGGGGTGGATTTCTCTATGGTCTTACCCTTATCTTCCTTGGGTTTTTAAAATGCAGCCCCCAAAATTCCTTGGGCTTGGTCAGTCCTTGGATAAGAGTGAAAGCCATAAGATTTTGAAGAAGGCATACCCTTATACAAAATGCATCCCCCAAAATTCTTTTAAGTTGTTGCTCCACTCTTATACAAAATTGGACTAGCTCATCTAGGTCCATATATGGAAGAAGTTCAACCTTGTCCCTCACTTCTGTATTAAGCCCACTAAGGAACCTAACTATGCTTGTTTTTTCCTCCTCCCTAAGTCCAACTCTTAAAAGGAGTAGTTCCATTTGTTGTGTATATTCATCAACACTCATACTCCCTTGTCTAAGCCTTTGGAGCTTGTCCATAAGCTCTCTTAGTAGGAGGGAATGTATCTCTTCCTAAGAGAACTCTTAAGATCATTCCAATACTCTACTGGAGGATCTCCATGAATCCTTCTTTCCCTAACAAGGGAAGTCTATCAATAGAGGTCATACCCTTGAAAGCTAAGGGTAACCAATGGAACTTTTCTCTCTTCACTAATTTGATGGCGACTAAAGAGTTGTTCAACCTTCATTTCCCAATTGTCGAAAATTGCCCTCTGGCGGGGGTGCGAAAAGGCCTCTCGGATGGGCCAATGGATGCGTCTTCCGTCGAAGGAAAATGCGTGTAGTCGCCACCAACATTTATTAGAGGAAAATGTTGGGAAAACCAAAAAGACAAAGTTCTAAGGTCTGCGTATTTTGAAAATGAGGGTTCGAGAGTTGTTTACGCGTGGGGAAGGTATTAGCACCCCACGCGCCTGTCATAAAGGACGACAACATCTGATCGAGTGTGCAAATCATGACTTCAATATTATTTATTTTCCCTTTTATATTAATTTTTCCTTTTTATATTTTTTACTTTTTTGGGGTCGACAAGGGTGTTGCCCTCGCTCCTAAGTATCCTCTGGTGCGATGAGGAAATTAGATCTATGTAGTTCTTTAAGTCTGAAATTTTGTTGGTTAAGTTGCTTTTTTATCTTTTTTGAAAGATTGATTTTAATCGAACAAAAGTGGTTTTAAGGCATTGGACCTCGAAATGATCTTTTGATTTTTGAAAGGCGAGAATCGTTAAGGCGTTGGACCTTGAAACGACCTCTTGATTTTTGAAAGGAGAGAATTGTTAAGGCGTTGGACCTTGGAACGACCTCTTGATTTTTTTTTTTGATGAAATGAAGAAGTTTGTGAGTTGGTTTTATTTGGTTTTTTGCTTATTAATCTTCAATCCCTTTTTTAAGATAACTTGTGGCGTTAATGACCGGTTAAAACTTATTTTACATTGATGAAAAGAGTTTACGACACAAAGATCAGTCGAAACTTATTTAAATGGTGATTAAGTGAGACTATAACACAAACGATCGGTTGAAATTCACTTAAACAGTGGTTAAGTGAGATTACAACACAAACAATCGGTTGAATTTTATTTTAATGGTGATTAAACGAGATTATGGTATGAACGATCGGTCAAAACTCGCTTCAAACAAAGAAAAAGATCATTGATGATCGAAGAAGGAGATGAAGATGCACAAAGCAATAAAGGGGACCCCTAAGGGTCCATAAATCAAATTCAAATCCTTAAAGCAAGCACTAACCAGATGAAGAATGAAGAACAAATGATGAACGAACGAAGAACGACCAAAGAACGAATGACGAGCGGTGTAGGAATCGACCACGGATGCGATTCAGAAGCGTTTCGGCCTTGTTTTCTCTTCTTTCTTCTTCCTTTCTCTTCTTTCTTCTTCTTTCTGGACCTCTGGACCTCAAGGAACCTCAGGGACCCTTTATTTCAGCCTTTTCATGCTTATTTATAGCAAAACCAGCCATTTAGGCTGAAGGTAGCTCGCCCAGGCGAGCTGGTTACTTCATCTTGAAGTTATCTAGGTGACTTAGGGGCTGAAAAATGCCCCTAGAGTGACCCTTTTGCCCTCCTTTTGAGTAATTTCACATTTCCTTCCAAAACATCGAAAAATCTTATGGAATGCGTGGAAATTGGTGTTAAACAGCTCAATTCGGCTGACAAGAATCCAAATGTTTGCAAATGATCATCCTCAGACGAAATTAGGGTATGAAAGTTGCCCCTCTTTACTTATCTTTTGTTGGAAATAAATGGGAAGTAAAGATAAAGACACTAATTTCGTTCAAGGGATCTCACCATCCAACCGGCCACTAGCGAAAGTCCAAGCAGTAAAACTCGTGAAAGCAATGAAGACATTGAAGTTATTTTTTTTTTTCGTTTTCTTCTTTTTCTTTTCATTTTCATTTTCTATATATCTATTTTTTTTTTTTTTTTTTAAAAAAACATAGAAATAGAGGACGTCGAGTCCTATGAAGCACAAGGACAAAAGACATTGTTGTCTTCAAAAGCGTAAATGAAGAGCATTGTCGCCTTTTGAAAGCATGCAATGATTGAAGATATTGTCATCTTGAAAATGTAAATGAAGACATTGTTGCCTTTTGAAAGCATGCAATGATTGAAGACATTGTCGTCTTCGAAATGTAAATGAAAGCAATGTCACCTTTTGAAAGCATGCAATGATTGAAGACATTGTCATCTTCGAAATGTAAATGAAAGCATTGTCGCCTTTTGATCATTGTCGTCTTCGAAATGTAACTGAAAGCATTGTCGCCTTTTGAAAGCATGCAGTGATTGAAGAAATTGTTGTCTTCAAAATGTAAATGAAAGCATTGTCACCTTTTGAAAGCATGCAATGATTGAAGACATTGTAGTCTTCGAAATGTAAATGAAATCATTTTCGCCTTTTGAAAGCATGCAATGATTGAAAACATTGTCATCTTTGAAATGTAAAGGAGGGCATTGTCGCCTTTTAAAGCCATGCAATGACTAAAGACATTGTAAGTATCCGCATGCCATTGGACTCGATTGTCTTTGGATGATAAAGGAGACTAAAATAGCCTTGAAAACAAAGAAAACAAATGACTATGATGGTCTCCGCATGCTAACGGACTCGATTGTCTCTGGATGGCAAAGGAGACTAAAATAGTCTTGAAAATAATGAAAACGGATGACCATGATGGCCTCCGCATGCCATCAGACTTGATTGTCTCTGGATGGCAAAGGCGACTAAAATAGTCTTGAAAATAATGAAAACAGATGATCATGATGGTCTCCGCATGCCATCGGACTCGATTATCTCTGGATGGCAAAGGAGACAAAAATAGTCTTGAAAACAATGAAAACGGATGACCATGATGGTCTCCGCATGCCATCAGACTTGATTATCTTTGGATGGTAAAGGAGACTAAAATAGTCTCGGTCGAAAGACATTGAAGTTTTTGACAAAGGGGTAGATGACCATGATGGTCTCCGCATGCCATCGGACTTGATTATCTCTGGATGACCATAATTTGTCTCTGTGTGCCAATGAACTCGCTTGTCTCTGGTTGGCAAAGGGGAGATTGCAATAGTCTTGGTCGAAAGACATTGAGTCTTCAACAAAGGGAGCAGATGACGAAGGGAAGACTTTAATAGTCTCGGTCGAAAGACATTGAAGTTTTTGACAAAGGGAGCAGATGACCATATTTGTCTTTGCGTGCCATTGGACTTGATTGTCTCTGGATGACGAAGGCGAGACTTTAATAGTCTCAGTCGAAAGACATTAAGTCTTTGACAAAGGGAGCAGATGACCATATTTGTCTCTGCATGCCAACGGACTTGCTTGTCTTTGGATGGCAAAGGAGACTGTAATAGCCTCGATCAAAAGACATTGAAGTCTTTGAAAAGGGGGTAGATGACCATAATTTGTCTCTGGCTGCCAACATACTTGCTTGTCTTTGGAAGGAAAAGGAGACTGTAATAGTCTTGATCGAAAGACATTGAAGTCTTCGAAAAGGGGGCAGATGACCATAATTTGTCTCTGGCTGCCAACGGACTCGCTTGTCTTTGGATGGCAAAGGAGACTGTAATAGTCTCGATCGAAAGACATTGAAGTATTTGACAAAAGCCTTCTCTTGATTCTTGAATCTTGAGTCTTGAATCTTAATCTTGATTCTTGAGATCTTGAACCTTGAATCTTGATTCTTGACTCTAAACTTTCTTCTTGAGTCTTGAATTCTTCTTGATTCTTATCTTGAACTCTTGAATTGTTCTTGATTCACTTGAGTTGTTCTTTGATTGATCTTTGAGCTTTTTGTCATCACCTTTTGTTATCATCATTGTTATCATCAAAACATCTTTGAATCATTCTTGATTCACCGTGAAGCTTTGCTTCTACAATCTCCCCCTTTTTGATGATGACAACCCTGAAATCAAGAAACACATACACATTCTTTTTCCTAGTCGATCACTCACTTAATTCTCCATATTCTCCCCCTTTGTTTCTGAATTTATGCTTTAATTGAAATTAAGTTATTTAATTATGTGAGTTCTTGATTTAATCCCTATTTCTCTCCCCCTTTGGCATCAACAAAAAGCCAAAGTGCGTAACAAATATAAAACATACATAAATGACTGATCATACAAGAGAATAGAGAACAGTTAAACAAGATAAATTCATTAAACTTTGAAAGGTAAGAAATATAGAAACCATACATAAATGTCATACAAAAGAATAGAAAAAAAATCAAACAAGATAACTTAACCATTCATCAATCTTAGAAAGATAATACTTCATAGAATGTCATATAATCCAAAAAGTCATTCATAATATTCAAATAAAACATATATGAATATTTAAAAAAAATATAAAACACAACATCAAATGTAAGTACATACCACTAGTCATATATTATTAAAGTAATTAAGTTTAAAACACACAATCATAAACAACCAAGAGCAAGTCAATATAATCATCATGTTCAGTCATACTAAGCAAGTATTAAAAGAAATACTAAGTGTTCAAATGTCATAAAAACATAGCCAAATACAAGGTTTTAAAAAACAAAATATAATTATAATCTAAATCTATTATCAGAGAATCAAAACTTAATTCTAAGTAACAAAAATTAGTTATGAATACATACATGGTAACTCATTACTTATCTCAATTATTTTAGCATATTAATATAATTTTGACAAAAATCTAATCATGTCAAATTATATAAAAATGGATAAACATACAATAAATGTATTCATACAAGAGAGAAAAGCTTATAAAAATCAAACAAGATAATAAATCATCCTCACATTATAATAGAAGCATATGTGCATAAATAACAAATAAGTCATAAGTCATCAAAACATAAATCATTTGTCTAAGTCACTTGCATCTAGAAGTCCTAATTCTCTTCTAATGGTGTAGAAAGAGTCTTTGGTTAGTGGTTTTGTAAAGATGTTTGCAAGTTGGTTTTTAGTGTCTATAAATTTTTTAAAACACAATCACCTTTTTCCTAAGACTAAGTGCTAATTGACTATCAACACTTACCAAGATGAGTTTTTATTATCATAGAAGGTTTTATCATATCAAAATAATTTTGTTTGAAATACAATATAATAATTTTGAAAATCATAAAAAATATTTTGAACAATCAATCAAGTAATTCAAACATATCAAACAAGAATTATACAAGGATTGAAGGATATAGATCACAGGCATTATCAAACATTCAGATTTGTTAAAGATAATTTAAAAACTTAGAAAGTTCAAAAAACTCAATCAATCATGTAATCATTATTTTCTTTAAAACCTACATGCTCAATATCTTTATCATGCTCATGCTTGATAACACATTTTTCAGAATCAAAAAGATACTTTATATATGAAAAAGTAAATAAATATAACATATTGGATTTTGAAAAAACTTTATGAATGAACCTTAAGCAAGTAATTTACATGTCATATTAAAAATCATGCAAGAATCATACAAGAGATATAAAACCATACATAACCATTTATAAATGACTAATCACATATCACCTCAAAAATCATGCATAATCATTTTAAAAATATATTATCAAAATAATCAACATAACTTTTAAATATAAAAAAAAATCATAATAACTTTCAAGAACAATAAATCATCAAACATTTCAAATTAATTAAATTTAATTAACAATCAACTAACTATGCACAATACTTTAAAAAAAAATTCAAAATTCAAATTTCAACTCCCAGTAACTTCCTTTTTCAACTTCCAACTTCCAATAACTTCCACTTCTATTTTCAACTTTCAACTTTCAGTAACTTCCATTTTTCAACTTCCAACTTTCAGTAACTTCCATTTTTCAACTTCCAACTTCCATTTTCAACTTTCAAATTCCAATAACTTTCATTTTCAACTTGCAACTTCTAATTTCAACTTTCAACTTCCAATAACTTCCAAATTTTAATTTTCAAACTTCCAAAAAATTGGACACAATTACCAAAGACAAAAAATCAATCATGTATATTGAAATTCTTTTAAACTAAATATAGTTAATTAATCATAATAAATTTTAACATAATCAAATAACAATCATCAACACACATTATGGTAATTATTCAATTATCTTAACATGTCAAAACATTTTTTAATTTTTTTTAACAGAATCTACTCGTCTTAGAAACAAAACATAAGCAATTCAAGCATTAATTAATTCAAACAAAATTCAATTAATCATACATACTAAATATAGTTATTTAAACATTGTAAACACAATAAAAAAATTTCAACAATTATTTTTTATTAGCCACACAAATAACTTAACTGAAAATACTAATCATACCTTAATTCATAGGGATGGTTTAGATGTTACCTCTTTTGAGATTTTACTAATATTGTTGTCGTCGTATGTAAAATGTCCATTTTTCTTGGGAGAAATGATTGTAAATTTGGATACATCTCCTGTCATATGCTTGGAACATCCACTATCTATGTACCACTTTTTCCTTACAGAGTCTTCTTCGTTGTTATCATGAGATTTTGTCATGAGACAAAAGTTGACTTGGTCTTCATCATGATCTTGGAATAACCTGTTCCTGAAAATACTTTTGAAAGAAAAAAAATATAGAGAGGCCATTAATCTTGAAGTGGTTAGACTTTCTACAAGAAACCTGCTCTGATACCACTTGTTGAATCGAGTGGTCTCAGAATAATTAAGAAAGGGGGGGGGGGTTGAATTAATTATTCCTAAACCTTTACTAATTAAAAATTTACTCTTCTAAGGCTTTTACTATGTTGTTAAGTAAATGAAGAACAGAAAAGAAACTTAACCAAAAGTAAAAGCGGGAATTAAAATGCACAGCAGAAATTAAAAGAGTAGGAAAGAAGGAGACAAACACACAAGAGTTTTTATACTGAATCGGCAACAACCTGTACCTACATCCAGTCCCCAAGCGACCTGCGGTCCTTGAGATTTCTTTCAACCTTGTAAAAATCCTTTTACAAGCAAAGATCCACAAGGGATGTACCCTCCCTTGTTCTCTTTGAACCTAGTGGATGTACCCTCCACTAGAACTGATCCACAAGAGATGTGCCCTTTCTTGTTCTCAGTCAACAACCCAAGTAGATGTACACTCTACTTGTACGACAAAGGATGTACCCTCCAATGTGTTAAGACAAAGATCTCAGGCGGTTAAACCTTTGATACTTTCTGAATGGGGATACAAAAGAATTCTCAGGCGGTTAGTTCTTTGAACACTTTTGTATTAGGGAAAGGCAAGAATCAAAAGAATTCTCAGACTGTGTCGTTTTGAATTCTTTGACAAGGGAGAAGGGAGACACAAAAGAATTCATGCGGTTAGTCCTTTTTTCTTTTGGAAAAGAAAGAAGAGAGACACAAAAAGAATTCAGGCAGTTAGTCCTTGGTGAATTCTTTTTGGCAAAGGGAGAAGAGATGAAAAGAATGAATAGCACAAGTTTTCAAGGTTTAGAAAACCAGAAAACTTTGAAAAGCTTATGGTACAAAAAAGAAGAAGAAGTTCAAGGCTTGTAAAGGATTGTATGAATAAGTGTTCAAGATTGATTTAAAATGCAAAACAAAGCCTTGCTTTTATAGACTCTTCATGTCTGGTCAAGACAACTGTCATACCCTAATTTCGTCCGGGGACTATTGTTTGATGGCATGCAACCTTTGGTTGACCGCTTCGAGGTACTTGGCACCCTTTGTTGCACAATACGTGAAGTTCCGAGACATGCCGGAAATAAAAAAGAAGCATTGTTACGCAATCCGTGAAATTCCGTAACATGCCGGAAATCAAAAGAAAGTATTGATACGCAATCCGTGAGTTTCTGTAACATTTTGAAAGCTAAAACAGGAGTAATTACATGACCCGTAAGGTTCTGTAACCTTACGGAAAGAAAACAAGTATCGTTACGAAATTCGTAAAGTTTCGTAATGTTACGGAAAAAGAATCACCAAAAAAGCAAAGGGGGGTGTATTTAGTAAAAAAGGGGTGCAAATAGCAACCAGGCCCACTTGGGCCTTCCAGATTGTTCCTACAGAAGGCGGTTGCTTTTGGAGGAAGCAACCTGGTTCGCCTGGGCGAGCTGGGTGGCAAGCTCCTCCCCTATTTTCCTATAAATAGGGGGAGGAGTGAAGAAGAAAGGGGTTCAGCCCTCTTGGCATTTCGTAATCACATAAAATTAGTGAGGAAAATTGTTTTCGTGAAGAAAATCCAAGCCGAGGCGCTTCCGTAACATTTCCGTGGGTGATTTTGCGAAGATTTTCAACCGTTCTTCGTCGTTCGTCGTTCGTTCTTCATCGTTTTTCGGTCTTCAACCGGTAAGTTCCCGAAATCGAACTTTTCAATTCATTCTATGTACCCTTGGTGGTCCCCATTTGTTTCGCATACTTTTATTCTCGTTCCATTTACTTTCCGTACCCCCTTTTGACGTGCTTTAGTCATTTACTTAAGTCATTTTCTCGCCTAATCAAAAAATAAAATAAATTTCCACCGATCATTTGAATTGTAATATCCGTTAATTTCTGTTAAAATGAAATCCGACCGTTCGGTCATGCCATAACCACGTTGGAAACCAAAAAGAGGTAAAATAACAATATAATAATAAAAAATTATCATTTAGTAAAATAAACCAAAAAAAGCAATCAGACGTTTCTCTTTGGTATTTTTCTTTCTTAATTGAATTGACTAATAACTAAAATGAAACTAAGGCTAAAATCAACTCGCACAGTCAAGCTCGTTCGCAAAAAATCACTAAAAAGGATTTTAAGGTTCGGTACCTCAGTTTTTCTCACCAAAGTAAAAATGGATCATTTTAAGGTCCAACGCCTTAAAAGGACCACCTTCCAAGTAAAAAGAACCGCTTGATTCGCCCTTTAAGAAAGAACTACGTAGGTCTGATTTCCTCTTCGATGGAGGGTACGTAGGAGCAAGATCCCCGCTTTTGTCAACCTCAAAAATAAAAAAGAAATAAAAGTTTAGGTACACAATTTCACACAATTCTAAAATTAAGGATGTTGTCCTTCGAGACAAACGTGAGAGGTGCTAATACCTTCCTCAAACGTAAAAACAACTCCCGAATCTGGAATATTCTTCATGACCGGTTTCCTTCGGTTTTTTCGATATTTTCCACAAATAAACGTTGGTGGCGACTCCGCGCATTTTCCTCCTTTGGACGATGCACCCGTGAGCCTCGCCTCGCTCGCCCGCAAAAGGGTAGGTTGCGACAGTTGGCGACTCCACTGAGGACTGTTTTTGTGAGTTAGGCCTATTTTAGGAAAGTGTGGAATTGTGAAACTTTGTGTGTGCATTTTTTTGAACTGTGTAAATATAATAAATGCTGTCTTTTCCACATTTTTACACTGCATTCTAAGCACCCACGGGTTTGAGTAAAAAGGGGCCCTATACCCGGGTCCATGGGAATTTAAGGAGTGGAGGTGAATCTATGGTCATGCTAGGTCTCCGACTTGCTTGATAATAGTGAAACATCGTCTAGAGCTTTCTCTCTTTATAAGGTGTTGTCGCTGGTATTCCATACCGCTGCAATATTATTATCTTGAGTGATGATACCTCTAGAAAACAGCCATGTGAGATATGAATTGTTGGGAGTAGTTATTAGAGACCCCTAGATATTATCCTATAGGTCCCAAAATAGGGGCATGGAGCAAACACGCTCCGTGCCATTTGTTCTCATGCATTCTTCTGCAAATAGCACATAGATTATAGTTTTGCTGTATAGCTAGTGATATTTTGTCTCTCTAGAGTAATGCGTCACTTTTTAATACATACGTTGGGGCGCCGCAATGCCTAGAACGTAGTATTAAAAAGATGGATCTTTGTCGGTCTCGTATATGTAAATTACCCCTTGTTTTTCTTTTCGTTTCATGCATGCGCATTGCATCATTCATATCGGAGCCTTGATCCACCCTTTTTTAGGTAAATGAAGAGGATGAAGAAGTCCAAGCTCTAAAATCTGAGCTAGGAAAGGCAAGACTCGCCAAAGAAAAATTCAAGTCAGTCGCTACAGACATCCGAAAAGAGTGTGTCGAATTACGTGAGGAAAATGCAGCTACCGCAAGAGCCCTCGAACGAGAAACCAAGAGGACTTGCAAGGAAGAGCATGGCCGAGATAAATTTCGAGGAGCTTTGTGGGGTAGCAGCAATGAGCTCAAGCTCCAGAGAGAGGAAAGAGACCAGTCACGAGTACATGGCATGGTCTTAAAGGAGGAGTTAGCTGCTTGCTCAAGATTCAAGTGGAGTTTGGCCCAACACTTAGAAGCCACGGAGCAAAGCATGCTAGCTATAATAGGGCAGTACAAAGAAGAGTTAAACCAGTCTTTGACCCATGAACAAAAACTAGTAGAGGACTTTGCACAAGCATACGCCGAGAAGGAAGCAAGAGGGAGGGTGATTGATGCATTGCATCAAGAAGCGGCCATGAGGATGGATAGGTTCGCCTTGACCTTAAATGGAAGTCAAGACCTCCCGTGACTACTAGCCAAAGCAAAGGCCATCGCTGAAGTGTGTTCAGCCCCCAAGGAAATTCACAGACTAATCAATTACTGTCAACACATGATAGATTTAATGGCCCATATAATTAGAAACCGTTAGGTTCTGTTGTAACACTTTTGTATGATCTTGGCTAGATAAAAGCTTTTGTTCCTTTTTATAAAAAGAGAAGTTCTGAAACTCATCATGTTGTCTAAAAAAGCCTTAAGGTGGATCCAAGTGCTCTGATCATTCATTAGCATATTCATGTTTTGGTGACATACTCACTACTGTTTGTTTCTTTAGGGAACTCACCATAACTAAAAAAGCGCAAAGGCACCCCTATAACACTCGATCCAGAAGTAAGATGGATAACGAAGAGGGAGTGCAAGAACAGATGAAGGCCGACCTATCGGCCTTAAAAGATCAAATGGCTTCTATCACGGAGGCCATGCCAAAGCTTCAAAAAACTATAGAAGATAATGCTACGGCGGTCGCTTCCAATACAGCTAGGGAAGCGGAACCGGTGCTACAGCCTGCAATAAACTTGGGCCGAGACAGAAGCGCGACGGGCTTCAATCGAAGGTATTGTCCTCAAGTCTACCCTTATGGTTTGCCTCCAGACTTCACTCCCCGTACCGCTCCAAACGATTTGAGCCAAGCCCCTACCTTCGAGGGGCAGCTCCCTCCTTATGCCGACTATCCTCTACAAGAAGATGATGAAGGAGATGCCCATTTAGGCCCTCTACTTCCCGTCAAGGAACCAACCCCCCATGAGTTGCCCCAACCAAACATAGTCCGCCACGTCCCGTCTCCATCCGCACCCGTTAAGGAACCCCTTTGCAAAAGACAAGGGAAAGATTGATCTACTTGAAGAGAGGTTGAGAGCGGTAGAAGGCCTCGACAACTATCCATTCTCGGATTTAGCGGATCTGTGTCTGGTACCTGACATCATCATTCCCCCCAAGTTTAAAGTACCAGATTTTGATAAATACAAAGGGACGACGTGTCCAAAAGGTCATCTTCGGATGTACTACCGAAGGATGGGGGCATATTCTATGGATGAAAAGCTGTTAATGCACTTCTTTCAAGACATCTTAGCCGGAGTAGCAGTGGCGTGGTACACCAATCTAGAAGCTTCTCAGATCCGGTCATGGAAAGACTTGGCAACTGCCTTCATTAGGCAGTACCAATACAACACGGATATGGCTCCTGATCGAAACCAACTTCAGAGCATGACCAAGCGGGAACATGAGTCCATTAAAGAATATGCTCAAAGGTGGAGAGACCTAGCAGCCCAAGTCGTCCCGCCCATGACTGAAAGGGAGATGATCACGATTATGGTAGATACATTGCCTACGTTCTACTATGAGAAGATGATAGGATATATGTCGGCTAACTTTGTAGACCTCATCTTCGCCGAAGAAAGAATCGTGTCCGGACTAAGAAAAGGCAAGTTTGAATATGCTTCCAACGTTGCCCCCAACAACAATAGAAGAGCCCCAGTGGTGGACACACGGAAAAAGGAAGGAGATACCCACGCGGTCACCACCGCCCCAACATGGATGAAAGTGCCCCAAAATGCCCAAAACTCATACCAACACAACCAACCGAACTTTTCGATCCGAGCTAGAAGTTCCCTCCCAACTTAAGTGGAAGGGCCTCCTGCAACGGAAAAAAATGCCTGCCCAACACACAGCTCTAGCTACACCCTGGCCAACCAATAATATAACTCCTGGCGCGAGCTATAACAATGCACGACACCCCCCGAAAGACCAATTCTCTCCTGTTCCCATGGCGTATTCTGAGTTGTGGCCCTCATTATTGGAAAATCATTTGGTGGTGGCCATACCCGGGAAGGTCTTCCAGCCACCATACCCTAAGTGGTACAACTCAAATGCCACATGCGCATACCATAGTGGAGCCCCCGGACACAACATTGACTCTTGCCTGCCGTTCAAGTATAAAGTGCAAGACCTAATAAATGCCGGCTGGCTATCATTCCAAGAGGAGGTCCCCAACGTTAAAACCAATCCACTAGCAAGTCATGGAGGGGCTAGCGTAAACGCCATCGAAAAGGATAGGCCGTCAGGGTCAAAGAGATTAAAAGATGTGGCTACGACTAGACGATTCATCTACCAGTCGCTGCAGGCAGCATGCATGGTCTCTCGTGGCGGAGGCGAAAGTGACGAATGTCTGCTTTATCTCGGGGAATCACACGACATGGAAACCTGCCCCGCGGTAGAAAAGTTACTTCAACGGCTCATGGATTGGGGGCAACTCGAAGTGTCCGAGGGAGAAAGGGAAGAACCGCAGATTTGCATGCAGTCGACAGAAAGGAAGATTCCCCCAACCCCCAAAGCCCTAGTAATATGTTTCACTAGGAATGTGACCGGCTCCAGCTCCAAGTACCCCCCGACAGTGCCCAAGCTGACGCCATTTTCTTATCAAAGCAATAAGGCCGTTCCATGGAAGTATACCCCTTCCGCTTTTGGAGAAAGGACTGCAACCGAGGTTGACTCCTTGTCAGCCTAGGTGACCAACATCATCGGCCTTAGTGGTGTAACCCGCAATGGTCGGGTGTTCGCTCCCCCTCACTCGGCGGAATTTCCCTCCAAGGGGAAAGCACCTATGATCCAAGAGCCCGTAGACACGGCCACCCCCTCAAAAGAAGTGGATCCCCTGGTGGTAAAAGGAGTTGAAAAGAAACAAGGTCTTCAAGGAAAGGCGGTGACCTTGGAAGAGGCTCATGAGTTCCTTCGTCTCATCCAACAAAGTGAGTTTAAAGTAGTTGAGCAACTGAATAAAACTCCGGCAAGGATCTCTTTACTCGAACTGCTCATAAACTCCGAGCCTCATCGTGCACTATTGGTAAGGGTCCTCAACGAAGCCCACGTAGCACACGACATCTCAGTTGAGGGTTTTGAAGGCATTGTTAATCATATAACTACCAATAACTATATCGCGTTCGCGGAAGAAGAGATTCCCGTGGAGGGGAGAGGGCACAACAAAGCTCTACATGTGTCAGTCAGATGCATGGGCCATGTCGTCGCTAAGGTGCTCATCGACAATGGTTCAAGTTTAAATGTGATGCCGAAGACCACCTTGGAGAAACTTCCTTTTAATGCGTCACGTCTAAAGCCAAGTTCGATGGTAGTACGAGCCTTTGACAGTAGTCGGCGGGAGGTGATAGGGGAAATCGACATCCGCATTCAGATAGGCCCCCACACTTGCAATGTGGTTTTTCAAGTGATGGACATAAATCCCGCCTACAGCTGCTTTTTGGGGAGACCCTGGATTCACGCGCTAGGAGTGGTCCCTTCAACGCTTCACCAGAAATTGAAATTCGTGGTTGGTGGACTCTTGGTGATAGTGTTAGGCGAAGAAGATATGTTGGTGAGCTGCCCCTCCTCCGCACCATATGTAGAAGCAGCGGAAGAATCACTGGAAACAACTTTCCAATCCTTCGAGGTGGTGAGTTGTGCCTCTGTGGAAACGAGTCCGTTGCTACCTTGTCTCTCTAATGCGACCCTAATGGTGGCACGGGTGCTGCTCAGGCACGGTTATGAGCCCGGAATGGGTTTGGGCAAGGATAGCCATGGGAATGCCGATGTAGTCGGCATTAGGGGGAACCCGTACAAATATGAGTTGGGGTATGAACCCGGGAAACCGGGAAGAAGGAATGCGCCGTCAAGACTCCGGGCAGATAGGGCATGGCCCGACCATGTTAGCCAGTGTTTCACAAGTGTCGGGATAATGTTCGAGGAAGAGGTGGCGGCAATAGGAGAGGAATCTCCACAAGATCTGCCAAGTTTCGTGCGAACATGCCATCCCAATTCCCTAGTGGGGAACTGGCGTGTGATGAGCCAGTCGAAAGTCTATACCGCTGATTCAATGTAATTAGAGGTTATAGATTCCTTTCTCTTTTGTTTTGTGAAACCTACCTTATTAAATAAACAAAGAGATATTGTTTCATCTGTTCTTGCGATTCCACCTTTTCTCATATCATTTTGCATGTTTTTGTTTTTTTGTCTTGATTGGTATAGATGTGAGGGTCGATTCTTTGAGGATCCTAACAATGAGGGTTTGATAATCGATTTTGACCGAGAAGTAAGTCCAAAAATAAACGAAGAAGAGGAAGAGGACGTCCTTTCACAAGAGTTGGAAAGGTTGATCGCTCAGGATGAACGCGAAATGAAGCCTCACCAAGAGGGAACCGAACTGATAAACTTAGAGACCGAAGAGGGAAAGAAAGAAGTGAAAGTAGGAACCGGTATGACCGCACCTATTCGCCAAGGTTTGATAACCCTTCTTGAAGAATATCAAGACATCTTTGCATGGTCGTACCAAGACATGCCAGGTCTGGACCTCGACATTGTGCAACATAAGTTGCCATTGAATCCTGGGTCTTCCCCGGTTAAGCAAAAACTACGAAGGATGAGACCCGAAATGTCTTTGAAAATTAAAGAAGAACTGAGAAAGCAATTCGATGCGGGTTTCTTGGCTGTAGCTCGATACCTGGAGTGGGTAGCCAACATTGTCCTAGTCCCAAAAAAGGACGACAAAGTACGAATGTGCGTAGACTATCGGGACTTAAACCGAGCCAGTCCTAAAGACAATTTTCCCTTGCCACACATTGATATACTGGTAGATAATACAACCAAGTTCGCCCTTTTCTCCTTTATGGATGGTTTTTCAGGGTATAATCATATAAAGATGGCACCCGAAGATGTGGAGAAGACTACTTTCGTCACCCTATGGGGAACATTCTACTACAAAGTGATGGCCTTCAGGCTGAAAAATGCTGGGGCAACCTATCAGCATGCCATGGTAGCGTTGTTCCACGACATGATGCATAAAGAGATAAAAGTCTATGTAGATGACATGATTGCCAAATCTCAGACCGAGGACAAACACCTCGTCAATATGCGTAAGCTGTTTGGAAGGCTGCAGAAATACCAACTGAAACTAAACCACGCCAGGTGCACCTTCGGGGTGAAATCGGGGAAGTTATTGGGATTTATCGTGAGCCAGAAAGGGATAGAGATAGATCCCGAGAAAGTGAAGGCCATTCTTGAAATGCCAGAGCCACACATGGAGAAGCAGGTTCGAGGTTTCCTGGGCAGGTTGAATTACATCGCGAGATTTATCTTGCAACTCACCCCTACCTGCGAGCCCATCTTCAAACTATTGCGTAAGAACCAGGCGGTCCTGTGGAACAGCGACTGCCAAGAGGCCTTCAAAAAAATCAAAGAGAGCCTCGCGAATCCTTTGATGCTCATGCCACCTGTAACAAGAAGACCTCTTTTCCTATATATGACTGTGTTAGACGAGTCTATGGGGTGCGTGTTGGGTCAGCACGATGACTCTGGGAAAAAGGAATAAGCCATTTACTATTTAAGCAAGAAGTTTACCGCCTGTGAGATGAATTACTCAATGTTGGAAAGGACGTGCTGTGCCTTGGTATGGGCGTCACATCGTCTTAGGCAGTACATGCTCGATCATACCACGTGGCTTATTTCCAAAATAGATCCCATGAAATACATCTTTGAGAAGCCGGCCCTCACGGGACGAATAGCTAGGTGGCAGGTACTACTATCTGAATTCGATATTGTGTACGTCACCCAAAAGGCGATAAAGGGGAGTGCCTTGGCAGATTATTTGGCCCAACAACCCCTCCAAGATTACCGGCCGATGCACCCCGAGTTCCCGGATGAAGCGGACGCACGAGGATATAGACAAATGGATTTTTTGTTTTGATGGGGCATATAATGCTTTGGGCCATGGAGTAGGGGCAGTCCTTGTATCACCAGATGATCAATGTATTCCTTTCACGGCCAGGCTAGGTTTCGATTGTACCAACAATATGGCCGAATATGAAGCGTGCGCCCTTGGGATTCAAGCGGCCATTGATTTTGACGTAAAGCTACTCAAAGTGTATGGAGACTCGGCTTTGGTAATACGCCCGTTGAGAGGAGAATGGGAAACTAGGGATCCAAAGTTGATACTCTATCAAACTCATATCTTGAAGTTAGCCGAATTCTTTGATGACATTTCTTTCCACCACACACCTCGGGAAGAAAACCAAGTGGCCGATGCATTGGCCACCTTGGCATCCATGTTTCAACTTGCCCCACATGAGGATCTGCCGTACATTGAATTCAGATCTCGGGGCAAGCCTGCACATTGTTGTGCGATAGAGGAAGAGCGAGATGGGAAACCGTGGTATTTCGACATCAAACAGTATGTCGAGAACAAAGAATATCCACCAGGGATTTCCGACAATGACAAAAGAATGTTAAGGAGATTGGCTACTGGTTTCTTTGTGAGTGGTACCATCCTGTACAAACAGAACCACGACATGACCCTCCTGCGATGCGTGGATGCCAAAGAGGCGAACTACATGATTGAGGAAGTCCAAGGGAGTTCATTTGGGACACATGCCAATGGGCATGCTATGGCCAGGAAGATCCTTAGAGCAGGGTATTACTGGCTCACTATGGAAAGCGACTACTGCGCCCATGTAAGGAAATGCCATAAATGTCAAGCGTACGCAGACAATGTCAATGTTTCGCCACATCCTCTGAATGTCATGTCTGCCCCTTGGCCTTTTTCCATGTGGGGGATAGATGCCATTGGGGCCATCGAACCCAAAGCTTCGAATGGTCATCGCTTCATCCTCGTGGTGATAGATTATTTCACCAAATGGGTCGAAGCGGCTTCTTATACCAATGTCACGAGGAGTGTGGTGGTCAGATTCATAAAGAATGAACTAATTTGTCGATACGGACTCCGTAGGAAGATCATTACTGACAATGGCACCAATCTGAACAACAAAATGATGCAGGAAATGTGCGGGGATTTCAAGATCCAGCATCATAACTCCACCCCCTATCGACCAAAGATGAACGGGGCTGTAGAGGCTGCAAATAAAAATATTAAGATTATTCAGAAGATGACGGTGTCATACAAAGATTGGCATGAGATGTTGCCTTTTGCCCTGCATGGATATTGAACCTCGGTACGAACTTCTACTGGGGCAAAGCCGTATTCCTTGGTTTATAGGATGGAAGTGGTACTCCCATTTGAGGTAGAGGTCCCTTCCCAGAAGATACTAGCGGAATCGGGCCTAGAAGAATCAGAGTGGGCTCAAACACGCTACGACCAACTCAACCTTATTGAAGGTAAGCGTTTGACGGCCATGAGCCATGGGCGCCTCTATCAACAAAGGATAAAGAACGCGTTCGACAAGAAGGTACGCCCGCGCAAGTTCAATCAGGGGGACCTTGTCCTGAAAAAGATATCCCACGCTGTTAAAGATAATCGAGGGAAGTGGGCCCCGAATTACGAAGGACCTTTCATTGTGAAAAGGGCTTTTTCTGGGGGGGCTCTGGTGCTCACCAACATGGATGGCGAGGAGCTACCCTCGCCCGTGAACTCCGATGTCGTTAAGCGATATTACGCTTGAAATCCGGGGCAATTGAGGAAACCGCTGCATGTTCTTGTTATTTTTGTGTTTGTGTGTTCTTCTTGGTTTCCTTCAGGGATTCCTGTCCGCTGTAATTGCCTCGTCACAGTTATTTAAAAGATGAGAACACGGGTCTGAGGCTTCAGTACTCACTTTGGTTTTAAACCATGTGCAGTTTGTGATAACCTGAGCCCTTTCGCTCAGTTCATAGGGTGCCCCAAGCGCTTAATTAAAACTGAACCCAACCAGCTTTCACTAAGAAGATTATTGCATTTGAAAACATTCATGCATACGCATACGCATGCATAATTTGTGATAAACAGGGGCATAATCGTCTTAGGCAACAGTCGGAGGTCGAGACAAGAACAAAGGCAGAAACCAATCAAGGTAAGACGACGACGCGGTCACGATTTGCCACACATTGTTGTTTCCTACTTTCAGGTACTTAGGGACGGATGCAAGTAGAGGCTAGGGTCGTGACCAATAAGTCGTCATCCTTTGCCTAGCCCAGGACAAATGAAAAGTGCCGCTGTAAGGCAGCCTAGTATCCTTTAAATTCACAGTAATTATTACTGTTGTTTGTTTAAAATAAATAATGGATGCCTAATCTACTTTGAGTGGGTTCGAGTAAGCGAACGCCGACCCGTAGAGGGCCGTGCTTATGTCTTCCCTAAAAAAAAAAAGTACAGGTTAGCTCGCCTGGGCAAGCTGAGCTCGCCTAGGCGAGCAACCCCTGTACGAAAATGGTTAAAAAGGGGGAGGGGGAAGGTTTCTGCACTCAAAAACTTCCCCCCTCATTCAAAAAAAGAAAAGCTCATGGGACTCACGGATTTTGCAGCCCTTAGGTCACCATTTTTTGCGTTTTTGATTCCGTTTTGCTCCATTATTCATCTCCAACAAGTAGGTACCTCATTCTTGGGCTCTCTAGCTTTCCATTGATGTATTTTGGTGCTCTAAATTGCATGCATTTGCTAAAAAACGTGAGGGATTTATCCTCAAATTGTTGCTTGTTTTTGTTGAATTGAGGGGTTGTAAGGGATGGCCTTAGGCCTAGGGTGCATTCTGAAGCAATGGAGCATGCCACATTGCTCCTATTCTCTTGCTATTCATGCCCAAACATGCGCCCACCAAGTGCTCGGTGAAATGCCTCAATGACATATGGGCATGGTTTTGTGAACTTCAGATTGTGGGGCAGCTTTATATGTATAAGGACAACACATAGAGGTTAAAATAAGTGCCCGAATGCGATTCTAGAACTAGGAACCCAAGCCTTTAATTTCGATACAAGGAAGCATGACTTACGCCTAGGAATCTAAGTTTTGGTTTTAAATGTAAAAAGGCATGAATATTAGGACATGTTTGAGAGGTTTTTATTAGAATTTAAATTTGGCTGCCCCATGAGGAATACCTTGCACCTAGGTGGCATGGAAAATACCTTTCAACGGTATGTATATATGTGAATATATATAGCATGGAAATGCCTTGCAAAGTGTGTGAATATATGGCATAAAAATACCTTGCAAAGCGTGAATGTATAGCAAATAAATGCATTTCAAAAAATCTGTATATACGAGTAGGTAGCATAAGGAGCCTTTCAAAAAATGTACACATGTTGAATGTGGCACGAGAATGCTTCCCAAAATAAATATATATGATGGGAATTGCCTTTCAAGTGTAGATAGATGACATGAAAATTCCTTTTCAAATAAATGCAAGTGTGTGTATGACATGAGACTGGCTCACCAATGTGCATATATGTATAAATAAATATGAATGAAACAACAAAAAATTTTGTATGCTAATAAAATACTTCAAATGCGCGTATGTAATTTTTGGTAGCAAAATGCTTTGAATATGGACATGTGTAAATTTTGGCACTGTCGCAACGTGCCCTTCGCGGGCGAGCGAAGGCGAGGCTCACGGGTGCGCTTTCCAAATGAAGGAAAGATGCGCGGAGTCACCACCAACGTTTTTTTGTGGAAAACGTCGGGAAAACCGAAGGAAACCGGTCAAAATGAAAATTCTAAGTTCGGGAGTTGTATTTACGTTTGAGGAAGGTATTAGCACCTCTCACGTTTGTCTCAAAGGACAACAGCCTATTTTTTAGAATTGTTGAAATTGTTACCTTAACTTTTAGTTCTTTTTATTTTTTGAGGTCAACAAAAGCGGGGCTTTTGCTCCTACGTACCCTCCATCAAAGAGGAAATCAGACCTACGTAGTTCTTCCTTATGCGTGAATCAAGTGATTCTTTTTACTTGAAGGCTGATCATTTTAAGGCGTTGGACCTTAAAAATGATTCATTTTACTTGGTAAGAAACTGAAATGATAAAACTTTCAAAACCCTATTTTTTGTGGACGAGCTTGACTAGGCGAGTTGATTTTAGCCTTAGTTTCACTTTAGTTATTAATCAATTCAATTAAGAATGAGAAATCCCAAAGAGAAAACGTCCGATTGATTTTTCGCTTTATTTTACTAAAAGGTATTTTTTGATTATTATATTATTATTTTACCTCTTTTTTGATTTCCAACGTGGTTACAGCATGACCGAACGGTCGGAATTCATTTTAACTGAAATTAACGGATGATACAATTCAAAGGATCGGTGGAAATTTATTTTATTTTTAGATTAGGCGAGAAATGACTTAAATAAATGGCTTAAGCACGTCAAAAGGGGGTATAAAAAGCAAATGAAAACGAGAATAAAAATACATGAAACAAAATGTGGACCACCACGGGTACATAGAATGAATTGAAAAGCTCGGTTTGAGGTACTTACCCGTTGAAGACTGAAGAAAACGACGAGCGAACGATGAATGTTGAAGAACGGTCGAAAATCTTCGCGTAATTACTCACGGAAACGTTACAGAAGCGCCTCGGCTTGGATTTTCTTCACAGAAATAATTTTCCTCAACAATTTCGAGAGAATGAGAAGTGCCAAGAAGGCTGAACCCTTTTCTTCTTCACTCCTCCCCCTATTTATAGCAAAATAGGGGAGGAGCTTGCCACCCAGCTCGCCCAGGCAAGCTCAGCTCGCCCAGGCGAGCAAGGTTGCTTCCTCCAGAAGCAACAGCTTTCTGGAGGAAGAATCTGGAAGGCCCAAGTGGGCCAGATTGCTATTTGTACCCCCTTTTACTAAATGCACCCCCTTATATTTTTTTTGTAATTCTTTTTCCGTAACGTTACGAAACTTTATGAATTTTGTAACGATACTTATTTTCCTTCCGCAAGGTTACGAATCCTTACGGATTATGTATTTACTCTTTTTTAGCTTTCGAAGAAGTTACGGAAACTCACGGATTGCGCAAAAACACATCTTTTCGATTTCCGCCACATCACGGAATTTGACGGATCGCGCAAGCCTGCTTCCTTTTGATTTCTGACACGTCTCGGGACTTCATTTATTGTGCAACAAAGGACGCCAAGTATCTCAAAGCGGCTAACCAAAGGTTGCATGTCATCAAGTAATAATCCCCGGACGAAATTAGGGTATGACAGTTGCCCCTCTTTACTTACCTTTTATCGGAGATAAGAGGAAAGCAAAGATAAGACACTGATTTCGTCCGTCTGGCCCTTTCCGTGATTAGTCCATGATAATTCTCGTCTCTACTCCTTCTCTTTTTTTTTTGCACAACACAAAACAAAATACAAACAACAACAAGAACAATAAATAAATAATATACATATACACATTTGGGGAAGGAACCAATCGGGAAAATAACAAAGATCACATTTCCAGTCAAGAGGATCCGCCCTTGACGATGAAAAACTCTGGAGAATGGAGGATTGCACTCGGCAATCACTACACATGGCTCCAAACTCGTGGGTGGAGGACGCATGAACGAAAACGCAATTCATGGGGGTCCGAAAAAAAGGGTTGAGAATGGAGAATTGCACTAAGCAATCACTACGCATGGCTCCAAACTCGTGCGTGGAGGACACATGAACGAAAACACAATTCATGGGAGTCCAAAAAAAAGGGTTGAGAATGGAGAATTGCACTAAGCAATCACTACGCATGGCTCCAAACTCGTGGGTGGAGGACACATGAACGAAAACGTAATTCATGGGGCTCCGAAAAAGATTGAGAATGGAGAATTGCACTAAGCAATCACTACGCATGGCTCCAAACTCGTGGGTGGAGGACACATGAACGAAAACACAATTCATGGGGCTCCGAAAAAAGATTGAGAATGGAGAATTGCACTAAGCAATCACTACGCATGGCTCCAAACTCGAAGGTGGAGGACGCATGAACGAAAATGCAATTCATGGGGCTCCGAAAAAGATTGAGAATGGAGAATTGCACTAAGCAATCACTATGCATGGCTCCAAACTCGAAGGTGGAGGACGCATGAACGAAAACACAATTCATGGGGCTCCGAAAAAGATTGAGAATGGAGAATTGCACTAAGCAATCACTACGCATGGCTCCAAACTCGAAGGTGGAGGACGCATGAACGAAAACGCAATTCATGGGGCTCCGAAAAAGATTGAGAATGGAGAATTGCACTAAGCAATCACTACGCATGGCTCCAAACTCGAAGGTGGAGGACGCATGAACGAAAACACAATTCATGGGGCTCCGAAAAAGATTGAGAATGGAGAATTGCACTAAGCAATCACTACGCATGGCTCCAAACTCGAAGGTGGAGGACGCATGAACGAAAATGCAATTCATGGGGCTCCGAAAAAGATTGAGAATGGAGAATTGCACTAAGCAATCACTACGCATGGCTCCAAACTCGAAGGTGGAGGACGCATGAACGAAAACTCAATTCATGGGGCCCCGAAAAAGATTGAGAATGGAGAATTGCACTAAGAAATCACTACGCATGGCTCCAAACTCGAAGGTGGAGGACGCATGAACGAAAACGCAATTCATGGGGCTCCGAAAAAGATTGGCAGGACCGAACGGTCCACCGGGTTTTTCCACCTAAAAGGAAAACATGCTTTTTGCAAAGAAAAATAAATCATTCGCGAGAGCACCACATCTTAGAGAAACAATATACTTGTGCCAAGGGTAATCTTCCTTGTAACCGAGAATGAAGGGCAGGATGTCAACTTTTAGCTTTTAAGTGAACATGCAGGGGAAACGTCGGGCTAAGCTGAAAATAAATCACTCATAGTGTATAAAACTCACACATGCAAGTGTTTTATCCTATTCCCAAACCATAACTGCACCACGACTCTATTTTGCACACGACTTCCTATCGAATCAAAGATCAAACGTACGATCACGGACCAATAGGATTTTCTCGAGGTTAGTGTTTTTGGAGAGGAAGCTGGGTGTTTCGGTCTTTTCCTCTTTGTTCATGTGGGATGGGATATTGCCAGTCGAGAATGATTTTGAGTGGCAATCTGGCTTGAAGAATTTTTGTCCTCTTTCTTTCATTGATCGAGAATTGCTTCTTTTCCCTTTTCACTTCTTTTTGATCTTTGATCGGGAATCCTTCTTTCCTTTCTTCTGTTCTTTTCTTTATTTTCATCTCTTTTTTCCTTTTTTCTTTCTTTCCATTTCTTCCTTTTCTTTCTTTTCACTTTTCCTTCCCCATCCCTTTCTTTGGGAAATCAGGTTTTAGCATTCTATTTGCTCTCCCTTGAGGAGATTCCGCTGTCCTTCGCTTCGGGGGAAAGGATGAGGATTCCTTTTTTATAGGCCAAGGTTCAAAAAGGTCTAAGGTTGTGTCTCAATGGGGTCTTTTATCGTGGGAACCCCAATCTTGATATCCGGGGCAAAACAAATTTGGGTGTCAAGGTGTCGATTTCGGGCCGAACTTCCATATTATTCCATAAGGCACGCGTGACAATGATGATTTGAAAACAACGTGCAAAATTAGTCATGGCTACAGCCAGGTGGACCCTCAAGCATCCCGTTTATGGCATTGTGATACTATGGTTGGGAATTTACACAGACAGACCCAACGTTTCCAAGTTATGTTCTTTCATCAGTTCAATGAATTCATCCATCCTTATCTCGGTTCATTCCGGAAAATAAACTCTTAGCATCAGTCCCTTGTTTCCAGAAGATACGTTTGCTCTTTACGAATGATTTATACTTCTTAACTAAAACATGTCGACCTTCATGGTCTTTCTTTCTTTTTTCCTTTTTGTTTTATTTTTATATATATTCACTAAAATTATACACCTGTGGTCCTTTATGAGGAAAACTTTTCTTTGTACATCTACATGACAAACTTTTTCTGTACACGCATTAGAACTCTTTCTCTTTATGTCACACGACCTATATACAAACCCTATTTACATTCAAAGATTTTTTTCATTTTTCCCAACACACACTTATGGTTCACACAAAAGTTTCTTCATATACACTCGTTACTCACACACAAAAGAATTCCTTTCCACGCGTCATTTACACACAAAAAATCCTTTTATACACATTTTCCTTCTTCTTTGTATACGCAGACATTTTATTCACAACGCTTCTCTCTTTTTATTAGGATTTTTGGTTCATTTGATTTTTTAGGACGACGTTCCTAAATGAAAAAAACTCTACACGGTTCCGGAATTTCAACAAACATTATTGACAATCAACGAAACAAGTACCGACGTAACAACTCAAACGATATGTATGTACAAAACAAAAGTCAAAACATGAAACAAACGTTAGTCCCTTAGTCAAACAAAAATATATAACAAGAAAAATGGAAACAAAAAGAAATATGGACCAAGGGATCTCCCAATCATGTGGCTCCGCTCCCTCCTAAGAAATCAAGTAAATCAGCCATCTCCTCGTCCTCGCGGGCCTCATCTGCCTCGTCGGGAGCCTCTGCTGGTGCCTCTGCAGGTGCCTCTCCTGCCCGGGCCTCAGACCAATCTCCAGGCCATGCAACCTCTGCCCTGAACTGGTCCGGAGTAGGGCACGGAAAAGAAGTAAAACCCTGGCTCTGCAGGCTGAGGCTCATCTGGTAAAGACAATCATGGGTCTGTACATGAGCCCGGTGGTTGGCCGCCTGCTGGAGAACCAAATGCCGCAAATACTACTCTGTATCAAATGATTCGGCTGGACCAGCCTGATGAGGTGGCGGCGCGTCTGCGGCCTGCGGAGCATCCCCCTGGGCCTGTCTCTGCACGCAATACTTCTCAATAAAAGCTCGGGTGATGGGCGGCCGAATCACCTAGCTAGGTGCGACGGGGACTCCGAACGACTGGCAGAGTCCTGTGATCAAGGCGGGAAATCCCAGGGCCCTGTTGGACTTATCCGGGTCCAGAGGGTGCCTGGTAGGTGCCATACCTGCAAATATATAGATGGCATCAGTGATTAACTGAGCCACGTGAAAGCTCATCCGCATCAGGATGGCGTACACCAGCTGACACTTCGGCAGGGGGAGGTTGGAATTATGGTCGCTGGGCTGGATGTTGCTGAGCAGCAAAGTCATCCAGATCTGAGTCAGGGTGGTCATGTTGGTGCGCATGATCCGCACCCGTCCCCCGACAGCAGTCCGGGCAAAATCCTGCCCCGGTATACATAGCAAATGGGCGATGGCCTCCTCATCGAACCCATCGGACCGGTTCCTCCTCTGGTCATACTCGCACTCCTGACCCTCTTCCAGCACTAAAGGAAATCCAAGGAGCTGGCCGATAGCATCTGCATCAAACGGGATCCACTGACCCCTCACCCAGGACCTCATATCTCGCACGCCCTCCTCTGTAGGCCAAGCATTGGCATAAAATTCGAGGACTATGTCTGGATCGAACTTGGCCATGGGGGTGACCAGTGATGCCCACCGCCGGCGAACTATCTCCTCCTGGAAATCGGTATACTCGTCGTCCCTGAGCTGGACGCGTCGCTCCCGGAGAAATGACCATCCCTTGATGGCCTCGAAGCGCTGCTGGTGTTCAGCGCTCCTAAAGCGGTGACTATCATACTCGGGAGCGGAACTAGTTCCTTCGGCCGCTTTATCCTTCTTGGATCTCTTTGAGGCAAGTTTCCTCGGGGCCATTTCCCGTGAGAACAAACATTTAGAAGTTAGTTTTACAAGATAATGCTTATCTTAACGCAAAAAACGTCATGCTAACCCCCCCCGGTTTAGAACGGACTCATGCGCATGTTTAAAGTAACACATTTATGCACATGTGTATGTGTAGAATATCCATAGAGGCCATCCAACACATTCTAGTTGTCATACATATATACATGCATTTGAAAAGAACACACACTCTCACGCTCAAAGCATTGCGTCAAAATTTACACTTAACTATGTCCTAAACATTTGCTATTTACAAACTACCTACATATGTTTGAAATATACATCATACAAATTTTTATTGTTTCACTCACATTTATTCATACTGGCAAGCTATTTACATTATGCACACACTTGCATTCAAAAGGGAATTCCGTGCTATCATACATTCATTTAGGAAGACAATCATTCACACTTTGCTAGGAACTTCATGCTCCTTATATTTACCTATGTATACACACTATTGCAAGGTGTTTTCCACGCTACCTCCATGTAAAGTATCAAACATGGGGCAGCCCAAATTTGAGCAAAAAAACTCTCACAAGCAAATCCTAATTTTCATGTTTTTCTAATTCGAAAACCAAATTTTGGATTCCTAGCCATAAGCATGTTTCCTTGCATTGAAGCTACAAGTTTGGGTTCCTAAGCTTGGAATTGCATTTGGGCACCTATTTTGAATCTCCTATGCTGTACCTACATATAAGAAACAGTCCCACTCTCCCAATTTTACAAAATCATATTCATACATCATTGGGGCATTTCACCGAGCACTTGGCGAGCGCATGTTTGGACATAAATTACAAGAGGATGGGGACAATGTGGCGTGCCCCATTGCTTCAGAATACAACATAGGCCTAAGGCCTTCTCATTCAAATCCTCAACTCAAGAAAGCAAGCATAAAAACAAACCAAAACTGCCCCACAAATATAAGCACATTCTCACAATTTGGAGCACCAAAAGATGAAGAAAATATACCAATGGGAAGCTAAAAACATCAAGGATTGAATACTTACTTGTTGGAGTGAATAATAACACCAAAAATGAAAGCAAAAGGCAACCAAAAGTGGCTCGAGGGAGCAAAAACCGCAAGCCTTCGTGAGTCCTTTCTTTTGAATGAGGGGGGGAGTTTTTGGATGCAAAAACGTCCCCCTCCCTCGTTTTTATATTTTGCATGCAGGGGTTGCTTGCCCAGGCGATCTAACCTGCCATTTTTTTAGAAGGGGAACATTAACCATGTCTCCTCCTTCCTTATGGGTTAGCGTTTGCCCACTCGAACCTGCTTAAATTAGAATTAGGTGTCGACTACTTATTTAAAACAAACAATAGTAAAAGAAACTACGAACGCAAAGGATACTGGGCTACCCTGCAGCGACGTTCTCTGCTTGTTTAGCGCCGGGAAGGGGCAACGATCGGTCGATCGTGACCCTAGCCCCACTTGCATCCGTCTCTATGTACCTGTAAGTAGGAAACAAATAATATGCGGCCAATCGTGACCGGTCATCGTCTCACCTTGGTTGATTTCTGCCATTGACTTGTCTTGACTTCTGACCGTGGCCTGAGACGATTCTGGTCCTTGCTATCACAAGATATGCATGTGCATGTGCATGTATGAATGTTTCTAATGCGATGATTTTATTTTAGTGAAGGCTGGTTAGATTCAATTTTAAATAAGCGTTTGGGGCACCCCATACACCGAGCGAAGAGGGCTCAAGTTATAACAAATCTTAAAACACAAGGTTTGGAACCAAAGGGAGGACTGAAACCTTGCCCATCTTTTCTTTTCAAAGAAACGAGACAAATACAGTGAATGGGAATCCCTAGAGGAAACCAAAAGGAACGAGAACAACTCAGAAATAAAAAACATGCAACGGTCCTCTCGATTGCCCCAGACTTCAAGCGTAATATTGTTTAACTACATCGGAGTTCACGGGCGAGGGCAGCTCCTCGTCATCCATGTTGGTGAGTATCAGAGCACCCCCAGAAAAAGCTCTTTTCACCACGAAAGGTCCTTCATAATTTGGGGCCCACTTGCCTCGACTATCCTTAACAGCGTGGGACATCTTTTTCAGCACGAGGTCCCCCTCGTTGAACTTGCGCGGACGTACCTTCTTGTCGAATGCGTTCTTTACTCTTCGTTGATACAGACGCCCATGGCTCATGGCTGTCAAACACTTACCTTCAATGAGGTTGAGTTGGTCGTAGCGTGCTTGAGCCCATTCCGACTCTTCTAGGCCGGATTCTGCTATTATCCTCTGAGAAGGAACTTCCACCTCAAATGGGATTACTGCTTCCATCCCATAAACTAAGGAATACGGTGTTGCCCCAGTAGAAGTTCGTACTGAGGTTCTATATCCGTGCAGGGCGAAAGGCAACATCTCATGCCAATCTTTGTATGACACTGTCATCTTTTGAACAATCTTCTTAATATTCTTATTCGCAGCCTCTACAGCTCCATTCATCTTTGGCCGATAAGGGGTAGAGTTATGATGCTGGATCTTGAAGTCTTCGCACATCTCCTGCATCATCTTATTGTTCAGATTGGTGCCATTGTCAGTAATGATCTTCCTGGGGAATCCGTATCGACAAATCAACTCCTTCTTTATGAATCTAACTACCACATTCCTTGTGACATTAGTATAAGAAGCTGCTTCGACCCATTTGGTGAAGTAATCTATCGCCACAAGAATGAAGCGGTGACCATTCGACGCTTTGGGTTCGATGGCCCCAATGACATCTATTCCCCACATGGAAAAAGGCCAAGGGGCGGAAATAACATTCAGAGGATGTGGCGGAACATTGACATTGTCCGCGTATGCCTGACATTTATGGCATTTCCTTACATGAGCGCAACAATCGCTTTCCATGGTGAGCCAATAATAACCGGCCCTAAGGATTTTTCTGGCCATAGCATGCCCATTGGCATGTGTCCCAAAGGAACCCTCGTGGATCTCTTTAATCATGAAGTTCGCCTCTTTGGCATCTACACATCGTAGGAGGTTCATGTCGTGGTTTCGTTTGTACAGGATGGTACCACTTACAAAGAAACTAGTAGCCAATCTCCTCAACGTCCTTTTGTCATTGTCAAAAATCCCTGGTGGGTATTCTTTGTTCTCGACATACTGCTTGATGTAGAAATACCACGGTTTCCCATCCCGCTCTTCCTCTATTGCATAACAATATGCCGACCTGCCTTGAGATTTGAATTTGATGTACGGCAGATCCCCGTGTGGGGCAAGTTGAAACATGGATGCTAGGGTGGCTAATGCATCAGCCATTTGATTCTCTTCCCGAGGTGTGTAGTGGAAGGAAATGTCGTCAAAGTACTTGGCTAACCTCAAGATGTGAGTTTGATAGGGTATCAACTTTGGATCCATAGTTTCCCATTCTCCTTTCAACTGGCGTATCACCAAAGCTGAGTCTCCATACACCTTGAGTAGTTTTACATCAAAATCAATAGCCGCCTGAACCCCGAGGGCGCATGCTTCGTACTCGGCCATATTGTTGGTACAATCAAAACCTAGCCTAGCCATGAAAGGAATACACTGATCATCCGGGGATACAAGGACTGCCCCTACTCCGTGGCCCAAAGCATTAGATGCCCCATCGAAGCAAACAATCCATTTGTCTATGTCCTCGTGCGTCCGCTTCTCTTCAAACAGGGCCATGATATCTTCATCTGGGAACTCGGGGTGCATCGGTCTATAATCCTGGAGGGGTTGCTGGGCCAAATAATCTGCTAAGGCACTTCCCTTTACCGCCTTTTGGGTGACGTAAACGATGTCGAATTCAGATAATAGTACCTGCCACCTAGCGATTCGTCCCGTGAGGGCCGTTTTTTCAAAGATGTATTTCACGGGATCCATTTTGGAAATAAGCCACGTGGTATGGCTGAGCATGTACTGCCTAAGCCGATGTGATGCCCATACCAGAGCACAACACGTCCTTTCCAGCATTGAGTAATTCATCTCACATGCGGTAAACTTCTTGCTCAGATAGTAGATGGCTTGCTCCTTTTTCCCAGAATCATCATGCCGACCCAACACGCACCCCATAGACTCTTCCAACACGGTCATGTACAGGAAAAGAGGTCTTTCTGTTACAGGTGGCATGAGCACCGGGGGATTTGCGAGACTCTGTTTGATCTTCTAGAAGGCCTCTTGGCAGTCACTGTTCCATAGGACCACCTGGTTCTTACGTAATAGCTTAAAAATAGGCTCACAGGTAGGGGTGAGTTGTGAGATAAATCTCGCGATATAATTCAACCTGCCTAAAAACCCCCGAACCTGCTTTTCCGTGCGTGGTTCTGGCATTTCAAGGATGGTCTTTACTTTCTCGGGATCTATCTCTATCCCTTTCTGACTTACGATAAATCCTAGCAGCTTCCCCGACTTCACCCCAAAGGTGCATTTGGTTGGGTTTAGTTTTAATTGGTATTTCCGTAACCTTCCAAACAGCTTACGCAGATTGACAAGGTGTTCGTCCTCAGTCCGAGACTTGGCAATCATGTCATCTACGTAGACCTCTATTTCCTTATGCATCATATCATGGAACAATGCCACCATGGCACGCTGATAGGTTGCCCCAGCATTTTTCAGCCCGGAGGCCATCACTTTATAGCAGAATGTCCCCCATAGGGTGATGAAAGTGGTCTTCTCTACATCTTCGGGTGCCATCTTTATTTGATTGTACCCCAAGAAACCATCCATAAAAGAGAAAAGGGCGAATTTGGCTGTATTATCCACCAATATATCAATGTGTGGCAGGGGAAAATTGTCTTTAGGACTGGCTCGGTTCAAGTCCCGGTAGTCCACACACATTCGAACCTTGCCGTCCTTTTTCGGGACTGGGACAATATTGGCCACCCATTCTGGGTATCGAGCCACAGCTAAAAAACCTGCATCAAACTGCTTCCTTACTTCTTTAATTTTTAAAGACATCTCGGGTCTCATTCTTCGTAACTTTTGCTTAACCGGGGAAGACCCAGGATTCAAAGGCAACTTATGCTGCACAATGTCGGAATCCTGACCGGGCATGTCTTGATATGACCATGCAAAGACATCTTGATACTCTTTAAGAAGGGTTATCAAGCCTTGGTGGATAGGGGCGGTCATACCGGTTCCTACCTTTACTTCTTTCTTTTCCTCCGTGGTCCCCAAGTTTACCAATTCGGTTTCTTCTTGGTGAGGCTTCATTTCACGTTCTTCCTGAGCGACCAACCTCTCCAACTTTGGCGACAGGACGTCCTCTTCCTCTTCCTCGTTTATCGTTTGGCTTATATCTCGATCGAAATCTATTGTCAAACCCTCGTTGTTAGGATCCTCAAAGAATCGACCCTCATATCTATACCAAACAAGACAAAAGAAACAAAAACATGCAAAATGATATGAGAAAAGGTGGTACTGCAAGAACAGATGAAACAAGATCTCTTTGTTTATTTAATAAGGTAGGTTCCACAAAACAAAAGAGAAAGGAAATCTATAGGCTCTAATTACATTGAATCAGCGGTATAGACTTCTGACTGGCTTATCACGCGCCAGTTCCCCACTTGGGAATCGGGGTGGCATGGTTGCACAAAACTTGGTGGGTCTTGAGAGAACTCCTCTTCTATTGCGGCCACCTCCTCCTCGGACACCATTCCAGCGCTGGTGAAACACTGGCTAATACGGCCGGGCCATACCCTATCCGCCCGAAATCTTGACGGCACGTTCCTCCTCCCCGGCATCCCGGGCTCATACCCTAATCCATACTTGTATGGATTTCCCTTGATATCGACCACGTCGGCATTCCCGAGGCAGTCGTTGCCTAGACCCATTCCGGGCTCAAATTTGTTCCTGAGCATAACACGCGCCACTATTATGGCCGCTTTGGAGAGAGAAGGTAGCGACGGACTTGGTTCCACAGAGGCGCAGCTCACCACCTCAAAGGATTGGAAAGCTGTTTCCAATGATTCTTCCGCCGCTTCTACATACGGTGCGGAGGAGGGGCAGCTCACTAACATATCCTCTTCACCTGACACTATCACTAAAAGTCCACCCACTGCGAACTTCAATTTCTGGTGAAGCGTTGAAGGGACCACTCCCAAGGCATGAATCCACGGTCTTCCTAAGAGGCAGCTATAGGCGGGATTTATATCCATTACTTGAAACACCACGTTGCAAGTGTGGGGGCCTATCTGAATGGGAATGTCGATTTCCCCAATCACTTCCCGCCGAGTACCATCAAAGGCTCGCACCACCATCGAGCTCAGTTTTAAACGTGACGCACTAAAAGGAAGCTTTTCCAAAGTGGTCTTCGGAATTACATTTAAACTCGATCCATTGTTGATAAGTACCTTTGCGACAACGTGGTCCATACATCTCACCAACACATGTAGAGCCTTGTTGTGTCCTCTCCCCTCAATGGGAATCTCTTCTTCCGCAAACGCGATGTAATTGTTGGTGGTTATATGATTAACGATGCCTTTGAAACCCTCCACTGAGATATCATGTGCTACATGGGCATCGTTAAGAACCTTCATCAACAACGCACAATAAGGCTCGGAGTTTATGAGTAGTTCAAGCAAAGAGATCCTTGCTGGAGTTTTATTCAGTTGCTCGACTACCTTAAACTCGCTTTGTTGGATGAGGCGGAGGAACTCATGGGCCTCTTCCAAAGTCACTGTTTTTCCTTGAAGTCCTTCTTTCTTTTCGGCCCCTCTTACCACTGGAGGATCTACTTCTTTCGAGGGGGTGGCTATATCAGTGGGCTCTTGGACCATGGGCGCTTTCCCTTTAGAGGGCAATTCCGCCGGGTGAGGGGAAGCGAACACCCGACCACTGCGGGTTACGCCACTGAGGGCGGTGATGTTGGTTACCTTAGCTGATGGGGAGTCAACTTCGGTCGCAACTCTTTTGCTGGACGCGGGAGGGGTATACTTCCACGAAACGGCCTTATTACTTTGATATGAAAATGGCGTTGGCTTGGGCGCCGCCCGGGGGTATATGGGTGTGGAGCCGGTCCCTTTCCTAGTAAAACATATCACTAGGGCCTTGGGGGTTAGAGGAACCTTCTTCTCTTCTGACTGCATGCAAATTTGTGGTTCTTCCCTCCCTCCTATGGACACTTCAAGCTGCCCGTAATCCATGAGCCGCTGAAGCAATTCTTCCACCACGGGATAGGTTTCCATGTCATGCGACTCCCCGAGGTGAAACAAACATTTATCCCTTTCGTCTCCACCTCGGGAGACCATGCACGCCGCTTGCAGTGATTGATAGATGAAGCGTCTAGAAGTAACCACCTCTCCTAACCTCTTTGCCTGCGATGGCCCATCCTTTTCGACGACGTTCACGCTAGCCCCTCCATGACTAGCTAGCGGGTTGGTTTTAACATTTGGGCCTTCCTCCTGAAACGCTAGCCAGCCGGCACTAATCAGGTGCTGCACTTTATACTTGAACAGGATGCAGGAGTCAATATTGTGTCCGGGAGCTCCACTATGGTACACACACTTGGCACCCGGGTCGTACCACTTGGGATAGGGTGGCTGGAAGACCTTCCCGGGTATGGCCACCACCAAATGATTCTCCAATAATGAAGGCCATAACTCGGAGTATGCCATGGGAATAGGGGAGAAGTTATCTCTCGGGGGCGGGTGTTGTGCATATTTATAGGTCGCGTTGGGGGCTGTATTACTAACTGGCTGGGGAGCGGTTGGAGCCGTGCGTTGGGCCGGCGCTCTTTCTGCTACGGGTGGCCCTTTTACTTGAGTCGGGAGAGAATTCCCGGCTCGGATTAAAAAATTTGGGGGATTGGGCTGGTATGAGCTTTGGATATTTTGGGGTGCTTTCATCCACGTCGGGGCGGTGGTGACTGCGTGGGCGTCTCCTTCCTTTTTCCTCGCGCCCACTACTGGGGCTCTTCTGGTGTTGTTGGACGCATATTCGAACTTGCCTTTCCGTAGTCCGGATTCAATCCTTTCTCCGGCGAAGACGAGATAGGCAAAGTTAGCTGGCATGTAGCCTATCAGCTTTTCATAGTAGAACGTGGGTAACGTATCTACCATAATTGTGATCATCTCCCTTTCCGTCATGGGCGGTATGACTTGGGCTTCGAGATCTCTCCATATTTGGGCATATTCCTTAATGGACTCATGCTCTCGCTTAGTCATACTCTGAAGCTAGTTCCGATCGGGAGCCATGTCCGTATTGTACTGGTACTGCCTAATGAAGGCAGTTGCCAAGTCCTTCCATGATCAGATCTGGGAAGCTTCCAAATTGGTATACCATGCTACAGCTGCCCCGGCCAAGCTGTCTTGAAAGAAATGGACCAACAATTTTTCGTCCGCAGAATACGCCCCCATCTTTCGGCAATACATCCGAAGATGCCCCTTCGGACATGTCGTCCCTTTGTACTTATCAAAGTCCGGTACTTTGAACTTGGGAGGAATGACGATATTGGGCACGAGACATAAATCCGCTAAATCTGAGAATGGGTAATTGCCAAGGCCCTCGACTGCTCTTAACTTCTCTTCAAGTGCCTCAATCTTTCCCTTATCTTCTGCGAAGGGAACAGATTCTTTTACGGGTGTGGGTGAAGCTGGGATCTGGCGGACTATGTTCGGTTGGGGTAGTTCATGGGGGGACGGATCTTTGAGGTGGAGCAGGGGGCCAAGATGGGTATCGCCTTCCTCATTGTCTTGCCCGGGATAGTCGTCATAAGGCGGGAGTTGCCCCTCAAAAGTAGGGGCTTGGCTTAAATCTTCCGGGGCGGCACGGGGAGTGAAGTCTGGAGGCAAGCCGTAAGGATAAGCTTGCGGACTATACCTTCGACCAAACACGGCCGTGTTTCTGTCTCGGCCCGGATTTAAAGCGGGTTGCAGCACCGGCTCCGCTTCCCTAACCATGCTGGAGGCGGTTGTCGTGGCTTTGTCCTCTATGGTTTTCTGGAGTTTTAACATGACTTTCGAGATGGAAGCCATTTGATCTTTTAAAGCCGATAGATCGGCCTTCATCTGTTCCTGCATGCCCTCTTCATTATCCATTTTTCTGGATCGAGTGTTATAGGGGTGCCTTGGTGTTTTCTTAGTTATGATGAAATTCCTAAAGAAATAAACAACGGTGAGTATGCCACCAAAACATGAGTATGCAAATGGATGATCGGAGCACTTGGATCCACCCCAAGGTTTTTAGATAACATGATGAGTTCAGAACTTCTCATTTTATAAAAGGAACAAAGCTTTCATCTAGCCAAGATTATACAAAGGTATTACAAGAGAACCTAACGGTTTCTAATTATGTGGGCCATCAAATCTATCATGTGTTGACAGTAATTGATTAGCCCATGAATCTCCTCGGGGGCCGTACACACTTCGGCCATGGCTTTCGCTTTGGCTAATAGACGCGGGAGGTCTTGACTTCCATTCAAGTTCAAGGCGAACCTATCCATCCACATAGTCGCTTCTTGATGCAATGCATCAATCACCCTCCTTCTTGCTTCTTTTTCGGCGTACACTTGTGCAAAATCCTCCACTAGCTTTTGTTCATGGGCCACAGACTGGTTCAACTCTTCCTTGTATTGCCCTATGATAGCTAGCATGCTTTGCTCCGTGGCTTCCAAGTGTTGAGCCAAACTCTTTTTGGACCTCGCGCAAGCAACTAACTCTTCTTTTAAGATCATACCATGCACCCGTGACCGATCTCTCTCCTCTCTTCGGAGCTTGAGCTCATTGTTGCTACCCCACAATGCTCCTCGGAATTTCTCTCGGCCATATTCCTCCTTGCAGGCCCTTTTGGTGTCTTGTTCAAGGACTCTTGCAGTGGTCGCATTTTCTTCTTGTAACTCGGTGCACTCCTTCCGGATGTGTGTAGCAGCTGACTTGAACTTCTCCTTGGCGAGTCTTGCCTTCCCTAGTTCTAATTTTAGAGCTCGGACTTCTTCATCTTCCTCCGGAGCTTCGAAGTTCTCCTCATCGATAACTTTCAATTTGGAGAGCCAATCTAACCCTCGCGTGTGAATTCTTAGCCATCCATGATAACCTCCGATGACGCCATTACGGATGCCCCTAAGCTCCTTGTCTTTCCTCAACGGACTCCTCCACGCCTTGTGGATTCTTTGTGTAACCTCGAGACCTTGCGCGCCTAGATCCCTCACAAGGAAAGCCGAGAGACTTTCTTCGGTTGGCGCTCCCCTCATGGGGTATCCTAGCTGTCTTATGGCGAGTGCGGGATTATAATTAATACACCCCCTAGTCCCTATCAATGGAACATTAGGGTAGTCCCCACATGAGAAAAGAACTCCTTCCTTGCCTTCCTTCCAACGAGGAAACCAATTGATTGCGCTGCCCCCTATCTCCGCCAAATGTTGGTCCAATCGACTCTTCCTTTTTCGGCGCATGAGCGATAGCTTTGAAGCGGACACGGGTGTCTCGTGTCTTGTTGGAATAGGTGTGAAATCAACCACACACAGAGAGCGGGTAAACAAAGACAACCCGTGCACTATTTTTCTCACACCTCCGGTCAAAGGTGTCAAACAAATCTGCCAAGATAGCCACCACTGGACTTTCCTTGCTATGGTGATATGCGAGGAAAGCATCAATGGCGGCTAAGTCTACCAAACCGTCGACGTTCGGGAAGAGGACAGCCCCGAAAATCAGCAAAGCTAAAACATCCGCAAACGGCCCCCACTTCTCTTGGCTCGCCATATCCTTCGCCTTGCCTTCCAAGTATTTCCGTGGCTGGCCCACTACGCCATTGCGAGTTTGTTTCATGCGATCCAACTCTTTTGCCGAATCCCCAACCACAACTGCAATCTTGCTCAATGAAGGAAGAAAGCCGGAGAAAAGATACGGTTTTCTCTCCCCAAGAGGGCATCCTAATATCTCCTCAAACTCTTCAATAGTTGGTACCATTTGGAAGTTCCCAAACGTGAAACACCTCAACGACTGGTCATAGTATTGGGCGAGGGATACGACAGCTTCCGTAAATACTTCCGCTGCGGTCAAATCTAGAATCTTCCCGTAGACTTTGCGGAAGGCTTGCCTTTGGAGGGGTCCCATCAATCGTCCCAATTCCTTGAGGCTAGTGACATCTAGACTTTTAACCTTGACTTGATAAAACCCTTTGCCGTTTTGATTTGTCCCCATCATTTACCTAAAAAAGGGGTGGATCAAGACTCTGACATGAATGATGCAATGCGTATGCATGAAACAGAAGGAAAACAAGATAAATGGGTAATTCACACATACGATGGCACCTCAACGTAGTATTAAAAAGGTTACGTATTACTCTAAAGAAACCAAACATCGCTAGCAAAACTATAAACTAGTGCTATTTACCAAAAAATGCATGAGAACAAATGGCACGGAGCGTGTTTGCTCTTTGCCCCTATTTGGGAACCTATAGGATAATATCTAGGGGTCTCTAATAACTACTTCCCAACAATTTATAACTCACACGGCCGTTCTCTAGAGGTATCATCACTCAAGATAATAATATTGTGGCGGTATGGAATACCAGCGACAACACATTATACAGAGAGAAAGCTCTAGACGAGGTTTCACTATTATCAAGCAAGTCGGAGACCTAGCATGACGATAGATTCACCTCCACTCCTTAAATTCCCATGAACCCGGGTGTAGGGCCCCTTTTTTACTCAAACCCGTGGGTGCTTAGAATGCAGTGTAAAGAATGCGAAATAGACAATAATTATTTACATTTTACACAGTTCAACAAAAGCACACACGAAGTTTCACAAATCCACAATTCCTTAAAATAGGCCTAACTCACAAAAAGATCCCTAGTGGAGTCGCCAACTGTCGCAATGTGACCTTCGCGGGCGAGCGAAGGCGAGGCTCACGGGTGCGCTTTCCAAAGGAGGAAAGATGCGCGGAGTCGCCACCAACGTTTATTTGTGGAAAACGTCGGGAAAACTGAAGGAAACCGGTCAAAATGAAAATTCTAAGTTAGGGAGTTGTATTTACATTTGAGGAAGGTATTAGCACCTCTCACGTTTGTCTCAAAGGACAACAACTTATTTTTTAGAATTGTGGAAATTGTGTTACCTTAACTTTTAGTTCTTTTTATTTTTTGAGGTCGACAAAAGCGGGGCTTTTGCTCCTACGTACCCTCCATCAAAGAGGAAATCAGACCTACGTAGTTCTTCCTTATGCATGAATCAAGTGATTCTTTTTACTTGAAGGGTGATCATTTTAAGGCGTTGGACCTAAAAAATGATTCATTTTACTTGGTAAGAAACTGAAATGATAAAACTTTCAAAACCCTATTTTTTGTGGACGAGCTTGACTAGGCGAGTTGATTTTAGCCTTAGTTTCACTTTAGTTATTAATCAATTCAATTAAGAACGAGAAATCCCAAAGAGAAAACGTCCGATTGATTTTTCGCTTTATTTTACTAAAAGGTATTTTTTGATTATTATATTATTATTTTACCTCTTTTTTGATTTCCAACGTGGTTACAGCATGACCGAACGGTCGGAATTCATTTTAATCGAAATTAACGGATGATACAATTCAAACGATCGGTGGAAATTTATTTTATTTTTAGATTAGGCGAGAAATGACTTAAATAAATGGCTTAAGCACGTCAAAAGGGGGTATAAAAAGCAAATGAAAACGAGAATAAAAATACATGAAACAAAATGTGGACCACCACGAGTACATAGAATGAATTGAAAAGCTCGGTTTGAGGTACTTACCCGTTGAAGACTGAAGAAAACGATGAACGAACGATGAATGTTGAAGAACGGTCGAAAATCTTCGCGTAATTACTCACGGAAACATTACGGAAGTGCCTCGGCTTGGATTTTCTTCACAGAAATAATTTTCCTCAACAATTTCGAGAGAATGAGAAGTGCCAAGAAGGCTGAACCCTTTTCTTCTTCACTCCTCCCCCTATTTATAGCAAAATAGGGGAGGAGCTTGCCACCCAGCTCGCCCAGGCGAGCAAGGTTGCTTCCTCCAGAAGCAACAACTTTCTGGAGGAAGGATCTGGAAGGCCCAAGTGGGCCAGATTGCTATTTGTACCCCCCTTTTACTAAATGCACCCCCCTTATATTTTTTTTTTGTAATTCTTTTTCCGTAACGTTACGAAACTTTACGAATTTCGTAATGATACTTATTTTCCTTCCGCAAGGTTACGAATCCTTACGGATTATGTATTTACTCTTTTTTAGCTTTCGAAGAAGTTACGGAAACTCACGGATTGCGCAAAAACACATCCTTTCGATTTCCGCCACATCACGGAATTTGACGGATCGCGCAAGCCTGCTTCCTTTTGATTTCTGACACGTCTCGGGACTTCATTTATTGTGCAACAAAGGACGCCAAGTATCTCAAAGCGGCTAACCAAAGGTTGCATGTCATCAAGTAATAATCCCCGGACGAAATTAGGGTATGACAGGCACAATACCTTAAGCATGCATATATGGATTCTTTTCAAAAGAGTATGTGTGGTAGCTAGAATGTTTTGAATGTTCTTGTATATTGATATAAATAGCAAGATATTTTGCGCGTATGCACGTTCATAAGTGTTCTTCTTTAAGGAAATGTGTGCACAAGTTTGTTCTAAGTCGAAAAGATTAGCATGCCGTTTTTGCTTTAAAATACCATGTCCTTTTAAACTAACTTTCCAAATGTTTGTCCTTGCAGGAAATGCCACCGAGGAAACTCTCTGCAAAGAGATCTAGGAGGGACGCTGCGGCCGAAGGAACCAGCGCCGCTCCTGAGTTTGACAGCCATTGTTTCAGGACCGCAGAGCACCAGCAGTGTTTCGAGGCCATAAAAGGATGGTCGTTCCACCGAGAGAGACGCGTCCAGCTTAGGGATGATGAGTACACAGATTTTCAGGAAGAGATAGTTCGCCGGCGTTGGGCGTCACTTGCCACTCCCATGGCTAAGTTTGACCCAGATATAGACCTAGAGTTTTACGCTAAGGCTTGGCCCATTTGGGTCACGGTAACAAAGGTGGGGTGGTCGACAAAAGCAGGGCTTTTGCTCCTACGTATCCTCAATTTGTGATGAGGAACTCAGACCTACGTAGTTCTTGACAACTGTGAGACTAAAAAATAGTCTCGGTGTTTTCTTCACTAAAATGTGAACATGCTTTAGTAAAGAAACAAAACCTCCAACTGATCAGAGCAACATATGATTTTTTTTTATGAAAAACAATGTGTCTATTGGGGAAGGAGAGTATGCTGATGAAATTTTCTCATAACCATAAATGAGATTTTGGATGTTAGCATTTTGTTTCTAAATGACCATTTAGAGGGAGCACTGGGTTCAACAAAAATAGAAGAAAATCACTCAAAGTGTATCAATCTCACACAGGTAAGTGTTTTATCCTAATTCCGAACCATAGATATGTCATGACTTGATTTTGCAAATTATTTCCTATCAAATCAAAGATTACATGCGTGATCATGGATCAGTAGGACTTTTTCTTGGGAATGGTGTTATTTTTTTGTGGGAATTTTGGCTTTGAATGTTTTTGGCCTTTTCCTTTTCTGTTTTTGTTTAGTGCGGGGCGAAAAAGTCGCTGACACACAGGATTTTGGTTGGCAATCAAAGGGAGAGGACCACTTTAGGTCGTGGTTTCCTTTCTTTTCTTGTTTAATTGGTGACAAATCTGTATTGTTCAGATATTGTCTGGTCCAAAGACCTTTTTGTATATTTCTTCTGTTTTCTTCCGATCTTTGATCGGGAATTTTATTTCCTTTCTTTTTTGCTTTCTCTCAATCTTTGATTGAGAATTTTCTCTTTTTGTTTTCTCCCGCTCTTTTGATTGGGAATTTTCTTTCTTTTTTTGTTTTCTTCTGAGGGCAAGGATTGACATTCTCACCCTGGGTCAAGGTTTATGGTAAATTGGGATTTTGGCTCAAGGCTTGTAGCATGGCTGGACATGATATATGTCTGGGTTTGGGTTCGGTTCAAGGATAAAAGGGAATGTCCCACATTATTTCCATGACACAAATGCAATCAATGATGATTAGGAATTTTTATGCAAAACCAGTTATGCATGCACCTATGTGGACACTCAAGTGTCGAAAAGTTTTTGGTCATGTGATGCTAGGGCTCATAATTCATTTTCTCTATTTTAGTCAACCCAGTGTTTCCAAAATATGTTCTTTTATCAATTTGTGCATTCATCCGAGTCTATCTTGGGTGTTCGGAAAAACTTTCACAGCATTTACCCTTCAAATGTGTACACACATTTTTTTCAAAAACTGGTTATGATCAGTGAATTTTTTTTCAAAGAAAACTTGGAAGTCATCTCTTTTCAAAAGCATGTTGGTTTCTCAACTAGACAACTTATTTTTCTTTTTTCTCTTTTCCTTTTTATCATGTGTTTATTTCTTTTCCTTGTTTGTTTTTGTTTTTTTTCTTTTCATGAGGTATTTTGCTACCTAAACATGTGTATATTTTTGTGAGGTATTTTTGCTATATACATGCATATCCAAGATATCTTGCTACCTAAACATACATATATATGTTTTGTGAGGTATTTTTGCTATATACATGAATATTCAAGGTATCTTGCTACCTAAACATACATATATATATATATATATATATATATATATTTTGTGAGGTATGACTACCTTCCGAGCTTTTGCTTGTTTTAAATTCCTAGGATCACGAGCAACTAGATGTGTCCTACTATGACTTGAGAAACAAAGGTGATCAAATAACAAGCATAAATTTAAAAGGTACTAGGTTGCCTCCTAGTAGCGCTTCTTTGACGTCTTGATCTGGACGCGTGATGACTTGTCGGCCACGGACCTAGTACTTTGCTTACCTTTGGCTTTGGACTTGGTCGCCTATTGGTCGGCCATGTGTCGTAGGCAACGCTCTAACATTTTTGTGGATGAGCTGAGGTGAACTCTAGAGGTGGTGCCGGTGTGCCTATTGCTTGCTGTCAGCCATCCCCAGGCTGCTGTGGTGTCTCGCCCTGCGCCTGCCTGGGGGTGCAGTACTTCTTGATGAAAGCCCGGTTAATGGGGGGCCTAATGACCTTGTTGGGGGCGACGGGCACTCCGTAGAACTGACAGAGGCCCGTAATCAGAGCTAGAAACCCCAGGACCCTACTGGGCTTCTTCGGGTCCACTGGGTGTCTTACGGGTGCGATCCCTACAAACAATAGATGACATCAAAAATCAGTTGAGCGATGTGCATACTTACCTATGTCATGATGGCATGACCTTGCTGGGGGTGACAGGCACTCCGTAGAACTGGCAGAGGCCCGTAATCAGAGCTGGAAACCCTAGGACCCTATTGGACTTCTTCGGGTCCACTGGGTATCATGCGGGCGCGATCCCTGTAAACAATAGATGACATCAGAAACCAGTTGAGAGAAGTGCATACTTACCTATGTCGGAACGACACAGACCAACTGATATTTCCGTAGGGGGAGATCGGAATTGCGGTCGCCGGGTGGAATGTTGCTAAGCAGCAAAGTCATCTATATCTGTGTAAGAGTGGTCATGTTGGTGCGCATGATCCGCACTCGTCTCTTTGCAGCGGTACGGGTGAAATCTTGCCCCGGTATGCATAGTAGCTGCGTGATAGCCTCCCTCTCTGGATGTGCTTGCATAGTTGGTCGCCCTCCAATATCAGGGGGTGGCCTAGGAACTGATAAAAGGAAACTACTCGCCCTTTAACCGGGAGCGCAAGTCTCGGTTAAGCATTAAGGGAAGAGGACCTTAAATTCTCTAAAGGTGTGGCTATGAAGCCCACTGAAAGTGAGGACATGTAGCCTTCTAAAGTCGGTGACATGTCACCCTTTGAAGGTAAGGGCGTCCAACCCCACTTTTGTCGACCACCCCAAGAGATCGTTAATAGTCCAACGCCGTAACGTTTCTCTCCTTTCAAAAACCAAGAGATCTTTAATGGTCCAACACCTTAACATTTCTCTCCTTTCAAAACCAAGAGATCGTTAATGGTCCAACGCCTTAACGTTTCTCTCCTTTCAAAAGAATCAAAAGATCGTTTAATGGTCCAATGCCTTAAACAAATTTTGTGCGGTTAAAATCGATCTTGCGGAGAAAGATCAAAAAAACTTAACCAACGTTTAGTTCTTAAAGAACGATGTAGGTCTCATTTCCTCTTCGCAATTGAGGATACGTAGGAGCAAGGGAAACACCCTTGTCGACCACAAAAAGATAAAAAATACAAAAAACATAAAAAGCATAAAAACACAAAAAGACATAAAAAGGAAAAATAAAACATTTTGAAGTCATATTTGCACACTTGATTAAAGGCTGCCGTCCCTTCTGACGGATGCGTGGGGTGCTAATACCTTCCCCGTGCATAAAAACAACTCCCGAACCTTTCACGATTAAAGTTCGTAGACCACACCTTTCCGGTTTTTCCGACGTTTTCCTCGAATAAACGTTGGTGGCGACTCCGCGCATTTTCCTTTCTTGGAAGACGCACCCGTGAGCCCCGCGTCGCGCTCCCACCGAAGGGTAGGTTGCGACAATTGGCGACTCCACTGGGGATTGTTTTTAGAGAGTTAGGCCAATCACTTAGTGTGCATTCCTTACCATGACTTCTCCTTTGTTCGTTTTCCTTTATTTTTCTTATGTCCTTGTATATAACTCTTTTATGCTTTTAGTGTGATTTTTAATGCATGCATGAGATAGATATTTAGTCATTTGATGCACACAAACACCAACACCTTTTTGTACACACGGTGAGTTGAAAAAGGGCCCTATACCCGGGTCCATGGGAACATAAGGAGTGGAGGTGAATCTGTGGTCATGCTGGGTCTCCGACTTGCTTGATAATAGTGAAACCTCACCTAGAGTTTTTCTCTTTGATAACATATTGTTGTTGGTAGTCCTTACTGTCGCATTATGTTTTTCGAAGGGGATGATACCTCTAGAAACCATCAAGAGAGATATGACCACCTTGGGAATTATCACTAAAAGCCTTTTAGTTCCTCCCGTTTAGGTCCCTAAAATAGGGGCACAAAGCGAACACGATGCGTGCGTTTTAAACACTGCCATGCATATAACCTAAATGTCATGTACGCCTTTGTTGTATGATTATTTGAGGATATTGCCATGTTGTGTACATCCCCCTGTTGCGCTTTTGCGCATCTGTGTCATGTTGTCACGCATGCATTGTATGTTGGTCTCATCTTTTGTCACGGGAAGCTGGAAGGTCCATATCACCTTCTTAACTGTACACATGGGGCACTGCGCCCCCAAATGCGCAAGTAAGAAGATATGATTTTTTGGTCTCTCGTGTCCATAAATGCATTCATATCATGCACCGCATAAACATCTCTTCATGGCATCGTAATGGACATATCGTTCCTGCATTTGTCACTTACCATATTCATGCATTGCATTTTGCATAAGTCACTTCATCACCATGCATCTGCATCTAACATGTTTTTTGCATACCATTTGTTTCCATGTTTACTCATGCATGATCCTTGCATTTTCCTCTGCAAAACAAAAACAAAAAGAAGGAAGCGTGAAAATTCAGACTACATTCTTAGTTGCATGTGTTAGGTACCATGAGCCAACCATGTTGGGATCATAAACCCATTTCTAAAAAAAAACAACAAAACAAAATGATTGAGCATGGTACCTAATGCGTGGTTAACTAGGAAATGATGTTTCTTCGGGCATCTCAATCTCATCATTACATTTTCCATGCATAGCACACATATTCTCGAGTCTTTCATCTCTATGAAATGTTGTCGAAGTATTGGCGATCAAAATTGTCATTCCTTGGGTTATGGGGTTGAACCAAGCTTATGCTTTTATGAAAAGGTTCATCAAGTCAAGTTGAAGTATGGAAGTAACCATCTTGCAAAAAATTGGGGCAAAAGATGGATCGAGTTACATCGCTGCTTCGTCTACTGCCAAACACATTTAGGACTGTTGATGTCCCTGTTACTTCCAGTTTCACTTTGACCAAGATGTCATGGACCATGTTGAAAATCTAGATTGATTCAACCCGATGTCCTGCGTAAAAATTTGCAATACTTCAATTGTGTATCATTCACATACATCCATGCTTTTTATTGGTTGCATTGCTCATTGCATTGCTTATTGCATTCTTTCCTTGAAAAATAAAACGAACTTAATCATTGTTATCAAAAGGAAAGAACACGCTTTATGGCGCCCTTACCGAACCTATGCTAGAGCTAGAGTAATGGGTGAAGTAGAGGAGGTGCAAAAGCAGATGAAGGCCGACATGGAGGCCATGAAAGAGCAAATGGCCACAATGATGGAGGCCATGATGAGCATGAAGAAGATAATGAAAGCCAATGCGGTTGCAGTTGCTGCTACCAGCGCTTTTGCTAAGGTGAACCCGATGCCCCCATCTGGCCTCAACCAAATGAATCATCCAACCTCAGATATGGTAGGTATGGCAGGAAAAGAGTTGGAAGGTCCGGGCAGCCCTTATTTGGTGCGAGAAAACAAACATGCCTTCCCACCATATGGCTTTCCTCCCAACTATATGCCACCCAATGTGGCGTACACTCCCAATGAGAATGCCAATAACTTCACTCCTATACTCATTAAGAGCCAACAACCTCAATCTGATCATGCACATGCCTCTCGACCCATGGGGGAGACACATGAAATGCCCTACCACAATCTAGTCGACTTTGAGCCTCGCCTCGGATATGCCACTGAAGGGCAAGCAGTGGGTGATATACCCTTGCAAAACACTTTGGAGGGCCCTCAGTATCACCCACAACCACACCTCTTGCATTTCACAGCGGGTAAAAACCCTCATGCTATAGAAGAAATGGGAAAGTTGGATCATCTAGAGGAAAGTCTCAGGGCCATTGAAGGAGGTGAAGATTATGCCTTTGCTAACCTAGAAGAGTTGTTCCTAGTACCCAATATCATCACCCCTCCAAAGTTCAAGGTGCTGGACTTTGACAAAGTACAAGGGGACTACTTGCCCCAAGAACCATCTAAAGATGTATTGTCGGAAGATGGGGGCATACGCAAAAGATGAGGAACTACTGATACATTTCTTCCAAGAAAGTCTTATTGGGGTAGCTGTTACCTGGTACACTAACTTGGAACCTTCCCGAGTCCATTCTTGGAAGGACCTAATGGTTGCCTTCGTTAGGCAGTATCAGTACAATTCTGATATGGCTCCGGATAGGATGCAACTACAGAACATGTGCAAAAAGGGGCATGAATCTTTTAAAGAATACGCCCAAAGGTGGAGAGACCTGGTAGCTCAAGTGGTTCCCTCAATGACAAAGAAAGAAATGATAACAATGATAGTAGACACATTACCAGTGTTCTACTATGAAAAATGGGGGGTTACACACCTTCAAGCTTTGCGGATTTGGTCTTCGTCGGTGAAAGGATCGAAATGGGTCTGAAAAGAGGCAAATCTGATCATCCTGCTTTGATAAATGCAAAAACTGGGGCAAATGAAGAGGGTGAGAATGAGGGAGAAACCCATGTTGTGACTGCCATTCCAATACGACCAAGTTTCCCACCAACCCAACAATGTCATTACTCAGCTAATAACAACCTTTCTCCTTACCCACCACCCAGTTATCCACAAAGGTCATCCCTAAATCAACCACAAAACCCACCTACCACACAACCAATGCTAAACACCACCTTTAGCACGAACCAAAACACCAACCAAGAAATGAATTTTGCAGCGAAAAAGCTTGTAGAATTCATCTCAATTCTGGTGTCCTATGCTGACTTGCTCCCATATCTACTTGATAATTCAATGGTAGTCATAACCCCAGCCAAGGTTCATCAACCTCTATTTCTCCAAGGATATGACATGAACGCAACGTGTGCTTAACATGGAGGAGCCCCGGGGCATTCCATTGAGCATTGTAGGGCCCTAAAGCATAAGGTGCAAGGTCTAATTGATGCAGGCTGGCTGAAATTTGAGGAGAATCGCTTGCTGAATCCTAACATTGACAAGCAACACCACACATGGGGCAATTTTGAAAGCTGTTGTTAGATGTCTCTAATGCCTCATCAGGATTTTCAAGTTTATGCCATTATTGTAAACCACAGTTACAATGCTAAATAAAATGGATAAATTTGACATCTTTGTCCCTCATCCTCTCGTAATTACATCTTTGCTTCCATTGGAATGTGGGTGCAAGTCATTGGTTTGTTTGCTCAAGCGACCTGTGCTCCTAAGTTTTTTGACTTCCAAGATCGATCAATCAGAGATTACTCGTCAGGCACGTTGGTAGGGGTGCCGTAAAACGACGAAAAAAAATTTGATTGACTGTGTCTCAAATAAAGTACAGACATTCATGTGACCTCATTTTATCATTCCGGAAAGTTTGTCTTTTTCAGAGAGAAGTGAGTTATCAAGAATAGGATTCATTTGACTTAACCCGTCAATTTAAAAAAAATTCTTGAAAAATTCTTAACCCTTCAGAGAGAAGAGAAGTGAGTTATCAGAGAGAAGAGAAGTGAGTTATCAAGAATAGGATTCATTTGACTTAACCCTTCAACTATTTCTCATCCTTGAAAAATTCTTTTTGTGAGAATCAAACGCCTTTTTCATTCTTCCTTGCTACAAGGTTGTGAAAACAAAACAACGATGGTACCTCAGAGCCCTACACTGGGGCAATGAAAGGCACCATGCATAAACCTTGAGCGAACCTAGGGGCATATTTGAAGTTCTCACCCAATAGGTTCCCAACTACAATGTCATGACGAAAGATAACAATTGGTACCTCAAAGCCTTACACTGGGGCAATGAGGGGCACCGTGCATGAGCCTCAAGCAAACCTAGGGGCCGATCAAAAGTTCTCACCCGTCGATGTTTTTAAACAAAAAAATGGGGAGTGAAAAACCCTGGGATTTCAATGGATTGATTAAACGACTCCATCACTATCACTCCAAAATTATCAAGTGACTAAATCAAACAGAACATACACTCTGAGGGAGTTCACGAAGAGATTTACAAAAGATAGGATGAGGTTGCATGAATTATCACTTCTTTCAAAAGGACAGTCAATCTGTGTTTTCCAAAAAAATAAAATCAAAATAAACATCACAAAATAGGGAAAGAATGCCATGAACATTGTACAACTTTCCATTACATTGTTGCATACGAAGTCTGCATTTACCGTATTTCAAGAGAAAGGTTGCATGCATCTGGATCCATAAAAATCATGTTAACTACATAGATTTCCTATATCTATTGTCCAATATTTTTGAATTTGAAATGACCGGCCCTCTCAATGAGTCAATCTCTTGCTTTCTCATAAGGGTGGACCCTTGAGGACTACACGTCCTCACCTTTAGAGGGCTACACACCCTCGCCTTTAGAGGGCTGCACGCTCTCGCCTTCAGAGGGCTACATGCCCTCACCTTCAGAGGACTACACGCCCTCGCCTTCAGAGGCCTACACGTCCTCTCCTTCAGAGGGCTACACACCCTCCCCTTCAGAGGGCTACAAGTCCTTGCCTTCAGAGGGCTACACGCCCTCCCCTTCAGAGGGTTACATGCCCTCGCCTTCAGAGGGCTACACGCCCTCGCCTTCAGAGGACTAGACCCCCTCGCCTTCATAGGGCTACATGCCCTTGCCTTCAGAGGACTACACGTCCTCGCCTTTAGAAGGCTGCACACCCTTGCCTTCAGAGGACTACACGTCCTCACCTTCAGAGGACTGCACATCCTCGCCTTCAGAGGACTGCACCTCCTCGCCTTTAGAGGGCTACACGCCCTTGCCTTCAGAGGGCTACACGCCCTCGCCTTTAGAGGGCTGCACGCTCTCGCCTTCAGAGGGCTACACGTCCTCGCCTTCAGAGGACTACACGCCCTCGCCTTCAGAGGGCTACACATCCTCACCTTCAGAGGGCTGCACGCCCTCGCCTTCAGAGGACTACACGTCCTACCCTTCAGAGGATTACATGTCCTTGCCTTTAGAGGGCTACACGTCCTCGCCTTTTGAGGACTACACGTCCTTATCTTCAGAGGACTACATGTCTTCACCTTCAGAGGGTTACAGGCCCTCACCTTTTGAGGACTACACGTCCTCGCCTTCAAAGGGCTGCACACCCTCACCTCCAAAGGGCTACATGCCGTCACCTTTAGAGGACTACACGTCCTCGCCTTCGAAGGACTACAGGTCCTCGCCTTCAGAGGACTGCACGTCCTCGCCTTCAGAGGACTGCACGTCCTCACCTACAGAGGGCTACATGCCCTCACCTTTAGAGGACTACACGCCCTCACCTTCAGAGGGCTACATGCCCTCACCTTCAGAGGACTACAAGTCCTCGCCTTCGAAGGACTACAGGTCCTCGCCTTTAGAGGACTGCAGAGGACTGCACGTCCTGACCTTCAGAGGGCTACACGCCCTCACCTTCAGAGGACTATACGTCCTCGCCATCGGAGGACTAGACGCCCTCGCCTTTAGAGGGCTACGCGTCCTCCCCTTTAGAGGGCTACATGTCTTCACCTTCAGAGGGCTGCACGCCCTCGCCTTCAAAGGACTACAGGTCCTCGCCTTTAGAGGGCTACACGTCCTCGCCTTCAGAGGGATATACGCCCTCGCCTTCAAAGGACTACACGCTCTCGGCTTCAGAGGACTACAAGTCCTCGCCTTCAGAGGGCTGCATGCCCTCGCCTTAAGAGGACTACACGTCTTCGCCTTCAGAGGGCTGCACGTCCTCGCTTTCAGAGGGCTCCACATTTGCGCCTTCAGAGGACTTAAAGTCCTCTACCCTTAATGCTTAACCGAGACTTGTGCTCCTGGGTGGGGGGCCAGTAGTTTCCCTTTATCAGTTCCTTGGCCACCCCCTGATCCTGGAGGAGGGCCAACTATGCGAGCAAAACCAGAGGAGGAGGCTATCGCGCAGCTACTCTGCAGATCGAGGCAAGATTTTGCCCGAGCCACTGAAGGAGATGAGTGGAGATCATGCGCACCAACATGACCACTCTTACACAGATATGTATGACATTGCTACTTAGCAACATTCTGCCTAGTGACCACAATGCCGATCTCCACATGCGGAAGTATCAGTTGGTCTGTGCCATCATGACATAGGTAAGTATGCACGTGGCTCAATTAATTTCTGATGCCATCCACTATTTGTAGAGATCGCACCTACAAGATACCCAGTGAACCCGGAGGAGTCCAATAGGGCCCTGGGGTTTCCAGATTTGGCTACGGGCCTCTATCAGTCCTACAAGGTGCCCGTCCCCCCCCAGCAAGGTCATGCCATCGTGACATAGGTAAGTATGCACATCGCTCAACTGATTTCTGATGTCTTCTATTGTTTGCAGGGATCGCACCCCTAGTGGACCCGGAGAAGTCCAACAGGGTCCTGGGGTTTCTAGCTCTGATTACGGGCCTTTGTCAGTTCTACGGAGTGCCCGTCGCCCCCAACAAGGTCATCAGGCCCCCTATTAACCGGACTTTCATCAAGAAGTATTGCACCCCCCAGGCAGGCGCAGGGCAAGACACCACAACAGCCTGTGGATGGCCGACAGCAGGCAATAGACGCACCGCTGCCACCTCCAGAGCCCATAAGCTCATCTACAAAGGCTGGAGAGTTGCCTATGACCCGTGGCCGACCAGCAGGCGACCAAGTCCAAAGCCAAAGGTGAGCAAAGTATTAGGTCCGTGACCGACAAGTCATCAAGAGTCCAGCTCAAGACGTTAAAGAAGCGCTACTAGGAGGCAACCTAGTACCTTTTAAATCTCTGCTTGTTATTTGATCACCTTTGTTTCTCAAGTCATAGTAGCACTCACCTAGTTGCTCATGATCCTAGGAATTTAAATAAAACAAGCACAAGCTCGGAAGGTAATCATACCTCACAAAATATATGTATATGTATGTTTAGGTAGCAAGATACCTTGGATACACATGTATATAGAAAAAAATACCTCACAATATATATATATATATATATATATATATATATATATATATGTATATGTATGTTTAGGTAGCAAGATACCTTGGATATGCATGTATATAGCAAAAACACCTCACAAAACATATATATGTATGTTTAGGTAGCAAGATACCTTGGATACGCATGTATATAGCAAAATACCTCACAAAAATATATACATATGTTTAGGTAGCAAGATACCTCAAAAAAAAAAAAACAAGAACAAAAAATATATCTTTTGGCTGAAAAGCCAGCACGCTTTTGAAAAGAAATAACTTCCAGCTTTTCTTTGAAAAAAGATTCACCGATCAAAACAAAGGGTTTTTTTTGAAAAAATGTGTATACACCTTGTCATACCCTAATTTCGTCCGGGGACCATCCGTTGTTGGGATGCAACCCTCGTTTGACCACTTCGAGGTACTTGGCACCCATCGTTAGGCAATTCGTGATGTTCCGTGACATGCCGAAAGTCAAAAGAAAGCATTGTAGCACAATCTGTGAAGTTCTGTGACATGCCGGAAATTAAAAGGAAGTGTTAGTGCGCAATCCGTAAAGTTCTGTAACGTTCCAGAAGGAAAAAAAGGGGATGGTTATGTAATCCGTAAGATTTTGTAACATCACTGAAAGAAAACAAGCATCGTTACGAAATTCGTAAAGTTTCGTAACGTTACGAAAAAAACACCAAAAAAAGAGCAAGGGGTGTATTTAGTAAAAATGGGAGTGCAAATAGCAACCAGGCCCACTTGGGCCTTCCAGAATATTCCTCCAGAAGGCGGTTGCTTCTGGAGGAAGCAACCTAGCTCGCCTGGACGAGCTGAGCTCGCCTAGGCGAGCTGGGTGGCAAGCTTCTCCCCTATTTTCCTATAAATAGGGGGAGAAGTGATGGGAAAAAATGTTCAGCCCTCCTGGTAATTCGAGATCACTTGAAATTAGTGAAAAAAATTGTTTCCGTGAAGAAAATCCAAGCCGAGGTGCTTCCGTAACGTTTCCGTGGGTGATTTCGCGAAGATTTTCAACCGTTCTTTGACGTTCTTCATTCGTTCTTCGTTGTTCTTCGGTCTTCAACCGGTAAGTTCCCGAAATCGAACTTTTCAATTCTTTCTATGTACCCTTAGTAGTCCTCATTTGTTTCACGTGCTTTTATTTTCATTTCATTTACTTTCCGTACCCGCTTTTGATGTGCTTTAGTCATTTACTTAAGTCATTTTCTCGCCTAATCAAAAATAAAATAAATTTCCACCGATCATTTGAATTGTAACATCCGTTAATTTATGTTAAAATGAAATCCGACCGTTCGGTCATGTCGTAACCACGTTGGAAACCAAAAAAAGGTAAAATAATAATATAATAATCAAAAATATATTTTAGTAAAATAAATAAAAAAAATCAATCGGTCGTTTCTCTTTGGGATTTTTCTTTCTTAATCGAATCGACTAATAACCAAACTGAAACTAAGGCTAAAATCAATTCATAAACCAAACTTTTGTCATCGCCTAGAAAAAGCCATTTTTAAAGGTCCAACGCCTTGAAATGGTCTTTTCCGCTTTTATTGGTTAAGTGTAGATTTCTAAAAAGCCTAAAATAATATTTAACTTTGTTACCTCTTTCAAAAATAAAGAAATCATTAATGGTCCAATGCTTTAATGTTTTCTCACTTTTCAAAAGAATCGAAAGATTGTCTAATGATCCAACGCCTTAAATGACCTTTCATTCAATAAAAACATATCTTGCAAAAAAGGGATAAAAAATAACTTAACCAAAATGCTTTGTTCATAAAAGAACTACGTAGGTCTGATTTTCTCATCACAATTGAGGAATACGTAGGAGCAAAGGGAAACGCCCTTGTCGACCACAAAAAGATAAAAACATAAAATGCCATAAAAAAGACATAAGAACGTAAAAAAGGAAGATAACATAAATTGAAGTCATATTTGCACATTTGATTAAAGGCTGTCGTCTCTTATGACGGACATGTGGGGTGCTAATACCTTCCCCGTGCGTAAATACAAATCCCGAACCTTTCACTTAAAGTTCGTAGATCACGTCTTTTCCGATTTTTCCGATGTTTTCCTCAAATAAACATTGGTGGCGACTCCGCGCGTATTCCTTTCTTGGAACATGCACCCGCGAGTCACGCATCACCCTCCCGTCGAAGGGTAGGTTGCGACACACCTGAAGGGTGAATGCTGTGAAAATTTTCCTGAACACCCAAAATGGACTCGAATGAATGCATGAATTGATAAAAGAACATGTTTTGGAAACACTGGGTTGACTTAATAGGGAAAATGAATCCTGAGCCCTAGTGGTCCTCTCCCTTTGATTGCCAACCAAAAATCTGTTCGTCGGTGACTTTTTCGCCTCACACTAAATAAAAACAGAAAAGGAAAAGGCCAAAACACTCAAAGCCAAATTTCCCACCAAAAAAAACCATTCCCGAAAAAGTCCTATTGATCCATGATCACGCATGTAATCTTTGATTTGATAGGAAATGATTTGCAAGATCAAGTCATGACATATCTATGGTTCGGAATTAGGATAAAACACTTACCTGTGTGAGAGTGATACACTTCGAGTGATTTTCTTCTATTTTGTTGGACCTAGTGTTTCCTCTAAATGGTCGTTTAGAAACAAAACGCTAACATCCAAAATCTCATATGTGGTTATGAGAAAATTTTATTAGCATGCTCTCCTTCCCCAATAGACACATTGTTTTTCACCAGAAATTATATGTTGCTCTGATCAGTTACAGGTTTTATTTCTTTACTAAAGCATGTTCGCATTTTAGTGAGAGAACACCGAGACTATTTTAGTCTCACTTTTGCAAGAACTACGTAGGTCTGAGTTCCTAATCACAAATTGAGAATACGTAGGAGCAAAAGCCTCGCTTTTGTCGACCACCCCACCTTTTGCTATCATGACCCAAGAGTCCGGTAGCATGTGGAAACACCTTCCAGTTATCCGTACCTCGTCATTTGGAGACCCTAAGTTTGATTGACAAGCAGAGGCCAATGTGGTCATCTGCACCCTTTCCGGAGATGTTAGCGTCTCCCGGTAGAGACTATTTTAGTCTCGCACATCACAAAAGAAAGAACTACGTAGGTCTGAGTTCCTCATCACAAATGGAGGATATGTAGGAGCAAAAGCCTTACTTTTGTCGACCACCCTACCTTCTGCTATTGTGATCTGTGAGTCCGATGACATGCGAAGATACACAAGTGATTATCTGCACAAACGATTTCTGTTGATCCTAACCCGTGAAGTTAGGTGGTAGGCGGAGATACCCAAGTGGTTATCCGTATAAACACTCTTTCGGTATATGTTAGACTCAGAGTCTGGTAGCATGCAGAGACTAACGTCGTCTTCTGCACCCTTTGTCAATCAGGGGCAAATGAACCCGTTGACACGCGGAGAATTACGTTGTCTTCTGCGCCTTCTGTCATCCTGACCCGTGAAGTCAGGTGACGTACGGAGATACCCAAGTGGTTATCCGTACAAACGGTTTTTTTCATCCTGACCCGTGAAGTCAGGTGACATGTGGAGATACCCAAGTGATTATCCGCACAAACGATTTCTGTTGGTCCTAACCCGTGAAGTTAGGTGGTAGGCGGAGATACCCAAGTGATTATCTGTATAAACACTCTTTCGCTATCCGTCAGACTCAGAGTCCGGTAGCATGCAGAGACTAACGTCGTCTTCTGCACTCTTTGTCAATCAGGGGCCAATGAACCCGTTGATACGTGGAGACTTACATCGTCTTCCTCCCTTTCTGTCATCCTGACCCGTGAAGTCAAGTGACGTACAGAGATACCCAAGCAGTTATCCGTACAAACGGTTTCTGTCATCCTGACCCGTGAAGTCAGGTGACGTATGGAGATACCGAAGCGGTTATCCTTACAAACGGTCTCTGTCATCCTGACCCGTGAAGTCAGGTAACGTATGGAGATACCCAAGCGGTTATCCGTACAAACGGTTTCTGTCATCCTGAACCGTGAAGTCAAGTGACGTGCGAAGATACCCAAGCGGTTATCCATACAAACGGCTTCTGTCATTCAGACCCGTGAAGTCAGGTGACATGTGGGGGTACTGTATGATTATCCACACCTTTTGTCAACCAGGGGCAAACGAGCTCGTTGACGCGCAGAGACTAACGTTGTCTTCTGCACATTCTGTCATTCTGACCCATGAAGTCAGGTGACATGCGGGGGTACCGTATGGTTATCCACACCTTTCGTCAACCAGGGGCAAATGAGCCCGTTCACACGCAGAGACTAACATCGTCTTATGCACCTTTTGTCATCCAGGGACAGCGAGTCAGGTGGCAGGCGGAGATACCTTATGGTCATCCACACCTTTCGTCAACCGAGGCAAACGAGTTCGACAATATCAGGATGATGTTGGTCGTCCGATTCTGATTATTCTCAAAATTTTTGCAGGTTTTTACTCTCTTCGTCCGGAGACATTCAAGCCAAATGACGCACAAGATTCTTCTCTGTTGGGCGGGGGGCGATCAAGTTCGATGGCGTGGGGAAATGTCATGGTTGTCCCACTTTATCGCTTTCAAGACACTGAATTTTTGTTGACGCTTCTGATGCCTTTTCTTTCCTTCTGAATGACAGGTTCCGCTGGTTGGAATATTGACCAGCCGAATGATGTTCCGATCGGACGAAATTAGTGTCTTATCTTTACTTCGCTTTTATCTCCAATAAAAGATAAGTAAAGAGGGGCAACTGTCATACCCTAATTTCGTCCGGGGACCATTGTTTGGTGGCATGCAACCTTCGCTTGACCGCCTCAAGGTACTTAACACCCATTGTTAGGTAATCCATAAAGTTTTGCGACATTCTGGAAGTCAAAAAGAAGCATTGTTGCACAATCCGTAAAGTTCCGCAACATTCCGGAAGTCAAAAAGAGCCTTGTTGCGTAATCCGTAAAGTTTCACAACATTCCGGAAGGAAAATGGGTGTCGTTACGTAATCCGTAAAAAGTTCTGTAATGTTTCGGAAAGGAATCAGCAAAAAAACACAAAATGGGGTGTAATTAGTAAAAAGGGGGTGCGAATAGCAACCAGGCCAACTTGTGCCTTCCAGGGGATTCCAACAGAAGGCGGTGCCTTCTGGTGGAAGCAACCCTACTCGCCTAGGCGAGCTGGGCGACAACCACCTCCATCTTTTCTCCTATAAATAGGGAAAGTGGGCAGAGTAAATTGTTCAGCCCTTCTGGTATTTGAGGATTCTCTCGAAATTAGTGAGGAAAATTGTTTCCGTGGAAAAATTCAAGCCAAGGTGCTTCCGTAACGCTTCAGAGACGTTTCCGTGAGCGATTTCATGAAGATTCTTCACCGTTCTTCATCGTTCTTCGTCGTTCTTCAATCTTCAACCAGTAAGTTCTATGCACCCTTAGTGGTCGCCACTTGTTTCGCGTACTTTTATTTTCATTTCATTTGTTTTCCATACCCCCTTTTAGCATGCTTTAACCATTTATTTAAGTTGTTTTCTCACCTAATAAATAATAAAATGAATTTCAACTGATCATTTGTGTTGTAATCTTGTTTAATCACTGTTAAAATAAAACTCAACCGATCGTTCATGCAGTAATCTCGGTTAAAACCAAAAAAGGGCAAATTAATAATAAAATAATCAAAATATCTTTGAACAAAATAGTCAAAAAAATCAATCGAACGTTTTTCTTTGGAAGTTTCCTTGAATGACTTGACTAATAACCAAAGTGAAACTAAAGCTAAAATCAACTCACAAATCAAGCTTTGTCCGCAAAAATCACTAAAAACCGTTTTAAGGTCCAACGTCTTAAACGGTCCTCTTTGCTTTTATCGGTTAACATGGACCGTTCAAAAGCGTAAAATCAATCCAAAACTTTACCGCTTTTGCAAGAACTACGTAGGTCTGATTTCCTCATCGCAATTGAGGATACGTAGGAGCAAAAGCCCCGCTTTTGTCGACCACCTCAAGAGATCGTTAATGGTCCAACGCCTTAACGTTTCTCTCCTTTCAAAAGAATCAAAAGATCGTTTAATGGTCCAATGCCTTAAATGAATTTTGTGCGGTTAAAATCAATCTTGCGGAGAAAGATCAAAACAACTTAACCAACGTTTAGTTCTTAAAGAACTACGTAGGTCTGATTTCCTCATCGCAATTGAGGATACATAGGAGCGAGGGAAACACCCTTGTCGACCACAAAAAGATAAAAAAAATACAAAAAACATAAAAAGCATAAAAACACAAAAAGACATAAAAAAGGGAAAATAAAACATTTTGAAGTCATATTTGCACACACGATTAAAGTTTGTAGACCACACCTTTCCAGTTTTTTCGACATTTTTCTTGAATAAACGTTGGTGGCGACTCCGCGCATTTTCCTTTCTTGGAAGACGCACCCGTGAGCCCTGCGTCGCCCTCCCGCCGAAGGGTAGGTCGCGACAGTAGGGAAGAAGAAGACAAATACAAGAGTTTTATACTGGTTCGACAACAACCCGTGCCTACATCCAGTCCCCAAGCAACCTGCGGTTCTTGAGATTTCTTTTCAACCTTGTAAAAATCTTTACAAGCAAAGATCCACATGGGATGTACCTTCCCTTGTTCTCTTTGAACAACCAAGTGGATGTACCCTCCACTTGAACTGATCCACAAGAGATGTACCCTCTCTTGTTCTCAGTTACAACAACCCAAGTAGATGTACCCTCTACTTGTACCACCAAGGATGTACCCTCCAATGTGTTAAGACAAAGTTCTCAGGCGGTTAGTCTATTGAATCTTTATGAAGGGGAAACAAAAGATATCTCAGGCGGTTAGTCCTTTGAAATCTTTTGTTTAAGGGAAAGGGAAGAATCAAAAGAATTCTCAGACTGTGTCTTTTTGAATTCTTTGAAAAGGGAGAAGGGAGACACAAAAGAATTCAGGCGATTAGTCCTTTGTTCTTTTAGAAAAGGGAGAAGAGAGACACAAAAAGAATTCAGGTGGTTAGTCCTTGTCGAATTCTTTTTGGCAAAGGGAGAAGAGAATGAAAAGATATAGCACACTTTTGTTTTCTGTGAAAGAACAAGGTTTGGAAACCAGAAAACTCATAAAGCTTTTGGCAAAGGAAGAAGATGAAGAAAGATAAGTAGGAAAGGTTTTAAGATTTCTCAAAAGGTGTTCAAAGAGATTCAAAGGTTGTAATAGTATATGTAAAAAGAAGTTATTGAAATGCAAGTCAAGGTCTTGCTTTTATAGACTCTTCATGTCTGGTCAAGAAAACCATTGGAAGAGTTATAACCTTGAGAAAAACCTGAAAACCATTGGAATAGTTATATCTCTTGACTTTCTATTCAAAACTTGTCACTGATAATCGATTACCAAAACCATGTAATCGATTACACAAAGCATTTTATGAAAAGATACGACTCTTCACAATTTAATTTGAATTTCAACGTTCAGATACACTGGTAATCGATTACCAATATATTGTAGTCGATTACACCATTTAAAAATCAATTGGAACATTGCAAATTCAGTTAAAAGCTTTTGAAATCAAACTTTGCCACTGGTAATCGATTACAGGTAATTAGTAATCGATTACCAGAGACTAAAAACTCTGGTAACTTCGAAAATTTTGAGAAAAACTCTTTTGAAAAACAAAACTATGCTATGTTTGTTTTTTGAAAAATATTTTCAATACTTCCCTTGTGAACTCTTCTTGATTTCTTCTCTTGAATCTTGAATTCATCTTCTCTTGAATCTTGAAATCAAACTTCTCTTGAATCTTGAATCTTCTTGATTTCTTCTCATGAAACATGAAATTAATTTTTATCTTGAACTTGTTGACTCAATCTTGAAATCATTCTCTTGGGCTTTTTGTCATCATCAAAACTACTTGAATCAACTTGATTCATCATCATGAAGCTTGCTTCTACATGTTGGTCCTCCTTTGGTTGTTGCGATGCCTGGCCCTACACCTACCTGGGGACGAAGTATTTCTCGATGAAGGCCCTATTAATAGGCAGCTGGATGACCTTGCTGGGGGCGACGGGTTCTCCGTAGAACTGGTAGAGGCTCGTGATCATAGCGTGAAACCCAGGGCCCTATTGGACTTCTCCGAGTCCACAGGGTGTCTCGTAGGCGCCGTCCCTGCAAACTGATAAATGGCGTCAAAAATCAGCTGAGCCACGTGCACACTCACCTACGTGAGAATGGAATAAACCAACTGACACTTCAGCAAAGGGAGGTCAGAGTTGTGGTCGCTAGGCAGAATCATGCTAAGTAGCAATGTCATCCATATCTGTGTAAGGGTTGTCATGCTGGTGCGCATGATCCGCACCCCGTCTCCTTGCGGCGTCCAGGCGAAGTTGATGCAATCCGACCCCCCAAGGGTATTGGATAGAAGAATCCAAGAGGATTGGGCTAGAGCTACTAAAGAAGGCCCTAGGGTTCTCATGAACCTAGGGTGGATTTCTGAGCCCATGGGTCAAGGTTGGATTCACTCTTCTTTGTAAATATTAGAATAGATTTTTCCTTCTTTTGGGCCTAGTATTTTGGTCATTCTAGTAATATAAGGTTTTAGCCTAGTATTTCAAAGCATTTTGAGTAATCTTTGTAGTAGAGGCTTTTTTTTTTGTATTTTCATGTATTTTTGGAATGGGGGTGAGCTTAGCTATTATAGGGGATGTGTAGCTAAGCTCTAGCTTCTCATCTCAAGGAGGTGAGCTTAGCTATTAGTGAGGTGTGTGTGTAGCTAAGCTCTAGCTTCTTTAGGAATCTTCTCAAGGAAGCTTCTCAAGGAGGTGGGCTTAGTTATTAGAGGGGTGCGTGTAGCTAAGCTCTAGCTTCTCAAGGAAGTTTTCTCAAAGAAGCTTCTCAAAGAAGTTTTCTCAAGAAAGCTTCTCAAGGAAGCTACCTAGTCTATAAATAGAAGCATGTGTAACACTTGTTGTAACTTTGATGAATGAGAGTCTTGTGATACACAACTCAAAGTTAAACTTCTCTCCCTCTTTTATTCCTTCAATTTTGTGCTTGCCCCTTCTCTCTTTCTTTTCCTCCATTAAAGCATCCTCTTCAAGCTTCTTATCCAAGGCACATTCTTGGTGGTGAAGCTCCTTCTTCCATGGCTTATTCCCTTGTGGATGGTGCCTCCTCTATCCTCTTCTCCTTTGCCTTCCACTGCATCTCCATGGTGGTGAAGCTCAAAGATCCAGCCTCCATAGAAGCTCCACAAGCAAGCTTCCATCAAGTGGTAATCAGAGCACAAAAGCTTCAAGTAGGTGCTCCTTAAACCTCCATTAATTTTCAACTTTACCTTCTCCTCCATGGTTGTTTCTTCATTTTTCTCCATGTATCTCCTCACATGTCTTGTGCTAAATGTTTTTAACATGATTCTTTAGAGTTTCCACCGATTAAACTTGCTATAGAAGCTAGATTTGATTTTCTATGGTTCAAATTTCTTGTTCTTGTTCTTGAACCATGAATTATGTTGAGTTTAGATTCCTTTGAGTTTTGTCTTGTTATTTTTTTGTGGCTGAAACCTAAACCATAAAATTCTTACAAAAAGATTAAAGTAGAATAAAACCTCAAAAATCTAGAGTGACTTTTTCACCTATTGTAGTTTTGTCATAGAAGTCATGTCTACATGAAACTTGTCACATAAGATTTCTTATGTTGTGCTGAATTTTATTTTTCTTGTTTCTTTGTCTAACTCATTTGTTCATGAGTGTATGAAATTCTTTTAGCCTATTATTTTATTTGAGTCAAATCTTTGCATGTTAATTAGTCCTTAACATGTTCATGCAAAATTCTTAGAGAGTCTTTGATTGTGATCCTTTTCTTGAACGTTTAGGTTTCCTTATGATTGTGTCTATTGTGAATTTGAGTTTTGGTGAATGAATTGTTGGCTGAAATTTTGATTCTAAGTGAATATTGAACTCCTAAAAATGTGGCAAAAAAGCCTAGTGAGTTCAACATACATAGGAAGGTTGAAAGTAAGCCAAAGGCAATCAATATTCCATGCTAAAAAAAATAAAATTCAAAGTCTGAAATCGATGGTGCTGGAAGCTTGGACATACAAACTTGTAAAAATTACTGAGAATTGGTTACTTCGAATTTTGAGCTTAAATTTTTACTAAATTTTCTAGAGATCTGGAAAAAAGTTATAGAAAAAGAACCAAGTGATTTGGATAAAAGGAAAAAATTCTAAAAATCACAAAAGTTGACAGAAAAATCAGTATCCAAAAAAAAAGGTGAAAGGGAAGTGTGATTGTTGTTTTGGATCAAAATTTATTCTATTATTGGTGCCTATTTTATACCAATCTTAGTTCCGAAATTTCAATTCAAAATTAGTGTGAAAAAAGTGTCAAAGCTAGAGGTTCGTTGAGTCTCTTTTTAGTTTTTTTTACTCTACTCTAGAGCCATTCTAAGTTTCTCTTTGATTCCTAGCTTGCTTCTATGTCCTTTTCATTGCTTTAATTGTTGAATAATCATTGAAAAATTGTCTTGTTAAAACTCCATTGGTTTAGCTTTCATTTCATTTATTTTTGTATTTGGTTATTGCTTGTCTCTTTGTTTCCTTGTTTGTGAGTTGCCATATAGGGAATTGGAAAGGAGGATTGGTGCCATCCCTTGAAGAATTTGAGTCAAGAAGCAAGGGGCCAACCACCTTAAGAGCTATTGGACTAAGAAGCACTCCAAATTGAGTGAATCACCAAAGATAGAACAACCACCAAAATTGAGGACCTTTTTGTAATTTTGTAATTGACAATTTACTTACTTTCATTGCTTTCAAATTTTGTAACAAAAAGTCTTTTCATTGGAAGTAAGTTGTGAGCCTCCAACCATTTGTGTGTAATAATTTTAGGCAATTTTCCCTTAGGATTGTGAGTGTTTTGTTGGGAACCTTAAATGTGGTCATCCAAACTGATGTAAGCTCCATTGGAGCTTGTAGGCCTAGGATCTTCTTCATCAATGGATTCCTTTGCTTCTTGGAAGATGAATGGCACCGGAATAGAGATGGAAGAGAGAGAGGAGATGCCACTTCAAGGAGAAGATGAGTCTAGAAGAAGCTCACCACCATAGGATGTCATGGATAAGAGCTTGGAGGAAGAAGGAGATGAATGAAGGGAGATGAAGAGAAGAGCACAAAATTTTCTACTCTAAAAGAGCTCTGAAATCTGAAGTTTAATTTTCAAATGATCAAAGTTGAAAAATACACACACATGACCTCTATTTATAGTCTAAGTGTCACACAAAATTGGAGGGAAATTTGAATTTCTATTCAAATTTCACTTGAATTTGAAATTGAATTTGTGGAGCCAAAATTTCACTAATTATGAATAGTGAATATTAGCTATGGTTCAGCCCACTAATCCAAGATCAAGTCCAAGATTCTCCACTAAGTGTGCTTAGGTGTCATAAGGCATGTAAAGCATGAAGAACATGCACAAAGTGTGACTATATGATGTGGCAATGAGGTGTAGCAAGCAAATGCTCACCTCCCCCTCTAAAATTTAATTGGATTGAGCTTCTCCCAATTCAATTAAATTTATTTCTCAACACACACATCAAATATTCACTTAATGCATGTGAAATTACAAAACTACCCCTAATACAAAAACTACTCTAGGTGCCCTAAAATACAAGGGCTGGAAAATCCTACATTTCTAGGGTACCCTACCTACATTATGAAGCCCTAAATACAAGGATCAAATATAATGACATCCTAGTCTAATATGTACAAAGATAAGTGGGCTCATACTTAGCCCATGGGCCCGAAATCTACCCTAAGGGTTATGAGAACCCTAGGGCCTTCTCTTGCATCTTTGGCCCAATCTTCTTAGAGTTTTCTATCCAATGCCCTTGGGGGGTAGGATTGCATCATTCCCTCCCCCATGAAATGGATTTGACCTCAAATCTAGAGGTTCTTGAAACTCATGGATTCTTTCCTCAACACCTATAAAAAGAATAAAAACATATGTATTAGTGATGTTGGGTATGTTAGTGTACGATAAGGACTGAAAACCACTTTCTTGGCCATCTTCCCATGAGAGAATATAGTTCCTCACCAACTCAATGAGTGGTGCTATAAGTATAGAAAAATATGGGACAAACCTTTTGTAAGAGTTTGTTAAGATATTGAAGCCCCAAATTTCCCTTTATACTTGGTGGAGTAGGCCACTCAAGAATTACCTTTATTCTCTTAGGGTCCATGGGAAGCCCTTGATCATATTTAAAAAGTTAAGGAAAGTAATGGAATAAAATATACCTTTTTCTTTATTTTCATGTTGATTATTCCTACAAAAAACTACGACAAACCTAAGGTGTCCCACATGAGCACCTAGGTTTGCATTGAAACAAAAAATAGCAACAAACCTGCCTAATGAGTCCCTATGTACACAAATCATGAAGATGTTGGGTGCATGAGTGATTTTACAAAAGAGTGTTGCACCACTCAACAAATTCATCATACCACCTATCATAGGGATTTGGTGCCTAATAATACCTATTTTAGGCACCAACAAAGCACAAGGATTTAAGCTCTTGTGAACCAAACCCTCATCCAATAACTCCTTTACTTGAGGAATAACCTCAAGCTCAAGAGGTATGGCGGTGCTAAGAGATGTTTCCCTTGATAAGAGAAGGTAGAAAGATTATTTAAGAAGGAGTGCCCTTTTAATATCACCTTTTGTTGCGAAATGATTTTCCTTCTTAACAATCTTCTTGGAGGAATCCTTTTCCTCTTTTTCCTTCCCCTTGGCCTTTGAAGACAAGGCCTTACTATCCTTCTTTTTCTTTTGTTTTTCTAGTTTTCCCTCCTCATCCCTCTTATCTTTCATAGTTAGTTGATCTTTGGCCACTTGTGAAGGTGTTTGAGGATGCAACACAAATTTAGTGCCAAGATGGGTGAGGGTAATTTCATTAGTTAGGCCATTGTAAATGATCTTCCTATCAAATTGACATGGCCTTCCTAAAAGAATATGTCCTGCCTCCATGGGAACTATATCACAATTAACTTCATCCTTATATGTCCCAATGGAGAAAGGTACCTTCACTTGTTGGTTAACTATCATTTCCCCTTGCTCATTGAGCCATTGAAGTTTATAAGGTTTTGGGTGGGGAATGATAGTGAGGTTCAACTTGGAAACTAATCTTGTGCTACAACAATTGCAACAAGATCCACTATCCACAATGAGAGAACAAGTTTTATCTAAAATTTTGCATCTTGTATGATAGATGTTCTCTCTTTGGGATTGAGATAGATCACAAGATTGACCTCCAAGGAGCCTTCTAACCATTAAGAGGTCACCTTCTTCATGGGGGTAGACTTCCTCACTAGACTCTTCACCCCTTACTTCATCTTCACTTCCACTAGAGGAAGGGCAAGAAGCAGTCTCCTCTTGACTACTATAAATGTCTTGACCCCTCATGATCATGGTTTTCTTTGTGGGGCATTGAGAGGCAATGTGACCTCTCCTAAGACATTTAAAGCATTAAATGTTGCTAGTCCTTTCTTGGGAATTAGTCTTAGGGGTGTATTTCTCTATGGTCTTACCCTTATCTTCCTTGGGTTTTGAAGGTGCAGCCCCTAAAATTCCATGGGCTTGGTCCTTCCTTGGATAAGAGTGAGAGCCATAAGATTTTGAAGAAGCCTTTCTTTTAAGTTATTGCTCCACTCTTATGCAATGTTGGACTAGCTCATCTAGGTCCCTATATGGAAGGAGTTCAACCTTATCCCTCACTTCCATACTAAGCCCACTAAGGAACCTAGCTATGCTTGTTCTTTCCTCCTCCCTAAGTCCAGCTCTTAAAAAGAGTAGTTCCATTTGTTGTCTATATTCTTCAACACTCATACTCCCTTGTCTAAGCCTTTGGAGCTTGTCCATAAGCTCTCTTTTAGAGTAGAAGGGAATGTGCCGCTTCCTAAGGGCAGTCTTAAGATCATTCCAATATTCCACTGGAGGATCCCCATGAATCCTTCGTTCCCTAACAAGGGAAGTCCACCAATAGAGGGCATACCCTTGAAAGCTAAGGGTAGCCAATGGAACTTTTCTTTCTTCGCTAATATGATGGCAAGCAAAGAGTTGTTCAACCTTCATTTCCTAATCTAAGTAGGCCTCAACATTATCTTTTCCATGGAAATATGGGAGGCTAATGTTAACCTCTTGAGGCCTTCTATCCTTTTATTTTCTTTGGGAGTGATGTTTAGTATGTGAACTATGGCGCCCTCTATAATAGTCGCTAATTTCTTCACTTAAACTCTTGCAAGAGTCATGAATACTATAGGAGGCATGTTTTTCTCTTTTAATTTCTTTCATTATTTTTATTCTTTCTTCCTCTCTTATTTTCTCTCTTTCATCTTGACTTATTTCTTCCATTATTTTTTTACCTTTTTCTTCTCTCTCTTGTTTTTCTTTCCACAACTTAAGGGATCTCAACTCATCTAATATCTTATACAAAGGGTCCTTAGGAGTAGAACCCTCATCATTAACACTAGATGAAGAATGAAGACTCATGTTGGTTCCTAAGTTATGGTTCTTTCTTGTTGGGGGTTTGAAAACAAAAGGTAAAAGAAAGTACGGTTGAAACTAGCCAAAATAAACACTAAAAGAGGTGTGAAAGATAAGGTAAAAACTAATTGGTAAAAGGCAAGCTATCTAGGCGGTTTCACAATGGAGGGTAAAGGAAATAATCTATGAAAGTAAGCAAGAAATTAAAGTGCAAGAAATGCAAACTAGGCGAATCCTAAGAGTGTTTGGATGACCTCATTTAAGGTTCCCAACAAAACACTCACTATCCTAAGGGAAAATTGCCTAAAATTATTACACACAAATGAAAGTAGGGCGACCTATTGGAGGCTCCTAAAATTATTCTCTCTTTAGTGTTTCACTCAATTTGGAGTGCTTCTTAGTCCAATAGCTCTTAAGGTGGTTGGCCCCTTGCTTCTTGACTCAAATTCTTCAAGGTATGGCACTAATCCTCCTTTCCAATTCCCTATATGGCAACACACAAGCAAGGAAACAAAGAGACAAGCAATAACCAAAGACCCAAAAGAAATGAAATGAAAGCAAAACCAATAGAGTTTTAACAAGAAAAATTATCAAGGGTTATTCAACAATTAAAGCAATGAAAAGCACACAAAAGCAAGCTAGGACTCAAAGAGAAACCTAGAATGACTCTAGAGTAGAGTAGAAAAAACTAAAAAAAAAAGACTCAAGAAACCTATAGTTTTGGCACTTGTTTTCACAATAATTTTCAATTGAAATTTCAGAACTAGGATTGGTATAAAATAGTCACCAATTATAGAACAAATTTTGAGCCAAAATCACAAGCACACTTCCCTTTCACTTTTTTTTTCCTGGACACTGATTTTTCTGCCAACTTGTGTGATTTTTCTTATTTTTTAATTTAATCCAAATCGCTTGTTTCTTTTTTCATAATTTTGGTCCAGATGTATAGAAAATTCAGTAAAAAGTTCAGCTCAAAACACGTAGTGAAAAATTCCCAGTAATTTATACAAGTTTGTATGTTCAAGTTGTCAGCACCAGCGATTTCAACCTAGAAATCAAGAGTAGTGTTTATGTTGCTTAAGGCTTGGATAGTTACAATTTGTGTTTGCTTATGCTCAATTATCTTGAATAACCCAATTCAAGAGAGCTTAAGACTTATTTTGATTCACAAATCCAGCCACAACTCAGCACCACAACTCAATTCATCATAGGCATCATGTAGGAAACTTAGAAAAAAAAAAAGAGTTCAACAAGAAGACTACTAGGAATTGATTTAGAACATGTTATGAACTAAATAACATGCATGAATTAGACTCAAAATTCAAAAGATAGGCTAAGAATGACAAGAATACATGAAAAAATGTATCTAGAATTCAATCAACAATATAAAAATTCAACACAAACTTAGAACATAATGTGACAATTACTATGACTAAACATGACTCTAAGACAACATAGATTAAGTGATTTACACTTAGATTTTTGTGTTTTTTTTCTAATCAATATTTTGGAAGAAAAATTTAGATGTAAGGTTCAGCACAATAATATTATGAATGAAAAATGATAGAACCTAAAATCAACACAAAAACATGATTCAAGAGTAGATCTACAAAATTTGAACCATAGAAATGCAAGAACAATCGGTTTATTTTTATTTTGAATCTACTCTAAACAGAACCAAACCACAAGACAATGGAGGATATACATGGAGAATAAGATGAAGAACAAGGAATAAAAGAGAATTCACCGAACAAAAAGATAGAGGAAGCAAAAGAACATCACCTAGATGAAGATACTCTGATACCACATGATGTAAGCTCCATTGGAGCTTGTAGGCCTAGGATCTTCTTCATCAATGGATTCCTTTGCTTCTTGGAAGATGAATGGCAGCAGAATGGAGAAGGAAGAGAGAGAGGAGATGCCACTTCAAGGACAAGATGAGTCTAGAAGAAGCTCACCACCATAGGAGGCCATGGATAAGAGCTTGGAGAAAGAAGGAGATGAATGAAGGGAGAGGAAGAGAAGAGCACGAAATTTTGTGGTCTAAAAGAGCTCTGAAATCTGAATTTTAATTTTCAAATGATCAAAGTTCAAAAATGCACACACATGACCTCTATTTATAGCCTAAGTGTCACACAAAATTGGAGGGAAATTCGAATTTCTATTCAAATTTCACTTGAATTTGTGGAGCCAAATTTTGGAGCCAAAATTTCACTAATTACGATTATTGAATTTTAGCTATGGTTCAGCCCACTAATCCAAGATCAATTCCAAGATTCTTCACTAAGTGTGCTTAGGTGTCATGAGGCATGTAAAGCATGAAGAACACGCACAAAGTGTGACTATATGATGTGACAATGGGGTGTAGCAAGCAAATGCTCACCTTCCCCTCTAAAATTTAATTGGATTGGGCTTCTCCCAATTCAATTAAATTTATTTCTCAACACACACATCAAATATTCACTTAATGCATGTGAAATTACAAAACTACCCCTAATACAAAAACTAGTCTAGGTGCCCTAAAATACAAGGGCTGGAAAATCCTACATTTCTATGGTACCCTACCTACATTATGGAGCCCTAAATACAAGGCCCAAAATTAAAGAAACCTTAATATAATATGTACAAAGATAATTAGGCTCATACTTAGCCCATGGGCCCGAAATCTACCCTAAGGCTCATGAGAACCCTAGGGCCTTCTCTTGCATCTTTGGCCCAATCTTCTTAGAGTATTCTATCCAATGCCCTTGGGGGCTAGGATTGCATCAACAAGGGTACCCTAGGAGCACTTAGCCTTCCGGTAATCGATTACAAGCTTCTGTAACCGATTACAAGCTATCTGTTCTTGTGTAATCGATTACACGTAATGGTAATCGATTACAAGAACACTAACTAAGCTTTTCCAAAAAAAGATATATATGTCTATGCTAAAAATATCTAACTATAGAAATCATCAATACTGATACTCATTTAATTCAATCAAACAAGCATCATTCACACAATAACACACTAATCAAACACAATCAAAATCTTATAATCAAATAAAATCAATCAATCATTAACCATAAATATTTCCATCAACCATCCAATCCTTATTTATCCAAATCACTAATATCTAAGAGGCCTAATTCTCTTATAATGGAAAAGAATGTTTCTTTGGGGAGAGGTTTCGTGAAGATATCATCAAGCTGATTCTTTGTATCAACAAATTCTAGCATACAATCTCCCTTCCAAACATGATCTCTTAGAAAATGGTGCCTAATTTATATATGCTTGGTTCTAAAGTGTTGAACTGGATTTTTGGAAAGATTAATTGCACTTGTAATATCACACCTAATAGGTATATGGTCAAGAAGGATTCCATAGTCAGAAAGTTGTTGCTTCATCCATAGAATCTGTGCACAACAACTGCCAGCAGAAATATATTCCATTTCTACAGTGGATACAACAACACTATTTTGTTTCTTACTATGCCAAGAGACTAGAGCAGATCCAATGAATTGACAAGTTCCACTTGTGCTCTTTCTATCTGTTTTATAACCGGCAAAACCTAAATCAGAGTATCCTATTAAGGTGCATGTGGAATTCCTAGGATACCATAAACCCATATTCATAGTGCCTAGAAAATATCTTATGATTCTTTTAACGGCACTAAGATGTGACTGTTTGGGATTTGATTGAAATCTAGCACACATACACACACTAAACATTATATTAGGTCTGCTAGCAGATAAATAAAGAAGGGATCCGATCATACCTTGATATTGCTTAACATCTATTGACTGACCGGTTTCATCTTTATCTAAATAGCAAGCAGTGCTTATTGGTGTAGCCATGTGCTTAGCATTTCCCATCCCGAATCTGTGAATTAACTCTTTGCAGTACTTGGATTGATTGAGAAAAATTCCAGTCTTGGATTGTTTAATTTGTAATCCAAGAAAGAAATTAAGTTCTCCCATCATTGACATTTCAAACTCACTTTGCATGTCATGAGAGAATTCCTTGCACAATAATTTATTAGTAGATCCAAAAATAATATCATCAACATAAATTTGAACCAATAAAATGTCACGTAATTTTCTCTTTATGAAAAGAGTAGTATCTACTTTGCCTCTAGAGAAATCTTTTTCTAAAAGGAACTTACTCAGACGCTCATACCAAGCCCTAGGGGCTTGCTTTAAGCCGTATAAAGCCCTTTTTAATCTAAAAACATGATTAGGCTTGTATGAGTTTTCAAATCCAGGGGGTTGATCTACATATACTTCCTCTTGAATAAAGCCATTTAAGAATGCACTTTTTGCATCCATTTGATAAAGCTTAAAGTCCATTATGGATGCATAGGCTAATAACATTATGATGGATTCTAATTTACCAATTGGAGCATATGTTTCCTCATAATCTATCCCCTCTTCTTGATTATATCCTTTGGCAACTAATCTAGCCTTATTTCTAATAATTATGCCATTCTCATCTAATTTATTTCTAAACACCCATTTTGTTCTAATGATTGGGTAGTTTTCAAGTTTCTCAACTAACTCCCAAACATTATTTCTTTCAAATTGGTTTAGTTCTTCCTGCATAACTATTATCCAATTTTCATCTATTATGGTTTCATTTAAATTTTTAGGTTCAATCATAGATACAAAAGCCATGTTATTGCATAAATCTTTGAGAGAGTGTCTAGTTGTTAGCCCTTTTGAGATATCACCAATAATGTTGTCAAGGGGATGATCTCTTGAAGCTTTTCATTCTCTTGGAAGATCATTATTTGCTTTGACTTTTATTGGAGGATCATCATTGCTTCCTTTTCCTTTAGAATCTTGTCCATGAATGTGCATTTGTTCTAAAGATTCTGCAATATCATCTAAAATATCCTTTCTTGGAGAAATAGCATTAGACTCATCAAAGGAAACATGAATTGATTCTTCAATTGTCATTGTTCTCTTATTATAAATTCTATAAGCTTTACTATGCAAAGAATAACCAAGGAAAATTCCTTCATCTGACTTAACATCAAACTTTCCTAAGTTTTCTTTTTCATTGTTTAATACAAAACACTTGCAACCAAAAATATGAAGATGCGGGATGTTTGGTTTCCTACCGTTGAACAGTTCATATGGATTTTTCTTTAAAATGGGTCTTATTAAAGCCCTATTCATGATATAGCATGCAGTATTAACGACTTCAGCCCAAAAATATTTTGGAAGAGGAGTATAATTTAATAAGGTTCTAGCAATTTCTTCCAAAGACCTATTTTTCCTTTCAACAACTCCATTTTGTTGAGGGGTTCTAGGTGCAGAAAAGTTATGTTCAATGCCATGCTTATCACAAAATAAATCAAATTCTTTATTTTCAAACTCACCCCATGATCACTCCTAATAGATATAATTTTGAGATTTTTCTTATTTTGAATAACTTTTGCAAGTTTCTTAAATGCTTGAAATGCATCATTCTTATGAGTGATAAATAGTGTCCAAGTATATCTAGAATAATCATCAACAATGACAAGTGCATAATAACTTCCACAAAAACTCATAATTCTAGAAGGACCAAACAAATCCATATGTAACAATTGTAATGGTTGAGTAGTTGAAACAATGTTTTTGGATTTGAATGAAACTCTAGTTTGTTTTCCCTTTTGACATGCATCACACAATCTATCTTTTTCAAATTTCAATTTAGGCAAACCAACAACTAAATCTTTTGAAATTAATTTATTTAAGTGTTCCATGTTATCTGAGCAATTCGTTTATGCCATAGCCATGGATCATCATCTTTGCTAAGAAAACATTGATTATTATCTAGTTTTTGGCTTAAGTCTATCATATAAACATTGTTGACTCTATACCCTATATGCTTTATATTAGTATCATGTTTATGTTCAATGAGACATTTTTGAGAATCAAATGATACTAGATAGCCTTTATCATATAATTGACTAACACTAAGCAAGTTGTGCTTAAGGCCTTCAACAAGTAGAACATTTTCAATAGAGTTTGAAGAATTTGTACCTATTTTTCCAACTCCAAGAATTCTACCTTTGTTGTTGTCACCATAAGTTACATGCCCGCTTTTCTAGGGAGAGATATGTGTGAACTTTGATGCATCTCCCATCATATGTTTTGAACATCCGCTATCTATGTACCATTTCTTCTTCAAAGATACCTACATGATCAAGTTTGTGACTTTGGTACCCAAACTTTATTGGGTCCTTGTGTGTTAGTGTTAACTGAAGATCCTTTTGGGACCCATATCATTTTAATATTGCAATTTTTCTTAAAATAACATGTAGATGTTCCATGCCCTTTTCTTCCACAATAAAAACAAGTGATGAAAGGAGAATTATATTTTTGTGTGGAAGCAAAGAAATTTTTGTAAAACTTTTGTTGTTTTTTAGGTTTATATCCTATTCCCGCCTTATCAAAGACACATCTTTGTTTTCCTAATATGACATTTAGGTTATTTCTACCAATAGAAAATTTAGCAAGTGAGTTTTTCAAATGTTTAATTTCTTTTTCATACTTGCTACAACAGTTACATGAATTAGATATTACTTTTTCATTAGGAATAGTAGAAACATAAACTTTATCATTTGATTTAGAAATTGAAACTTCATTTTTAAGATGATATAATTCTTTATTTAATTTTGAAATTTCTTTTTCTAAATCTGAAATTGCTTTCTTAGAAGATGAAACTAACTTTGCAAGTTTGATTGATTCTCTAAGCAAATCAGCAAATGCATCTTGTAATTCATCAAAAGAAATGGATAAGTTGTTATTTGAATATGTTACCTCTTCATCACTTTCATAACTTTTAGCCATTAGACACAGGTTTATCTCTTCATTTTCTGAATCCTTAGATGATTCCATATCATTGTCATCCCATGTAATGTAGGGCTTCTTCACCTTCTTTTCACTAAAATTTTTCTTTTTAGATTTCTCCATTCTTTTCTTGAAGATCGGGCAATCAACCCTCAGATGTCCAGGTTGATTGCATTCATAGCATTTTGGAGTAAAGGATGAATCTTCTGTCCTTCTTTTAGGTTTAAAATTTGGTCTCCTTTGATTTCCTCTGATTCTCAGGAACTTGTTGAACCTTTTTACAAAAAGTCTAAGATCATCATCTTCATCCAAATCAATTAAGTCTTCCTTGTCACTTTCTTCTTGGATTGAAGATGAAGCTTTAAGAGCAATTCCCTTCTTTTTCTTATAATTTTCTTCGTGTTGATTTAATCTCAATAGTTCCATTTCGTGTTCCTGTAACTTTCCAAATAGTGTAGCTAGAGACATGTTAGATAAATCTCGTGACTCAGTAATGGCTGTTACCTTAGGTTGCCATTCTTTGCTTAAACATCTCAATACTTTATTTACGAGATCTTCATTTGGAAAATTTTTCCCTAAAGATGCAAGATGATTTATTATATGTGTAAACCTTTTTTGCATGTCTTGTATACTTTCATTTGAATTCATTCTAAATAATTCATACTCATGAGTTAATGTATTTATCCTAGACCTTTTCACATCTGTTGTGCCCTCATGTGTTACTTGTAGGGTATCCCACATTTCTTTTGCACTTTTACAATTTGATACCCTAAAGTACTCATCCATTCCTAAGGAAGATGTAATTATATTTTTGGCTTTTAAGTTGTATTGCACTAATCTCTTTTCTTCTTCACTCCATTCTTCCCTAGGCTTTTCTATGGTTTTACTTCTTGCCACCATAGTGGGAATATAGGGCCCTACTTCTATTGCATCCCAGACATTTAAATCTATTGCCTCTATAAAAATTTGCATACGGGTTTTCCAGTAATGGTAACCCACTCCATTGAAAATAGGAGGCCTATTTATTGAATTCCCTACAGGAAATAAATAGTTTGATTGGGCCATTATTCTTGAAGCTTCTAAACTTTATACAAGAATGAAGCTCTGATACCACTTGTTAGACAAGTGGCTTTAGATATCTTAAGAAGAGGGGTTGAATTAAGATATCACATACTATTCCCTAATTAAAAATTCTATTTTGATTTTAACCCAAATCCCAAGATTCCTTTTAAAATGAATTCCTAAATAATTATTCAAATTAAACTTATTGAATAGAAGCAATAAGCAATAATAAATAAAATAGTTTAAGGAAAGAGAAAGTGCAAACTCAGTTTTATACTAGTTCGGCCACACCCTTGTGCCTATGTCCAGTCCCCAAGCAACTCGCTTGAGAGTTCCACTAACTTGCAAGAACCCTTTACAAGTTCTGAACCACACAAGGACAACCCTTCCTTTGTGTTCAAATTGCTTTACAACAAGAGACTCTCGGTCTCTTAATCCCTTTTTAGAAGTAAGAAGAAGAGAAGAAGAAATCTCTCTTGAAAGAGATAGATTGAACAATGAAGCACTCAAATAATTCCTTATTGAATTGCAAGTGTATTGGCCAAGGAATTTTTAAGAGGATAACACAATTTTTCTTTTGAGAGGATAAGACTTTTTGTTTTCAAAAATTCTAAGCAAATTCGTGTTCCACGTCACATATAAATAGACCCTTGATGGCCATTTAAAAACCATTTGAACAGATGTGACTCTTGGAAATTATTTTCTGAAAATCTCCTCTGGTAATCGATTACAAGACTTCTGTAATCAATTACAGGCTTTAAAATTTGAATTAAAATGTTCAATAATTGCTGGTAATCGATTACCATCCAACTGTAATCGGTTACACATTGTAAAATTTGAATTCAAATTTCTAATAGCTGTTGTCATACCCTAATTTCGTCCGGGGACCTTTGCTTGATGACATGCGACCATTCTTTGGTCCTCGTGAGGTGCTTGGCACCCATCATTAGGCGATTTGTGAAATTCCAGGACATGCCGAAAAACCAAAAAAAATATTGATGCAGAATCCGTAAGTTTCCGTGACACACCGAAAATCAAATGGAAGCATCGTTGCATAATTAAGTGAGGTTCCGTAACATTCCGTAAGTTAAAAAGGGGATGATTATGTAATCCGCAAGGTTCCGTAACATTACGGAAAGAAAACAAGTATCGTTACGAAATTTGTAAGTTTCCGTAACTTTACGAAAAAAGAATCACCAAAAAACAGCAGAAGGGGGTGTACTTAGTAAAAATGGGGGTGCAAATAGCACCCAGGCCCACTTGGGCCCTCCAGAATATTCCTCCAGAAGGCGGTTGCTTCTGGAGGAAGCAACCTGGCTCGCCTGGGCGAGCTGAGCTCGCCTGGGCGAGCTGGGCGGCAACCACCTCCCCTATTTTGCTATAAATAGGGGAGGAAGTGAAGAAGAAAAGGGTTCAGCCCCTTTGGCACTTCTCTCTCTTTCGAATTTGCTTGGAAAAATTGTTTCCGTGAAGAAAATCTAAGCCGAGGCGCTTCCGAAACGTTTCCGTAACGTTTTCCGTGAGGAATCTCGCAAAGGTTTCAACCGTTCTTCGACGTTCTTCATTCGTTCTTCATCGTTCTTCGATCTTCAACGGGTAAGTACCTCGAACCAAGCTTTTCGATTCATTCTATGTACCCGTAGTGGTCCACATTGTGTTTCGTGCATTTTTATTCTCGTTTTGTTTACTTTTTATACCCCCTGTGACGTGCTTAAGCCATTTTACTTAAGTCATTTCTCGCTTAACTTAAAAATAAAATAAATTTCCACCGAACGTTTGAATTGTATTATCCATTAACTTCGGTTAAAATAAATTCCGACCGTTCGATCGTGCCGTAACCACGTTGGAAATCAAAAAGAGGTAAAAAAAAATAATAATATAATAATCAAAAAGACATCTTTTAGTAAAATAAAGCGGAAAATCAATCGGACGTTTTCTCTTTGGGATTTCTCATTCTTAATCGAATTGATTAATAACTAAAGTGAAACTAAGGCTAAAATCAACTCGCCTAGTCAAGCTCGTCCACAAAAATAGGCTTTTGAAGTTTGTCATTTCAATTTCTCACTAAGTAAAATGGATCATTTTTAAGGTCCAACGCCTTAAAATGATCACCACTTAAGTAAAAAAGAATCACTTGACAAAAAGAAAGAACTACGTAGGTCTGAGTTCCTCATTGAGGATACGTAGGAGCAAAAGCCCCGCTTTTGTCGACCACCCCAAGAGATCGTTAATGGTCCAATGCCTTAACGTTTCTCTCCTTTCAAAAACAAGAGGTCGTTAATGGTCCAACGCATTAACGTTTCTCTCCTTTCAAAATCAAAAGACCGTTTAATGGTCCAACACCTTAAATGACCTTTTGTTCAATAAAAACATATTTTACAAAAAAGACAAAAATAACTTAACCAAACACTTTGTTCCAAAAGAACTACGTAGGTCTGATTTTCTCATCCCAAATTGAGGAATACGTAGGAGCAAAGGGAAACACCCTTGTCGACCACAAAAAGAGAAAATATAAAAAGGGTATAAAGGATATAGAGACATAAAAAGGGAACATAAAAAATCAAAGTCATGTTTGCACATTCGATTAAAGGCTACCGTCCCTTGGGGCGGACGTGTGGGGTGCTAATACCTTCCCCGTGCGTGAATACAACTCCCGAACCTTTCACTTAAAAGTTCGTAGATCGCGTCTTTTCCGGTTTTTCCGACGTTTTCCTCAAATAAACGTTGGTGGCGACTCCGCGTGTATTCCTTTCGTGGAACACGCCTCCCGCGAGTCTCGCGTCGCCCTCCCGCCGAAGGGCAGGTTGCGACAGTTGGCGACTCCACTGGGGACTGTTTTTTAGAGAGTTAGGCCATTTAATCTTGTGCAATGTTTTATCATGACTTTCTCCTTTGTTGGTTTCCCTTTATTTGTCTTATGTTCTTGTGTATATAAACTTTTTGTTGCTTTTAGTGTGTTTTAGAATGTATGCATGAGGTAAATATTTATTCATTTGATGCACACAAACACTAACACTATTTGCACACACTGTGAGTGAAAAAGGGCCCTATACCCGGGTTCATGGGAACATAAGGAGTGGAGGTGAATCTGTGATCATGCTAGGTCTCCGACTTGCTTGATTACAGTGAACCCTCATCTAGAGCTTTTCTCTTTAAAAACTTATTGTTGCTAGTAGTCCCTACTGCTGCAATATGTTCTTCGAAGGGGATGATACCTCTAGAAACCATCAAGAGAGATATGACTACCTTGGGGATTATTGCTAAAAGCCTAGTTAGTTCTCTCCCTTATAGGTCCCTTAAATAGGGGCACGGAGCAAACATGCTGCGTGCCATTTTTCACACTGCCATGCATAAGTATCATATACCCGTTTGCTTATGTTCAGTGAATATTATCATACTATGTACATCCCCGTATTGTACCTTTCACATGTGCATCATGTGCGGGTTCCGTCTTAATCCCCTCTCTTGGGCAAACCAACGGAGGGTCCGTGTCACCTTCTTAAATACATACGTTGGGCACTTTGCTACCCCAAGACGTTGTATCTAAGAAGGAGACAATTTCCCGAGCTCCCGTATTCATAAATTGCATCCGTGTCATATGCATTCCTTCATGCATTCATCCATTCCACCCATGATAGATGTCGGAGTTTTGATTCGCACTAGATTTTATTTCACTTTAGTAAAACATGGGATCAAGTCAAAAGCCTTCGCTTAAAAAGAGGTTTTATCAAGTCAAAATCAAGAGCTTAGAGGTCACCAGTTTACGAAAGTTGGGGCAATTAATGGGTCAACTTCAACGGCAAGCCTTCCGCAAAGCCTATGGTAAGCATTTGGGACCTAGCTAGGGTAGAAGTCTCCATGGAACCAATTGCCTCCCTCGCCCAGTATTATGATCAGCCGTTGAGGTGCTTCATCTTTGGGGACTTCCAGCTATCACCAATGGTGGAAGAATTTGAAGAGATCCTAGGATGTCCTCTAGGGGGAAGGAAACCATACCTCTTCTCAGGGTTCTACCCCTCATTGGCCAGAATTTCTAAAAAATCCAAATCTCGGCGCAGGAATTAGACCGCCAAAGGCAAGTCGAAAATGGGGTGGTCGGAATACCGAGAAAATATTTGGAGGTAAAAGCAAGAATCTTGGCAGATAAAGGCGAGTTGACCCCATTCATAGATATTCTCACACTGTTGATTTTCGAGGGAGTCCTCTTTCCAAATGTGGATGGGTTGGTGGACCTGGAAGCGATCGACGTTTTTCTCGCCTATCATAACCACAAGGAAAGTCCGGTTGTCGCTATGCTGGCCGACCTATATGACACCTTCGACCAAAGATGTGAAGAAAGCAATGCAAGGATTGTTTGCTGTACTCCAGCTCTCTATGTGGGGCTGGTTTCACACCTTTTTCTCCGAGAAGGTAGGCCCGTCTATCCGCTACAAGGTTACCGCTCGTGCGTCGAAATAGGAAAGGCGAATTGGGACCAACTCTTGGCTAGCATGGGGGGGCGTCTGTTAATTGGTTCCCTCGCTAGAAGGAAGGAAGAATCAAGATTCTATCTTCATGCGAAGGATGTCCAAATGTTCCCTTGATGGGAACAAGGGGTTGTATTAATTATAATCCCGTTCTCGCCATAAGACAGCTTGGCTACCCCATGAGAGGAGCGCCATTAGACGAAAGCATCACGCCTTTCATCGCACGGGGTTTTAGTGACCACAACGCGAGGGTACTCCAAGGAGTTTGCAAGGCATGGGATGCGGCGTGAAGAAAGGACAGAGAGCTTAGGGGAAGCAGTAATGGGATCATCGGTGGCTATCATAAGTGGCTGAGAGTCCGGACACAAGGATTGGATTGGCTCCCAAATCTAAAGACTGTGAGAGACGATTAGGTTAAAGCTTCGGAAGAAAGTGATGAGGTACAAGCCCTAAAGGCAGAGCTTGAAAGAGCCTGGGTAGTCGAAGAGAAGTTCAAGTCCATAGCCATCAAAGTCTGAAAAGAGTATGATGAACTAAGGGATGTCAATATGGCCACCGATGAAGCCTTGGAATGAGAAACCAAGAAGGCCCGAAAGGAAGAACACGACCAAAGCAAAGTTTTGAGGGGCTTTATAGGGCAGCAATAGTGAGCTCAAGCTCCGAAGAGGTGAAAGGAATCATCACGGGTCAAAGGCATGAACTTGAAGGACGAGCTAAAGGTTTGCCTTAGGTCGAAAAGAAATTTGTCCCAACAGTTAAGCGAGACTGAAGGGAATATGTGGGCCATCATCGATAAGTGCAAAGAGAAGCTAAATCTAGCGGCGACTCATGAGCAAAGGCTAGAGGATGAGTACGCCAAGATATCAGCAGAAAGGGAAGCAAGGGAAAGGGTAATTGATTCATTGCACCAAGAGGCAACAATGTGGACGGACCGATTTGCTCTTACTTTGAACAGGAGTCAAGAACTTCCCCCATTGCTAGCCAAGGCCAAAGCAGTGGCGGACACCTACTTCGCCCCCGAGGAGATCCACGGACTTCTCAGCTATTGTCAGCATATGATAGACTTAATGGACCATATGATTAGAAACCGCTAGGAAGTTTGTATTGTCGCTCAGATCTTGATTAGTTATAACTTTTTTTAAAAAAAATGAGTTTATCCCACGTTTTTACTCCAAAAATCAGTGCGAATCAAGTCACTCCCACATTTTATCTCTAGCATGCATTGTATGTTGGTCTCGTCCTTTGTCACGGGAAGCCGGAAGGTCCATATCACCTTCTTAATTGTACACATGGGGCACTGCGCCCCCAAATACGCAAGTAAGAAGAGATAATTTTCCGGGCTCTCGTGTCCGTAAAATGCATTCATATCATGCATCGCATAAACATCTCTTCATGGCATCATAATGAACATATCGTTCCTGCATTTTTCTGTTATCATATTACAGCCTCACATTTTGCATGAGTCATGGCATCATCATGCATATGCGTTCAACAAACTTTTTGATCTGCAAAATTGGATACCATTTGTTTTCATGTTTGCTCATCCTTGCGTTTTCCTCTACAAAACAAAACAAAAAAGGGGAAGCGTGAAACTTCACACTACATTCTTAGTTGCATGTGTTAGGCACCATGAGCCAACCATGTTGGGATCATAAACCCATTTCTAAAAAAAACACACAACAACAAAACAAAATAATTGAACATGGTACCTAATGCATGGTTAACTAGGAAATGGTGTTTCTTCGGGCATCTCAATTTCATAATTACATTTTCCGTGCATAAGCTTAAAGTATGCCCGAGTCATTCATCCCTATGAGATGTTGTTGAAGTATTGGCAATCAGAATTTCCATTCCTTGGATTACGGGGTTGAACCAAGCTCAAGCTTTTACAAAAAGGTTCATCAAGTCAAGTTGAAATATGGAAGTAACCATCCTGCAAAATTGGGGCAAAAGATGAATCGAGTCACATCACTGCTTCGTCTACTGCCAAACATATTTAGGATTGTTGATGTCCTTGTTACTTCCAGTTTCACCTTGACAAAGATGTCATGGACCATGTTGAAAATCTAAATTGATTCAACCCCATATCCTGCGTAAAAATTCGCAATACTTCGACTGTACATCATTCGCATGCATCCATGCTTTTCATTGGTTGCATTGCTCATTGCATTCTTTCCTTGAAAAATAAAATAAAATAAAATAAAATGAACTTATCAAAAAGAAAAGGACACACTTTACGGCACCCTTACCGAACTCGTACTAGAGCTAGAGTAATGGGTGAAGCAGAGAAGGTGCAAGAGAAGATGAAGGCCGAAAATGGAGGCCATAAAAGAGCAAATGGCCACAATGATGAAGGCCATGATGAGCATGAAGAAGATAATGGAAGCCAATGCGGTTATAGTTGCCGCTATTAGTGCTGTCGCTAAGGTGAACCCGATGCTCCCATCTGGCCTCAAGCAAATGAATCATCCAACCTCAAATATGGTAGGCAAAGATTTGGGAAGTACGGATGACCCCATGATGTGCAAATTCAAAACGAGCACGCCTTCCCATCATATGGCTTGCCTCCCAACTATACACCACCCAATGTGGCATACACTCTCAATGAAAATCTCAATAACTCCACTCCGATACTCATTGAGAACAAATAACCTCATCAGGCACATATCTCTCAAACCATGGGGGAGACACATGAAATTCCCCACCACAATCTAGCTGACTTCGAGCCTTGGCTCGGATATGCCACTGAAGGGCAAGCAGTTGGTGGTATACCCTTTGAAAACACTTTGGAGGGCCCTCAGTTTCGCCCACAACCACAACCATTGCATTTTGCGGTGGGAAGAGCCCCTCCTGCTATGGCCGAAAAGGGAAAGGCGGATCATCTAAAGGAAAGGCTCAGGGCCATTGAAGGAGGTGAAGATTATGCCTTTGCTAACCTAGAAAAGTTGTTCCTAATACCCAAACATGGTCATTCCCAAGTTCAAGGTGCTGGACTTTGACAAGTACAAGGGGACTACTTGTCTCAAGAACCATCTAAAGATGTATTGTCAGAAGATGGGGGAATACGCAAAAGATGAGGAATTGCTGATACATTCCTTCCAAGAAAGTCTTACTGGGGTAGCTGTTACCTGGTACACTAACTTGGAACCTTCCCGAGTCCATTCTTGGAAGGACCTAATGGTTGCCTTTGTTAGGCAGTATCAGTACAATTTTGATATGGTTCCGGATAGGATGCAACTACAGAACATGTGCAAAAAGGGGGACGGATCATTCAAAGAACACGCCCAAAAGGTGGAGGGATCTGGCGGCCCAGGTGGTACCCCCAATAATGGAAAGGGAGACGATAATCGTGATGGTAGACACATTATCGGTACTCTACTATGAAAAGATGGTGGGCTGCGCACCCTCAAAGCTTTGCAGATTTGGTCTTCGCCAGTGAAAGGATCAATGTGGGTCCGAAAAGAGGCAAATTTGATCATCCTACTAGGACGACTGAGAAAACTGGGGCAAATAAAGAGGGTGAGGATGAGGGAGAAACCCATGCTGTGACTGCCATTCCTGTACGGCCAAATTTCCCACCAACCCAACAATATCTTTGCTCAGCCAATAACAAACTTTCTCCTTACCCACCACCCAGTTATCCACAAAGGCCATCCCTAAATCTACCACAAAGTCTGTCTACCGCACTTCCAATGACGAACACCACCTTTAGCACAAACCAAAAACACCAACCAAGAAGTGAATTTTGCAGCGAGAAAGCCTGTAGAATTCACCCCAATTCCAGTGTCCTATGCTGACTTGCTCCCATATCTACTTGATAATTCAATGGTAGCCATAACCCTAGCCAAGGTTCATCAACCTCCATTTCTCCGAGAATACAACTCGAACGCAACGTGTGCTTGTCACGGAGAAGCCCCGGGGCGTTCCATTGAGCATGGTAGGGCTCTGAAGCGTAAGGTGCAAGGTCTAATTGATGCGGGCTAGCTGAAATTTGAGGAGAATTGCGTGTAAATCCTAACATTGACAAGAGATGCCACACATGGGGCAATTTTGAAAGCTGTTGTTAGGTGTCCCTAATGACTCATCAGGGTTTCCAAGTTTATGCCATTATTGTAAACCACAGCTACAATGTTAAATGAAATGGATAAAGTTGATATCTTTGTCCCTCATCCTCTCACAAACGCATGTTTGCTTATTCAACTTTCATCGGAATGTGGGTGCAAGCCATTGGTCTGTTTGCTCAAGCGACCTGCGCTCCTGAGTGTTGACTTCCAAGACTGTTCAATCAGAGATTACTCGTCTTGCACGTTGGTGGGGGTGCCGTAAAAAAACGAGTAAAGTTCAAAACAAACAAGTTTCAAAATAAAATAAAATAAAAGTGTTCAAAAAGAAAAAAAAACATTTGATTGACTGTGCTTTCAAGACGTTCATGTGACCTCATTTTATCATCCTGGAAAGTTTGTCTTTTTAGAGAGAAGTGAGTTATCAAGAATAGGATGTTGGACAAATGGCCTCAGTTACCTTGAGAAGAAGAGGGGATTGAATTAAGATACGAATATTATTCCCCAATTAAACTTTCACTCTCTCTTTTCGGATTAACAATGCACATAGGGACAACCCTTCCCTTGTGTTCAAGAATCCCCTACAACAAGAGACCCACGGTCTCTTAATCCCTTTTCAGAAATAAGAAGAAGAGAAGAAGAGGTCTCTCGTAAAAGAGGTAGATTGTAAAATGAAGATCAATCAAAAATTTCTTATTGAATAAGCAAGTGGTTGACCAAGGAATCTTTTTGAGAGGATAAGACATTTCAGTTCAGAAAAACTCTTGATCTTTCGAGAGGATAAAACTGTTTGGGCAATGAAAACTCTCTTTAAAACATTTGAATGGCCATTCATAAAACATTTGAATAGATATGTCTCTTGGAAATTATTTTCTGAAAATCCCCTCTGGTAATCAATTACAAGACTTATGTAAACGATTACAGGTTTTAAAAATTTGAATTAAAACATTTTCAACTGCTGGTAATCGATTACCATAGAGCAAATCTCAATTTGAAATGATAGAATTCTTTGGTCAAACCTTTTGTTTTTCAATTTGGAAACTTCTTCCTATGATTCTAGAGATCAAATTGATCATATATCTTGATTTCTTGTCTCGAATAAAACTTGGAAGCACTTGATCCTTTGGCATCATTAAGACATCAAAACATCTTGCTTCTACATAGGAGTCATTTGACTTAATCCATCAACTGAAAGATCCTTCAACTATTTCTCGTCCTTGGAAAATTCTTTTTGCAAGAATCAACTGCTTCTTTCATTCTTCCTCACTACGAGGTCGTGAAAATAAGACAACACTTGGTACCTCTAAGCCCTACACTGGGGCAACGAAAGGCACCATGCAAAAACCTCAAGCGAACCTAGGGGCAGATTAGAAGTTCTCACCCAATAGGTTCCCTCCTACAAGGTCATGACGAAAGGCAACGATTGGTACCTCAAAGCCTTACACTGGGGCAATGAGGGGCACCGTGCATGAGCCTCAAGTGAACATAGGGGCCGATCAAAAGTTCTCACCCATCGATGTTTTTAACAAAAAAAAAGGGGGACAAACCCTAGGATTTCAATGGATTGATCAAACATCAAACGACTCCATTGCCGTCACTCCAAAATGGTCAAGTGACTAAATCAAACAGAACACACACTCTGAGGGAGTTCCCGGAGAGATTTGCAAAAAGATAGGATGAGGTTGCATGAATTATCACCTCTTTCAAAAGGACAGTCAATCTGTGTTTTCCAAAAAAATTAAATCAAAATCACAAAATAGGGAAAGAATGTCATGAACATTGTACAACTTTCCATTACATTGCATTGTTTCAAATGAAGTCCGCATTTACCAAATTTCACAACAAAGGTTGCATGCATCTGCATCCCTAAAAATCATGTTAACTGCATAGATTTCCTACATCTAATGTCCAAATCTTGTGGATTTGGGATGATCGGCCCTCTCGATGAGTCGATCTCTTGCTTTCTCATAAGGGTGGACCCTTGGGTACTTGTACCTATCACCTTGAGAGGACTACATGTCCTCGCCATCAGAGGACTGCATGTCCTCAACTTGAGAGGACTACATGTCCTCGCCATCAGAGGACCTCATGTCCTCGCCTTGAGAGGGCTGCCCGCCCTCACCTCCAGAGGACTACATGTCCTCGCCTTGAGAGGGCTACACGCCCTCACCTTGGGTACTAGTTACCCTCACCGTTGAGAGGACTACACGTCCTCGCCTTGAGAGGACTACACGTCCTCACCATCAGAGGGCTGCACGCCCTCACCATCAGAGGACTACACGTCCTCGCCTTGAGAGGGCTACACGCCCTCACCTTGGGTACTAGTTACCCTCACTGTTGAGAGGACTACATGTCCTCGCCTTGAGAGGGCTACACGCCCTCACCTTGGGTACTAGTTACCCTCACCGTTGAGAGGACTACACGTCCTCACCTTGAGAGGACTACACGTCCTCACCATCAGAGGGCTGCACGCCCTCACCTCTAGAGGACTACATGTCCTCGCCTTGAGAGGGCTACACGCCCTCACCTTGGGTACTAGTTACCCTCACCATCAGAGGGCTGCACGCCCTCACCTCCAGAGGACTGCATGTCCTCGCCTTGAGACGGCTACATGCCCTCACCTTGGGTACTAGTTACCCTCACCGTCAGAGGACTACACGTCCTCGCCTTGAGAGGACTACACGTCCTCACCATCAGAGGGCTGCACGCCCTCACCTCCAGAGGACTACATGTCCTCGCCTTGAGAGGGCTACACGCCTTCACCTTGGGTACTAGTTACCCTCACCGTTGAGAGGACTACACGTCCTCGCCTTGAGAGGACTACACGTCCCCACCATCAGAGGGCTGCACGCCCTCACCTCCAGAGGACTACATGTCCTCGCCTTGAGAGGGCTACACGCCTTCACCTTGGGTACTAGTTACCCTCACCTTCAGAGGACTACACGTCCTCGCCTTGAGAGGACTACACGTCCTCACCATCAGAGGGCTGCACGCCCTCACCACCAGAGGGCTGCACGCCCTCACCTCTAGAGGACTATAAGTCCTCGCCTTGAGAGGGCTACACGCCCTCACCTTGGGTACTAGTTACCTTCACCTTCAGAGGACTACACGTCCTCGCCTTCAAAGGGTCATGTACCTTCAACTTCAGAGGACTACACGTCCTCGCCGTCAAAGGGTCATGTGCCTTCACCTTTGTAGGGCTACACGCCCTCACCTTCAGAGGACTACACGTCCTCACCTTTAGAGGACTACACTTCCTCGCCATCAGAGGACTACACGTCCCCACCATCAGAGGGCTGCACGCCCTCACCTCCAGAGGACTACATGTCCTCGCCTTGAGAGGGCTACACGCCTTCACCTTGGGTACTAGTTACCCTCACCTTCAGAGGACTACACGTCCTCGCCTTGAGAGGACTACACGTCCTCACCATCAGAGGGCTGCACGCCCTCACCACCAGAGGGCTGCACGCCCTCACCTCTAGAGGACTATAAGTCCTCGCCTTGAGAGGGCTACACGCCCTCACCTTGGGTACTAGTTACCTTCACCTTCAGAGGACTACACGTCCTCGCCTTCAAAGGGTCATGTACCTTCAACTTCAGAGGACTACACGTCCTCGCCGTCAAAGGGTCATGTGCCTTCACCTTTGTAGGGCTACACGCCCTCACCTTCAGAGGACTACACGTCCTCACCTTTAGAGGACTACACTTCCTCGCCATCAAAGGACTACATGTTCCCCATTTTCAAAGGGGGGCATGCCCTCACCTTTAGAGGATTGCACGTCCTTGCCATCATAGGACTACACTCCCTCGCCTTCGAAAGGCGACACGTCCTGAACTTCAGAGGGCTACACGCCCTCGCCTTTAGAGGACTACGCGTCCTCACTTTCAGTGGGCTCCATATCCACACCTTAAGATAATTTAAGGTCCTCTGTCCTTAAATGCTTAACCGAGACTTGCACTCCCGATTAAGGGACCAGTAGTTTCCTTTTAACGGTTCCTGGGCCACCCCCTGATATTGGAGGAGGGCCAACTGTGCGAGCACAACCAGAGAGGGAGGCTATCACACAGCTACTATGCATACTGGGGCAAGATTTCACCCGTGCCGCTGCAAAGAGAAGAGTGCGGACCATGCGCACCAACATGACCACTCTTACACAGATATAGATGACATTGCTACTTAGCAACATTCTGCCCAGCGACCGCAATGCCAATCTCCCCCTGCGGAAGTATCAGTTGGTCTGTGTCGTCCCGACATGGGTAAGTATGCATATGGTTCAACTGATTTCTGATACCATTTATTTGTTTGCAGGGATCGCACCCACAAAGACACCCAGTGAACCTGAAGAAGTCCAACAGGGCCCTGGGGTTTCCAGCTCTGGTTACGGGCCTCTATCAGTCCTACAGGGTGCCCGTACCCCCCCAGCAAGCTCATGCCATCATGACATAGGTAAGTATGCACCTCCCCCAACTGATTTCTGATGTCATCTATTGTTTGCAGGGATTGTGCCCGCAAGACACCTAGTGGACCCGAAGAAGGCCAACAGTGTCTTGGAGTTGCCAACTCTAAATACGGGTCTCTATCAGTTCAAGGGAGTGCCTGTTGCCCCCAGCAGGGTCATCAGGCCCCCTACCAATCGAGTTTTCATCTAGAAGTGTTGCGCCCCCAGGCAGGCGCAGGGCGAGACACCACAGCAGCATTGGGATGGACGGTAGCGGGCAATAGACACACCGCCATCACCACTAAAGTTCACCTCAGCTCATCCATAAAATGGTTAGAGCGTTGCCTACGACACATGGCCGACCAATAGGCAACCAAGTCCAAAGCCAAAGGTAAGCAAAGTACTAGGTCAGTGACCGACAAGTCATAAGGCGTCCAGCTAAAGACGTTAAAGAAGCGCTACTAGGAGGCAACCTAGTACCTTTTGAATCTATGTTTGTTATTTGATCGCTTTTTATAGTAGGATGCACCTAGTTGCTCATGATCCTGGGGATTTAAATAAAACAAGCGCAAGCTCGGAAGGTAGTCATACCTCACAAAATATATATATGTATGTTTAGGTAGTGAAAATACCTTAGATATGCATGTATGTAAACAAAAAAAAAAACACTTCACAAAATATATATGTATGTTTAGGTAGAAAGATACCTTAGATATGCATGTATGTAAACAAAAAAATACTTCACAAAATATATATATGTATGTTTAGGTAGAGAGATACCTTAGATGTGCGTGTATGTAGCAAAAAAATACCTCACAAAACATATATATGTATGTTTAGGTGGCAAGATACCTTGGATATGCATGTATATAGCAAAAATACCTCACAAAAATATGCACATGTTTAGGTAGCAAAATACCTCATGAAAAAAAAAAAGAAAAAAAAACAAGAAAAAGAAATAAACAAATGATAATGATAAAAAAAAAAAGAAGGAGAAAAAAGAGAAAATAAGTTTTCTAGCTAAAAACCGACATGCTTTTGAAAAGAGATGATTTCCAACTCTTCTTCGAAAAAATTCATTGATCATAACCGATTTTTGAAGAGAAAAAAACGTGTCTACACCTGAAGGGTGAATGCTGTGAAATTTCCCCGGACGCCCGAAATGGACCCGGATGAATGCACAAATTGATAAAAGAACATATTTTGGAAACGTTGGGTTGACTAAAATAGAGGAAATGAATCCTGAGCCCTAGCATCACATGACCATAAAAATTTGACACTTGAGTGTCCACATAGGTGCATGCATGACCAGTTTTGCATGAAGTTTCCAAATCATCATTTTTGCATTTGTGTCATGGAAATAATGTGGGGCATCCCTTTTTATCCTTGAACCAAACCAAACCCTGACATGTACCATGCCTAGCCATTCTACAAGTCTTGAGCCAAGATCCTGACTCACCATAAACCTTGACCCAGGGTGAGAATGTCAATCCTTACCCTCGGAAGCAAAAAAGAATAGAAGGGAAAATTTCCAATCAAAGGAAAAAAGGAAACAAGGAAATTCCCAATCAAAGAGTGGGAGAAAGAAAAGAAAAGAAAGAAAATTCCCAACCAAAGAATGGGAGAAAGTAAAAAAGAAGAAAGCTCCTGGTCAAAGAAACCAGAAGAAATGTGCAGAGAGGTCTTTGGACCAGACAATATCTGAACAGTACAGAATTGTCATCAAATGGACAAAAGAAAGAAAGGGAAACCATGACCTAAAGTGGTCTTCTCCCTTTGATTACCAACCAAAATCCTGTGCGTCGGTGACTTGTTCGCCTCGCGCAAAACCAAAACAGAAAAGGAAAAGCCAAAATAATCAAAAGCCGAAAAACTCCCCAAAAGAACCCATTCCCAAGGGAAGTCCTATTTGATCCATGATCACGCATGTAATTTTTGATTTGATAGGAAATAATTTGCAAAGTCAAGTCATGACATATCTATGGTTCGGAATTAGGATGAAACACTTACCTGTGCGAGATTGATACACTTTGAGTGGATTTCTTCTATTTTTGTCGAACCCAGTGTTTCCTCTAAATGGTCATTTAGAAACGAAATGCTAACATCCAAAATCTCATTTATGGTTATGGGAGATTTCATCAGCAGACTCTCCTTCCCCGGTAGACGCATTGTTTTTCACTCAAAAAGCATATGCTGCTCTAAATCAGTTGGAATATTCGTCTCTTTGCTAAAGCATGTTTGCATTTTAGTGGAGAAAACACCGAGACTCTTTCAAGTCTCACAAGTTATCCAGAACTACGTAGGTCTGAGTTCCTCATTGGAGGATACGTAGGAGCAAGAGCCTCGCTTTTGTCGACCACACCGTCTTTTGTTGCCATGACTCAAGAGCTGATAGCCCGCGGAGACACCTTACGGTTATCCGCACCTCGTCATTCAGTGACCCCAAGTGTGATTCACGAGCAGAGACCAATATGGTCATCTGCGCCCTTTCCGGAGATGTCAGCATTTTCCGATGGAGACTTTTCAAGTCTCACAAGTTATCAAGAACTACGTAGGTCTGAATTCCTCATTGGAGGATACGTAGGAGCAAGAGCCTTGCTTTTGTCGGCCGCCCCATAATCTTTGTCATACTGACCCTGAGGTCATGTGACGTGCACCCTTGTATCATCCAGAGGCGGCGGGCCCGATGATATGCGGAGATACCTTACGGTTATCCGCACCCTTTTGTCATCCAGAGGCGGCGGGCCCGATGACAAGCAGAGACCAAGTTTGGTCATTCTGCACCCTTGTATCATCCAGAGGCGGCGGGCCCGATGATACGCGGAGATACCTTACGGTTATCCGCACCCTTTTGTCATCCAGAGGCGGCGGGCCCGATGACAAGCAGAGACCAAGTTTGGTCATTCTGCACCCTTGTATCATCCAGAGGCGGCGGGCCCGATGATACGCGGAGATACCTTACGGTTATCCGCACCCTTTTGTCATCCAGAGGCGGCGGGCCCGATGACAAGCAGAGACCAAGTTTGGTCATTCTGCACCCTTGTATCATCCAGAGGCGGCGGGCCCGATGATACGCGGAGATACCTTACGGTTATTCGCACCCTTTTGTCATCCAGAGGCGGCGGGCCCGATGACAAGCAGAGACCAAGTTTGGTCATTCTGCACCCTTGTATCATCCAGAGGCGGCGGGCCCGATGATACGCGGAGATACCTTACGGTTATCCGCACCCTTTTGTCATCCAGAGGCGGCGGGCCCGATGACAAGCAGAGACCAAGTTTGGTCATTCTGCACCCTTGTATCATCCAGAGGCGGCGGGCCCGATGATACGCGGAGATACCTTACGGTTATCCGCACCCTTTTGTCATCCAGAGGCGGCGGGCCCGATGACAAGCAGAGACCAAGTTTGGTCATTCTGCACCCTTGTATCATCCAGAGGCGGCGGGCCCGATGATACGCGGAGATACCTTACGGTTATCCGCACCCTTTTGTCATCCAGAGGCGGCGGGCCCGATGACAAGCAGAGACCAAGTTTGGTCATTCTGCACCCTTGTATCATCCAGAGGCGGCGGGCCCGATGATACGCGGAGATACCTTACGGTTATCCGCATCCTTTTGTCATCCAGAGGCGGCGGGCCCGATGACAAGCAGAGACCAAGTTTGGTCATTCTGCACCCTTGTATCATCCAGAGGCGGCGGGCCCGATGATACGCGGAGATACCTTACGGTTATCCGCACCCTTTTGTCATCCAGAGGCGGCGGGCCCGATGACAAGCAGAGACCAAGTTTGGTCATTCTGCACCCTTGTATCATCCAGAGGCGGCGGGCCTGATGATACGCGGAGATACCTTACGGTTATTCGCACCCTTTTGTCATCCAGAGGCGGCGGGCCCGATGACAAGCAGAGACCAAGTTTGGTCATTCTGCACCCTTGTATCATCCAGAGGCGGCGGGCCCAATGATACGCGGAAATACCCGAGTGGTTATCCGTATAAACATTCTTTTGCTATCTGTAAGACAGAACGCTTGATAGCATGCAGAGGCTGACATAGTCTTCTGCACCTTTTGTTCCTCCGGGAACAATAAGTCATTTACATGCGGAAATTTCATGGTCACCTGCGACTCTCGTTAAATCGAGAGGAACGAAATTAGTGTCATACACTGATTTTCGTCCGGGGACCTTTGCTTGATGACATGCGACATTCTTTGGTCCTTGTGAGGTGCTTGGCATCCATCATTAGGCAATTTGTGAAATTCTAGGAGCGACAAGTCATGGTCACCCGCGACTCTCGTCAACCGAGAGGAGCGAAATTAGTGTCATACACTGATTTTCGTCCGGGGACCTTTGCTTGATGACATGTGACCATTCTTTGGTCCTTGTGAGGTGCTTGGCACCCATCATTAAGCAATTTGTGAAATTTTGGGAACAACAATTCATTTGCATGTGGAGATTTTATGGTCACTGCGACTCTCGTTAAATCGAGAGGAACGAAATTAGTGTCTTATCTTTACTTTCCTTTTATCTCCAATAAAAGACAAGTAAAGAGGGGCAACTGTCATACCCTAATTTCGTCCGGGGACCTTTGCTTGATGACATGCGACCATTCTTTGGTCCTCGTGAGGTGCTTGGCACCCATCATTAGGCGATTTGTGAAATTCCAGGACATGCCGAAAAACCAAAAAAATATTGATGCAGAATCCGTAAGTTTCCGTGACACACCGGAAATCAAATGGAAGCATCGTTGCATAATTAAGTGAGGTTCCGTAACATTCCGTAAGTTAAAAAGGGGATGATTATGTAATCCGCAAGGTTCCGTAACATTACGGAAAGAAAACAAGTATCGTTACGAATTTGTAAGTTTCTGTAACTTTACGAAAAAAGAATCACCAAAAAACAGCAGAAGGGGGTGTACTTAGTAAAAATGGGGGTGCAAATAGCACCCAGGCCCACTTGGGCCCTCCAGAATATTCCTCCAGAAGGCGGTTGCTTCTGGAGGAAGCAACCTGGCTCGCCTGGGCGAGCTGAGCTCGCCTGGGCGAGCTGGGCGGCAACCACCTCCCCCTATTTTGCTATAAATAGGGGAGGAAGTGAAGAAGAAAAGGGTTCAGCCCCTTTGGCACTTCTCTCTCTTTCGAATTTGCTTGGAAAAATTATTTCCGTGAAGAAAATCTAAGCCGAGGCGCTTCCGAAACGTTTCCGTAACGTTTTCCGTGAGGAATCTCGCAAAGGTTTCAACCGTTCTTCGACGTTCTTCATTCGTTCTTCATCGTTCTTCGATCTTCAACGGGTAAGTACCTCGAACCAAGCTTTTCGATTCATTCTATGTACCCGTAGTGGTCCACATTGTGTTTCGTGCATTTTTATTCTCGTTTTGTTTACTTTTTATACCCCCTGTGACGTGCTTAAGCCATTTTACTTAAGTCATTTCTCGCTTAACTTAAAAATAAATAAATTTCCACCGAACGTTTGAATTGTATATCCATTTAACTTCGGTTAAAATAAATTCCGACCGTTCGATCGTGCCGTAACCACGTTGGAATCAAAAAGAGGTAAAAAAAAATAATAATATAATAATCAAAAAGACATCTTTTAGTAAAATAAAGTGGAAAATCAATCGGACGTTTTCTCTTTGGGATTTCTCATTCTTAATCGAATTGATTAATAACTAAAGTGAAACTAAGGCTAAATCAACTCGCCTAGTCAAGCTCGTCCACAAAAATAGGCTTTTGAAGTTTGTCATTTCAATTTCTCACTAAGTAAAATGGATCATTTTTAAGGTCCAACGCCTTAAAATGATCACCACTTAAGTAAAAAAGAATCACTTGACAAAAAGAAAGAACTACGTAGTCTGAGTTCCTCATTGAGATACGTAGGAGCAAAAGCCCCGCTTTGTCGACCACCCCAGAGATGTTAATGGTCCAATGCCTTACGTTTCTCTCCTTTCAAAAACAAGAGGTCGTTAATGGTCCAACGCATTAACGTTTCTCTCCTTTCAAAATCAAAAGACCGTTTAATGGTCCAACACCTTAAATACTTTTGTTCAATAAAAACATATTTTACAAAAAAGACAAAAATAACTTAACCAAACACTTTGTTCCAAAGAACTACGTAGGTCTGATTTTTCATCCCAAATTGAGGAATACGTAGGAGCAAAGGGAAACACCCTTGTCGACCACAAAAAGAGAAAATATAAAAAGGGTATAAAGGATATAGAGACATAAAAAGGGAACATAAAAAATCAAAGTCATGTTTGCACATTCAATTAAAGGCTACCGTCCCTTGGGGCGGACGTGTGGGGTGCTAATACCTTCCCCGTGCGTGAATACAACTCCCGAACCTTTCACTTAAAAGTTCGTAGATCGCGTCTTTTCCGGTTTTTCCGACGTTTTCCTCAAATAAACGTTGGTGGCGACTCCGCGTGTATTCCTTTCGTGGAACACGCCTCCCGCGAGTCTCGCGTCGCCCTCCCGCGAAGGGCAGGTTGCGACAGCTGTTATAAATAGTTTCAAATCATTTTGGCCACTGGTAATCGATTACATCCTCTGGTAATCGATTACCAGAGAGTAAATCTCTTGTAAAACATTTTAACTCATATTCTTTGGCCAAACCTCTTGTTGTTTCAATCTTGGAATTCCCTTCCTAAGTCTCTAGAGATTATCTTGATCATATATCTTGAATTTCTTGGACTCTTGTCTTGAATTAAACTTGAGAAGCGCATGATCCTCTTGAATTAAACTTGAGAGGCACATGGTCTTTAGCATCATCAAAACAACAAAATTCCTTTGCTTCTACAAAAAGGTCATTTGAAACCATTCCAAGGTCCAACACCTTAACGATCCTTTTTTACTTTTATCGATTTAAAACGAACCATTTAAAGTCTAAAATCAACACCCCGCATAACTTTCTTGCTTTTTCAAAGAACTACGTAGGTATGAGTTCCTCATCGTAATTGAGGATACGTAGGAGCAAAAATCCCACTTTTGTCAACCCCAAAAGATAAAAAAACATAAAAAAGGGAAAATGAAACAAACTTGAAGTCATGATTTAGCACATTTGATCAAAGGTTGTCGTCCCTTGGAACGGACGCGTGGGGTGCTAATAACTTCCGCGTGCGTAAACAACTCCCTAACCTTTTATTCTTAATGTTCGTTAGACCACTTGTTGGTTTTTCC